>NW_020664487.1:2056740-2216162 GCF_002925995.2 Terrapene triunguis | reverse complement strand
TGTGTGTGTGTGTGTGTGTGTGTGTGTGTGTGTGTGTGTGTGTGTGTACGTACGTATGTACATACGTGCGCCAAAGTCTCATCCGGGGTCTTTGTTGACTATAGGGGAGGAGAAGTAGGGGGATTAAAAAACTCAGCTAAGGATTTTCTCAATCTGGACAGAACCAATTAGTGCCCAATTGGTAAAAAGGCTTTTTGTGTATGTTTAGGGCCAAATCCTGATCTTAGTGAAGTCAGCAGGGTTCTACCACAGACTTCAGTGGGACAAGAGGTTTGGCTTGTAGTGTTTGTTCTTTTATTTCTGGAAAAAAAAAATTGAAATAAGCCTGTTAGTGTCATTGTTAATTAGCAAAGAAGAGAGAATCTAGGTGCTCCCCTACATTCCTCTTTATAGTCACGAAATCACGTGTCTTTTTTTAAAAGAGTATTAAAACATAGCATTCCACTACTAGGCACATTTGAGAACATATAGAGGGAGATTTTCAGACATGCTTAAGGAAGTTAGGAGCACAAGCTTTGCTGACTTTCAATGAGGAGTTCTGCTCATAAGCTCCTTAGGTGTGTTTGAAAATTGTCCCCATAAAGAATACGGTATTCCCTAATTTCACAGAATAAATTCCTAGTCCTACAAATTGTTACTCATGTGAATAGTCCTTACTCCATTCTATTCCATTTAAGTCAAATGAATCAGAGAATTTTAAAACTTTAGTGCTTCACATGCACTATTTTGGTGTGCTTCTATTAGTAATAATACAGGACAAAGTGTTGTTCCAATGTAACATTATTCTCCCATTTCCTCCCTGTAAAACTGAAACTTTCCTTTTCTCACGTTTCTAGAGGCTCACACAATTGGGCCCTTAACTGTCCTTATTAGACCGACGAGACCACACAATATGGATATTGACTTCAATAGGAGCGGGATCTTAAGTTGCCTCTATCCTTATAGAAAAATCCTAGAGAACTTACATGGACGGAATCAATAGGATCCTACAGTAATTTAAAAGGTTTCTGTAGAAAACACCTTAAAAACCTACAGAATTTAATAGAAAATGAAATCTCTTCTGTAGGATTTTGGCGTCATCCTATAGAATTCTAGAGCCGGAATATGATTATTTTTTTAAATTACATTTTCTACAATGGTTCCAAAACACACTAAACAAAGCTCTCTGTTTTCTATTCAATTCTGTAAGACCTTTTTATAAGGTTTTTTGGTTTTTTTTTGCCTAAGCATTTTGCCACTCTGTAGAGCGTGCCTTAATGTTTAATTTATACGCCAATGGCACACTCCTGAGTCCTTACTGACCCGCTGGCTGTGCCATTGGCTGTGTAGAAATGCTAACGGCACAGCAGTGCACAACATTGCTGCTACAACAGGCAAGGAAAAACACAATGCAGGGAGGCTCATGAACATGCATCTATTTAAGCATCCCTTTCTTCCAATTTTCCTCTTTTCCAGTGGACATAAGGAAAACTCTATCTGCTTTACCTGGTAATAGAGAGATGATACAATCCACTGAATTTCAGACTGCTTCTTGACAGCATGCAACAAATAAATACAAAGCATTATAACCCCCCCGTTAGCCCACATCCCACTCCACTTCCACGTACAGATGTGGGAGGATCTCTCTCTTTCTGAAGATTATTTTCAATGAATTTTTGCCTTTAATCAGAAAAGGTGGCTGTAAGTACAGTGGTTTCGCTTCTTGACTTCCCAAATGCAAACAGCAAACCCGCACCCAGCAGCTTTTAGGAAGGTTTCCATTCCTCTCACATCTATGGATGTGCAGGGGCGAAGTTCATAATAGTATCATTTCCACTAGAGAGTCTAAATTCATTTGCTCTGGCAATTTACCCTGCTTGTAATTCACAGCCTTTTCCTTAAATGTGGAGCGAAGGCAGTTAAATGAGGAAAACCGTGACCAAACGTGGAAGAGATCCTAAAGAAATGGGGGTGATGGTGGCTTCAGTTAAAGCTTTGTATTTTTTGGAAGGGATCGGCCAGAAATGAGGAAGAAGAAAAGAAGAACTCTAGTCAGTTTCAGCTCGCTGTGTCAAGCCCTGAAATACAGAATGGAAGTGTTGTTGGTTAAAAGGAAACATTCTGCCTAACGTGCAGCATTGGATTATCCAGCGTTCCCCCTCCCCCCAGTTTCACATATCCGTACTTCGTATTGTCTTTTATTTTCCCCTCCCACACTTATGTCTCTGTATTTCACATCAAAACTGGAAGTGCCTCCTGCCTGCCAGAAAGGCAAGATGGCTCTGCAGCCCTGCAGCCAATCAGACAGCTTGGCTTGCACCAGAGAGTCACATTTTGACCTCCTTCATCTGCTCAGCTGAAAACTTTTGGATCCACGTGAACTTCTGATAGCATTCCGCTCCAGTGCACCAGAGCCTGTACGTTACTCCAGGAAGAAATGATTCAGAGGAAATGTTTTAACTCCACGGCACCACTAAGCAATGCTTTTGGAAGGGTCCACCAACCCCAGCTCTTTTTGAAAATGCCTTTAATTACAGCTACTGTACACACTGCTATCATCCTCATTATTACTATTAAAAACGTGGTTAAGTGCTGATGAGAGGTGTTACCTGCTTAACCTCCAGTTGAGAAGGAAAGGACCCAGTGGGACACCGGTGGCCACGCCTTCACTCAGAGGGGAGAAACTGGGCTAAAATGAACAGGGACAAGAGTGGGATCAAAGGTTCAAGAACAGGGTGCCAGAGAGACCCCTGGATAACGCCCACTGCTCGCTGAAGAGATCGACAGCATTTGTGGAGTGACAGGGGGCTGGCCTGCCATCTCTGCAGACTGATGTTCTCCAAGATAAGGTACAGCGCAGGCAGCAGACGTATAAACTTTCCCCAGGCTAGTGTTGCCGCACTCTGAACCAGAACTGTCCCAAGAGGCGCGGGAGTAGTTCATTCTCTTCGTGCGTTCGGCTCTGTTTACTGCCGAGTCTCCTGGCCAAGTTATTGCCATGATGCTAGTGGCTTTGTGATGGGGCGCTTGTCCACTAGGAACTGGACTGAGACTAGGCTGTATATGAACCAGCGACCTAAAGATAAACACTAGGGCCCCTGAGACATACAGCAACCTCACAGAACCAGAGCTATTTGGTCATCTAGTCCAGATCCACCTCTCTGCCACTAAGGGCCTGTTCTCTAGAAGAATATTCTCCAGGGTTTTGTCCAGACTGATTTTTAAATGTCAAAACAATTAGTTTCCACCGCTTCCCCAGGACACTCTTCCACACTTCAATAGAGCTCTCTCTCTCCAGTACTTTTCCATGATATTCATCATCCTGAATTTTACCTTTCTTAATTTCATCTCGTTACTGTTAGGGTACGTCTACACTACCCACTGGATCAGCGGGTAGCGATTGATCTATCGGGGATCGATTTATTGCGTGTAGTGTAGATGCGATAAATCGATCCCCGATCGCTCTCCCGTCGACTGCTGAACTCCAGCTCGGCGAGAGGCGGAAGCAAAGTCGACGGGGGAGCCGCGGCAATCGACCCCACGCCGTGAGGACGCGAAGTAAGTAATTTTAATTCAATCTAAGATACGTCGACTTCAGCTACGCTATTCTCGTAGCTGAAGTTGCGTATCTTCGATCGATCCCTCCCCTAGTGTAGACCAGCCCTTAGTTAGATCCCTTCATATCACTCTAAATAATTCCTCTCCAGCCTTGGGCTTCAGACACTTGTAGACTGTTATCATGTTCCCTCTTTGTCATTGCTTTGCCAGGACATCTAGGCCCAAATATTCAGTCATTTTGGGTGCTTCAGTTTCAGGGTGCTCAACTGGAGATACCCTAAAGCAGTGGTTTTCAGCCTGGGGGGCCACAGATTAGTTCTAAGATTTCCAAAAGGCTACGCATCTCCATTTGAAAATTTTTAGGGGCCTGCAAATGAAAAAAGGTTGCAAACGACTGCCCTAAAGGATCCTGATTTTCAGCTAGAGCAGGACACCGCAACCCTCTAGAAATACCTTTCTGCTGTCTCAAGCTGGGCACCCAAAAATGGAAGCAGCTAAAATCATTGGACACTTCTGAAAATTGGGGCATTTTAATTTTTCCTGATCAGTCAGCCCCTGCCCCTCCCCCACTAGTCATTTTGTTGTTGCTCTTCTGGGAATTCCTCCAGTTTATCAACGTCTTTCTTTATAAATGTGACACTCCCATTGACTTCAGTGAAGCAGGATCAAGCCCTTGCTGAGGTACCCTGCAATGGACAGAATTTTCCAGGGGTGTCTAAACCACATTTCCATAGAAAGAGACTGCTGTACCATCCCCCTACATCAGTGGCGGATTTAGAGTTAGGGGGGCCCTGTGCGCATCTTCATTTTTGGGGGCCCCCCCCTTGGGACCCAGCCAAGAAAAAGAACATTCT
Organism: Terrapene triunguis; assembly: GCF_002925995.2. Taxonomy (NCBI): domain Eukaryota; kingdom Metazoa; phylum Chordata; order Testudines; family Emydidae; genus Terrapene; species Terrapene triunguis. The sequence continues at coordinate 2,211,771 of NW_020664487.1, read as the reverse complement.
CTCTTATCCCCCCCCTCCCCCGGGTTTTTCATTCTTTTTTTCTTCATCCTCCTCCTATATTTATAAGTAATAGGAAGTAAATGAAAATAAAGTGAGGTACCTTGATTGGGGCAGGGGGTTCCGTTGCGGGCTCTGGGCTGGGGTGGGAGCTAGGGTGTGGGAGGGGGTGAGGGGTGTGGGCTCTGGGAGGAAGTTTGGGGGCGGGCTCTGGGCTGGGGCGGGAGCTGGGGTGTGGGAGGGGGTGAGGGGTGCGGGCTCTGGGAGGAAGTTTGGGGGTGGACTCTGGGCTGGGGTGGGAGTTGGGGCCAGAGGGGCAGCGCAGATCCCAAAGCGACTGGCATACCCCTCTGGCAGCGGCTTCTAGGCGGGCGGGGGCAGGGGGTCTCTGCGCGCCGCTTCCGCAGCTCCCATTGGCCACAGTTCCCAGCCAATGGGAGCTGTGGAGTCGGTGCTCGCAGCAGGGGCAGCACGCAGCGACACCCCCAGGGGCCACAGGGACATGCCAGCTGCTTCCGGGAGACGTGCGGCATGGCGCGGAGGGCGGGAGGCAGAGCGGGCAGGAAGCCACCTTAGCCCTGCTGTGTGCATGTCTCTGTACGCCCCTAGGGTAGAGGGGGGCAGTGGGTCGCCATGTATTGCCTGTCATTGGGGCCCCCATGCCACCTCACTGTTTGTTTCATGGTAAATCCGCCTCTGCCCTACATTGTGACTTGCTGCAGGCCCAAATTTCATTGGGATTTTTTGCTGTAATCTCCTATCTGATTTGTTGTCTCCTAATTAGTCCTTTTCAGTAGCACTTTCCCCTCCTTATTTTCTCCAGATGTATTTTCCCCAGACCAAATCTCATTGTTTTACCTCATAGGCCTCAGTTAAACCAGGGACTTAAGCATGTGCCTAATTTAAAGCACATGTTTATCCCCTATTGATTTCAATGGGCCTACTTAACATACTAAAAAATTAGACACACGCTTAAGCATCTTGCTGAATTGGAACATTGATGCAAGCTGCCCCCTGCTTGCACATTATTATTATGATATAAACATAATTTCCCGACACCAAAGAAAGCAAGGAAGCTGAGCGTAAGAGGTGAAATTCTATCCTTAACCCTTCTTATTGTGTGCCATGTTACAAACCACCTGCATTGTGACACTTGGGCACAAGGGACAGGGGTTGTGTGTGTGTTGGTGGCACAATCTGAATCTCTTTGCTCGTGTTGCTTTAATTTAGAGTCTGACCTTATCCCCTGGATGTCAAAAGCCCATTGACTTCACTGGTGCAGGATCCAGCCCTTAGTCATCTGTATTCGTTCCCATTTTTTTTTTTTAACAGTATCCTAAAAACTGGTAATGAGAGAGTTAGACAAAGGCTCCCAGTCCTTTCTGTTTCAATCCGTGCCTGAGTGTTGGAGGTGCATTGAAGCGCACTGAAGCTTGGCACACCTCAGCTCATCTTCAACCCATCCTTGAGAGACCTCGGGGCATCTGCTGCAACACAGCTCTTTGACGTGATGTTCCATAATGACGCCCGTTGTTCTTATGGTCTAGTGCATGGGGCTGATATGATCTTAATACAAATATGCATATAAAAAGCGTTCTCCCCCTCCCACCACCTCCGTCCCACACACTTCGCCTGTGTAGTGACCAGATTCCAAGATGGAACTGTTGCGTTCTCTTCCTAATACTAAATATAACGATACCACTTTACAGTCGATTTGCTTTCTTGATACCATTTCAAATATGCAGTTTAAAAAAATCACGATAAAAAAAGCTGATGATGATAGAATTATGACTCGTTAGACATATTCCCAAATTGGTAATGTCTATTTGGGATCGGTCCCCTCACTCTGGACTTTGTTAGAACGAGGGCTCCAGAACAAACATAGTTACAGAAATGGCCTTGTATTATACCATGTTGTATTGAGTGTTGTTTGGATATTTGTTTATTGCTGTGTTTGTATTTTGTTCCTAGGTGTGGTTTTTTTTTTTCAAGCCTAGAAATGAGCTGCCCCTTTAAGAACAGGACAAGGCGCTGGTAGCAGCTTGTGTTCGCTGGAGGCTCCCGGGCTCAGAAGAGTGTGTGGGGACGACCCAGCTTGTTTGAAGTTCAGCAAAGGTCAGTGCTGGGTTTAACACACTTATACAAGCCTTGCGTTTGAAGGTGTAACATTAAGCTTGGCAGCCCTCTAGTTCTGCCCTCTGATGCGGCTGCCCATCACCATAGCAGCTGAGTGCCTACCGTGTAAAATCAACAGCAGTAGCAAAGACCCTTGTGAGCTTCATGGAGCCCCTGGCACATCTTCCTTTGCAGGGTCTGAATGCTCCTTCCTAAGGGTTTGCATTTATTAGGGTGGTCCTGCAAGACCTCTGCACAGGGCACTCGCGTTGACTTGAATGGGAGCTCAGAGCAGATGCCTTCCATTATCAAGACCTTTATTTCCACCCGAGAGTAGATTTTTTTTATTCATGTTTCCAGAATGAGAGCTGCAGCAGCATATTAGCTGCACAGCCTAACGACGAGCCCAGCATGCTGGCTCTGGTGTAATTAAAGGATACACATGTGACCCCAGTATGTTTGTATTATGCCACCCCCTACTCTCTGTGGCACCTGTATCCCTGGGGCCAGTAAGGAATGAAAATTGACAAGACTCCTGCTCGCAGGTATGCCTGTTAAAACAGAAATCTTGATTAGATAGCTCCCGATTTATAAGCAAAGAGGCCACATTGCTAGATGTGGATGCCTGATTTTCTTTTATTTTAATGGCAAGTCAGCAAGCAAATCTTTTATGGGGCTTGAAAATCTTAACCCATTATGTATATACTTCCAAAATGTCAGCATGGGTTCTTCAGCATCTGCTGCTGTTTGTTGTCAGGCGGGGTGAAATGCACCTATGTGCAGAGGGCCAGCACTCAGCGTCTGCCCTGGCTACAATGAGACACAAGTGGTGCATAAGAGTTATGATGAAATTCTCCATAGGAAAGCAGAAACTGACCTCTTGGAATAAGAACTGGGGACCTTGAACTTGGGAGTATAAACATTGGGGAAAAACTTTAAGATCCCAGCTCTCCGAAGACTTAGGTATATTCTCTGGCCTTTGCACTAACACTTTGTTCAAAACAATGACCAGTTGAGGTCTAGACTGCACTGTGTAACTAAATCCTCTACCATAATTATTCCAGGAAATGCATCAGATTTTTGACAGTGATGTTTCTTTTCATTCTCAGAGTGGGTATTAATTAAGCACATGCTAGTGAGGGCTAAACCTGCAGAAGTTCAAGGCTTGATGTTCAGACATGATGAAGTCCGTGGAAGCTCTGAAAATCAGGCCCGCAGTGTTTGTTTGGATAAGCAGCCAGAGGGGGGTCTGAACCTCTGTAAGTCACGCTGGTACAGGCTTTCTAGTGAGGTTTCTGACACCTCCTGCCTCTGACCAGGCTGCGAGAACTTGGAAAACAGCCTCTCCTGTGTTATTTCAGTGCATCCATGTGCTATGTTGGCTGGCACCTGGAGGCGCAGAGCTGTGTGATGAGGAAAAATAATGAGAAAAAATTAAGCTACATCTTATAACTTGAGAAAAGGTGTCACGTGGATTCATTTTGAGTGTGGAGAGAAGGGACTTGGTTGCTGCAATTGCAAGTCTCAAAAGCCATGCAGGTAGATTAAAAGTGTAAATTGCTAGAGTTCCAGAGGAGCCAAACTGGCCTGGCCTTATTCACACCAGCTGCAAAACAAATAAACCCCTATCCAGATGCTTTAGAGCTAACAGGCATGAAAACCACATCTTATCAGTGGTGCTCTCTTTCCCTTTTCATCCCATGTATGTTGGCTTCCTGGCAATTTGTTCTTACGTTTGGGGCAGGTCAGTTTCCAAACAGCTTCATACTGAACTGGCCTGTGATGGGGTGAATATTATATATCCAATTTTGGGGGAGCAAAGGGTTAAACTCCTTCTGTGGATTATGCCCCTCCCTGTCTGAGCTATCCGGTATGGAAGCAAAGGACTCCAGATGAGCAGAGCGCAAAGGTACTGGGAACGAGTAGTGACCCAATAGGAAGGGTAAATGCCATGGTGTTGGAGGTGTGTGCTGCAGACTGATATAGTTTAGTACGGTAACTAAAGGGTTAATGTCCTGTAATATGCTCATAGACTCAGGGAATTGCTGTGATAAGAAGAGCCTGGGAACGGTATAATAGTGATACTTTATTGTCTTGCCTGCACCCGTGTTTAAAAGAGAGGAAACATTGCCTAGTGGTTAAAGCACAGGACTCCGATTTAAGAGATGCGGGCTCTATTCCCAGCTGAGCTGTTGTAAAACTGTTGTTGTAAAACTGCAGGTAGGTCAGTTGCTATGCTCGGCTGCCCTGCACCTAGTGCAGTCTCTTGCCCCAGTGTGGGGAGGCATTAAATGATTGCCCTTCTAATTTAGTAGCTTTCTACATCTATTTCATGCTCACTCTGCATTGATCTAAATAACGAGGTCCAGGGCAACGCTGGCCCACAGACTATCCTCAAAGCCTGTTTGTCAAATCGTCCAGGTCAATAACCAGAATTTTCTTTTATTACCATTATTTTCCGGTTTGAAAGTTGAGTGTATGTTTGTTCTCAGACTCGAAGGAGAGATCTGCAGCTCTGTCCTACACATCTTCCCAATGTCAGGGTTGTATTATGACTCCAGTTTGGCATATAGTAATTCATAAATCCTGAATTAACTCCACTAGGTTTATAAATCTGTACATAAAAAGATGGATGTGAATTCCTGGCAATAGCAGGCCCTTGAGGAAAGAAATTGGGACTTGTTTATTCTTCTTGCGTTGGTGGATTGAAAGACTGTTGAGATTGTTAGCTCTCATCTCCTGCTCCATCCTAACCCCTTTATTCTGCTTGTTGAGCTGGTAGTTGGAACAGAGGTTGGTAGCATTGTATGCGTGTGGCAATGGGCTGTGGTTGCTGGATTTCAAAGCAGTGATTTGCATTTAACATCTTACTCACTAAACCGTGTGACACAGCTACCTTCACTGAGCTCTTTGGCCATAGCATCTGACACTTGACCCCAGAGCTTCACTCCAATAGTGAAGAAAAGTTAATCATCCATGTAAAATGATTTCAATTAATTCTTAATGATTTGAGTTGGGGATTCCATGCAAGGGAGTTAGACCATTTCATTACCCGCTGGACATGAACATTTATAATATGCATTGCATAGTTTAATCTCTTATACACGAATATTTGAAATGTACGGGCTACAGTGAGCTCAGGTGAACAATGTTGAACTTGTTCAGTACCTTTTAGAGCTATAGCAAGTTGCCATTTAAAGGGAATGTCCAGAGTATTAACTAAGATCATTTATGCGCTAGCGCTATTTTCAAAGAGGGATACATCACTTAAAAAGTACACGGGGAATTTTCAAAAATAGCCCAACTCTGTTCCCATTGAAGTTAATTTTTTTTTTGGACAATCCCTCCCTAAGAATCTTACCCAGAAGAATGTGCCTTCCAATATTGTCCCTGATTTTTTTTTCATGCTCCTGAGCTTTGGGTTCTGTCTAGTACCATGAGCAGAAGTACCAAAATACTACAAGAAAGACTGTGCATGCAATATTGTCAACAGGAAACAGAAGTGCTGGAAATCTCATGAGAGCCGCTGTTCTCCCAGGATTTCCTGCCCCAAATAAGCACAACAGCGGGGGCATGTTTTGAACAGCTCGGTACCATCTATTCAGCTATTAACTTTGAGAATTAAATGGCCACACGAATTAACAGGAGGGCTCTGTAAAGACTGCAAAAAAGTGGCAGCGGGGGAGGGAAGCAACCAAAACAGGCTGAATTTGAGTGGTGTTGCAACTCTGTGCGCCAGGTCACAATGCCACTCACTCAAATTTGGCCCGGCTGCCCCTCCGTCATGCCAGCAGAGAGGAGCGACTGCAGTTACGCTGCCCAGCTCTAGTGAGGTTCTCAAAAGTGTGTGCGGGGAGGCCTGGGCCTTCCTGTTTACGTTGTGAGGGGGCAACAGCCACGTGGCCCTTCCGTCTCCGGTACCTGTGATTGCACACATGCAGCAGAGAGCTTCGTGATGTGCAGCTGTTAGTGAGATGAGGCTCACGACACCTGTAGGAGGTAGAGATGTATCATTGTTCCCATTTTACAGATGGGGAAATAGGCACAGGAAAGCTCGTTAAAAACCCAGGGTTTGAATTGGAATATGAGCAAGAAGAGAAGGAAACTCAGTCAGTCAGTCCCTCCTTTTGTCTTGCCAGAATTAGACCCGTGGCTGGTGATGACGACGAGCATTAGGAAGGTTTGAAGTTAGAATTGTAATGCGGAGCGAGGAAACCAACCAACCAACAAAAATCTGGGGACAATTAGAACAGAATTTCTGGCAGGCAGAACCGCCCATGTGGCTGGCAGATCTGCCGATGTTGATTGTTGACAGCTTCCTCAGCTTGCTAATTAAAACTGTAAAATTTCAGGTGAACGACAGTGGCTGAAACACGAATTCTGCTTTTTTTTTTTTTTTCCGCAGCTGCAGCCGTTCGTCGGCTATCGCTGTAACTGGCGGACGCTGCCAGTTGCTTAGACAGATGGAAATTAATACACGTCATCATCCCATTTTCATTTGTGTCCTAAAAATCAATTATACGCACATATTAGCATATATAGAAATAACACACATGGCATTTACCTTTGGTGCAGAGGACCAGTCCCACTTATGGCCTGCACAGGAGCTGGGTGGGACACCAGGGATAGAGTGGAGGAGCATGCCCTGCCTGACACAGAAAGGCACTCCATGTCAGGCCTCAATAAGCCACCATGAAAGCTGGGGGCCACGGAAGGGGGTTGCTAGAACTACATTTACAGGCATCCGGTAGTCCCAACGCCTGACAGTTGTGCAGACGGGAAGCAGCTGTGATTCCACCCCATAGGCTGGGGTAGTCGCTGTGGGACAACACCCCTGCTCACCTGCCCTAGGTGGGGATGGGGTGGTTTTCATCTCCCCAAATCTTCTGCGTTCAACCCGCCCGGACCCTGGATACTCACGCTCTGTGCAAGTGGGGTGAATTTCATTCTCACAGCCTAGACTTCATTGTGTCTTGTATAAATGGGGATGAATATGGGATAACAGAGAAGTGATGACTGTTTGCACTGACGGCTCATACATGGGAAAGGAAAAAATTGCTAGGACTGTCTTGTTAATTTGGAGTCTGATTGTGAGTATTCAGCTGTGACCCTCAACAAAACAACTTATTGGAACTATAATTGTTTTTTTTTAATATATGTGATGCCTACATTTTCTTTTCCTTAATTGCAGTGGGCCAAATTCCGGTCTTGGTTATGGTGAGTCAGTGGAGTCACTCCAGATTTACAGCAGTGTAAATGAGAGAAGTGGAGAGTTTACTGTTTTCACAGCAAAGTGTCTATTCTTGCTCCACAAGTGCAGAGAGGAGTTTCTGGTGGCTAGCATTAGATTTCAATCCTCACCTGCTCTGAAGTGTAGTCTAATGATGGGTGCGCTCTCTCTCTTTTTTATTATTTTTTAATATCCGTGAATACCCTGCTTATGAAAAGTGCCAATTGATTGCGCTAGTGAATTAAGTTCCCTGTCTCTCCACTGAGCAGGTAGAGCCAAGGTAGTGGCTGTACTAGTTCGCCCCCACAGTCTCCAATGCAATATTGCTAGCCCCCAGCATTCAAAAATCATGTGTCACTCAGGCTTGAGATTAGTTTAAAAAATAATGGGATTTAAAAAAAAAATTGTTGAGTTCTTTGAGACTATTCTACTTCTGGTTTTTGAGCCTTTGGATTGTACTCGGGTTGGGTTTTCTCCGCACAAGGGCTAGCAGCTTACTTTAAAAATAAACAAATAAAAGCGGATATTCTGATGACTCCCAGAGCTGGGTCTTTAAGAAGAAATTTGAGACAAAATAGTGCGAGCTGTCAGCACTGCCCGTTGTGCCCCTGGAATGGCCCTGCCCTGAAAATGTAGTTTGCTTCCAGTGTCATCTGTTTTTTTCAGTGATGTCAGCAAACACTTTGAAATTGGATCAACAGAAAAACAATTTTTTTTCATGCTTGGGTGGATCAAAATCCATTTAATTGCTTTTGCTCAGACCTCACAATAAATAAACAAACAAACTGTCCTTTGGTAAATCCAAACGAGAAAGGTTGTTAAAATAGATCTTGAAATTCAACTTTAATGATAGCATATGCTTGCCAGGTACGTTATAATATATACAGCTCTGTTGCTAAACATGTGGTTTGCATAAATAGCAGTTGAGAAGTGGTCTTACTTTGTTTATGACTGTTTTAAAAAGTTTGCTGTAAAGAAAAAGTATGCTTTGGAATAAAGTTAATACTTTGTTTGCATCGTACAAATGGTAAGAAAAACTTAAGCTCTGCCACCCTTACTCAGATTGAGTAGTATCTTCCTCTGAGCATGTCTGGTAAAGAACAGCTATTCAAAGTCGAGCCCTGTTCCAGCAAACGCTTACACGCCTGCTTAACTTTACTACCATGAGTAGTCCTGTTGAAATAATTGGAGCTACTCCCAGTAGTAAAGTTAATCAGGTGTATAAGTGTGTGCAGGATTGAGACCTAAGCTACTACTCGGTGTCAGCATACTAGAATAACAACAACAACAACAAAAAAGGATGGAGGGGTGATGCATTTAGTGTAAACTTGAAAAACGGATGCTGGCGTCAAGCTCCCAAAGGTAGATGTTCTCACAGAGAGAGAGAGCTGAAACTAGAACAGAGAAATTCACGCATTATAGGACTTTGAAACCAGCACTCCAGCCTAAACCATCCTAGGAAGCCTAGTGTCTCATTTATTCAGGAACAGGCCTTGCATTTTTCCTGAATTTCAAGAAAATCCAACTGACTCCCAGAAAGTGACATCCTGACATGGGTGTCTTTCCATTGGCTAGCTGGGCTTTGGTGAAAAGCTTCATAGGCCTTATACTTGACTCCTTCACACTTAGAAATGCAGCTACAAAAGTGTGTACTGCCGTGTGTGCGCAGCTACGTTTGATTTCTAGTTACTTGGCTCTGCCCTTGAATTGCCCCTATGAAGGCTGTGCTGTAGGTTGGAAAGAAACTGTAAGTAGATGGGGGGCCTGAAAAAAATAGTGCAATTTCAATACCAGAGACCAGAAGTAATTGGGTAACATTTTCAAAAGCTATGAAGTGACATAGGGTCAAGTGCGATTGAAAGCCTGGTGAGAAGACCTTAAGAGGCCTGGCTATCCGAGTAAAGGGACGACTTGTGTAGAGGAAAGGAGCCGGAGTGAGAGTGTGTGTGTGTGTGTGTGTGTGTGTGCGCGTGCGCGTGTGTGTAAGAAAGGAAGGCAGTTCTTGGGTGAAATCTTGGTCCCATTGAATTCAGAGGAAGTTTTCCGTTGACTTCAATAGAGCCAAGATTTCATCCCTTATGTTTGTTTAAGGCACTTGATTAGGGACTCAGGAGACACGGGCTTAGTGCCTGTGTGTCGCCGTGCCTCAGTTTCCTCATTGCAAGATCACTTTCCCTACTTTGCATGGGCGTTTTGTGAGGTTAAACTGGTTTAAGTTGTGCAATGTGCTGTTATGATAATGAGCACCACAGAAAAGTAAGTTGATAAAATAAGGTTCAGAAATGTTGGATAAGGATCCTCTTAGACAGTTCAGATTTGTCTGTCACTATTTTCCTTAGTGTGCGTCTAAATAATTAGGGAAACGTTTCGCTCCTCGGTGACAGCGAATGACGTTGCAAAGTGTCTCACCCGTTCCCCTGGGGCGGCTGCATTCATCTCCTTTCGGCAGCATTCTGGGTAGGGCTGATAGAGCTGAGCCTCAGCCAGACTTGGTCCTTCTCCCTGAACCTCCCCCCCCCCCCCGCATTCCTTTTCCCAGCGTGATCAAATGCCGATCAGTTGGTGAATCTTGGCTAAGGGCAAATGCTTATTTCTTTCAGGGAAGCTGATCTGAGCATGAGAGAAAATTGCAGCTATTAGGAAGTGTGTGCATGTGCACATGTGTGGAAATGTATCATTCTGCAAAAGTTAGGGTCTGATTGACTACTGGTGAATCAGCATTTGGTCTGGAACCAACTGCCTAATATCTTTCCACTGGACTGTTTAGCCAAGCTTCATTATTAACGTAGTTTGTACGCTTGCACATGCATGTGTCATGAAAGAAGCACATACTAAAGGCATGATTGTATTGCCCACTGCAGTGCCAATTACTGGATATTAATGTCAGGATAGCATGCGTATGCCTAAACTGGGAAGCAGAAGGTTAATAGACGAACAGCACCAGAAGATCCCATTTATCAGTTTCTATTTATCTCTCCTTGGGAGGTGGCAGGTTTACAGTAAATACCTTCTGTCCTCCTAATTTTCTAATGATGGGGATAATGACGGAGAATGGTGAAGTCATTAACTGGGACAGCCTCTGTGCATCACTCTGTCAACCACATCTCTCCAAGACCTGCAATGAAAAGTGATGGGCCCCAGCTGTTTGCCAGATTCTGTTCCCCTCCCCCATTCCCCACTCTCAACCCCAAATGCAGACGTAGAAAATATTTCCCCCAAAAACTAAGTTAAAGTTGGTCACGGTTGTGGGAACGGGAGGGAGCCCCTCTGCGTACTTTGCTCTTGTGTGCTCCTGTATGAGAAGGAAGGGCAGTTTTCTAAAGTGAAAATATTCTAGTGCCCTAATATGGTGGAATATTGTTCTCCAAGGACAGAGGACTCAGTTAAAAACTGTGTGCAGTGTTGGATAAGCAAGTGAGTGGGACATGCAAGTGGGTTATATTTAAGGTGACCAGATGTCCCGATTTTATAGGGACAGTCCTGATTTTTGGGTCTTTTTCTTATATAGGCTCCTATTACCCCTCACCCCCATCCCTATTTTTCACACTTGCTGTCTGGTCACTCTAGTTGCATTAGTAATGCTGAGACATAAGATAACTCGATGGGAATCTTTTTTTCGCTCGCACAGCCTGATAAAGAATAGCCACAAAGATACTTAGCACTTTTGCATTATAAATCTCCAAGCATTTCACAGGTCCCTATTTTACAAAGGAACACGGAGAGGTAAGTGACTTGCCCATGGTTACAAAGTAAATTGGTGGCAGAGCCCAGGTCAGTTGGTTCACCCCAGCTATCTCTAAAGCCCAACACCTGCCACTTGAAGAAAAACACCCATCAGAAAAAGAAGAGGACTTGCCTTCTGAAAGATAAGTTACTTTTTGTGGGGTTTGTTGAAAACTTTTTAAAAAACGGTGACTATTTTAGTAAGTAAATTCTGAGTTCTATTTTACTGTCATTAGACAATTGTTGGGCATTTTCATACATTCTGAAAATTTCACCACTGGCAGCACAAATGTTTGTTGTTCTGAAAATTCATGCAGGAAATTTGTCACTTGTTAATTGCTGTTCTTTTGTTGTACAATGTTTCAGTCAGTCATTCAAGGAGCTGAAATAATACCATGTGGCCAAATGACTAGCCATATGACACAAACGTCAAATAGCCAATATTTACACAGAGTCGGTGAATAACTAAGACATTTGAAGACATTCAGGATCGTATATCAGGGAAAGGTTTCTAATTCTAAGAGTAGTTAAGTTCTGGAATAAGCTTCCAGGGGAGGCTGTGGAATCCCCATCAGTGGATTTTTATGAACAGGTTGGGCAAGCACCTGTCTAGGATGGTGTAGGTTAACTAGGTCCTGACTCAGCGCAGGGGGCTGGACTAGATGACCTCTCAGGATCCCTTCCAGCCCTACATTTCTGTGATCCCATGAGTTTATGGGGAGGAACGGTGGCCTTGTGGACTGGGATTCTGGAGACGTTGGTTCAATTCCTGTTCTGCCATAGACGACCTGTGTAACCTTGGACAAGTCATTTAATTCCCGTGCCTCAGTTTCCTATCAACAAAATGGGGGTAACAGTACTTCCTTACCTCAGAGATGTATTGCGAGGATGGTTGGGAGGTGCAAAGATGGTATGGTGATCAGGGCCATGTAAGTACCTCAGACTGAATGATTTGCTAACCAATAAATGGAGCTAAATTCATAACAGATATTTTAAATAACAGATAGTATAATCAGATTTATCGCTGGACAAATCCTCTTGGAAGTAATACATGCGAGTCCTTGTGAACCCTCCTTATCTTTTATATTTCTTCATTGTTTAGCCTTTTGTCGTCTTTTTTTTTCTTTGTCTTTTGTTAATTTTGGGTAATTAGAGGAGAAAGGAAGAGGAGCACATCAGATGGCAAGGATGGTCCAGTGATTTAAGGTGCCAGCTTATGACCTGAAAGACCTGGTTTCAATTCCCTGCTCTGCTACAGACTTTCTGTGTGGCCTTGGTCAAGTCATTCATTCACTCGGTGCCTCAATTTCCCATCTGCAAAAGACCGATAGTTCTTCCCTACTTCACAGGGGTGTTTTGAGGTCAATTAAATTAAAGATGATGTGGGTAGAGGGGCCATATAAGACTGGTGAGGGCATCTAATCCATTCTTTACCAGTGCAAGATTGTTTCCTGAAAGCATGTTTGTTTTCCAGTGCTTGCTTAATTTCATGTAATTTATAGTCTATACCCCCCACCCATATAAAGTGTCTGGGCGCAAGTACAATAATTTCCAGCGTTGTGTGATTGTGAGTGGTATAGACTTGAACTAAAGAAACTGTGGCTGGAGCTGGCCAAGGTCCACCACCCAGCTCGTATAACACCTTTCACTCCTGCCCTGCAAACTTCTGCTATTTCTGCTCTAGTTGTCTCTTGAGAACAGTGTCTTAGCTATGGTGAATCCATGGAGAAACATTCCGTATAGCTGAGAATGAGACTCCTCTGTGCTTAAAGCAACTGCTTCCTTCGCGTTGACATAGTTGACCCCCTCAGTACCTACAACGCTGTCATTTTTAAGACGTCTTAGATCGTGGCACCAGTATATTGCAGATTCCCACAGGACCATCAAAGATCTCAGCTGCCCCTCTGTAATAATTTTTTTCTGAGGAACAAGTCCACGTAGCCACTTTTGAAGCTTTTAATGCTTTATTTTTAATTGCGAGGCTGACCCCATTAGAAGTACCTGTAACTTTTTGGCTATATTATTTCCTCTAGACATGCCATCCAGTTCCCATTCCAGATAGACCTTTTTTTTTTTTTTACTACTTTTTTACATGTTATATATAATGAGGGCCCTTTATCAGTGCCCCCCATCTTTCTCCCCAAATGGTTTTCCTGCGCTGGCTCTTAGCCTCTGAAACGACAAGTTTTGTCATTGCTACTGATTGGGTCCTGTATATCACCCATTAACACACCCATATATTCACTGCCTGACATGTTCTAATTCATGCACTCCTTCATTCTCTTGTTCAAATAATTTATGAGTCCCAGCACACACATCTGCTATTTATTTAGGTTCTATTTTTACTATTAGCTGTATAAATTTTTATTCGAGTGGGTAGGTGAAAAGCGCAGAAGTTCAAGACACCTTGCTCGCTCGCTCTCTCTCTTTCTCCCTCCCTCCACAGTTGGAAAGACTTTTACAATATTTAAAATAACTCTTTCAGTAAAAAGAACACGAACCTCAGGATACATTGACTACAGTTTTATCAGCTGATTCACCCGTCCTTTAATTCTCTCTGGATCATCCATGCCTGGTCATGTTCTAAAGTGACACAGAGCAGTGGGAAAACATTATAAAACCAGACAAAGTTAATTGGCTGTGCTGAGAAGCTGAGCAAGAAACATGGAGCAAACCTCCCACCGTATGTAAAGTGAATGAGCCCGAGGCCCATACTCACCCCCTTCTTGCAAGAGGTGTCAGCTTGGCTCCTGCTACTGGGATAGAGTTTCTGCTGCATCTCCTGAGAAGTGCCACTCAAACACACAGCCCAGGAGGAAGGGAGGCAAACGTGGCTTTATGCTTTCTTTGCACTGCCAGGATTCTGGGGGCTGGTAGGTGAAATGGCCCCGGTCATAAGTTAGAGCAACCCCCAGGGGGCCACAGTTGGGTCTACTGTTTGAGATGTGAGAATATATTTTCTTTTGAGCCTGTCAAAATCTGACAAGAAGCAGCATCCTGGAATTGCTTTAAACCCAACAGTGATGTTTTGCCTTACAATTATCTCACTCCCAGGTTACTTTAGTTCTACTCTGTATTTTCCGATTGGGTGACCAGATGTCCCGATTTTATAGGGACAGTCCCGATTTCTGGGTCTTTTTCTTATATTGGCTCCTATTACCCCCATCCCCTGTCCCGATTTTTCACATTTGCTGTCTGGTCACCCTATTTTCCGATGAGCAGCCAGTGAGATGGTGCATGGTTCCTTTTTCTCCCCTACGAATGAAAATCCATTGGTGAATGAGCTGTGCTGTATGTAACGTATCCGGCTCGCACACTGGATTTTTTTTTAAAAAGTAACTCACACGGAATGCGTACTGTTTTCCTCTAATTGAGGGGGTTGATAGTGACATAAGGAGCCTTTCACCTCTAGGTCACAAGTTTGAATCACACCATATTAGTGGTGGCTGAGAGGAATTGCCATCTGACAGCTGATAGTGGCACCAGTGTAGTGAACAGGTGTTTGTATCACAACTCACAACATGCATGCATGTTGGCTTTTCTAGCAGAGAGACAAAGCTCAGAGTCTGTATCGAAGTGCCTAACCCTATGGGGCACCCAGTCTGGTTGGTCTCTAGGGGCTACAGCAATCCAAATGTTAAAAATAATCATGGTAACATGATAAATCCCCTGGTTGAGACTTTACCTGCAAAGTCAAAAAATCTCCCTTGGAAGATTAGAAGTAAAACCTGCAGCGTAAAGATTCTGAATTCTAATCTGGTCAAATACAAGAATGCCAACATGCTTTTTTTAAAGAATCAAAGCCCAAATTTATTTGAATTAGGAAAGATCCTAATAAAATAAATGAAATGGGCCAGATTCTCAGCCGGTGTCAGGGTGGCATAGCTCTGTTGATTTCAATGCTGATTTACACCAGCTAAGAATCTGGCCCATTGTCTTAAAAGACAGGCCCAACGGAAGTCAGGCTTTCAAAGAAGGATGTAAAGAATTTCCACCCCTGCATTTCCTATTGCATCTGCCATTGCAGCACTAATAAAAAGATTGTGTGAGCGGTGGGAGCCTTGTATTACAAGGGCTCATTAACTTTCAAATGTTTCAATTGAGAAATTTCAGAGCCCTCAGCTATTGACCACGGTGGGCAGCTCAGCCGAGATTCCCCCGAGGCTCAGGTACAGATGTGATTGCCAGTCAGAGTGCGATCAGAAACCTAAGACAGTGTCCCAGAAAGTGTCATACTTGAGTTGGAGAGGCTTAAACCAAATAGCTGAGAGAGACTATAAATAATTTTTGTTCGGCTGTAACAGACAGACAGAGGAGCCTTAGCTGATGCTAGAGGAGCTCTCTTTATGCCAAGAATTCAGTCGACAAGGTTGCAGTAGCTCAGTCAAGTCCCATCCTGATACATGGGCATTATGAAGGTTGAATCCAGTACAGCAGCTGTACTGGAAACCCAGGCACCTTTGACATGAGACACGCAAACATGGGTCGCGATTGTAAGCATATGATTAATTCGCGCAGCAGTCCCATTAAAGTTAAATGCATATATCAAATTAAGCACGTGCTTTAGTGCTTTCCTGAATGGGGATGCTTTCCTGAATCGAGGCCAAGTTCTGGGGTCTAGCATGGTGATGCAAACTAGCTTTTGTTTGGTTAAATGCTGGGACCTGCTGCTTTGTCCAGGAGCCATGAAAAACTTACTCACACGGAGTAAAAAATGAGGCAATGAAAACAGTGTAAGAAAACACTAGGTGTACTTTCACTATCTCCTACTTTTAGATCTGAGCTGGGACCCAATTACGTGGGAAGAGATCAAATATATACAGCGCTATGGGCATGGAAAAACAAGTGCTGCTGCTCGGCTGTAAAGGGACCAATGCACCCCACCTAGAAAAAGCCTGCAGCGGCTTGATCTGTTGGCTGCATCCCTAGGAGGATTCTAATGGAGAATGATTCAACTTGCTTTCCTTTGGGGTTTCTGCAAGGGTTGGTCAGCTACCATCTCTGGCAGATGCTCCAGAGGGGACACTACCACCCAAGGCTGCCTTAAGGGTGCACTGAATTATCACTGATTGCCCTAACCACAACCCCATCCAGGTCAGAGCTCCTCACTTGGTGCTAACTGGGTGCAGGCCCTCTACTAGAATGGAGGACGTGGGCACCCTGTGCTATCCCAACCCTGAGGAGTCAACTTTTTGCTACATCTGCCCCTCCACTGGGTTCCTTCCCTTGGGACATAATGAGATTTGTTGGTAAGTGCAGAGGCAATAATTTGGAAGACCTGTGTGCGGTGGTGAAATGTTAACAATCCGAATGCAGTTTCTCCAAATATAGACGCAGGCACAGCATGTGTAAGATAATTCTGGGGAACTCAAAGCAAAAGCTAGCCCAAACCACCACATTTGGCCTGGTTTTCCCTCCAAACTGACATGGTGAATGAAAAGAGAGAGACAAGGTGGGTGAGGTAATATCTTTTATTGGACCAACCTCTGTTGGTGAGAGAGACGAGCTTTCCAGCTACACAGCGCTCTTCTTCAGGAGGTGAGGAAAGTGAGTTTATGCTGCTGGAGCTTTTAGTTTAAATCTCCTTGAGATGTGGTGGCAAAGATGATGCTAATACAGCTGATTGATAGTAATATGCCACTTCTTGAGAGTTTTGCCTGTATCCAGTCTGAGAAAGGGCTTCATTATTTGACCCAATTAGCAATTATGTAGTTATTTTAAATCTTCATAGATTCACAGGTTTTAAGGCCAGAAGGGACCATTAGATCACCTTATCTGACCTCCTGTATAACACAGACAGAGAATTTCACCCAGTTACCCCTGTATTGAGCCTATTGTATTTGACTAAAGACTATCTTCCAGTCTTGCCCCAAAGACATCAAGAGATGGAGACTCTACCAGGCTCCCCTGGGGAATTTGATCCAGTGCTTAACCACCCTCGCTATTAAAAATTTGTGCTTTATTTCTAATTTGCATTTGTCTTGCTTTGAATTTGTTTGAATCTTCAAGGTACTTTACAACATTAACTAATCAACAGTTGGTAGCAATGATCTAGTGATAGTTTAGTACAGAATTTTCTCTCCTCTTTCCTCTCCTCCCGCCCCACTGCCCTATATTCCCAGTGGGCAGATTGGTGGCTTTGTTCCTCCAATAACCCCCATGCTGAAATGTAGCAATATACAGAATTGCTGGGATTCCAGAACTTCCTTTCCCTGTCATGCCTTAACATCCTATGGAACAAATATAACCAGCCTGGGTCGGGCTGAGCAGCATCAGCTGTTTCTGTGGCTACCTTCTCAGCTTTGACGCCTCAAGCATGACACAAATCAGGCGAAACAGAAGAGACAATATTAAACATCTGTCGACTTCTAAATAAGGAGAAATCACATTAGTCACTATGCGAGCAATCTGTATGATAATTTCATAATGGCCACCTCTGCCTTCCTCTCAGACAGCAAAAGAAATAGGTGAAATATACCCTTTATCCACACGTGCTCAATTTGGGACAATATTAAGACATTTAATGTCGATTTGCCTTTAAATGTTCAGTGGGAACTTTTCTTTATGAAGAAACAAACATAATGCAAATTCTGTTCAACCAAGGAAGTTAACCTGGGAGGCGGGGAAACCCGTGGCAACAAGTCTTTAAAAAGTATTGTCTTATAAATATTGTTGGTCAAGTGAAAGAAATGTCACTGAAGCATTTTAATGTCTATCCAAAATCATTTTTTCAATTAAGTACTGAAAACAGCAGTATGTGACTCAAAAATGTATCCTAGCTGACAGCACACAGGCAGTGAAATCTTATCTCCAAGTTCATTTTAAAGGTACAAGATCAAATTTAACCCTTTGGCTAGCCATGTGACTGAATAGCTTTTTAGGTATTTTCTGTATTTCACTGCCGTTATCAAAAGAGCTGCTGGTGTCACAAAGTAAAATTCAATAGCACAAGAGAAAATGGTGCATGTTCACAGGAGATGGCGGGTGCCACCATTATGGATGTCTGGGCCCAATGCAACACCCGTTGAAGTGAATGGAAACCTTCCCCTGATTTCAGTGATTTCCGTATTGCAAAGGAGCTCCGCCCCAAAGGAGGGGCATAAGGCAGCTGCTAGATAGAGTCTTAATAAGTGATGTAATTTAAATGTTGTGCTGGGTGAAGGTTTGGAGTTTGGGTTTGATGGAATTAGCACCTCAGAATTTGGATGCTTACGTGATCCAGACATCTCAAGTATGTAAAAGCAGGCTGGAAATCTTGCACGACCAGGCTTGCTTGTGAGATTTCTGGTACTTTCTGCTTCCATTTTGTTTCACAATACAGTGGCCGTAGCCTTTGTAGAAAGGTTTTGGCACTTCCAAGTGCTAGACTAGAGCTGGGCGGGAAACGGTTTTGTTGTCCTGTGAAAATTTTTGAGATTTCAAAGTACCCTCCCCCCGCCCCGTTCTGCATCAGGATGAAGCTGTTCCAGATTCAGCTTAAATGCAGAAGTGCAGTGGCATGTGATGTGAGAATGAAAAACAACATTGGGAAATGTTAGCTCCACATGTCAGTACCTTCCTAATTAAGCAAAGCTTCAGGTTCTAATTTGTTCCATTCCTGTTCACATTTCCCTTCTAAAATCATCTCATTCCGTAACCCTGATCTCTGAATTACATTCTAGCACAGGGCTAGGCAACCTATGGCACGCATGCCCAAGGTGGCTCGCGAGCTGATTTTCAGTGGCACGCACACTGCCCGGGTCCTGGCCACCGGTCCGGAGGGCTCTGCATTTTAATTTAATTTTAAATGAAGCTTCTTAAACCTTTTAAAAACCTTATTTACTTTACATACAATAGTTTAGTTACATATTATAGACTTATAGAAAGAGACCTTCTAAAAACGTTAAAATGTATGACTGGCACGTGAAACCTTAAATCAGAGTGAATAAATGAAGCCTCGGCACACCACTTCTGAAAGGTTGCCGGACCTTGGTCTAGCATCACCACAGATATTTAACCCCATCTATACATGTATGCACGACAGTAAAGGAACATACTGCATGGAATATAAAATCTGAAAAAAATTTGGAACTTGGTATAGCTAGTTATCACTTCCCCCATCGACAGGTCTAGCATGTGGATCTGAGAGCAGATTTGGCTCATACCATTACTGAAGTATTTATAAATGCACTCTTAGTTTAATAAATTAGTAATAGAATTTATTATTCATACCATTTATCATCTCCTACTGAAATTGGTGCCCCATATAGTGAGAGAGACTCCCTGCCCCCATAACGAGTTCACTATCTAAATAGACAAGACAGACAAACAGTGGGAGGGAAAGCAGAGGCACAAATTGGGGAAATTACTTGCCGAAAGTCACACAGCAGATCGGTAGCTGAGATGGGAAAGGAACGTTGGTTTCCCGAGTTCCAGTCTGCTGGACCTCGCTGCCTCTTCTACCCAATAGTGGGTTAAATTATTTACGGGCTCACAGATCAAGATGTAAACCACATAACCCCGCCAAAGTCAGTGGAGTTGCCCAAGTTGTTAAGCCTGTGAAGAAATTAGCTCATTGGCTGCTATACAATGTTTAGTGCCGTCGGTATGAATACTTTTCAGACTAAACCTAGGATTCAAATCTCTTAAAGGAAGCAATGCAAAAACGTAACTCTTTTCTGGGGGGTGGATGGAAGGGGAGGAAGAATGTCACATTTATAATGCATTCATTTCCAGGTGCACTAATGCATGTGGGTACATCTTCATGTACACATAAGACTCCAGTGATAGACATTTAAAAAGTCAGATCATCATTATTTTACAAAGTGCCATCTGGACCTCCACCATACCATGCTGAGTGTTGTTTTTCAAAGGGTCTCCAGGGGCACTGAAAGGAGGTTTAAAAGGAATTCCAGGAGCCCCCCCGGGGAACCCACCAGCACCCATCCTTTTCTTTCTTGGAGAACATTGGCTGCAATTCTCATATAAAAAGACATGCATTCTGCAGGATCTCACAACAAGTTTTTTTCATTGGAGCCATTTGCACCAGGTCCTGAAAATCATAACAGTTAATTATATGGTAATGATCTCAGCTCAGCATTCA
The DNA here is from genome assembly GCF_002925995.2 of Terrapene triunguis. Lineage (NCBI taxonomy): Eukaryota > Metazoa > Chordata > Testudines > Emydidae > Terrapene > Terrapene triunguis. The sequence goes on along the minus strand of NW_020664487.1, from coordinate 2,191,624 downwards.
GTAAGCACTTTATTTTATTTGGAATTTGCACTATGACAATGAGAGCGATGTTTTCATTATTCTCAGTGTATCCTTTCCTTGCTCCCATTAACAGCGATAACCCGTGCAGTTTGCCGCCATTATCATTTTTCTCCAGATAAACCATCTGTGACATAGAGACCTTGAAGCTGGGAGTTCTGGCCACAATGCTCAATAGACTGTGCATACAGCTTTTTCAGAGGTAACCGCTGTAAAAAATCAGCAACACCACGGCAGTGTTACGCCTGCCTGTTCTGAATTCTCTCTCATTTCTCTCCCCCCTGCCTTATTCATATCAAATGTAATGCATGTTCACATATTCAATCAGCCAAAATTGTTTTGCCTGACTATGCAGGCTGCATTTAAGACCCGTGGTGAACATTTCTGTCCCTTTTGCCATTCTGGTTGCTGTATTTAATCAAAGGACTGGAAGGAAAAGTTCTCATTAGAGAGCCTCTTTTTCTTTTTCCTTTCCTTCCTTCCTTCCTGCCTTAAGCCTGCACTTAGCTAATAGATGCTTCAGAGATGCCTCGTTTCTGTCTAGGGTTTGTCCACTTGACCTGATCTTGGCCTCAGGCAAAATGAAAAGAAAGCCCAAGACATCAAATGAACACGTAATGTCGCTGTAAACATGCTTTGTAGAGATGAACATCAAACACAGGACTTCTCTCCAAAAGGCTGCAGCTTTGAGACTAAAGACATTGCATGATATAACAGCAAGGTTCTGGTATTTATGACGATGATACAAATTGTTCCAAACCTTTTGGTGAAAATCGGAGGCCATGTGGAATGGATCAGCTTAGTATTTGTATTACAGTAGTGCTTAGAGATCCCCAGAGCAAGCCCCATTGTGTTTTTACAGAGGCAGCCCTGCAGCAAAAATCCTACAATCCAAATGGAGAAGACAGACAAAGGGTGGAAGGGGAAAAAGAGAGGTGAAGTGACCCATCCAAGGTCCCACAGGAGATCAGTGGCAGAGGTGCAGGAATAGAATCTACTTATTCTGCCTCCTGGGCTGGGGATCATGCAGCCTGCAGTTTATAATTTAAACTAAATCACATAAAAGTTTTGTGTGTGTTAAGGCAGCTATTTTAAGACTTAGTTACAAACAGCTAATGCACAGTATGTTGAAAGGCCCCTTCCCATAGACAAATTCCTGATTAAATCTCCAGATATTTGATGGGACAAAAAGGGATGGATACTGAGAAGAAAAGGAGAAGTTTGAACGGATCCTCAAGTTGGGCTACGTTTACAAAGGTTAGCTCATGAGATGTGCTGGCAAAATGCATATCGTGCCTACGTCATGTGTAATTGCAAATGTGTAAATGCAAGCAGCAGGTACTTATGTGTACATGTCTTTATTTTTCATGCAGGAAAGCTCATTGCTATGAGCGGTTGATTCAGGGGCCTAATCCTTAGAGGTGCTGAACACCCTCAACTTCCATTGACTTCAGTGGGAGTTACGGTTGCTCAGCACCTGCCCAGAACAGGCTACTGGTTATCTTGTTTTTATTGTACTAAGAATCCTGAAAGGAAGGAAGGAAACTCCAGCCTGCTGATTTAGCGATGTAGACCAGCTGACAAGCTCTGTTTAGAGGTCTGCTTTCAAGATACGTTGACCTCTGGAGGAAGCTAACTAGGGCCATTTTTTGGGGACCTCTGGAGAGCTCTTTTCAGATGATAACGCCCTTCTTGTTTGACTTGCCATCCATGAGGTCTAGAGGAGCAACTGATTTTATTTAGAAAGGTGTATTCTGAGAAAAGCCAGAACTCTGGTGCTTGTTGCTTTGGAGGGGGGGGGTGAAATCACTTAATACCGGAGAATAATCAGATTGTGAATCCCTCACTGCCACTGGTGAGCGGTTACTCGTGTGAGCAACATGATTCACGTGTGACGCCTTGACTTCCGTTGCTGAGCAGTTACTCACCCGAGTTGTCCTTTGACAGAAAGCGCAGCCCAGCCCTGGGTGATTTTCTCAGGCTTTGGAGTGATATTTTTTTTGAATGAGGATAAATCTGTCAATCATGTCTTATCGCTTAATCAAAATACATCCAACTCAAACAGGTGGGGTTTGTGTATACTGCAGTGTTGACATGCTGACGTGTTAGAGGAAACAGGAGCATGGCGCACTCCCTTTGTGCTCAGGTATACTTTCTTCCAAATGGCCACAGGGTTGAAATGATCAACTAATATGCTTCCATAGGCATGGGCTTTTGAACCGTTTAAATGGCCTTGCTTAATGGGCCTGAGCATTTCAGTTATACCCTATCTGAGCTCATTTGATACTCTAACAGGGCAGGCATCAAGTTTGTTCGGTCCTTTGTGTCAACAAATTATAATGGCTTAGGTAGAAGGTGACATTTCATTATGACGCTGTCATCTGAATATAAAGAATAGAGTGCTTCACCTTTATAGTCTCTTCGCAGGCTGTTCCTGATGTACGCTGATTAATCGCGCAGAAAGCAGATACTGATTCACAGGAAGGTATTTATCTGTTTCAGATCTTGAGTGTAGGGTGATGGAAGGGGCCCTGGTTCCAAAGAATGGAGCGTAAGTTGCACAAGCAAAACTAATGTGCGGTTGTGGTGTCTAGGACTCCCGTCAGGGATCAGGACCCCACTGGACTAAACTCTGTCGAAAGAAGTCATACGAAATTGGGCTCTGCATTAAACGGCTTGCAGTCTAGGATTTAGACAACATGCTGTGGGATGAAGGAGAACACAAGGTATCAGTAAAGACTTAGACTAATGTTTTCAAAGCTCCTACGTGATTAAGGGGCCAAAGACTCATTTTGAAAAGTGATATAGGTTTTTAGGAGCCTACGGCTAATGGTGAGATTTTAAAAAGTGCCTCAGGAGATGAGGCTCCTAATTCCCACTAAAACACAATGGGATTTAGGCACCTAGTGTTTGGAACACACCCCACACCAAGTTACTTTTGAAAATGAGACTTAGGCTCATGTCACTTAGGCGCTTTTGAAAATTTTGTCCATAGGACCTTATTCAGCAAAGGACTTTAAGCATGGACTTACTCATATTGCTGAATAGGGATGAAGTTAAGCATGTGGTTAGGTGCTTTGCTGAGTTGGGCCTTATCAGATAAGTTAATAGTCACAGTGGTCTCAGAAGTCCCAGGTAGCCACAAACCTTCCTGTGGCCCTTCTCAGACTTACCGTCAGGGCCGGCTCCAGGCACCAGCTTCTCAAGCAGGTGCTTGGGGCGGCGGCTCCAGAGAGGGGCGGCACGTCCAGGTATTCGGCGGCAATTCGGCAGACGGTCCCTCACTCCGCCTGGGAGCGAAAGACCTCCCGCCGAATTGCCGCCGCAGATCGCGATCGCGGCTTTTTTTTGTTTTTTGTTTTGTTTTGGCTGCTTGGGGCGGCCAAAACCCTGGAGCCGGCCCTGCTTACCGTTAGCACCTGCAATAAGCTAGGCTTTGTCCATGCATACAGGAATACGTAGGTCCTGCACAAAGAGCTTGGATAAGTGTAAATGTTTACTTCTGGCCAAGTTTTGACCCCGTCTATATTGATGTAACTTCCCTGAGGCATCCCTGAAGGCAGAATTTGGATTGAGGTGTGCAGGGGCAGTGTGATGGAGTAGATAGGGGGCTAGGCCGGGACTCTGGAGACTTGTGTGCTCTTCCTGGCCCTGCCACTGCCCTGCTGTGTGACCTTGGGACTTCACCGACTCGTGCTTCTATTTCCCCTCCCACTCTTTGTCTGTCCTGTCCTGCAAACAACCCCCCCCCCCCCCCATGGCAGCGAGTTTCAGAGCCCCGGTCAACTACTAAAAATAGCAGTGTAGACGTTCCTGCTTAGGCCGGAGCCTGGGCTCTGAGACCCATCCTCCTCACTGGGCTTTAGAGCCCAAGTAGGAATGTCTATACTGCTATTTTTAGCTCCATCGTGCGATCTCAAGTCAGTTGACTCAGGCTGTAAGACTCGCTGCGGATTGTTCGGTGTTTTTTGCCGTGTAAACGTACTGTTTGGTTGTAAGCACTTCAGGGCAGGGTCTGTGCCTTACTATGTGTTTGTACAGCTCCTAGCACAAAAGGGCCCCGATCTCCATTGAGGCTTTTAGAAACTACTGCAATGCAAGCACTAGTAATGATTCGCACAATTATACTAGGGTGCTGCATGGGGAAAGCTGAGCAAATGTTTGAGGGAATAATTTGTGTGATGATTTCCCGCTGAGAGTTGTCTGAGAGCAGGTCACAGCTTTCTCAGGTTTAGTTGTTCTTTTGAACTGCTCCCAGTGTTATTTCTTTGAATAATTCCTGGTCTTCCTCCACATGCAGCAAACCTCCGTGCCTTGCACACTGCGTGTACCGGGAGCGGAGTGGTGTGGGAAGGGCTGAGTCCATGGCGTGGTGAAGTGGGGACAGAATACATCATGCCTCCAGAACTGCTGTATCTGTTTGGGGGTGGGAATGGCAAATGCAGGTTTCCAGTTAAATACAAGGAGGCGGGAAACTTTTACTAAACCCCAAGCAGAGCTGGGATAAAGGTGAGGGGCTTGTGGGCTTCCTGGGATGCTCTCGGGTTGTAATCCCCAGAGAGCTCTCAGGCAGTAGGAAGCAGCTCACGCTCCAGGTGAAGCAGTTCTGCAGCATGAGCAGTAAAGGTGGCACCAGCACTGGTGGGGTCCTCGGGATCTGGGGGCCAGTTGCAGCTTGGGCAGTGCTGTCTGAAGCAGCCCTGTCCGGATTCACTGCAGAGAAGAGAGGGGAGATGCAGGGAAAGGAGACAGGCAGAAGGGAAGGGAATGTACCTTATTTCCCCCCAGGGACAGGTTAAATGTAAGTTTCTTTGTTAACAGTTTCATAGTATATTAGACGCTGACCTTGCCGTGATGATCTGAAAGTACCTTCCCCTCTCCTCTTTCCTTGCTCTCTGCTTTTACTCTTCTCCAAGATTAATAAAGATACTCAACTCGGGAGAGCTCCTGTAGGATTAGGTTCACACTAAAAGAAACGGCTTTGTTCTACAAAGAGAGGTGGAGAAAGATGTGTGGAGAGGAAGGGGGACGTTTAGGGGGATAGGCCCAGATCTATGACCTCCGTGTAGTCTGAGTGTCTGGGGTCAGGGTGTGAAATTTTCTTCTTGCCTGGCTGTGGAGCAGCTGCAGAGCTGTTCTGTAACCACCAAGGCAGCCTCACTTTATTCTTTGTGTTACAGTAGTCACGCCAGGTTGGGGACCCGTTGTGCAAGGTGCTGTACAAACATGCAGTAAGAAATAGTCTTTGCTCTGAAGCGGTTATGTTCTACAGAAAGAAGACAGACCAAGGAAGTACTGCTATCTCCATTTGACAGATGAGGCACGGAGAGATTAAATGACCTGCCCAATGTCACTCAGGAAAGTCGATAGAGCCAGAAATTGGACGCAGATCTTCTGATTCCCAGTTCAGTGCCTCCGCAAGACCAACCTTCCTTCTGAACAAAAGTTGCTGTATCTTCCCTCTAGTCCTTTGGTCCTGCAGCCTTTATCCTGGTCCATCCCCAAATCCTCCTCCTCCTCCTCACTAGGGCAGGGGAAGATCCTACAGACCTGTGTTCTACAGCCAAATAGGGAGTTTGAGCTCCTTATGTTAAGTTTAAGACCTTAAACAGAAAGATCACCAAATAAATAAGAGAACACACCATCCTCAGGTCAGGAACACAGTCTCTGACACAAGAAAAAATATTTGCCTTCTCTTCAGTGGCGCAATCCAACGCATGCCACTAAATGTAACTCTGGTATACGCACCAAACTCAGGACTTGATCGGATAGACTCCCATTGACGCCTGTGGGTGCTGGATCAGGCTGTCTGTGCAACATGAAGCTGAAGCAGCATAAAAGCGGCAGAGCTCTATAATATGCACCCAGAATTGACTGGTAGCTGCTTTCATCCGGAATGGTCGGGCAGAAGCGCTATTCATTTTCCTAGTGTTTTATTCATTGCCACACCATGTCCCAAACTCTGAGCCGGCTTGGATCTACCCAGGTATATTTTACTTTCCTTTAAGTCTATTATGGGTGTGTTTTCTTTTTCTCCAAAATAGAAATTTCATCTGGAAAAGGTCTTCAAGTGCTTGATGGCAGAGGAACTCTAGGCAAGCTGTCTGCATTGACGTGCAATGACTTTCTGTATTGGCTATCCGAGGGTGTGGGTGAATAATAAAAGAACCAGCCTTTGCATTCCGCTGGAAGCTAAGCAGAAGAATACCCGTGTCAGGCCCAAAGATGGGCATGAGTGAATGATGGCCCGTTGGAAGCATGTACTGATGAAATGTGTGCACTTCACAGATAGCTCCAAAAGCTTCCCTTCTGATTTGTGCATAGTTGCTTTCTGCTTTGCTTAGTGTCCTTGAAACAAAGGCACTTTCTCTTCTCCTGTGGGCATGTGGGATATGGCTGCTCCCACCACATATGGGCATGCATTGCATGCCAATTGTGCGGGTAAATCAGGTTAACATCTCCAAAGCCAGCAGCAAATCCATAAAGGACACTTGAGCTGTGTTACACTGATCTATTTGACTCCAGGTTTTTCCTTGGCCCTAGAAGATTATGAAGAGGTCTTGATTGAAAGCTAGTGATGAATGAAATGAATCACATTCTGCTTACCCCAAATCCTCCCTGCAGATTCCACTGACTATTGCCTTTTTCTTTGTCCTTCAGCTCTTTTGTAGCGTTGCTGTGAGCTGTGATTTCACATTCCACATCAGAAACAGCTGCATTTCACAGTGGTGGCTGAAACGGATAGTATCTGTATAGCAAAAATTGTGCTCAAAGATTCACAGGGCAGAAGAAGGACTCCAGTAATCTGTTCTGTCCGCATTTATGTGCGAAACGCTTTTAGGCCTTGATCCAAAGCCCCTTGAAGTCAATGGGAGTCTTTCCTCGTTGCTTGGAATGAATTCTTCCACTAGTGGTTGACCCCACAGAGGATCAGATCCTGATATTTCCCACTGGATTCATTCCTTAGCTCAAATAGAAATGTATGCTTTTGGCACCTGATCCTGCACCATTAAAGTCAATAGAATCCAGCTACTGGTGCTGAAGGTCTTCCATTGGTCTTCCGTGCCAATCAGTGTCTGTATGTAGGTGGCCACGGTTCATTATACATAGGCTTGGCAGAATTCAATTTTATTTTTGTATAATTTTGGCTGATAATATGTGTCTTTATTTTAAGCATCTTTTAGGTTTTTATCTATATAAATGTTCACAGTTGTGGGAAATTGGGGATGGTCAGACTAGAGGGCAATCGGACAATAATTATTTGAATGAGAGCAGGTGTTGAGATCCAAAAAGTTGAAGCTTGTTAACCATTAAAACACAAATTGTCACCATCACTTGTCAAAATAAACGGAGCAAATATCCTTAAATCACACTCCAGTTAGTTCTCCAGCAGCATTTTTCTGACTTTGCTTAGCTGTAAATTTCTGTTTTCATCGATAGAAATATTTTTCGTTTTGTGTGTATACGGGGGAAATGGATGTTTACTGACATTTACCAATCAAAATCTAATTATACATAAATGCCCACTGACTTCAATTGTGTGTTCACTGGGAAATATACGCAAGGCCAGATTGTATCTGGCCCTAGCCTGGGTGCACATGGGGAATGCAGGTAGTGGCAGCGTGTGAGGGAAGAGTGCAAGGAGACTTCCCCATCCCCGAGCTCCTTCTGGGTGGTGCTGCTCTTCGGAGTATCTTTAATGTGAGCCCATATGGCAGAAACCAGAGCAGGCAGCAGCAGGAGCTTTAAACAGTCCAGGGTCAGGGGCTTGTGCCGGGATAAAAATGTGATCGCTTTTGGAGGGGCACGTTCCATGCCCCCACCGCAGCCCTGGGGCTGGAGGAGCTGTCAGCTCCCGCCGCAGCCCCGGGGACAGAGGAGTTCTGTGCCCCTGTTGATTACTGGGGGGCAGGGGACACGTGCCTCTGCTTGCCCCCCTTGTGCATACCCCCTGTCCAGGGTTTGTTGCTTTAACACACACTTCTCTTCTGAATTGTAACCCTCATCATCCTCATCCCTTCTCGCTCCCGCCCTGATGCCTGCAAAACCCTCCGTGTCGGTGAGCCCCCTGGTGTGCCGTGACTGCTCCTTATTACGCTCCTCGTTGCTTTGTACTCCCCTCTCTGTTTGTTGTATCCACGTGTTGTTGCATCTTATACTTAGGTTGTAAGCTCTTAGGGGCAAAGACCATGTTTTTGGTGTGTGTAGACAATGACTACCCAGTGGGGTCCCAGTCCCTGAACTGGATCTTCTAGAGGCCACCATAGTAGTAATAAAGCTCTTCTTCTGCCCATAGTTTGTCATGTCTACTTGAGAGTATCTGCTCCTCAGGACAGGACCTTGATATATCTTGTGCCTGTAAAGTGATGTTCATACCTATGGTGCTGTAAAAACAATGCATAATCATGATCGTAATTTGTGCCATGCATACAAAAGGAAAGAAGCAAAACAAGATCTCAAATAGGACGCAATAAATATTATAGAAGTGCGTTACTCAATATAGGTGTGGAGTCTCGTTTTCTTTTTAGGTAACATCACAAAAAATCAGTCTTAATTGAAAAGTTAGTTTTAAAATAAACAAGTGCCTTTTTTAATGACAAATTGGAATTCCATTCTGTCTTTTTTTCAAGACAAAGGACTACGTCTGAGGATCTGGCCCCTTATCATGAAGCACTGTACACGTTTACATCAGTATAAATATATTAGTATTAAGAACAATCTACTAATGAAGAAATTAATTTCTCATCTTGTGTGTGTCTATATATATTCGAATTACATTAAATTTAAATGTTGAATCATGCACGATCATATGGAAATGTCATATAAGTGGATGGAAGATAACACAAGTAATGAAACAGAATGTAAATGAATAAATAGAAAGCATATATAAAATGAATGAGGTAATTGAAATTTCTTACAATCTTGCAATTTCATTGTGGATTTATTTTTAATTACTTTTAAAATTCTTGTGTTTACAATAAGTAAATACCAAGTTTGTGTGCTTAAGAGGTGACTTGAAGTCTAAAACTATTGCCCAAGGAATAATTGAGCAGAATATCGAGTGTTTCCAGAACATGTAGCTTTTTAAACAGGAAGAGGTTTTCTTGGGTCCAAGCTGGTCACTGTTAACATGTCATTTTACTAGAGGTGACCCAGAAACAAAATTCCAGATCTGAACTTCTGCTTTTTGCCTATATGGGAACAATCCTGATTCCAAACTTTCCAAAATTTCAGAGTACTTGGATCCGTGTTCAGCCTCAGTACATTCTGCTTGAGGAAAGTATAAGCTGTGTACGCTGACCTGGCCCATCCCTAGTTTTAATCTGGGTTCCTCAGAAGGTACAGTAGGGTATTGGTCATAAATTACAACTACAATGTAAACTCATTTGCTTTGTGTGTTACATGGCTAATTTGTTAAGCATCTCCATTATGCATCGTGGTAAACCATTAAGCTGCTGCTGGGCCAAAGGGTAAGACCCCATGTCTAAATTTACCATTAACAACTATTGAACTTTGGAGATCACCGTTAACAAGGATAGTGCAATAATAATGGCTCAGTTTGTTGCACACCAGTGGGAAATTCAGCATGTCCACTGAGTTAATGTCACTTACAATTTACAGTGACATTTACTGTCAGCACAGTTCTGCCTCTGACATAGTTGTTTTTTCTTTTAAAAAAGAAAGAGAGAGATTGGCTCCCAATTAGCCAGTTCTTCAAACGCTGCAGACAATAGGAGAAGTTTTTTAAAGGCATGATATTCAGAAAGGTCAGGCTTTCAGTGAACTAACCTCCATCATTTATAGTATTCATGATGGCTAATGAGCACTTCACTCAGCATGGTAATAAATGCTTTATGCAAAGAAAAAATACTCAAACTGAATTTGTTCTGCAGTTACTGTCTGTGGGGAAATAAGTTTTTTCCCCACACATTTGCATTTGGTAGCTTAAAAGAACCCAACAACCCCCCCCCAAACCAGCCCAGTCTAACACACCGATTCTCAATGAAAACGATCCCAGGAACTGAGTGATTTAAAAGTAGATATTCTGGTGGTGGAGCAGAGAGGTAGGGGAATGGGAGAAAGGATTAGAGGAGGCAGTAGGGTGGTGGGAAGATGATCTTGTGGTGAAAGCAGTAACTGAGACTCGAGGATTCATTTCCTTGCTCTGCAATAGCCGCCCTATGTGACTTTGAGTGAGTTGTTTTATTTCTATATTCCCCATCTGTAAAAAAGGAATGACAACACTTCCTTTTCGCTGTCCTTTGTCTGTTCAGGCCCCAGTTCTGCAAAGATTTACATACACGCTTAATTTTATGCTCCATGAGCAATCTCATTGGAAAGCATTGAACAAAGGGACTGCACTCAGGTTACGCCTGCGTGAATCAGGAGTAATGCTGTTTCTGTTAATTGATGTATGCAGTGCTAAAAGTTTGATAGGCACTAAGGGCCAGATTTTTAAAGGCACTTAGGTGCCTAACTACTGTTGATTTCAATGCAAGTTAGGTGCCTAAATACCTGTGATAATTTGGCCCTAATACTTACTGTATATCAAAAGTCATCCAGTGGGTAAATAATAATATAATTGTGTATTATGCCAGCACCCCCTGTAGGTGGGGTGTTGCTCACACATAAAGGAATGTACATCTCTTGCTCCACAGATCACAAAATTTAAAAAAAAAATGTACACTGACAAGTAATTCTCCATCACAATCACTGATCCTGCATTTCATAAGACTCACTCCAGTGGAAGTTTTATGTGTGTGAAGTATAGAGGATAACACCCAAACATAGTTGTAGCAAATTCAGGTAAGTCTCTCTGAATTTCACAGAATGCATTTCATGACAAATGTAAAAGCAGTCAAAAAATTAAAAATCCATCAATAATAGAAGGGGAGATCTCCAATAACGAGGCCATTTTTTTTTCCTTCCAAGAAATTGACATTCCCAGGTGAAAAATTCTGCAGGCTTTACGGTATTTCTGATTAGGTTTGTTAAACACGCTTATAGCACTAGGTATGAAGCACTTCAGAGCCACTGGTTTTAATTGCAGCCTGACAATAATGACCTATAAAAGGCAAGTAGAAATCGAGTATTTTATTTCACACCTTGCCGTGTAGCTTACAGGGAGCTACAGGAAGTGGAGCAAGTCTTTGTCTAAACCCATTCCACAGTTGATGTAAATGTTGCTTGTACTGCTTCTTTTAAGCTGCAAATAAAGGTTTTTCTCGTGTTGAAATAAATGCTGCTGCATTAAATGGATTTATTTCAACAACAGAAGCTGACTATAATTTTATGGTAATTATAATAGTATGTGAAACCAGACATCAAGGACCAGCTCCAATGCGGCTATGCTGATTTTACACCAGCCCTGGCCCTTGGCAACACTTCAGTGGGTTTTAAAGAGCCAGTGAGATGGGTTTTTTTCAACCACAAGAAGGCTTTTAGTAGGAAATGTGAACTTTCACAAACGTGAATTTTCCTTCCTTTTTGTTTTCTATTCTTTGAGGAAACTTGAGGAATACTACACCTCTACCCCGATATAACGCGACCCGATATAACACGAATTCGGATATAACGCGGTAAAGCAGCGCTTGGGGGGGGGGAGGCGGGGCTGCGCACTCCGGCGGATCAAAGCAAGTTCGATATAACGTGGTTTCACCTATAACACGGTAAGATTTTTTGGCTCCCGAGGACAGCGTTATATCGGGGTAGAGGTGTATGTGCTGGTTTTAAGTGCAGTGTTATTTTGCTGTAAAGGTGTCACCTCAGGACGCAGCCTCCTTTGAATGGAAACCAGGAGAAATTTTCACACGCTGCTTAGACATCACTGTTCAAATGAGATGCAGCTACAATTCAAATGAAGATTTAATTGTCATAATTATTATTACTTAAAGCCCTGTTTGCCTTCTCTCTTCTCCACCTCCAATGCTTATAATGTTGGTTTCCACAAATGAGTAGCTGGCCACCTCAAAGGAACGTGCAGCTCTCTCATCAGGAGAATGGCAACAAACCTGATGAACTGCAGACTGTCTTTCTGACAAACGGCATTTCTCCTCATCTGTGTCACATCAGGCCTGTTGGAGAGTAAAGGGGCACGCCAGCCATTGAGGGGAGGAGGGTTGGGCCCGCAGGCATTGGGTGAAATCCTGTCCCCATTGACTTTATTTGCTATCAATAGAGCCCGGATTTCACAAAAAAATGAGAGAAGAATGATTGAAATGGCTGAGTGTAACTCCCTGCAAGACTTTGGATGAAGCTTGCTGGGGGAGAAGATGAATACTGGAGGGAAGGGAAGGCCACCCTTGGAAAAATACAGATGTCCTCACATTGAAACTATAGCAACAAAATTACCCTACTCCCCTATTTTTTATAGTTGTTGCTTCTATTCAATGCAATATGTTGTTTTTATTTAGAAAGTTGGGAAAGAAGGGGGGAACCAACCTGTTTAAGAATGAGCTTTGAGTTGTTCCATCTGTGGACTTTTAGTTTTGTCATAAAAACACAGAATCCTGGCAGAAAGCTTGTTTCCAACTGGCTACTTCTATCATCTTGTCTGGAAGCTGGTTAACGAAGTGTGGCATTTACAACGAAAGCAGAAACTTCATTTATGAAACTAGTAGTGTTGGCCCAATTCTTTGACCATCTGCTTTTGTTGACAACCACCTCTCTTTGTTGTGCCAAAGTTCTTTTGGCTTCTACAAACTTGTGTGTGTGTGTGTGTGTTTAGGCCTGCACGTTCTTGGTAAAATTACAAGCCGTTATCACGTGGGAACTGGGTTACCAAAAGATCGGTAGTGGGAAATGCAGAGTTTTTAAAGTCTAAGGCACCAGTTCAACTCCAGCCCTAGTTGGTAATCACCAAAATGTTTCACCGTTTGATGATGTTTCTGGAATCAATCTGGTAGTTTTGCCCCTATTTCCAATGCTTACATGCCTTTTTTAGCAAAAAACAAAACAAAACAAAAACCACCATAACACTTTTTGTCTTGATGAGGAGGCCAAGGTTTGAATGAGCGCGAAGACTGAACTATTCTCTTCAGGTATTCCTCTGAGCTGGGATGAGGCACATGGAATGGGGTAGCATGAGGAAGCTTACACGTCTGTCTCACATTTGCTCTGTATTATAGAGGACGTTCCTCTTTGGAGCTGCCAATCTAAATCCTTTCTCCAGTAGCAAATTCTCACTCTATGAAATACATAGTTTTGGTGGAGAAATCCAGAAGATTATGGAATTTGTGAAACACCATGGAAGAATAAAGTGGCAACTACTATTATTGGTGCAAGCTAAAGCCCAGACTGAAGTATTCAGAATACAACACTCTCTGCAGAATTCCAGCGTATTGCAGTAATGGTGAGTGAACCCCAAGAAGTCTGGGCTTGTTTCCTCATGGCAGTCAGGCAAACCTGAGCTCTTCTCGGCATGCAAAGGACCAGATTCATAAGAGAACAGCCAACTTCCCACCACTAATACTCCTGGAAAGAGTTCTTAAACTGCAAGTTTATCTAGGGTGACTTCAGTGGTTTATTGTGTGTCCATGCCTCTACTGTTATGCTGTTCTGGGATGGTCTTGTGGTTAGGGAACTAGACTAGGATTGAAGAGATCTGCTGTCGGTTCCCAGATCTGCCCCAAACTTTCTGCCTGACTCTTGTAATTTTACCAAGAACGTGCAGGCCTAAATACACACCAGTAACTATTGTTTTGAAACCATGCATTTTTTATTAATTAAAAAAAATATGAAATAACGGACAAGGTAGGGTGGGGGAGAAGGGAAGGACAAGGCCACATTGCTTATTTTAGCCACACTAAAAATCAAACTGTTTGAATGGCAGCTTTCTGTTGCTTGGGCCATCCTCTGTAGTGGAGTGGCTGGGTGCCCGGAGCCTCCCTCCCTCCCCCAACTCCCCCGTGTTCTTGGGCGTCTGGGTGAGGAGGCTATGGAACATGCGGAGGAGGGTAGGCGGTTATACAGTGGATGCAGCGGGGGTCTGTGCTCTTGTTGGCTTTTCTGCAGCTCCAACAGACGCTTCATCATGTCTGTTTGCTCCCCCAACAGACGCTTCATCATGTCCGTTTGCTCCCCCATTAGCCTCAGCATCGTGTCCTGCCTCCGCTCTTCGTGATCACTTAATTATTTCCTGGCCTCTGCTACTGAATGCCTCCATGCATTAAGCTGTGCCCTATCAGTGCGGGAGGACTGCATGAGCTCGGAAAACATGTCATCGCAAGTGCGTTTTTTTCGCCTTCTAATCTGCGATAACCTCAGGGACGGAGATGATAGGGGGAGCGTAGAAACATTCTATGCTCTACGATTCTGGGGGGACTGCATGGTCACCTGTGCTGCTGAGTTCGCCACGCTGACCAAACAGGAAATGAAATTCAAAAGTTCATGGGGCTTTTCCTGTGTACCTGGCTAGTGCATCGGAATTCAAAGTGCTGTCCAGAGAGGTCACAATGGAGCATTCTGGGATAGCTCCCTGAGACCAATACCGTCGATTTGCGTCCGTACTACCCCAAATTTGACCCAGCAAGGTCGATTTTAGTGCTACTCCCCTCATCGGGGAGGAGCACAGAAGTCGATTTTAAGAGCCCTTTAGGTCGACGGAATGGGGTTGGTTGTGTGGACTAAGTCATTTTTAAATCGACCTAACGCAGCTAAATTCGACCTAACCCCGTAGTGTAGACCAGGGCTTAGTCTCTTTGTGACGCAGTTCCTTGAGCCTCTTTGAAGCAGGGGATGTCTCTTATTCTGTACTGGGCCTCCCACAATGGGGCCCTGGTCTTAGTCAGGGCTTTAGTGGTACTGTAATAATAACAACAGGACTATTGTGAGCTGCAAATGTTAACAGTGAAACACATCAGTGTTTATTCTTACACCAAATCAATCACCTGACCCTGTTTAATTAATGAGAATCCTCTCTACCCCTTCTCTCCCCGACAGGAGCACACGCGTTGTAGATATGAACCGGCATTTAGAAATGTACACTTTCTGCACTATTTTCCCATTCATTTTTTCCCCATCAGTGGCTTCAGAGCTCTGGTTTAGCACGAGGCTGTGCTTGAATAACAGAGATAATCTCAGAGAGCAGCCAAACAAGGCTAACAAATTTCCTGACGAGGATGCACTATGCCAGCTCCATCCATCCAGCTGAATTTGCATTGTGCGTGTAAATAGCTGCATGTCATGGCCCACTTCTACTCTGCATGGAGTCATTTATTTAATAACTCAATTCACAGACATTAGAAGATAACTGTGCAACGTTTCCTATTGCTCAAGACAAATAAGAAATCAAAAGATGGCAGCTTTTAGAAAAGTAGATTTCCCCCATCCCCTTGCCCTAACTCTTTCAATGCTCGCATAGCAATCATTCCTGAAGTGTGAAACATACAGCATTTGTATTAGCAATGGGAAATATATGGAGCACTGCATGTCGCAGTACGTTTGCTGACAGCGTTGACTACTGAGACGGCCTTTTAAAAAGATCAGCTTATTCCTCTGTGATGTCTAGTATTGGAATTGGTTATTAAACTGCAGTTAGATATCCATTTCAAGCATGTGACCCAGCATTTTAAGACTGCTTAAAACACGGGATATTTAGAAACACTCTGGAGAGAAGAGCTAACACAATAAGTAAGACCGTAAGAATTGTTTTGACCTCGCAGTGAAGGTTTTCAGAAGCAACTAGTGATTTTGGGTGCATCAGTTTCTGAGTTCCCAATGAGCTATCTCAAAGGGGTCTAGTTTTAGAACAGTGCTGAGCACTCACCCTCTGAAAATCGGGCCCCTTTCACATGTGGCAAGGAAGGCACCCAGAATGGGAGGAACCTAAAATCACTAGCCACTTTCCAAAATATTTGCCGAGGCATGTGTGGAAAAAATGCACGTGTAATTTCTGTGGTTTAATTGCATGAATGGTCTTTGAGTCAGGTGATTGCACATGCTAATTAGGAACAGAATGCAATTACATGAGTTGTGCGTGCACTCCTAGCAAAGGCTAGCACAACAGTACAGTTGAATCCTTTTAAATCTAAATCAAACCATTTATAAAATGTACAAATATGGCTCTGGGAGGCTCTCTATTATGCTGAGGAAGGGAAGTGGTGGAAGCTCTGTCACTTGAAATCTTTAAAACCAGGCTGATTTGAAGCCCTAGACGATGTAAGCCTAAAGTGAAGGTCCTAAATGCTTATATAGGCATATAAATAACTGGCTTGATTTTTGAAAGTGTTGAACACCTAACATCTCCCATTGACCTCACTTGGAGCTGGGGCGTTCAACAGTTTTGACAACCTGGAGCCTAATTTGGGGGGGAGGCTAGTTTTGGATAAACTGACCATAATGTATTTCATGGCCTTAAAAAATCCCAGCAGCCAGCATTCAAGAGCTACCTTCAATATCGAACTCCTGAAGTATTGATAAGCAGATTTTTGATGCTTTAAAGAGCTATTATTATGGACAACAGGGTGAAATTCACTCCACCTACGCAAAGGCTGATGATTTGGGCTCTATGCCTGGGGTGTTTGGAGAGTTCGGCGAGATGAAATCTGCTCCCTCAAACCGAGGTCAGGATGTGGTGATGCTGTGACCTGCCCCCACTGCCTCAGTTGCTATTCCACTCAATCGACAAGATCCTCCACCCACATTGTGGAGGTTGCTGGGGGATAACAGCCACATAAACGCAGATCTGTGGCCTTTCCCCCCATCTCATCCCTGTTTTCCCTTCATAGGGTTGAGAATTTTTCATTTGAACCTTTTTTTTGGTATGTATAAAAAAAAATAGCTTTTTTGACAAAATGGACATTTTTCTTTCTAATATTTCTGATCTCAGAATTTTCTGTTCAGCTTTTTATCAAAAGTTTAATTTTATTTTCATTTTTCAAAAACCTATAAAGGTCGGGAAAAATGTACATGAAAATAAAAAATATTAATTTCTAAATCTGTTTTTTTTTGACCAGTTCTAATTGTGGCCTTCGGCCCTAGTCTAAGCAGAACCAGTTAAAGATCCTTGCTGCAGTGCATGTAGGTTGTTCAAACACCTGGTTTGCTCGCAGCCCCCAGTGTAGCCCCTTAAGTTGTCCTTCTGCAGTGTGGTGGAATTTCACTCATGGTGAATAGAGATGGGAGGGATTTATTCTGCGTATGACTTCATTGATTTCAGTGGAGTTGCACTAAAGATGAGTTCACCCTGCTGTTTCTAAAATTCAGAAGTCTGCTGTGCCTCAGCAGAGTTCGTTTACCTATGCAGCAGTACAGAAAATATCTTTAATGTCCCGTAAGACCGTGAGCAATCAGTTTGACTGGAAATAAATGGCAATACTTTTCACTACACTTTAGCATCAGCGTTGCTCAACCTTTGGATAGCACTTTCCTAGGAACCATGCTGTTTTATACCAATCACTTCTTATTTGCAAACATCAATGAGGTGGATGAAACCTCTCCTAGGTTACGTCTCTCGGCAAATGAAAGTTAAAAGCACTGATGGGTCAAGCGCAAAGAGCGGCTAGTGCAGGGGTAGGCAACCTATGGCACGCATGCCAAAGGTGGCACGCGAGCTGATTTTCAGTGGCAGGGCCACCCAGAGGATTCAGGGGGCCTGGGGCAAAGCAATTTTGGGGGTCCCTTCCATAAAAAAAAGTTGCAAGAATACTATATTCTCGTGGGGGCCCCTGCGGGGCCCGGGGCCTGGGGCAAATTGCCCCACTTGCCCCCCTCCTGGGCAGCCCTGTTCAGTGGCACTCACACTGCCCAGGTCCTGGCCACCGGTCCGGGGGGCTCTGCATTTTAATTTAATTTTAAATGAAGCTTCTTAAACATTTAAAAAAACTTATTTACTTTACATACAACACTAGTTTAGTTATATATTATAGACTTATAGAAAGAGACCTTCTAAAAATGTTAAAATGTATTACTGGCACGCGAAACCTTAAATTAGAGTGAATAAATGAAGACTCGGCACACCACTTCTGAAAGGTTGCCGACCCCATGGCTAGTATTTCCTGTATCGTCTTTTACCAGAGTTGGGGATTGATGTGTGAAAAGGGGACATGGAAGAAAAGGAGAGATGGGAGTGGGGACGGAAGAGGAGAAATAAAGGAAAAGAGAGAAGTGCAAGAGGGTAGGAATGGAGCCTAGAGAGTGTAGTGAGGAAAGAGGAAGTATTTTCTCTCTGATTTACTACTAATTTTCAGTTGGATTTACTGTCCTAGAAAGTGCACCATAGGAATTAATAAAGGAAGAGAACATCAAGATGTGCTCATGTGGTAAGATCACATGGTTACTCAATAAGGCCTCAGTCCTGCCAAGATTTGTGGACGTGCTTAACATCATGCATGTGAGTAATACTGGGACTAGTCCCATGCGTAAAGTGGAACACGGGCATAAATCTTTGCAGGATCAGGGCTTTATTGAGCAAGCACACGATCTGATTACTCTCACCCTCTCCTTTCCCACCCGGGTTTTTTTCAGTGGTATGACCCTTCCTGGTTGTGTCTTGTGGAATTTAAATATGATATTCAGTAATACAAGGGGGAAAAACAAAAATCTGAAGAATTCAGGGTTGGTTTTTTTCCTTCCAAATCTGTGGATTGCTGTTGCTTTCTAGACTCCAGTCCTTTTCCAGCTTTTACCCTAGTCATCCTGGGAGCTAGATGAGTCCTCCTTTGCCTGGCTTTATGCCACCTACAGCGACAGTATTGTACTAATTTAGGATTGGCCTATGATGCCAGCCTCCATCGTCCACTTGTTTAAATTTTCAAACGAGCACCTTCATACTTTCTCCCGTATTATTCTTCATGAGGAGCTCCCCATAACACGCACATTAGTCTCTGTGAAATTCCTGCTTATAAAACTCCTTTGCTGCGATGCTTACAAAAAACTCAAGAACAGTTCAGATTCTGGTGCACTGATACCACGGCTTATGATGCTCACCAGTATTGTTTCACTGTCTCTTCCACTCCCCCATTGATCTATCTGTAGCCATCTGTTGTCTATTGTCTTATGTTTCTATTGTAAGCTCTTTGGGGCAGGGACCAGCTTTTTGTTTTATTTGTACAGTGCCTAGCACGATGGGGTCCTTGTCGATGATTCCGAGGCACCATGGTAATACAAATAAAGAAACTTATCCAGGTGGTGAGGCTGTGTAAATAGGATGAGAATTGCGTGTAAACAGCTGATGTGGTTCTGAATATGGCTCAGCGAGTGTAACTCGTATCATTGGGTATTTGAACAATTCAGAAATAAATACTGTGGTCAAATTCAGATGCCAGATCTCAAAATACATACTAGTGCAGTTGCAGTTGCTTGCCTTCTTGTCACTGGTAGCCAGAAAGAAACAGATGGTTAAAAAGATACATAGCTAAAGAAAGGTGTGGAAATAGGTAAGTGCTGAGTGAAAATTCTGCTATCTACGCAACACTCATTTTCAAGTCTAGAAAACCTGGGTGGTTTATACCTGAAGTATTTTAAACGTGAAATAGTAAAACCAAGGCCAGCAACTTTCAAAATGTATAGTACACAATTATGTACAAGTTGTCTGCTGATGTAAAAGGGTACAGCGCCATTGACTTTAGTGGAGTTTCATCCATTTACGCCAGCGGAGAATTTGACCCTGCATCTCCAAAGTAACTGGGGCAGCCATGGAGCACTAAGAGTAAATGTTCATAGTCAGTTGCACACAATGATGTGTCAGTTATCCGTTAATGTCATTACAGTTTCAGGGAAAGCCTGGTGTCCACACAGTATTGTGTGTAAAACAGGGCAGGCAGAATTCAAACTAGCTCAGAATCTAAAAGCAGATGACAGATACACGATATTGGTCTGGCATGAAGTAATAGTCTGTAATTTGTCTTTTAAAAATATCCTCAGTAAGAAATGTCCTCATTACAATAATGGCTTTATTTATTCTGCACAACTTGTTTGCAATTACACAATCCCGTTCAGAGCTGATTTCTAAAGCAAATAGCAATTCCCGACTAAAAGAGCAGGGCTTTGCGGTCTGCCGGTTAGATAGCAGCATAATTAGCATCACCACGCACGCGTACTAGTGGAATCATTTCAACCTTTTTCCTGAAATCTTTTAATTTCCGATTGATATCAATGAATTCAAAAGTTGCAGACAGTCATCGCTGTCAATTATTCCAAAGACATCATTATAAGCCAATTTCTAATGAGGATGCCTCGATCGGGATGCTTTGTTCGCTGCATTTCCATTTCAGTTCTGTAGTCTTTTGCATCTATTATGACTGTGTTTTTTCTGCTAAATGATCAGCTGCAGATGTTGCTGGCAGTGCACTCCTAGTTCATGGCACCAGTAAATCTCAATGCTGATAGATTGTTCCTAACATATCCTTGGCTCTCCAAGAGACATTAGCACTTTATTCCCTCTTTTGATTGGTCACGTTCTCTACAGCGAGTTTATGCCCTCCTTGGTATTCCTTCCCCATAGCTAAGTCGAGTGTTACCATTGCTTTGAATTTCTGAAAACCAGGATCGTCGTTTTATTCTGTGTTTTGTACAGCACCTGGCACAATGGGGTCTTGGTTCATGACGGGCTCCTAGATGCTACCATAATACAAATGATGATGGAAAATTTCATTATTTTAGCTTTCTTCTCCCATAGGGTCAAATTCTGTTACCTTTATTCACAGCGAGTAGTTGACCCTGCAGTTCCTTTCAACGGGGCTGCCCACAGAGTAAGGTATTACTTAACATGAGTAAAGGGGATAAAATCTGTCCCATAGAAGACAATGAGCACCTGTGCTGATTATTTCTGATGTATGTCAAACTATACTGAGTCATATGACAGGATTTAGAATTGCCAATAAGCAAAGCCCTGTGTGGATACAAGATTCATAGCCACAGATATAGACCAGGTATCTGTGGAGTTGCAGGGCTCTACTGGGAACTGCAGTGGCAAAAGCAGCAGCATATTGGGCCGTCACTTGCAGTACCCAGCGCCTGACGCCGGCAGCTCCTCCAGCGTGGCTGTACCGCCCTTAGCCCCGCCCCCAGCCCCACCCACTGGGGCGGGCACCAGTCCCACTAGCAGCTGTCCCTGGTCACGCTAGTGTGTGCTGTCCGGGAGCGTGCGAGCCGCTTGGAGATGCACACTGCTGTGTGAACGGGGCTGGGGGCGGTAAAGTCATGCCACAGAAGCTGGCCCCTCCCCCACATCCCAACCCCGTGCCCCAGCCCAGAGCCCCCTCAACTCCTCATTTCTGGCCCCACCCCAGAGCCCGCAACCCCAACCAGAGCCCTCATCCTCTCCCGCACCCCAACCCCAGTTTCGTGAGCATTCATGGCCCACCATACAATTTCCATACCCAGATGTGGCCCTCAGGCCAAAAAGTTTGCCCACCCCGGCCTATAACGTACTGGCTGTTTGTCTGGCTGTACAGCTGTCCTCTCCTGTATGCCAGGCTCGCACACATGTGATTATGTTGCTCTTTAGCTACTAGAAAGCTTGAGGCTACTACATGTAACTGAGATTTCCCCTCAGCTCAAGTGACACACAACCTGCACGTTTGAGTGCCTGATTGGAAGCCCACTGAAGCTAATAGAAGTCTTTCCATTGACTTCAGTGGCCTTAGGATCAGGTCCTTACAGCAGAAAATACTAGGTCCTATCTGCAGTGCCACATGTGTTCAATTCAGCTGGCAACGGTAATGTCTGTATATAAATAGTCACTGATGTGTTACTATAAGCACAGAAACCGAAAGCAAATATTAGGTTCACAGCTGGTTGCTATGTCTGTGGCATGTTGAGGTTGCTTTGCATTGCTGTGCCAGCACAAAGCAGTCCTAAGGCTGGAGTAGCCAGCCACTGGAGGATTCCTTCTGGATGTGAGGGGATATTTGAGTTGAGCTTGGTCAAGGGGTATTCGTCTATTACCCAGCAGCTTTAATTGGGCTTTTGCCGCTGGTGTATATTAGAGCAGTCTTTAGATTGCTTTAACATATACCCGGGGCCAGCCTGGTGCCCAGATGGCATCAGGATCAGAAAGGCTTATGCCTCCATGCTTAGCTCTGTGAAGCACTGCTCAGCCATGCATGAGGACCCGGGCCAGTGCTTTTAATCAAAGTTTATATACAGCCTTTCCTAGTGTTTTTGAGAAGATTCTGTATGGGTTTGAATTCCATGATTCAGACCTGAATTTTTCCAACAAGTTGGTGTGGCTACTTACAGGATCTCCTTCCTGTTGCATATACATGTATCCTCCCCTTCATCCTCAATCTCTCAGACACACTTCGATTTATGCAGTCGGTATTTACCCTTCCCTGGGTTTTATGGCATTCAGTATCTGAGCTGTATTCCAGAACTCTAGTTTTATGTACACATAAAATGTGATTCCTCTTTTAAAAGGCTCTTCATTGCCTGTTAGTTTAAGAATTCCGTGAAACAAAGATAGTCCTTCATTAAGGGGTGAAGCAGAAAATACATGGAGATACTTAGCAGTGGTATTTTCCCTGTTATCATGCATGAAGGCAGCAACTGGTTAGTGTTCATAGAGCTCATTTGTGATACTGTATTTTAAGTTGACAGGTAATATATATTTATAGTTGCCTTGAACGGTCTGAACAATGTAAATAACATTTCAAATTTCTTACAATTTATCCTTATCCAAGGACACCCAGAACCTGCAAACCTACTATTTTGCATTGAATGGTTTGTCCAATGTGCCAGACCATACAAACCATGAGGAATGGACACTGCTGCTCTGATGGTTTTATATTGGCTGAACAGGAGATGCTGATGTAACCCACTGGTGAGTGAGTGTCACGCGTGCTCCTCGCTGCTGATCCACAGAGGATCTGAATTTACAGCCCCCTGCTCTGGAGGGCTGGCTTTTTAGCTCAAGCTGTAGCAGCTCATACTTTTACCTCTGGAGGTCGCCTGGTTCAATCCCTGGTGTGTTAGTCAGATAAGTGGGGATCTGAACCCTGGTTTCTGAAGTGACAAGCAGGGCTATGACCATCTCAGTCAAAACACTGAGTTGTTCTTACCAATGGACAAGTCAGCTGCAATGTATGAAAAGAAACAGCATTTGGGAGTGTTGTGGAGGACAAGCGTTCAGTCCCTGGAAGGAGCTGCTCATGTTGTTTGATAGTCAGCAGCCTTTGGGTTTGTTGGTTGGTTTGGTTTTGGTACCAGTGATAGATCAAATGGACGGAATCTGAATGGGAACCTAGCTACTTCCTCCCTCATTCTGAAGAACAGGAGCCATCAAGCGGGTCTTTGGGTGGCTAGCGGTTAAAAATGCAAAAAAGCAGGATGTACCTCAAGGCTGTGACCGCGGCTTCCCACCAATGTAATTTCAACCACAAGGGAAAATGTTACGTCTTTGTCTTTTTGAATAAGGCGAGACATTTGGAACTTCTGGCTGCAGTTTGCAGAGTTACCCCAGCTAAATGGAAACAATTAACATTCTCATTAGTATCTATTTACAGTACATGGGCTCACACGATTGAAAACAGAATTCTGGAATAGTTCCCAGGACTGACCTACACAATGATTTATTTCAGATATTTTCAGTATCCTCATGCCTTATTCTTTTTCTCTAATTCCAGGAAGACTCTGAAAGCCAGTGGCTAGTTGGACAGTATAACATTCCAGTTTTCTCTGTGTGTGATGTCTCTAGTGGCTGGCCCACAGACAGCATAAGGGACACATTACCACTACCACCAGCTAGGAGAGATTTTCTTTAGCTCAAGTGGCAGAAGCCGATGTTACGGAGCTGAATCATCTAGATTTTGCTCACACCTCCCTGTGTGTTAGTTATTGCATCTGTTATCTGCAGTGCATAGATTAGTTGGAATGATAGGCTGTATTATATATCCCTCCTCATTTTATCCACATAGCTCTCCCTTCTTTTTGCCTTTATAGCAGTTGATTGCATTGATTTCTGTCTGTGGTGGCAACATCTTGCTGTTTTATTACCGACTTTATGTTGCTTGTGTGATGTAGATCCCCGCTCACTTTGTTTGACTCTCGAAACTTCGAGCCTCAGTAACTCTCCTTTGTTTTCTTGGAACCAAGTACCTTCTTCATGCTTATCCTTTCCAGATGGTCATTCTGGCCGCTGTACACAGTTTCAGAACTTACATCCCCACCTGGGCTCTTTTGACTTCTTCTGAGTTTTATTGCCTCTTTGCTGCACTTATCTTGTGGCTCAAAAATGAGATCTTTGGTAGAGGATATTCCTTTACTGAAGGTTAGTCTAGCTTCCTAGAATCTGTAACGTTTCTCCCAGATTTTCATCATGGTGAGTATGATTTGTTCTTGAGACTAAGAAGTTATCTGTATTGGCCAGTCCAGCAGCTGGAAATTGGACTTTTTAAAGTATTCGGATGCCAAGAATATACTATAGAAACAGAACCTACTGTCACAGGGTCTATAAACACACAATCGAACAAAGACAGAGGGGGAAGGAGAGTCTCTCCTTTTTACAAGAAAGCAGCTTGATCACAACCCGCTGCAGCTGCCAGTCATGGAGGCAGGCATTGGTTCTGACTCTGTGGGTGCTCCGGGGCTGGAGCACCCATGGAAAAAAATAGTGGGTGCTCAGCACCCACCAGCCACCTGCTGATCAGCTGTTTGGTGGCCCCAACCAATCAGCTGTTCGATGGCGGACGGGAGGCACTCGGGGGAGGGGGCAGAGTGGGGGCGGGGAGAGGGTGGGGCCTTGGGGGAAGGGGTGGAGTGGGGGCCTGGCCTCTGGGTGGAGCCAGGAGGCACCCACAGCTGCAACCAAAGAAGGAAACATGGCCTGCTATAAAGGGGAGAGTGCAGAGCAGGAAAGGGAGGCAGAAAGGCCTTGAATAGCAAGGCGACAACAGCCTGCACCAGGGTGCCTCCAAGAAAACAGCCAGGAGGCTGGAAGAGATGGCAAGCCTGTCAGCCCTTCACTTCTTGGGCTGAACTGAAGGTGAGGGTCCAAGAACTGACTTGACTGAGAGCAAACTAAGGAGAGTCAGTCAGGAGAAACTGAGGCCCCTTGGGAGACCACCCCAAGAGATGATGACAACTGCCAAAGGGTGCGATGAGCTTTTACCAAGGATGTTGGATCTCTTGCTATAGAAGGACCTCCTAAAAACTCTATTGTGCACACAGTTTGCGAAATACCTTTGCCTCGGTAGCATTCCATGGACACCCCTTTGTTTCAATGCATTGGGTCCATCCAGGTTCAGATTTTGCTATTTGGCTTGTTTCATTTGTCATCCCTGTGGACGATGCGTTCAGCATCACAATACCACAACTGACTCCCAATTCCTGAATCCGGTCTAAGTCCTTAGAAACTTTTTCCCACAGGGAAGTAGCCGAGGGTTGTGATGAGGGTGAATTAGTAGACACCTTTCTATACTCAGCTCAGAGCTGTCCCAGATCATCCAAAATTGCTGGCAGACTTAATAGTGACCTTCTTAATTCTGTCACTGTGAATGGTGGCTGACACACTTGGCCCTGCTCTGGCAAGTGAGGGGCCGAATGAGCCAGACACTGCATAGAAAACCACCCAGGTTGTTCATATAGCACTGGTCAGGAAACATTGTCACTGTTGCATCTCTTTAGGGGTTCAAAGCCAAATCTTCTCCTCACCCTCTAGTTTCAAATGGGAAAGGATTCAGAGTAGGGATACTACATTTTGGGGAGGTCTTCTCTGATTTCAACCTCAGTTTTTCATTCATATCACAGTCTATTCCCTCTCCTCATCCAGATCCCATTGCTGATTTCCAGTGAA
This sequence comes from Terrapene triunguis, assembly GCF_002925995.2. NCBI lineage: Eukaryota > Metazoa > Chordata > Testudines > Emydidae > Terrapene > Terrapene triunguis. Next base: position 2,165,874 of record NW_020664487.1, on the reverse strand, counting down.
TGTGTTTACCACATCTGATTGCATTGCTGGTATTTTTCACAAAGAATTTTGGATTAGATTTGGGCTGTGTATTATGGGAAACCTGGTGGCTATCTAAGGGCTTGATCCTACAAGGCGCTGAGCACTCTGGTCTGAGTCAGGGACGGACTGCTCAAGCACCTTGCAAGATTTAGACCCAAGACAGTGAATCATAGAAGATTAGGGTTGGAAGAGACCTCAGGAGGTCATCTAGTCCAACCCCCTGCTCAAAGTTGGGGTAAAACAGGTCTGTTGGCCAAGGAGAATCTAGATAGAAGGCTGTGTGAATACCAGCAGCATCTAAATTAAAAAGGCCAAATTTTCTGCTGGTACAAATGAGCAAAGACAATGGAGTGGCATGCATTTTACACCAGCAGGGAATTTAGCCCATGACTCAGAATTGGCAAAAGTAAGGAGATGAGCCAATGAAATTAGGGGAAGCCACAAAAGTGGCGTATCTAAAGCTGGGAATTGTACATCTAGCATCCTGGAGTTCTGTGCCCTTTAAGAAGAAAACTGCCCTTTTAATGCACATATGCTAATAGTGCCGTGCTGTTGACAGTGAGAAACTAGCCAGTATTTCCTCCTGGCTAGTAAGGGGTTACAGAAAAGGTAGCTTGAGACAAAAAGCAGCATATAACTGGTTCCATAAAAAGCTGCCACTGCGAAAAGTTTTAACCTCCAAACAGGAGAAACATATTTGAGGAGAAATCAGATTAAATAGAAATGTTCCTTTAATTGTTAATTCCTTTTCGACATCTAACTGAATGTCCTTTCTCCTTTTATATTTGCATACAGGAGAAATATATATCATATTCATGCTCCACATCCCTTTAATCCATCTGCACATGCATAGCTGTTGACACACACACATTCTATATGCTGGGTATTTTGCAAACAGCTACACCTACACACATACAGTACAAGGCATTAGGGTTTTGATTTCCACGTTACTGTAAGTACTTGGAGCCTACAAGCCGTGAAACTGCAGTCATTCCAAACCTGACTCAACTGATTTGGCTGAGCTTTTGCATTTCAAAATCCGACAGAGACTTGGGGAAAGCAGGTCTGTATTTCTGAATGGAGCGTTTAATGGCAAAGATTTTATTAAGCTTGCAAGGTAAGCAAGAGTTTACACTTAAATTGTAATATTACATTCTCTCCTTGTATGTGTACGTATAGATCTATGCAAATACACACGTTCTATGGACAAAACAGATCTCTCTGCCTACTTCTGTCATGTGTTCGTTCTATCTGTATGAATATTTATCTGGATTCACTCCATTTTCCCCCATGTGTGATATGCGTGTAAGAATGAGCTAGTTCCCCCTCCCCTCATTCCCCCCACCACAAGCTGGAGGGCCAGAAGGTGGGGTGGTGCCTCGGGATAATGGTAGCAGAAGGCAAAGGCAGCAGACAGCTGGCGAGCTCTGCCCCAATATGCTTCCCTGAAAGAGGCAAGGAAAATTCAGAAGATGTGATGCCTGAATGGCTCACTTCGCAGTAAAAGGAAAGATTAAAAGTAGAATTAGTTAACATCTTGCTCGTTACAAACCACCACACAGCAACCTTCCCTCCTTCCCCCCCCCCCCTGCACCGCTCTCGTCTCTCTTCGGTGTCCTTATATTCAAAGGGAGAAAAGCCAGCGAAGGAAGATCCAGAGAATTGTGGGAGTTTGCAAAAAATCCACGTAGCAAGCAAAGCTCTCTTTAAAAACAAAAACATCTGAGATCCCATGGTAGCCAGAGAAGTTATCTTTGCTGGGGTAGGCAAATGCTGTGTGTAGGAACCAAATCACCTTTCTCTTTTGCAGGCAGACCATGGATTCCTCCTTTATAAATGCAATACTGCATTAATGCTCTACCATACTGGGGCAACAGTATTTTAAGTTGCAGTGTTTCATTCTATGCTGCAGTTCACTCAATTGCTTAAATGAGCACAGGGAGATCTTTCCGAAGTTTCCCTTCTTCTTTGTTATGGGCAGTGGGATAAAAGTTGCATTTTTCAACGGTTTCACAAAATGAGCCTTTTTTACCAAAAGGAAATTCATATTTTTTTTTGCTAAATTCTCTGTCTGACTCCACTACCCTGCACGAGACCAGGGTTTGAGGTCTATAAAAATAACACACTTCTTTGGACTTCGTTGCTTTTTGGTAAGGGTGTGTTGCCATCTCTCCTGATACCAAATTGACTGCTCGCTTGACTCCTGAAGGAATCCCCCGACCATCCCTAGAGCAGCAGTACGTGATTAGTGAGGTGTGTCATCATGGGGTTGTTATGCTATCAGCCATTGCGGGAGGCAAGACATTATACTCAGTGGACCAAAAAGGCCTGGTTTTATATGGAAAATTGTACAACCTTACACTTTTGAAGATCAGGCCAAATTGATTTAGGAGCCTAAATGTGGATTATGGATCGTAACATTAAGCACATGGGGTCTGAAACCTTTTGTCTTTGCACCACAGTTCTTGAAAAAGGGAGGGGAAATCTGCCTTTTCAAAGTGCATTGGGAATTATGAATAAAAAGTACTGTATACATACAAAGCATTGTTGCTAGTACTAATACACTTCAGTGAGAGCAGTTATGCCATCATTGAGTGCTTTTGAAAATCACACTCATAAAAATTAGTGGTTAGGAATGGATAGACACCAACTGCTAACATCTTGGGGTTAGGAAGAAACTTCTCCTATGGGCAGCTTAGTCTATAATTGGCTATTATGGGGTTTCTTGCATCTTCCTCCAAACCATCTGGTACTGACCACTGTCTGGATCACTGGACTATATTGGCCATTACAGGTCTGTCGCATCTTACGCGCATTTAACATGCGCGATTTCAACTTTACGCGGTCGGCAAAACCAAAAAAACAAAAAAAAGAGAAAAACAACAGTTTTAATACTATGCCTGTAGTGCGGGCGATTTCGCCCGCCATTGAACTCAATGGGGTTTTGGCTATACGCGGTTTTCGCTTTACGCGCTAACCGCGGAACGGAACCCCCGCGTAAGATGAGACAGACCTGTATTCTGATCCTGTATGGCAATTCCTATATTCCCATAGTGGAGTAGCCCAGGCAGTGCTGAATAGAAGATAAGTATAGAAATTTGCCGAATGCAGTTAAAATCTCAGCCATAATTTCCTCTGGGTTTCTGTCGTCCCTCGTGACCTTGGGAAGAAATTTGTTTTAAGAGCCATAGTCAACCTCTGTGAAACTTTAAAGAAATGCAGTGCTTTCTTCATTTAACCTGTTGCTTTTTGGGACGGCCTTGGGTCTCTGAGATACACATTTACTCTTCTTGAGGGCCCCCAGGGGCCAACAGCTGGACAGTGTTACTCCAACAATTGAGTACACAAGCACCCTCATGCAGGACTCTCTCAAACTGTCAACAATTGCAGTATGGTTTGCAATGACGAGGGTTATGAATGTAGCAACCTGTAGTCTGGTCATGAGCAGGGTTCAAACCCAGGATCTTCAGCTCCAAAACACAGCCCTCTAGTAGTTGAACTGACTCACTGTGTTTGCTCTGAGGAGTACCAGTTGGCTTTCCTTTGTGGCCCAACCACTGAGGGGACGCCCTCCGGGTATGTCTACACTGCATAATTGCAGCATGGGAGGCATTCCTGTGCTAGCTTTATTTTAGCTGGCATGGGTAACAGCGCTACTCAGGATGGGAAGGCGCAAGCTTTGGCATGGGGTAGCCACCCCCGTACCAGCCCTCGGGGGACTCTGGGTACAGACTTGGGTTCCTCTGGGGTCCGTTCTGCTGAGTCTTCTCTACCTGCTCTAGCCAGGCTGCAAACACACCTTCATTGGCAGTGTAGACATACCCTAGATCGGTACCTTTACATTAAGATAAAGGATTAAAAGTGTCATAGCAATAAACAGAGTTGAGGTTCTTGTTTCAGTGGATCATGTATCTTACCCTTTTGGAGATAATGTCCCAAATACTTGCCTCCCATGGTCAGTCAGTTTATTAACAACCACGACTCTATTCTGAATACCTCCTTAGCTGTCTTTCCCGTCACCGCTGATTAGCAAAATTCCAGTGGAAAGGAGAATATAATCAGCTATTCTCTTGCTGCTGGATTCATTCACAGTCCAGTGTCGGGGAACCATTGTTGGTGTTTTGCATAACGGTAGTGTCAGGATGAGTCAGAGAAGTATTGTCTTTGGAAAATGAGAATCTATTTGCAAAGAGGGCTTCAAAGTACCCGATAGGCCTGCTATTTCTGTATCAATATGTATTTTGTTTTTACTGCGTACTTGTGGTTTTTCTTCACCAAAGTATATGCATATCTGAAATAGAGTGTTCCTTACCTTATGCTCACTTCCGTACCTCTAATGGGGTGGAGAAAAATGTACGTTAATGACAGAAAGTTGTTTAGTGCTGCATGGAGTTAATTGCTTCTAATCACTGCTTACATCCATCTGGTTTTATGGTAGACAACAAACCTCTTCATTGGATTTGCTCATTAGACATATTGTAAATCACAGACATGCACAGGCATTTTACATCTTGTGCTCCTATTAGCGAGGCTGGATTTTCATGGCAAAGCAGGGGTGGTCCCTGGGAGGTGGGTTGACTAGTCTGAGACTCTGCTCTAGGGAACGGCCCACTTAGGGTCTCTTGGAAAATTTTGCAGACTGACTGTCCATTAGGTTCAGGATGGAAAGGATGCAGGAAAGCTGCCAATATTTATTGCAGCACTGTGTTATCACCACAGAACCACAGTTAAGGGTTCAGATGGTACTTTCATTAGCAATCACTATATTCAGTTGCTTAAAACTTTGGGAGAAAATGACCTTGGGGAAATGTGATATATTTGGTTTCAGCCTGGGAAAATAATGAAATTAGTAGGAATGAGGTTGATAATTGTGATAAAGGAAGAATAGACGCAAACCTTTATATGCAATTTGAATTGAACCCAAAGATTACTTTTATATGATACCAAATTGTTTGGCTTTATGTTCCATAAATAGTTCAAGAAAAACATGTAATGGTCAACACAGATTAAGAGTGTAAATTGCCCTGTTCCGGCAAATAACATTGTATAAGATCCATAGCCTTCTGTGTGTGTGTGTGTGTGTGTGTAGTGTAGTGTAGTGTAGTGTACCGCCAGTCATTGTTGAGGAAACTCTGTGTACAAACCAAAAGCAAGATATGGCCCGGTGCACTTAAGGACCGAAACACATAACATAAGAATGGCCACAGTGGGTCAGATCAGTGGTCCATCTACCCCAGTATCTTGTCTTCCAACATTGGCCAATGTTAGATGCTTTGAAGGAAATGTACAAGGCAGGGCAATCATCAAGTGATCCATCCCCTCTTGTCCAGTCCCAGCATCTGGCAGGCAGAGGCTTAGGGACACCCAGAGCATGTGGTTGCATCCCTGACCATCTTGGCTAATAGCCATTGATGGACCTATCCTCCATGAACTTATCAAATTCTTCTTTGAATCCGGTTAAAGTTTTGGCCTTCACCATATCCCTTGGCAATGAGTTCCACAGGTTGACTGTGTGTTGTGTGAAGAAGTACTTCCTTTTGTTTGTTTTAAACCTGCTGCCTATTAAAATGAAAAGTGTGTGCCAAGGTTAGTTATTCTTGAAATGTAACCCACTCTTTCTAACAATGGAAACTGGAAAAATTCTACAAAATCTGGCAAACTATCATTTCCTCCCTGAGCATCCATAAGATACAAAGTGAACTCCACCCATTTCATGATTGTCAATATGGATAGTTCCACCATTGCCAACATCAGTAAATCTTGCTTCAGTTAAAGACTTAGCCTTCCCCTTCTACTAGACTTAGCAGTTTGCAACAGATCTAGCTGATGGCTATGGATCTCAGCCAAGGTAAGGCCTAATAGTGATCACGCTAATCCAACCAACAGGTTATTAATAATTTCTATATGCCCAAGGTCTGAGTTAACCAGGGATAGCTCAGTGGTTTGAGCATTGGCCTGCTAAACCCAGGGTTGTGAGTTCAATCCTTGAGGGGGCCATTTAGGGAACTGGGGTAAAATTAATCTGTCTGGGGATTGGTCCTGCTTTGAGCAGGGGGTTGGACTAGATGACCTCCTGAGGTCCCTTCCAACCCTGATATTCTATGATTCCTTGTTCGTCCATGTTTTCCCCTTTCTTAGGAATTGCCTCACTGATCAGATGAGTAGCTCATTCTGACCATGTCCTGTCTTTGACAGTGACCAGCACCAGATGCTTCAGAAATAGGGGCAAAAAATCCTGTATTAGGACAATTGTGGAATAACCACCTGCTTATGGGGGAATTTATCTCTATCCCCATCAGCTAATTAAAGCTTATATCCTGACATAGGGGGAAACTTTTATATCCCTTATACAAATGTCCCTAATGTAACTGTCTGAGGATGTTTTCACTGTCTATAAAAGCTGGCTGAAAACGTTTGAATTTTCTATATTTATTTTTTCCTTCTGACCAGCTTATAAAAGTTTTCAAAAAATTGAAATGTTGATGAACAATGAGTTCCACAGGATAACTAACTGAGTTACTAGCACTGAGTAAAAAATTGTTTTCTTTCATCAGGTTCAAATTTGTGGCCTTTCACTTTCATTGGATGCTCTCTTGTTCTAATGTATGTCGAAAAGATAAATAGGAGTTCTCAGTTCACCTTCTCATTGATTATTTCAAAAGTCTCTATCAATATCACCTCTTATTTCTCTCTTCCCGTGAGAACTGGGATATTTTTCAGTCTCTTTTGTTAACTATCAGTCGCCCTCTTCTATCTCTGCTATATCTTTTCAGATGGTGTAAGGAGAACAGAAGGGTGTGCCATTGATTTATATAATGGAATTATTTAATATTTTTCAGTATTTCTTTTTTTACTTTGTATGCTGACCATCATAAACACAGAGATAACAAATTCAAAACTATACTTTAGTTAGATAAGTGAATTCCAGAAGTGTAAAGGAGCGCAGCTTACCAGAACAGCCCAATAGATATAAAGAAGGAAACACCCTTTTGAAAACAAGGGACACCTTGTTAATTATCAGGAACCTAAAAGCCACCTAATTTTTAAATCTTTAAATTTTTGTATTAAGTATTGTCAAGATATCTGCCTTGATTTGAAGCACTCATTTTACAAACTCATGGTTACACACGTGATCGGCTTATATGTTCACTGTGTATCAGGAAGGTAACTGTCCAGATTCTGAACTGGTGAGAATTGGCATAGCTCTGTTAAAATCAATGGAATTACTCCAATTAACATCAGCTGAGAATCTGGACCATAAGGTGGTCTAGTGGACTGGGAGGTCTGGAGAAATAAAATAGGGCTAATAATACTTACCTTTGTAAAGCACTTTGAGATCTGTGGAGGAACAGTAAGTTCAAAGCATTATTTTATTATCCATGTTTAACTGTATCCTTTATATTTTGTAGTTACAAATTCAGTTTAGATGACAATTTTATTGTCGCCTGTTCTTGTTTATTCTGTATGTAATCACAGACACATTCGTGACATTTTGTTTACTTAACTTGGTTGTTATCTTATAGTTCACTTTTATTCAAATAGACCAATTCCCAAGGTAGGCCAGGGAACCGACTGTGTATTTGTGGAATGTACAAATACATATTATCTGCCATGTTGTTGCAAAAAATAAAATTAAAAATCTCTGAAAAGGAAAATACTTCAGGAGCTAGCTCTACAGGGTCTGTAGTCTAGGCAACTTCTAAAGCTTACTGTGGAATCTGCCAAACAGACAGATGCTGCTAAAACTGCTAAAAAACCAAATCATCATCACCATGGCATCTGGGTATTCTATTTTCTGGCCAGAGGAAAAGATGGAGAACTATCTCTAGGCATGTGAGAACTGCTCACCTACAAAGAATTCTACCTCTGATTCAAGGTGAGCCCTTATCTAAGTTTTTGAATTAAATTTAAAAAAATAAAATCTAAAAGCTGAATATAAGTTTCTGGGATATCTATGGATGGAATGCCAATCATAGGAAATTTGAGGGAATTCACAAAGGACACTGCTTTTATTAATTTTATTTTTTAATGAGTTCCAAAATTAAATTCTCCTCCTTTGAAAAGGGAGGACTGGAACTTTTATCCTCTATTTCACGATGCTTTAAAAGAAGAAATTTCTGGAATGAAATATGGTTTGAGTTTTTATAGGCATAGGTCTGAGCTGGAAAGTTGGAATTTGAATCTGAGATTCTCAAGTTTGCGGGTGTTGTGCACTGAGGTTATGGTTTGAGCTCATCTTTCACTTTTGTTTACAGAAAATCCTTGTTATCTAGAAAAGGACCTAAACTTCCATCTCCCAATCTTTGATGGTTCATTTAAAATGGAACCCAGTCTTCCCACTGGGCATTAGGAATATTTGTGGGGAAACTTATTTTGATTATGGGTTATTCCTGTGTAAAAAGAAATGCCATGGGATATATTCTAAAGGAAAATAAGTACCAGGACAACACCCTTTGGAAAATAGATGTTTCACAGACATGTGCTAGGAACTACAATGGGATTTCTTCAATCGACACCCTCTATCCCCACCGACTGAAACATTTTTCAGATGTCACATTCTCTTATCCAACAGAAGAAATGCACTGGGTTCTCCAGCCTAAGGTTCAACAAGTTAAATACCAAGCAAAGATGAGATATGGCTAGTGGATTTTCGGATGCTGCACAGAAGAGATGAAACACAGCAAAGTTTTCCTAAAGCCATTTGAACTAAGACTATGGGCTAGATCTTCAGCTGGTATAAATTGCCTTAGCTGCCTAACTTCATTGACTTCAGGGGAGCTATGCCGATTTACACTAGGTGAGGATCTAGCCCTATGTCTTTCCCAACCGGAAGAGAAAGCCAATCGCGGCTTCATTCAAATTCCTCCTGAAAATTCACTTCCGCCATCTTGGGAAGCAAGGAAGAAAGATAATAAACATAATAAGGGACTGATCACCCCATGTTGCATGAAACGCCTTGGGACAACGCAGTATAGAAATCACATTAAAGAGCTTTTGAAGGTAATTCATAAGAGACTTCCATTTGTCATGGTGAGGGATATCTCTGAAGTAGTGCCTTTAATAATGAAATACTCTATCCAGCATGCTCAACACTGCTCTTTTGTATTATATGCAGTGGTATTTTATGGGAAGAATACACATTTTCAGCACCGTGTTCTTTGACAGTTTACGGTCAAGGAGAAGTCTTTGATCATTTCAATGCAGGTCCTTAAAAGACCCAACACAATGTAATGGTGGAATGAATTACTCAGTTTGAAGGTGCTCTTTGCATCTTTTGATGTCTGAACATTTTAATGTGCATGCTTAAACATGAATTTAAACACCTCTGGAAAATTGTCAGTAAATATGTTGACCAAATGTACAGACCAAATGCCATGGTTACAACAGCATCTTCTGAAAAAGATGTTAAAATGGAATTATTCCACAAAATGCTTCATAGATGGATAATATAGCCAATAGTAAAACTCAATACAGTTTACGACGTATTTAATGCTGTTTCTTTTACAGGAGTCTGTAGAACACAAGGTATTTTACGGTTACCAGAGCTCCTTCTGTTTGCCTGTTTATCCACTTGTTGCATTCTGTAAGACATCTTAGAATGTGAACTCCCTGGGGTAGTTGCTTGACACATTTGCACAATCCCTGGGGTCTTGTCACAGCACCAATAGTAATAATGACGAATGCAATACTAAGGGGCAAACGTTACCTTTGCTTATGTGCATGCAGCTCCCATTGATATCCGTGGGAAGTGCGCACACACTTCGCTTCTTGGAAAGATCTTATTATTTCCCATATGCAGTATTAGAATATGCAGCAATACTCACAGAGTTTAGAACTCTATGGATATAAGTGCTATGCAATTATTAAGTTATATCATTGCTGGTAAATATTATCGATATATAATCATATGGCTAATTATTTATTTGGAAAAATTAGCCCAACTCTCCTGTTTAAATCCCTCTTAGAGACCAACTTCTTCCTTTCTGCCTATAACTAATCTAGTTGGCATGTATAAACACTTCCTATTTGTTGTTCCCCTTCCCCTAGTCTATGTCTACAGGTCCATCCGTCTGTCTTTTTGGACCATGACCACCTTAGAGCATAGACCTTTCACTAAAGTGCCTTGCACCTTGTGGGTGGTAGTGCAAACAAATAATAAAACAATAAGAGTCCTCAGAAGTCAGTGGAAGCCCCTCTTGCCTTCAAGGGTGGAAAGGGCTCCTCATTGCTGGCATAATGATTACTGCCTGTTCGCAGTTTGAAAGCTTTGCCGTGCATCTAACCTATATCTTCGTGCTAAAAAAGAGGAGTGTAGTGTCAAGCTTCCAGCAGATAAGCTTCTCTCCTATTTATCAAAAGAGACAAGACAAATAAGAAAACAGTCTCCTCTTGATGTCTTCATAAGAAATCAATAGCATTGGTGAAACATTTCAGCTCCCCTCTTTTAGGACAAACATAAATAATTACCTAGATAGCTACCTTATGTAGATTCGGGGGCTCGTTGTCATCCAGCGATTGTGGCAGCTCAGCCAAACTCCTTGTCTGGTGCCGCATGATGGATAGATGTGGTTTGATGAATAGCCTGTGCCATGGTGCGCCATTAGAGCACATTCACTTCAAGAAGATTAATTGTTTTAGATTGTGCCAGCATCTTTCAAGACTTAGTGTTTAGGTTTATCTATCTATCTTCCCGACATCAACAATGGCATTGCGTATTACAGTTAAAAACTGTAAGGATAAATTAAACGTTTCCCTACAGATCGATGGAGGTTTTAAATGGCTTTCCCAGCTCCTGTTACCACTACATTATGGTATAGTGAGGAAAGGGCTGAACTGGCCTTGGGAGCCTTTCTCTGGGAACGCAAAGCAGGAGGCTCGGGCAGAAATGATTTTCATCAACATTTGTATTTAGAGGAAAGGAAGTAGGACTTCTCTTGATCCTGCTCCATTCTAGATATTTCCTGCTAACTCCCCAACTATCTACTTTCCTTTCCCCTCCCAGAGCATGCCCACTATTGTCAATCCCAACCTTTCAGAAGCCATGCATCAGGCCCTCCAAAATCACCAGACTGGCATTAAAATCATGCAGTTAAAAAAAAAAGTTGGGGTGTTTTGTTTTTTATTTGCCTTTTGGTTTTTGAGCCATTTAGGGTTCACCTTTTCTCTTTGCAATCACCAGGGCTAGAAACTTCTTATTTTAAGATGAAAGCTGAAATTCTTCCCTCATCACATGGCTCTGGAGGCTGAGGCTTTAAACCCTCCCTCTCCCCCCACAAATATCAGCAGAGTCGTGATTTGAAATCAGAGCCTTGGCAATGCTGTGAGTGCTGAACTGTCGGCACAGCAACAGACTCCACTGGTCCGTTCCCAAGCGATGTCTCTGCAGATGCAACAGAACTGGGTCCATTCTTGGAGAGGGTGGACAGAAAGGGGAAAAGAGACATTGAGGAAGGATGAGGAGAGAGAAAGGCAAAGGGTACCAAGGTTAAGAAGGCAAGATGTGGCACAGGCAAGTGAGAAGGCTCAAGCCACGGAGCGTTGACATGCTGAAATGGGAAAAGCAAATGGAACAGAACAGCGACCATGCTACCAAGTGTTAGAAAAAGGAGAAGGGGGGGGGCATGACATGTCATGTTCCCTGACCTTCCTAGCTGTAGGAAAGCCCCCCCATGCTGTCAGTCCTCAGTCACTCCTGGGCCGCATGCACCTAGCCAGAGGAGAGCGCGCTGCTCTGCTCAATACGTGCTCTTCTGGTCAGAACTTGGCTCCGCATCCTATCCATGCTTTCCTGGCAGAGTGGGGAGAGCTGATGGTTGGCGTGAATGAGGGAGAAGGGTGCACTGGCCGTAAGTAACTGTACTGCTGGCAGAGGCAAGGCCATCCGGATGAAAGTGGAGATAGAGACAAAAAGGAGAAGAGCAAAACAGGAGATATAAACATTGGCAAAGCGAGGAGGGAGGCAAAATCCCAATCTGCCTTCAACTCCATCCTTCAACATCATGTAAATCTCCCGTCAGCCTCGGGCTGGATCTTGGCAGCTCTAGTGAAACGGCTTGCCCAGGATCACACAGCGAGTCCAAGCTAGAACTGGTGCTAGAAGCCAGGAACTCTGACTTCCAGTCTCCGTTAAGTAAAATGTACTTCCCTGCTCCATCTATGTGAGAACTGGAGTGGGAATGATGAGCCCTGTGAGCCTAAAAATTGACACTAGAGCACTTTAAGTACATTGAGGACAAGGGCAGTTCAGGTGGCTGCTGGCATTGTACCACAGAGTTGACAACCACTACACTATTCAAGAACATTTGTGAGGGAACAAGTAAGGACTTGGAATAAGGGCAAAACAGTGGGTTTTTTTTTAACCTTTACATTCTCCTTCTCCTCATGGCTCTATCTCCTGCAAAACACTCCAGGCCTGTGGCTCACATAGCTTTTAGGTAGGTGGAAAAAGCAATTTTTCAGCAAGTTGGAACTGGCACATGAGGCCTGTATCATCTGATCTCCACTACGAACTGTGAAAGCAAATAAAATCCTTCACGTTTTGGAGTAAAATTCCCCACAGGCCTGGAGAACAATGAAACGAGCTAGAGAATGGGGGTGAGGAGGAAAGAGCCAAAGGTTAAAGGTGGTGTTGAATTCAGAAACACAAGAGAAAAATTCTGACCTGAAGCCAGATTCTGAAGTAATGGGCTTCTGCCCTCGCCTATGAATGGCACATGCCCAACGAAACCCAGAACTGTGTGTTACACCCTCCAGCACAGACTTGAGTCTAAAGCAAAGAGCAGCTTCATGAACGTGCCAGATTGATATAAAATGGGAGAGTGTTTGGAATCTGTTTTGTGAATGTGCTCCATGACATGCTAATTGGGTAGAAATCTTGCACCATGTCTGCTTCCCTCTGTAGGCCAAATTCACTGCTGGCATAAGTGAATACAGTTGATGTGCATTTGGACCAGTTTGAATTTGATCCCATTTTTCCTCTTAGATATGCACAAAAATATATATTAGTAGTAGTAATCCTTGAGCGCTGGCAGCATGCTTAGCAGTGTGCAACACACAGTGGGTGTTCTCCCTGCTGCAATGGATATCTGAATTTCAGTATCCATCCATCTCTACTTTGCTAATACATCCATGAGACTCTAGCATAGTGATTGTTTCAGGGACGTTTGTGATTTCATGAATTTATTTGAGTTTTGGGCAAAGAAAGTCCCAGTTTACCAAAGTAGCTGCCTAACAAATGCGGGATTTGCAGGTGTAAACATACACTTAGATATACATCTGCTAGTTTTGTACATTCAAGAGCCTGTTTGCATGTGGAAACGGAGGTTCTTTGAGCGATGGTCCCTATTGTATTCCACTGAGGGTTTATGCATGTGCACCATGCATCCGGAGCATTTCAAAGTAGCGTCTGTTGGTCCGGGCCAGATTTTCAAAAGATTTCAGCTCCTCTTTAGTCACCAAAATAAGTGGCCAGATTTTCTGTTGAAAAACTGATCATACGTGTTTCCTCAATGGGAGCTGCTTGGTGCTAAACACTTTTGAAAATCTGCCCCTTCTTTAGGTTCCTAACTGGGAACAGCGCTCTTAGGAAAATCTATCCCCAAGTGTTTAACCAGGGGAATTATGTACCGGAACATAATCCAGACGTGGGGAAGGGAGGAAGAGAAGAGAATTTGGAAGATCAAAGAGGATTACAAATAATTCTAAGGCCTCTTGGATGAGTCTCCTCTTTCTGTCCATGCTCATTCTTCCAGTCAAATTCCCTGAATATTAACCTCTCCTGCTAGGCTGCTGGATTTGTAAAGTTCAGGAGCTCCATTTTTCTGCCCGTCTGTCGGGCAATTTGGACTCTTGGAGTGAATTCCTCTGCTTCCGATATGGCGCTTTTGAGAGATGGCTGCTTGCACTGACGTGATGTCCCTTTCCCCTGCTCCTATTACACGGGTATTCAGTTTAATCATTGTGTTTGGCTCTCAGAGCCCCTGCCAAACTCTGGCGCATCCAAAGTCATTTGGTGAAGGAGTCCATTATGCTCCTCGCTCGCCGTGATAAATTCCCTACCATGGTGGCAGCTCACAGCAGCCTCCTCTCCTAATGACATTCTGCTCGTGTTGGCAGGAATCCCTGGGCAGGAAGCACTGCCCCGAAATAACAAACACGACAGTGACGAGGACAACAACAGCCAGACGCACAAACGCTGGGAGGCTGTATAGAGCCGAGTAGAAAGGGAGGGAGCAGTTTCTGAAATCGCTGCTTTATAGGGGTTTATTAACGTCTTGTCAGGCACATTGAAAGGAACACTGTAAAGTAAACAAGACTATTACATGCTCTGCAGGAGGAAGGCCAGGAGGAAGAAGAGTACTTACCCATGTGCGTAATTTAAAGCCCGTGCTGGTTCCAGGACATTTCTTGTTTCCTGGGGGCCTGGATATTGAATGCTCCCTCCCAGTGAACAGGCCAGGGGAGGACATTTCACTAATTGCATTTATATTTGCAAATAACTTCGACCTGATCTTGCCGGAGAGAGTGCTTATGCCTGAGAACGAGTCCTGCTTAAGTCCCTGAGGCTCTTGGGAGTGTAAGGTTCCCCGTGAGTTCATTTCTTTGCAGGATGAGGGCTAACGTGAGATCGTTGTAACTGCTGCCCCAAAATGAGGCTGCAGAAAGAGCTTTCCTTTTCAGATGTATTCCTTGGCCAGTCTAGGCTCCGTCTAGGCTGCAATAAAAGACCCGCAGCACGGCCACGACTGGCCCACTGACTCAGGCTCACAGGGCTCAGGCTGTGGGGCTATTAAATTGTAGTGTAAGTGTTCGGGCTTGGACTGGAGCCTGGGCTCTGAGACCCTGCAAGGTGGGGGAGATCTCAAAGCCTAGGGTCCGGCCTGAGCTTGAACGTCTACACTGCTCTTTGTAGTCCCACAGTCTGAGCCCAAGCAGTGATGTGGGATTTTTATTGCAGCATAGATTTATGGAGCCCCCCCGCGTGACTGCCCGTTCATACTGATTCAAGGGGCCTGGGTAATCCCAGTGGAAGAGAGTGTGGTGGTAACACTGAAATGCATGGATCAAGCTGTATAACCGTGCCCAGGACTAACTCCTGAGGTGAGGAATGCATGCACTAACGTGTGCAGATCACCACTACCACCCTGCAGCAGTCCCTCCACAGCACTGAGTTGTGGACTATGAACTCTTATGGTTTCTGTGGGAGCTTGCAGTGGGTGGGAAAGTTAGCTGCCTATTTTCCTGTTCATTTATAGACCATTGGTTCAGCAGAGGTTTGCAGAACTCACCTGGTATGTTTCAAAATCTTCAGATGTGTTTTTAAATTCAGCCCCTGCCCCGACATCCTCTACTGTGGGTTTGATTCAGGTAAAAATATCTTTTGTCGTGTGAACCTCTGCTTGCCTCCCCAAACATTTTTGTAAGGAGTCTGGAAGTTTTATGTTTCTCTTAGGGTACGTCTACACTTACCTCCGGGTCCGACGGCAGGCAATCGATGTTCTGGGATCGATCCCGGAAGTGCTCGCCGTCGACGCCGGTACTCCAGCTCAGCGAGAGGAGTACGCGGCATCGACGGGGGAGCCTTCCTGCCGCGTCTGGACCCGCGGTAAGTTCGGACTAAGGTACTTCGAATTCAGCTACATTATTAACGTAGCTGAATTTGCGTACCTTAGTCCGAAGTGGGGGGGTAGTGTGGACCAGGCCATAGAGCAGAGATACGGTTAATAAATATAACAGCCTACTTAGGTCATAGATGGGTTTAGAAGCTAGGACATTCTGCACCGAAAGCATCAGCCTCTAGTGCTTGAGCTGAAGAAAAGACTCCCCAAGCTGGTAGTTGTAGTAGACTCTTATCCTTTATATGGAAAAGCCTCTTAAGGAGGACAAGCATGGTAGCATGAATGAACTAGGTACTCTGCAGAGAGTAGCATGTTGCAGAACTGACTTATTAAGGCCTCTTTCATGATGCATGGTCATTTGATCTTAACATACTTCCCTAGTACATGCACTATTGAAAACTACTTGTAGTACTTTTTTAAATAATATATGCAATACAGCCCCAATTAACCAGCTGTCATGGGGACACTGGGTACATTTGGGCATTTGACGTTTCAGATAATCGAAGGGATTTTTAATGTTGTTAACAGATTCTGCAGGACAAGAGAATATTTTTGACAGCTAAGGGTTTCAGATAAATCAATGTTGACTAGTCCAGGTTGTACTGTGTACCTGATATACACAACATCTTTACATACGTTTGTAGTTCTCTGTTGTATCATTTATTCTACCATTGTGTTTCACTTAAAATACATAATAAATACTCTCTCTCAAACACACACACACACTTCAAGCCAGGGCAGCAATGTAACCACTGCTCCCCTCATCCAGGTTGAGTCCTGGTCCACTCCTGGGGCTCCAGCTGGCACCATAAGGCCTAATTATGATTTGCACTTCTCTGCACAAGCAGGAGTCAATGCAGATCAGTGTATCGCTCCATAGTTATAAAAAAAGCACATGTCCTAGCTAAATGGCAATTTAATATAGTGCATGTCATTCTGTGGTCTTTGTTATGCAGGAGGTCAGACTAAATGATTAAACTTGAACTCTGTGCCCTAGACTCCGCTGCTTTGACTTACACAGCACCAAATAGTGGAATTTGACCCTCACTAGCTGGACGAGACTTTTGTGATCATGGGGGAATCTCTCAGCTTGCAGAAAGCAGCATAACAGGCTCCTACAACAACTGCCCCTTCCCCAGCATAGGGGTAGGAATAGGCATGTCGAGAACAGGAGGGTTTGGTTTTTTGGACAGAACATATCCGTGCGCTGCCATTTCTCAACTGGCATACTATCTCTTGGATTTATTGTTAGCCAGTGTATGTTAGAGCAGCCCAGAGGTTGCTGTAATTTATGGAAGGGCTGGGGCATCTTCAGATGGCTGGCTGTGCCCTCACCTTCCCCTCCACTGCACTGACCAGATCTAGGTGCTGCAGAGAATCCAGCTCTTATTAATCCATGGTTCTATTTTTATTAAATGTCTCCCAGGTAAATTTCACAATATAATAATAATAAAGGTAGTGCAAGCCCAAGGGCTCCTTTTTCATGCTGTCCTGCCATCACAGGGCTGTGGTGTCATATATCAATTGCGACAGCCGCTCCTGTTATCCTTTGCTCACAATGGCTTTTGATTTCTACAAAGCCTATGATGAGGTGTGATTGCAGCTCAGATAGGCATACCCAGGTTACCTTTATTCTAGCTAGTTTGGCTATAACAGCAGAGAAGTTGCAGCAGCCCTGGGTACAGACTCATGTTGCGAGCCTATGCTGGGAGCCATGTGGCTGCATCTTTCTTTAGCCATGCTAGCTAGCTTAAAATTAGTTTGGGGTATGCCTTTTCCGAGCTGCAGTCACATTCCGATGGCAATGTTGACGTATCTTGAGATTCAGCCTGCAGGAGAACATGCTCTGCCCCCTGTTGGCTGGGAAGCCGCAAATGCTAGCTTGTTCAGAATCAAGTTAGAGTGTGGGTGTGTGTTAATTCTATCATGGGAGATGGAGTTCCTTTTGTTTCCTAGAAGGAATCAGCAGCTTCTGCTTACCATATGTTTGCACAACATAGGACGCCAGCTTGCAAGCCATATAATGCCACCCAGAAGGTCTGCGCGTTTACCAGCACTACGCAGCGTTATTTCAGGTCAACGTAATGATCAACTCTCCTGCACGTATAAGCACATACTTGAAATGTAAAAATGCACCAAAGTCGCATTAAAAATAATAATTCCCTCTAAATTTCTTCTTTTGCCATCACATTAAGAAAATCAACGGTGAAGAGTTAGTGTGTAAATGATAAATTGAAGACCGTTGAAAACACTGTGAATAGCTGATCAACAGCCTGTGTGAAATTTGTTGGTGGGCTCCTCTGATTGCTAGTAAATAGGTGTCCCCATCTCAGAAACTAACATCACACTGTTGTCACTTTCTGGCCAGGCTGACCAGGCCGAGAAGCTAAGGACTGACTAGACTTGCAACCCTAACAGCTCTTGTGTGATGTCTTACATGGAAAGACATGAACCCTGGAGTTTTCACAGTATCTTTCACAATGGAACTTCTGCTATGGGGAGGACCTTGGTGCAGTACTGTACTACAAATAGGTGGAGATCTTCAAAGGAATGTAGGTGAGTTAGGCACCCAGTCCCCATTGAAATTCAATGAGAATAGGGCTCCTAACTCCCTTAGACTCTTTTGCAAATGCAAGCCGTGAATCATCATCAGTCCTCTCATATAGAAAGGACAAATGTGTTTCCTATACCTGGCGAGTGGCGCCATTTAAAAAATGTTACATATGTGTGCGTACTGTAACATGAAAGAGGTTACTTTTCCTATCTGAAATGGTGGTATCCTCTTCATATTAAAGACTGTCACCATATTTCCATTATAAACTGGATTTTGACATCCCTTTAAACTCTCATGAAAGGCACTTTCTGATTTTCTAGTAATGTATAGCTAAAGTGGTACAATTCCCTTAGTGTGGATGCAGTTAGACCATTATAGAGGTGCTTTTTACCCATATAGTTTATTGCTCGACGCTAGGGATTGTAGTGATCTATTTATTTCAGTCAGAAAAAAAATTAAACCTCTAACCAAATAATTATATTGGTGCAAAAACTCTGTGTAGACCAGGCCTTTCCATGAAAGATTTGCAGAGCGCTAGTAACTTTTGCCACTTTCAAGGAATGGTGGTATTTACTTGGGCAGTTATTCACTAGCAAATTAGGAACATCAGAATGATGTAAAGGTCTAGAAAAGAATTTAAAAATGGGCCAAAGTGGCTGGTGGAGACTTAAGTCTTTTTTCCCCCTCTTTTCTTTTCTTTCTTTTTTTCCCCTTCTTCTTTTCTATAATAAGATCAGCCAAACTTTAGGTCAGATAAGATGATCATAATGGTCCCTTCTGCCCTTAAAATCTATTTTTAAAAAGCTATGCATAGATTTGGCATATAATTGGATTATACTATATATACAGCTACATACATAAACAGAAATATAAAGCAAATAAAAGTGTGGCCTTAATTATCAGGAAATATTTAACAATGAGTCTAATAGATTGTGGAACAACTGGAGGCCCATTGCCGGAGTGATTTTATATTATTTAGTTTATTATTTTGTATTGCAGTCGTGCCTAGGAGCTGAGTCCTGGGCCTGGACCCCATTGTGCTAGGCCCTGTACAAACACAGAACAAAAAGACTGTCCATGCTCCCCAAAGCTTACATTCTGGATTGAAGGATATAATGGAAACAATGCTGTGCTAGCAGAGGGATTGGGCAAGAGGATTTAGCAAAAAGTAGAGTAGAATCATTATTAGATTATCACAAGCTATAGAAAAATCTACATGAATGAATGGCCAAGTTCCCATGCTGACCATTTTATGCAGGCATGTGATCTAATCTGTGGCATTATATACTAGTGACCCAAAGTATCTACAGGCTGTGTGGGGCACCTTAAAGAAAGCAAAATGTTCAGTAGCAGAGCCTTTCAAGGCAGACCCTCTTTTGCTAACTAATTCATTAAAAGTGTAGAAATTCTTTCACTGGGTTATTTGCAAGTCCCTTGCTCCTCTATGTCAGCTGCCCTTGGCTGCAATAGAACCATAAAACGTTTACTGCAAAGCCATGAAGAATCCATATGTCCATTTGATGTGTCAGGCCACCAAGAAGCCAGAGCTTGTGGGGTAGCATAAGGATATCTGAAGGTGACACATGCTGTCATTTGATGAACAGAGCTGCAGAAGGGGATTCTGGCAGCCACTACCTTGGCCTTGACAACTTGTGATGGTGACCAGGTGGGGTGTGTTATCTTAATAGTCTGGAGCTCTTGTGAATTATTTGCTGATAGATGTAAACAGCTGTTATTCTTGGTAATGGAAAGCAATTAGAAACATCTGTACTCTTGGCTATGAGTAATGCCTCCTATCCTGAATGCTCCCATGTGCCAATTGGAAATAACTACATCATGAGAATGGGGCTGGCAATTCTGCACCATATTATGGACGGATGATTAGTACTGAGCTGTGAAGAACAAGAGGTGAAGTGCAGTAGAATGAGGCTGTACCTGTGCTTTAGAAAAGGAGAGAAAAGTTGCTGCTGTAGCCACAATAAGGCGAGGCAGAAAGCAAGTGCTTTGGTGCTTTCAAACCAATCCCAGGGCAATGACAACATAATACTCAGAGCCGGGCACCACCACTAGCTTGGAAAATTATCGATCACGACAACATCATGCCCAAGTGTTGTGGTGTTTGACAGTTTCCTTCCTCCCAGTTTTGTTTAAGGAAGCAGTAGATGCCAGGGATGCCTCAGCAAGTTGGCCAAAACGATCCATCTCCTTTTCTCTCTCCTCGGTTTTTATCAGGTTGCCGATCATTATGCTGTCTGAGCTGGCTGGAAAAGTGTGCAGCGGAGATGAGCAGGGACAGACTGTTGAAAGAGCTCAACACCCAACATTTATGCACCTAAATGGAGCGCCAGACTTTCAAAAGTGCCCGGCACCCAGTGGCTTCCATTTGACTCAGTAGGAGGTGCTGGGAGTTGTGCTAGTTTTGAGCATTTGGCCCCAGGGTGGCTGTTGGATAGTTTTGACAATCTGGCCCTCTGAGCTGGCTGTCCGTGAGTCCTGTCATCGGTCTGACCTACCAGGGAATCATTGGCTAATCCTACTAGGGTGGTTTGAATTGTTTTGCAAAATTCTAAATTTGAACAAGAGAGTCACACTGCCACTAGTTCTTGGCACTTGTTATAAGCGTGCCTATCCTTTGCGGGTGCAAAGAAAACATTGCAAAACTGAGCCAGTGTCATGCTGCCTGGGACAATTGGAAACACCGAGGTTTGAACTACTTAATCCATCTCAATGAGCTTATACTTCTGAAGCCTAACGACAACCAGATTTTTTTTTTCCAATTTAAGTGCAAAACTGCATCTATCATGCACACATAGGGTGAAATTCACCACTGGGCAGATCTTTAGCAGGAAAACAGCACTGACTGAGAAGTCGTCTTTTAGAGAGGTATTGTGAGAACTGATTTTGATTTGGAGGAGAATAGCTTTTCACACTTGCAGAATTCAATGTGAATAGGGTTTTCTTGCTGTGATTCTACAAGGTGATGGGCGCCTTTTGAATGATGCTGTGTGCTCTCAATGCCTATTGAGTGGTAGTTAAGGGCACCAGTGTCTCTCATAAGGTTCTGCAGAAGCAATCTCAAAGTGTACAGCTAAGCACAGTTGTGCTATGCAAGCGCAGGAAGCTAAATTAATTGAACACTGAGGGTACGTCTACACTACCTGCCGGATCGGCGGGTAGCGATCTAACTATTGGGGATCGATTTATCGCGTCTAGTGTAGACACGATAAATCGATCCCTGATCGCTCTGCTGTCGACTCCTGTATTCCTCTGTGGCGAGAGAGTGTGTAGACAATGAATTGCTTACATAGACTGTTGCTGGCTTTCAAAAGCTGTCCCACACTGACAGTTCAATTGGGGCAAGCACTCCGGGTGAGGACGCACACTACTGACACAAGGAGCGAAGTGTAGACATGATAAGCGATGTCATTATTGCAGCGGCTGTATGCCAACGTAAGTTAGGTCAACTTAGTTTTGTAGTGTAGACATGGCCTAATTGAGATTTAGGCTGAGCAAACTCTACTGGTGATATGTTCAGCTTCTAAACAGAACATTTCTTTAAGATGCAATTTGTATATATTGAAATAAACAGAATTTACCATCTATAATATCTCTCACTGCTGATTCACAATATAATATCCCATAGTGCAAGTTAAACTTTACACAATTTATTATTAACATAGGGCCAAATTCATGGACCCATAGCAGACTGGAAGCAAACCTAGCTTTATACCATCTTTGGGATTGCCATGTTGTGAGGTCAGCCTCAGAGCAGATTTAACTTATTTTTGGCTACCCATAGGTCCCTTGGAGTGGTCTGTTCAAGAACAGGTGGGTGTCATAAAACAGATACACTGGGTCTGTGCTATTTGGGGAACATTCTAGTACTGGGGGTGGTGGTGCTTGTCCAGGGCATGGATCCGGATGGTTTATGGCCTGTTTACATTGCTGGAAATTCATTAACGGGCTAGAGAGAGGAAAGATTGTGCTGTTGTTAAGACACTGGACTCGGATAAGGAGACCAGGGGCAATTTCTGACTCTACCACAAAATTCCTGTGTGAGTTTGGGCAAGTCACTGAATCTCTCAGTTGCATCTGTGAAATGAGGTTAATACTCCCGTACTTCAGAGGGGTGGTGTGAGGGTGAATCCATAAATGATCCCTCATCTGAATAACTCACAAACATTAAAGTGCTTAGGGCCATATATTTACAGGTATTTAGTTTGCTGCCTAAAGATGCAGATCAGTACCTAGTAGGATTTCAAAAGCACCTAACTCCACTGAAATCAGTAGGCATCGATCTGCCTCATTTGATACCTAAATATCTTTAAAAATCTGCCCCTAGATGATGATGATGATGATGGATCCCTGAATTGGGATTATAGACTTAAAATTTGCTCTCCACAAATATTGCAGAGCACTGGGTCGGCACCAAACCATGTTGAAATTCAGGAGGGTGTTTCCATTGGCTTTAAATCAGGCCTATTGCCAGTTAACTTCAAATTAAATTATTAAAACTTTAACTTCATATCAAATGTTTATAGGCTGACTCTATACTTTGAAGGGAGGCAGCACTTAGAAGTGCCAGATACAACTTTATTGGCAGACGGATAAATATTGATTCTTGAATTAAAAAAAAGAAAAGAAAATGGAATACAAGTATTTTAAAAAGAATCCATTTATGAGGGGGGAAAAATCCATTTACGTGGAGTGGAAATGGATGCCAATTGAGTGCTAACCTGTTTCGTTTGGAAGGCCGTCCTATATTTAGATAAGAATGTGATTAGTCGATGTTTCTTTTTAATTGCAATTAAATAGACAACAATTAAACCTGCTCTCATGCCCTCCCATGCACCTCCGCCCCTTTCCATGGCTAACTTTTTGGCTGTTGTTCTTGTTGTTAGAACCTGCTAACTTCATCAGCCAAGCTTCCCATCAGATCCTTCAACAAGGATCCATGTATCACTTCCAATGGCAAACTCTGAGTGATGGGCAGTGACCCAGCCCAGGAGGGCACTGGTGAATGTGGAGACTTTAAACTTCATGTGGGTTTACCATTCCACAGTGACTGGCTGGCAGACGAGTCCCTGCTGTGCAGAAAAGACTCCACCAGTTGCAGGCAAAGCAGCACTCTCTGCGCACTGGCATTTCTATTGTTGCATTCTAGTCCCCAAAGGAAGCAGGCCCAGATGAAAGAATTGTGGGGCCCTGTGGAAATTGGGGGTCTGCCCTCCATCTTTAAACTAGACAGATCATGTGATGAACTAGACAATCTGCTGCCATGGGCAAAACTTCA
Organism: Terrapene triunguis; assembly: GCF_002925995.2. Lineage (NCBI taxonomy): Eukaryota > Metazoa > Chordata > Testudines > Emydidae > Terrapene > Terrapene triunguis. The sequence goes on along the minus strand of NW_020664487.1, from coordinate 2,142,389 downwards.
GTGTACCTCCCCCTCCTACTTCCTAGAACAGACGTTCTCAACGGGGGTGCACACTGGACTTTCTGTGGGGTGGAGGGAAGTGCGACAAGCCATCTGATGGTTTGGTGTTTATGGTAGAAATGTGTGGAGTGGCAGGCGTCAGATCACAGCGCAATCACTCAAGTTTAGGGTGACCAGATGTCCCGATTTTATAGAGACCGTTCTGATAGTTGCGGCTTTGTCTTATATAGGTACCTATTACCCCCCACCCTGTGTCCTGCTTTTTCACACTTGCTGTCTGGTCATCCTACTCAAGTTTGGCCCAGCAGCCCCTCTGTCATGACTGGGGCCGGTGGCCAAATGTGAGTGAGTGGCGTTGTGACGTGGTGCACAGGGTTTCAGCACCACTAATTTTGGTTTTTTTCCCCCGCAATAGTCAGGGCCTCCCTGGGATGTGGGCCCTGCACTAGTGCCCCGAGTGCACAGTGGTTAATCCGGGCCTGGAAGGAAGGAGAGGAATTGAGTCTGCAGGCTCCAGTTGAAGCCAGAGGAGTTATCATGAATGGATAATGAAAAGTTGGGTACTTTGCTCCGTAGGCCTCATTTAAAACGATCCGGGTTTGTTTTTAAAGGAGGCAGAGTTAGTGGAGAGAACTGAGAATATGGGGTAGGGGAACACGTGAATGGGTCTCATTTTGCCATCACTTACCCCAGTTTGAACCAGGGGTAACTCCATGGAAGTCAGTGGAGTTGCACCAATATGAAGTGGTGTAAGTAAGAGGAGACTCAGGCTCATTGTAGCTGTATACTGGCATAGCTCCACTGAAGTCTTTTACACCAGATGAGGATCTGGCCCAATAAGTTTGTCATGTTTCAGTTTCGTTTGTCTGTTATCTTCTCCAAAGGGGCAAAACAAGGAACTGCCCTTTTACAGTCTCAAAGCTGGGTGTGTCCTGAAAAGAATACAACATGCAGGTGTGTTTTTGATGCCAATTAGAGATGAGGACAAACCAACACCTTGGATCTGAACGCCACTGAAATCTGGGCTGATTTGAATTCACGATCATATGTGATATTTGACCTCTACATCTGTAATGGTTTGGACTAAAATCCCGATCCAGTGGTCCTACAGATACCAGAGTTGTCAGTGGAGGTTGAATCTGGGACCTTGCAGACTGAAAACTCACACATCTAGCACTTGGGCTAAAGGATTAAATGTGAGAGAATATCAGGCTGTTTTAATCTCTGGAGCCAACTGCTAGTCACACCTATTGTCAGAGTATTTCCCGAACGCACTGATTTCTGGGGGGCTGGCAAGGATTGAAAAATATGGATCCAAATGTTGTGGCTGGAGCCTGATCTCTAATGGAAATACCTCGGTAATACTTCATGGTTCCTAAAGGCCATTGGAATCCAGTATCATTGTGAGGAGAGAGAACTTTTACAGGTCTACCAATGTCTTGGTGCTTGGGAAAATAAAAAGGTGAAGGGTGTCGAGGGAGATCCACGTTCAGAGATCCAGAAGGCTGTATGTGTTGGAGGAAATGTTAAAAGCAGCAAAACGAAAACCTTGCAGATCAGTCAGTGTGAAAAAAATACACACGGGAGAAATGACAATCCAAATAGACAAGGAGAAAACTCCAGTCTGGGATTTACCTGGGACTATGACCTGTGAAGAGGGTGTCCACTGAACGAATACATTATGTCATTCACTGGTCACAGGTAAAAATGCCAGACTCGTAGCAAGTTGCCTAGCTTACATGGGCTCATGTAGCATTACTGTGGTGTAATGCAGCTACATTCTCGTTGCATATCTTGTAGGTACCCTCTTCCAGGAGGGGAAACTAACGCTGCAACTAGCAGGCCAAATCTTTTAGATCTTGGCATGGGCTCTCAAGCGATCTCACCAATCTTAACCATGATCAAGAAACCTTGCCACATTGGCTCATCCCTGAAAATCTTTCAGCTATGTGTTGAAGGTGCCTCAGCTGCTAAACATTCCACTCTCCTGTCGTTTACCTCCAAACAAAACACGGATGGAATCTGCCTTCAGGAGAGACACACTGACTCCCTTTCTGCCAGCACCATTTACAACTGGCCCAGCTTTCCACGGCTCACTGATCAGTACAGCATTTGTATCCCACACAACATCTCTACTGAAGATGCTTACATGCGGTTCACAAAAGCGATACAAAGTTGACACCAAATCAGTTACAGGAGGTTGTTATCAGACCTACATTCCCTGTCTCAATGAGGACTGTGCAGAACCGCTCAAGCAATAGGAAGAGAGTCGTGATCCAGACATTGCCACCCATCTTTTAGACATCGTGAACAGTTCTAGAAGAGTGAGCAGGTTACCATAGAACTAAACATGCCAAGATCCAGCCGCAAAGCTGGGGTGGCACGAATTGGAAAACTTGGAGCTGCTCAGAAGCCTCCAGCACAGCACCATTACCCAATCTCTGCAAAGAGAGATAAATGTCTCACGGGCATATAAGGACAGAAAGGTTGAAGGAGAATTGAAGAAGAAATGGCAGCAATACAAATAGTGCATACCCCAAACTGAAGACTTCCAACCTTTTACTGCAGATGAAATAGAAAAGGCAATTGAAACGTTGAAAACAGGTAAAGTCTGGGGGCTTGATAACAGCTCCCCTGAATTCCTGAAGAACTTGGGAAAAACTAGCAAATGATGGCTTGCTATCCTTCTACCTTGGTTTGGCGCAGAGCGAAAGTAATAGCCTTGCCAAAACCTGAGAGAGACACTAGACTTGCAAAAAGTTACTGCTCCATCTCTTTGTTAAGATGCATGTACAAATTACATGAAAGGCTTAGCCTTCAAAGCATTACTCCCATCATTGATGCTATCTGGAGTATAGATCAAGCAAGGTTTCAGACCAAACTGTAGTACCTGAGATAACGTGCTGCCTCTCACCACCTGCATCGAGAATGGTTTCCAGAGCAGGCAGAAGACAGGTGCAGCATTCCTAGATCTTACTGCTCCATGTGACACGATGTGGTCTACTGAACAAATTGTCATTGGTCCTACCAAAGTGAGTTGTCATGGCTGGGGAAATGTTGCTGAGAGGCTGATGGTTCCAAGTTTCATTTGGACAAACCAGTTCCTGGAGGTCCCAAAACAAAGGTCTACCGCAAGCCCAGTTCTAGCACTGACACTTTTTTCAACCTCTTTACAAATGACCTTCCCGCCACCATGTTATGTATGCAGATTACATCTGTCTGGCAGTACAGGACCAGGATTCCAGTCATCTAGAAGAAATCCTGAACACTGATGTGAAAACAACGGCCCACTATGGCAAAAGATGGAGATTTAAACCGAGTACCAAAAAGACTGTTTCCAGCAGCTTCCATGCATACCATACAAAGGCCAACAAACAGCTCAACATCTTCCTGAACAGACACAGGCTGGACCACAGCCCAAAATCTGTGTATCTAGGTGTTACACTGGTCTGTACCTCGAATTTCAAGGAACACCTTAGCAAGACCTCGCTGAAAATAAACACAAGAAACAACCTGATCAGCAAAGTAGCTGGTTCTACCTGGGGACATAGGTGCTAGAACTAGGGGTGTGGAGGATACTGCTGCACCCCCTGGCTTGAAGTGGTTTCCATCATATATAAGGTTTACAGTTTGGTTCAATGGCTCTCAGCACCCCCACTGTACAAATTATTCCAGCACCCCTGCCTGGGGAGCCAATGAGCAGACAGTAAGAAACTGGCCGTGCCTTGCACTGTTCTGTAGTTCCCAGGTGTGGCTCTGCTCTTTTCACACAGGACTAGTAGACATTCAGCTGAATGTGTATAACAATAAGTGTTGTGAGACCAACCAAACTGGCTTGGCAGCCAGTCCTGTCCAGCGTCACCTTCCTGATACCAGGCGACAAGTCGCCTTGCTGAATCTGCTCCTTATGGTGCAAGACATGCCACATCTACCCCTGTTTAAAGATGTGTTTAATCCACCAAGTCACCTTCTCAGCTCAAGGCACCCTATTTGGCCAATTCGCTTAAGGAACCTCGATGACCCTTGCAGTCCTTTCTAACGCTATGGTTCTGTGATTCTATGATGTCGTCCCCAGCTGGCATACTAGGTGGCAAGAACAAGCTTCAAACAGCCAATTCCGGTCTTGTTACAGATCCACAGTCCAGCTCCCTGGTTTTGACTTTCCTTTCCAGTTTTGGGTAAAGCTCAATCACATCAGATGTGCTTCTAATGACTAATTCGGGACTCCCTTCTTTGCCACGCTGACCAGTTAGAAGATGTACTTGCAGGCTGCACCCTTCGGCCCGGGCTGTTCAGTTCCCTCATGGACCTGCACAATGTTCTTCCCTCAGCTACTGAATGGTTAAGACATGTAGACTAACATGCTTGACTTGACTGTCTCTGTAAATGCAATCAGGGCCTGAGAACAGGGAAGTTCTGTGTAAACAATCTGATGAATGGCTATTACTGGGTGCATGAGAAGGACTTATGGAATTCTGCCTTGTTCAGAAGTCTTTGTGCCACTGGAGTGCCAGGTGGCCTGACAGCTGGCTTTATTGGCTACATGAGTTCTGTGGAGTGGGAGAATCCCCAGAGAATGTAGAATTGGTGTATCTAGCCCTCCTTCCTGGACTTATAATAATAATTAATGGAGACATCCTATCTCCTAGAACTGGAAGGGACCTTGAAAGGTCATCGAGTCCAGCCCCCTGCCTTCACTAGCAGGACCAAGTACTGATTTTGCCCCAGATCCCTAAGTGGCCCCCTCAAGGATTGAACTCACAACCCTGGGTTTAGCAGGCCAATGCTCAAACCACTGAGGTATCCCTCCCCCCGATCTTTTTTTTAAACAGGGTTAGAAGGGACCTCAGGGACAAATCCCCAGTTTTTTCTTTTTACCCCAGTTCCCTAAATGGCCCCCTCAAGGATTGAACTCATAACTCTGGGTTTAGCAGGCTAATGCTCAAACCACTGAGCTATCCCTCCCCCCTAAAAAACTTGTCTATGGGGGTGTGGCTGGGAGAAAGAAACCGTGTCCTGAGTACCACTGTGCTCTGATGTTCCTTGACTGCAGAAAGGCCGCTTAGGGGCTGTTGGAGCCTGATGTGAGGTTGAGAAGCCCTGAGGCTGGTGTTAATTATGCAGAAAGTTGAAACGGCCTACGATGGCCTTGAGGATTGTGGGAGCACAAAGGCAGCATAAAGCTGCCCATACCTGGCTCCTCAGATGCAGCTAGTGGAACTTTGGTGCAGTTCAGCCGTTAGGTCAGCATGCCCCTTCTCTTCAGAGGAAGGAGGGAGGGTACTATTTTATTTACCCAGAAACCGCTCCATTCATAATGGTTTAGATCTTGTGCTGGGATTTAGATCAAGAGCCTTTGCAGCTATGGACAGAGCCAGTAGATGGTGGTCTTAAGTTGTCAGCTGCATAGTCTGTAACACCTGGCAGCTCATAGAACTCATACAGCGATGAGTGAAGTACCAAAGTTCACTTTTGCATTGTCACGTTATATTGAGAAGTGGCGGGGGGTAGAGAACGAAGGTTTATAAAGAACGAGATTGATCTTTATTTTCTGAAAACTCTGTTCTTATAACAAAAGAAAACTCAAACAGGGTATTTGGGCATGAATACTTGTAATACTATCTTGCTTTATTTATCCTAATATCCTATGTGTGATTTATCATGTTTTGCTCCTTGAGAATTGGGGAAAACTGAAAGCTTCGCACAAAGAGTTTTGAACACCAGAATGCTACTGCAAGATCATCTATAACTCATGATCTATATACTGCGGCACATCACTTTAGTATTCCCATTGTCAAGTGCATTACAGAGACATTCGCTTGCAATAGGTGTTACAATACCTTGTAATTCTGTGCAGACTGGCTGGAATTAAAGACTTAAAAGATTAATTTTGAGTTGAAATATTAAAAAATTAAATAGAATGTTTTATCATAATGACATAATTTAAAACTAACTAAAAATAGCATTAATAATAATCATGTTAACTCTCCTTTCATTAAAAGAAGACATTTAGCACTAAATTATTAAGTGATCAAATTTATGAGGCCCGAGTTAGCAAAGATTTTGCCCCAATGTAAAATCATGCGCCGTGATTTCTGTCTAGTGCTTGCTGCAAATGAGCAATCACAGTAAAATTTGGAGGATGTTTATAAAACAAACACTTCAGCCTTTTAACCATTGGCAGAATGGTACATTTGTGTACAAAATAGATGGGGGTATGTTGTAACACTGCCAGCAAGAATTAGAGGATATACAGGAGAAAAAGTACATAATGTGCAAAAGAAGTGTGTGTGTGTGTGTGTGTGTGTGTGTGTGAGAGAGAGAGAGAGAGAGAGAGAGAGAGAGAGAATTTTTTTCATCTAGGATGCCATCTGATGCTAAACATAGGTTTTGTTTTACTCACTTCTTTAAAAATACAGTTTTAGTTTAAAAACATACTAACTATGTTGCATGTCCATTTTAACAATTCCAGAATCAGCTCTAAGTTCAAAAGAGATGTCCAAGCCAGACACTGATGTTTGTTTCATTCAAGTCAAAGGGGATTATTCTTGTGTAAAGTGCAACGTGTTTACAGCATCAGGGCCTAACTACAGAGCAACGCGCCTTTCTGTCAATATTTTTTCCAGCACTTGGATGTATTTGCTCTTCTAATGCCGCCTTGGTGTGGTAGACACATTTCATTCAATATTTAATCTGGGTAACATTAACGGAACCTAGATAGTGATCACTTTAGGAACACACATTCAATGCTCATACACATATACAAATAATAATGATTATTATTTAATGCGTCAATATAATTTGCTGACGTCCATGCTCAAATGGTCCTCTCAGAATCTCAGATATGTTTAGAATGAAACTTTAAAAATAATCATTGATTATAACTCCTCCAGTAGCCAGAAACCACAAGAAGCATCTGTGACGCTCTTAAAAATATGCATTGTTATGATAAAGAAATAATGGGACTATGATGTTTCCTTGCATTGATGTTTTAACATAGACCCTTTGGGCCAAATTCAGTAAACCATTTAAGCATGTGCTTAATTTTAAGCATGGACTTGAGACTGCAAGCTTATGCTTAAGTGTCGTGTTGAAAAGGACCTTAAGGCCTTAAGGATGCGCTTAAAGTTAAGCGTGTACTTAAGTGTTGTACTGAATATGGATCTATATGCATAACTCTCTCTGAACTCAGTAAAAGGGTTGAATTAGGCTATAAATTAAGTGTTCCAAGAAAATGCCAAGGCATTTTAAAATGTGCTTTCATTTTAAGTGAAGTTTGAAATTTGATGTGAGTGGCTACTTTAAGTAGTAAATGCATGGTAATTATTTAGTTCTGATTTAATCTACAAATATATTTATGGTGTGATTTTCGAAGTTGCCCTAAGGGGTTTGAATGGCCAGTTCTGAATGATTTTACTGGGAATCAGGTACCCAAAGCCCTTTGAAATATCAGTTTTAATGTGTTGTATCGCAGGTGAAATGTTTTTCCTGTCTTGTATGGATCTTATATTATTCAGAAAACAGGAAGTCATAGCATTGTAAATAGCAGTAATTTGGACCTATTGAGGTAGTAATGAGACCAATTTTGAACTAATCATTTCTCATTAAGTTAATGCTAGTAAAGTTTCTTGTGCAGAGAAGCCTTTTTTTTTTTTTTTGGCTATTCAGTGACCAATGAGGTGTATTGTTTTAGCAAATTGGGGTTGAGGTCTTTTAGGTTAGCTTTATTCTTTGTTGTAAATTACAGCAGTTTCATAACGGCTTAACACAGCTCCTGAATCTCAAAATGTCATACTTAATTTTCTCAGTTCAGGCCGAATGACTGGCATTTTAAAAATAATGGATTATCTAGTGTAAAATCCATGGCTGTCATTTTCAGGATAATTTTGCATTGCCTTTGCAAAAACAAAACAAAAATAACCCCCCAAATTCTTTATCAGTGAAATCAAATACTCTCCTGCTGAATATAAATGAAGGCTGCTGTAACTCTTACTCACACCGAGTAGCATCTTACTCAGTGAGAAACCTTGCTGAAATCAGCGAGACTGTTTGTGGAGTAATGGATATGAGGGAGGGTGAATAATGAGATTCAGTGTGATTAAGGGTGGCAGAATCTGGTCCTATCTGTGGTATGTTTTCTTCCTTCTCACATGGTTCTATTATTTTAAATGCCATTGTTATTGAAAATGAGTGGATGAGGCAGCATTTTATTTTGCCACTAGTTAATTACAAAGCCATCTTTACATCAACACTGATCGGCTCTTAAAAATATAGGTAAAAAGATTGAGCTATTTTTTTTCTAGCCACACATATTATATGGACCCGATCCTCTGTGGTATAAACGTTACTATTGCCTACCCACACATTCAAAAATCATGATTCAGACCCCAAAATCATGAGATTTTACAAAATAATAAATTTTGTCACCTGGGTTTGAGTCTTTAGGGTTTGTGATTTCAAGCTTTTATCTGGAACGTGGAGAGCTAGAAACTTTGTTTTTATATATGAAAGCTTAGATTCTCTTATCACATGACTCCAGGAGCTGGAGCATTCAAAAAACCCCTCCAAATATTATGAAACTTGTGATCAAATCATGAGAGTTGGCCTCCCTGACATTGGCATAACTCCACCGAAGTCAATGGATCTACACCTATTTACACTAACTGAGGATCTGGCTTGTGGCCTGATTCATCACTGCATTACTCCAGTTTGATATGGGTTGTGATGGGGTATCTTCCCCCCACACCAGCCCTGAACAGGTTAATGTGGGCTAGAAGAGGCCAATTAATCTTATATGATGCACCTGGAGGGAAGCCAGGGATTGATAAACACTAACTGCAGGTGAAGCCCAGCTGGGGGAAGGTTATAAACCAGGAACTGAGAGCAGGACATCGCAGGGCGGAAGTCAGGAGTCACTCCCTGGAGGGAAAGGGAGTTAGCCAGGGACAAAGAGGAAATCCAGGGGGAGAGTAAGCCCTGGGGTCATGCCCTGGACCGGGGAGTTCAGAAGAGGCTGAGAAGGGTGAAGTAACCATGGGGAGCACAGAAGTCTCTGGGGACAAACCAGAGATGGGCAAGAAGATAGAGAGGTGGGGTAGGAAGGAGCTCAGGGAAACAACAATAACAGGGTCTGAGACTGAGTGGACCTGGACTGCTAATCATAGGGTCCCTAGGCCAGAACCTGGAGTAGTGGGTGGGCTTGGGTTCCCCTACCAGCCACTGGGAAATTGGCACAGGACCTGGAGACTTGGAACAGAAGACCGTCTGAGACAGTGTCCGGACAGCTTTTCTGGTGGGACATTGTTACCCTGGAAGGAGGGGATTATATTGTGATCTGTCTAGAGGGATGAGTAACAAAGAGGGAGTACCCCGAGTTACTGAGAGAGAGAGAGGGGGGTCACAGCACGAGCAACCAATAGAAGGGGGTGCCAGATGGGGTGAGAGCTAATTCCCAGACCCAGTCACAAGGAGGTGCCACCCGCAGTGAGTGGAACCCCTTCACAGTGGGTATAACTAGAGCTACACCGCTGTGAAACTGGAGTAGCTCACTGGTGAACCAAGTCCACATACTTTCCCTCTCACCGCATCTCACCTCACAGACCTGGCTTGCCTCTCTTTCAGCAGGACAGATGTGTCGTGTTTCAGCACGTGCTGCTTCAAAAACTGCCAGACATTTCTCACCGGTAACATTTCTGCCAATAAATAACGTGCCACTCTTCTGAGCAGGGTGCACAAGGGTGCAGTTTAGGAAGTTGGTGCGGAAGTAGCCTTAGTTTGCAAGAGAGTCCTACAGGCAAACAGCAGATGAGAGAGTTTAGCTGTTTTTCCTCCTGCTGGCACACTAGTTCTTATGGGCTACGTGAGTTAATTTTTTTTTCCTGCTGAGATTAATAAAATCAGGAAAGTAATACATAAGGCACAAAATATGAACTATTACTCTGCATGGAGGCATTTCATGCTTCGCTGGTTTCATGAGGAGATCAGAGGTGCCAGAACCATAATTAATATGTTGTAAGAAGAAGAAAAATATAAGATTATGCAAGGTCAGCAGCATTTCCAGGCTTTACAAAGGATAGGGGAGCTGATAAAATGCATTGTATTGGCAAAATATAAAGATATACAGTCACCATTGTGATTATGTGCTGAAGCAGACAGGATAGCTAAGTGCGACCATCAACACATTGGATCAGCCCCTTGCTTGGATCAGAACCTGCTCAATGAGACATAGCTCGGTGGGACTCATTTCATGAGTAAGTGCCACTCGCCGTGAATAAGGGTAGCAGAATGGGGCCTTTCTAGATTTCAGGCATCTTGGAGCACGGACCTGTTATTTTATTTGTCTATATAAGTACAATAGGCACCGATGGCGTTGCATAAATCATACGTATTAATAAAGGATAAACCAGGTGGATGGCTGGATGTACAAAAGTATCTCTACAAAAAAACCATGTCCTTTTTTTACATCCAGCCATCCACCTGGATGTAACCCCATGTAAGCAGGATCAAAGAGAAGAAGGAACATGGCAGACAAAACAGAGGATAAATACAATCTTATCAAATCAAATAGGTTGTGTATTCTGGGTATCTGACTTTTATCAGCACCGTTATGATTGTATGCGAAGTACCTGCTGTTGGATGAAGGATTAAGCCTTTTCCAATTGTTGCTTTTTACTTTACAGATGTCATAAAAAAGACATTCCTTCAAACCTGTTCATTCCCACAGTAATGCTTCTCCAGATGGGAAATTATAGAGCAAGATTCAACGAAATCTGCTTCTGTGTTACTTAACAAAAAAGAATATTACAGTAACCTTTCTTTTCTAATCCATTCATTTCAGGTTTGATTTACCTGCTACGCTTTGATCAGAAATCTCTGTAGCTTTATAGGATCATGTATTTTCATGTCCAGTTTTTGAACGAATCAAGTGTCTATATAAAATGTTCTATGATTATTATATTTCAAAAGCTCGGATTAACCTGTTGTTCTTGATTAAAAAGATATTACACTGAGATTGGATGGGTGTTCAAATTCTTTCTAGCCATCTCTCCTTTTGTCTGGCGGGAAACAAAACCAAAGCTGTCTCTCGGGCAGCATATTAAGCGGAACAGGAAAGTTGGTGAATGCAGTTATTACAAAAAGTATTGTTAATGTTGATTCTCAGTGCACAGTTGTCTTTCAATAAAAGGTCTGACATGCTTTAACCCTGCCAAATTCCCCTTTAAACCGCTTAGGGGTTGGCAGCCACTCTGTCATTGATTCATGGCATTTTTGACAATTTGAAGCCAACAATGTAGGCCCTGATTCAGCAGGGTATTTAACATGGGCTTGATTTTAAGCACATTTTTACGCTGTCTTGTTGGCTTCAAAGGGGTGGCCCATACTTAAAGTTAAGCTCATCCTTAAGATTGGATGAATTGGGGCCTCAGAAACCAATATTAACAATTACTTGTGGTGGGTTAAATTATGGGTGCCTGTGACAGGGTGAAACAGGCAGGAAAGGGTTACAGGCTGCTTGCCTGTCACATGATTCAGCGCGGATTTAATTTCGGGGTCTTTTTCCAGGATGGAGAGAGTTGTTAGAGGACAGGCTGCTGGACCCCTGCAGTCTGCTGTGCTCAGGGGACTAGCTTTGTTTTGTGGTTGTGTTTGAATAATAATCCGTGCCTGAGGCAAAGGTCTGCCTGAAAGGGATTTGGGCATATGGCCGTGGTTCTTTCCTGGCTGGTGAGGTTGTTCACCAAGGTACAGTGCCTCAGCATAAATGCACAGGGCCACGTTGCAGGGAACCCATTTCCCATGGTGCTCCCACACTGGAGGCATCCTTATAAGTACCTACATGGAAAACAGATATCTAATAATGGGCTGTTCAATCAATGAGTGAAAGATATAACACGATCCAAAGCTAGACAAATTCAGAGTGGAAATCAGGCGTAAATTTTTAACGGTGAGAGAAAATAACCATTGGAACAATTTACCAAGGGTCGTGGTGGATTCTCTATCACTGACAAACTTTTAAATCAAGATTGGATGTTTTTCTAAGAGATCTGCTCTAGGAATTATTTGGGGGAAGTTCTCTGGACTGTGTTATACAGGAGATCAGACTAGAAGATCACACTGGCCCCTTCTGGCCTTGGAATCTACGAATCTACGCCACTAGCATTCCATGCATGGAGGGGAGATCCAGGAGCGCTGCTGGCATCACTATACACCATCGAAAGGTGCTTGTGGGTAGAGCGGGTGGGAGGTTATGGACACACTCATTCCTGTGCACCGGTTAGCATCGGGAGGGCGGTAACAGTGGGAGCAGAAGCTGTGCTTGTTGTACAAGAGTAGTAAGTGCTGCAGATAGTATCCTCCACCATTGCCAAGAGCCATTATGCTTGCTTCTACCCTATGAAGATATAATGCTTCCAGCTACTCCATTGTGACCATTTTCCCTCCTCCTCATCAGTGAAGCTCTGGGAGCCTTAAATGAGCCTTGAATTTGCATGAAGGGATTCACCAAACCCTATCAGCCATCCTCTGAGGCTGCTGTGAGGCAATGTCTTTACCATCCTGTCACTGCCGTGGATCAGAAACTGGACACGAGACTGAAAACTAGTCATTTTCAACAGGACAGAAGGTTGACGGTAGGTGCCCCAAGGTTCTCTACTGGGACTGGAGTTGTTTTATATATTTATTAAGCATTTAGAAAAGGAGGTGAACAAGGTGGCAACATTTGCAAATGACACCACATTGTTTAGGTTAGTCAAGACCAGAGAAGACTTGAGGAATATCAGAGGGATCTAACCAAGCTAAGTGAATGGACAATATAATGATGGATGAAATTAAGTATAGAAAGATGCCTTATAATGCAAATTGGAAGGAATAATTTGAAGTACCCTGGCCTATGAATTAACTGTAGCCACTCAGGAAGATGACTTGGGTCTGTCTGTGGAAGCCCTCTGCTGAATATGCAACAGAGGTCAGGAAAAGCAAACAAATATCAAGACGGATAAGAACAGGATAGAAAATAATACTGAAAATATTAGAATGCCACTAAATAAATCAGTGAAACGCCTTCTCCTGGAATATTGTGTTCAGTTCTGATCTCCTTATTTGACAAAAGAAACAGCAGAACCGGAAGGGGTCCAGACACAGCCAACAAAAATAATTACAAGTATGGCAAGAATTCTTTATGAAAAGAGCTCAAAAAGATTGGTATTGTTTGGTTTCAAGAAGAGACGTAATGCGTAAGAAGGAATGTGGTAGAGAGAGAGAAAATATACTGGCATAGAGAATGTTAAATGGGAACATCTATATACCAATGGTCCATCCAGCCCAGTATCCTGTCTTCTGACAGTGGCCAATGCCAGATGCTTCAGAGGGAATGAACACAACATGGCAATTTCCAGTGGATCCATCCCATCGTCCAGTTCCAACTTATGGCAGTTGGGGGTTTAGGGACATCCGGAGCATGGGGTTGCATCCCTGACCATCTTGGCTAATAGCCATTGATGGACTATCCTCCATGAACTTACCTAATTCTTTTTTGAACCTAGTTATGCTTTTGGCCTTCCCAACATCTCATTGCAATGAGTTCCACAGGTTCTCTGTGTTCTCATATTACAAGAACAAAGGGTTGATCAATGAAGTTAAAAGGCAACAAATGCCAAACTGATCAAAGGAAATACTTTAAAAAAAAAACCCTGATGCTTATCCTGTGGGGCTCATTACCACTAGATTTCATTGGGCCACAAGAGTAGTGGGATTCAAAGAGGATTAGACATTTATAGGCAGTTAATAAAAAGAGCCTCAGTTGCAGCAGACAGAATTAATAAGCCAAAAAAAAGTACATGAACCGTAAGCCTTCAGGACATACATCAATCACTTACCAGTCCAGGAGTTAGCACTTAAATACCTTTAAAAATCTGGTCCTTACAGCTAGGTTTAGGAAGAAACTTCTCTTCTGGGTTATTCCAGTATTGTCCATTAATTAGATTCTAGCACCTTTTTCTGAAGCATTTAGTATGGTCCACTGTTAAATATGGGCCACTGATTTGATGTCAGATCCCGTTTTCTTATCACGGGGTAGAAAAATGTAGGAAATTGCTCCCAGAAACTCAGGAGTCAAGCGGAAGCTTTGTTATGGCTGGATTTACATCTGGAAATGTGAAAATATCATATTTCCATTACATTTCTTACGTCTATTTTTAATTATGGCATTATTTCCTGGGACCTGGAGAAGGAACGTTGCCTCTGTGTCTCCGTTTTCTAACCGATGAGTGGCGACATAAGCTCCCATTCATGGAAATGAGCTCTTCAATGTTTCTACTGTTATTTAGCTGCACAACCTGGCTTGCTGCTGATGGTTCCACTGAAGTGAGTTGAATGTTAAGACATGCTAGGTTCGTTCAGCAGTACAGCTGGTGTGTCCTGCCAGGCTTACCTTGCATGTCTAAAGGGCATGCAGTGGGCAACAGAAAGGATGGGTAAAACAGTGTTGATAGATGACAAAAGAATTGATGCAAATCCCTGTCCAGCGCTTGACGCAAATCAAACCTGAACATCATCTGCTGTTTGAAAAGGTTTAGTTGGCTTACAGATATGCACACTCTGCCAGACCCTGGTGTCAGCTAGGCCTGGAAGCACACTGTTCTTCTGGGATCAGCTTGAGGCTGGCGTATGCCTGGATGCATAAGGTGGAGAAGAGCAAGAAGACTTGCATACGCCAATGCAGGGACCAGGCACAATTATAGTCCATGCACTCTTCCAAGAACAGGGACTGCTCCTTCCTAGCATTGCCTGAGGTGCAAGCGACCCCCAACAGGAGCATGGAAGAGATTGGCCATGACTATGCCCTTCCCGGCACCAGTCGGCAGAGTGGGCTTGCTGCAGAGGTGAATTCATGCTGTGCTGTCCTAAAGAGTAGCACAGTGAATATGCTTCAGCTACGGAGCTCTGGGAGCTCTCATATCTCCATGGGTGGTGCCTGTCTATATAGCCCCCAATTCAGACGTCTGCTTTCATGTCCCAACCTGACACTTTATATTTTGGAGTTAGTTAAACCCAGGAATTACTGGAACTCTCATGCTCAAGGCTGGTCCCAGGGGATTTCTAGAGCATAGTGGTTCAGGGAGGGGTTTCATAAGCACCCGGGTAGGAGCTGCACGCGCATGTGGCTCAAAGACGCGAACTGTAACGTGCTGAAAATAATGCAATATAAAAACATTTTGCATTGATGTTACTTCCTAGGGGGAAAATTACTGTAGATTCAGTTATATTAATTGGTGCTGAAATAGCACTAGAAAGACAGTGTGGTCCTGAAGCGACGGTATTGAACTGGGATTCAGGAAAGCTCGGTACTTTTCCTGCCACCCTTGTCCGTTGAGTTTGTAAAATCTTCAGGGCAGGGACTGTCACTTACTATGTGTGTAGACAGCGCTTAGCACAATGATGCCCCTATCTTGGTTGGGATCTCTAGATGCTACTTATAATATTAATAAGAACAGCTGCTGCAGTTGGGGTCAGGCTGGCTGAGAACATGGGAATGAAAAGGGGCAAGTGGGTAGAACGTGTTGCCCTTCACATTTAACTGCATTTTTGATCTTGGGACTGTAATCAGGGTAGGGCTACTCAACAAGTCTCGCGTCGACTTAATGCAGAGTATGAAGTTAAGGGGAATGGGTGGGATCACAGTTTTCCATGTCAAAATAAAATAATAGACTCATAGAAATGTAGGGCTGGAAGGAACCTTGAGAGATCATCTAGTTCAGCCACCTGTACCGAGGCAGGACCAAGTAGACTTAGACCATCCCTGACAGTTGTTTGGCTAACATGGTCTTAAAAACCTCCAATGATAGTGATTCCACAACCTGTCTTGGAAGATTATTCCAGTGCTTAACTATCCTTATAGTTAGAAAGTTGTTCCTAATATCTAACCTAAATCTTCCTTGCTGCAAATAATTATACATAGCGAGGGAGAGGGCTGAAATCAAGGGAATTTCCCAGCAGGGCCGGCTCCAGGCACCAGGCACCCAAGCTGGTGCTTGGGGCGGCACCTGGAGGGGGGCGGTGCGGCGCTCCGGCTGCTGGGGAGAGCGGGGCTCTGGCTGCCGGGGGGAGAGCCGAGCAGCCCCAGCCGGGGCTCGCCGCCCTCTCGCCGCCCTGCCCCCGGCGCTCTGGCGGGGGGGGAGAGCCGAGCCCCCGCCGGGGCTCGCCGCCCTCCTCCAAGGGCTCTGGCCGCCCTCCCCTCCGGCGCCCTCCCCCCGGCCGCTGGGGGGAGAGCGGAGCCCCCGCCGGGGCTCGCCACCCTCGCCCCGGGGCTCCGGCCGCCCTCCCTCCCACACCCTCCCCCCGGCCGCTGGGGGGAGAGCGGAGCCCCTGCCTGGGGCGGCAAAAAAGCCAGAGCCGGCCCTGTTTCCCAGCTAAATGTTTTACCATTCAAGCCCTGGTTGAGCTGGAGCATAAGGTGCAAAATTAGGACAAATGTTCCAAATAGCAGTAATGGAGTAGTTTATTTAACTCTATCCTGCTTTGAAAATCTCTTATCAGGATTATATGCTCTCAAGAGAGATTAGCAAGGCTGAGGAATCTTCAGGTTGGTAAATAGGAGGATTAAGACAGAAAGAGTGGGAAAGCTACTTAGCACTCTGAGTCTTTGCCATCAGAGCCAAAATAAAAGCTTATCTTAGAGAGTTTGGAATGAGTAAGGCTAAAATTGCAAGGAGTGATGGCAGAAGGAAGATTACAGCTGAATCCCAAGGAGCTTTTAGCTACTCCCACTTGCCATGGTGGGAATGGAACAGGAGGTAATACCAAGAAGAGACAGACAGCTAACAGTGGACTGTAATTATGAATGCTTTCACAATCAAGTTGATGTGGTATCGGAGTCATTTGGTGCAAAGTGACTCTGGCACTTACCGTTCATCAAAAGAAAATGCTAATTGATCTTTACTTTTTTCTTCTTTATTATTTGTATTAGAGCAACATGTAGAGGACCTAGCCAAGAGCAAGGCCCCGTTGTGCTAGGTGATATACATATTCATAGCAAGAGACGGGCCCTGCCCTCAAGAGCTTACAATCTAAAGAGAGAAGACAGGATGGGAGAAAGGAAAGGTTATTGCCTCAACTTTACAGATGGGGAGCTGAAGTACGCAGGGCTTATGCAACGTGCACAATTTCACATAGAAACTCTGGGACCAATCCAGGAATTAAACCCAGGTCTCTTTAGTGCCCGTCCAGCACCTTAAACACCAGCTCATCCCTCCTTTTACATAGACCTAAGTATATACATAGAATGGATCCATGTATTTACAGGGATTTCTATGATGTTCATCATTAAAGCTGGCCAGTTGCTGCAGAAACAGTGTTTGTGAATGGTTTGACCATGTTTATGCTCCATTTTATTTGCTACTTGCAATCACAATGGGTCTCTGTTCACAAGGATGTCTGGGAAGGGCTTATTCTTCATGCATCTAAACAATGGCGCACATGTTCCACCAGAAGTATTCATTATTCACTATTCTTCATTAATTATCCATCTGTTTAAAAAGTTTGTCATCCAGTCAAGGAATAGAAACAATAGCAGGTGACTTAGTTGACCAATCACACACTCCAAGAAACCAATTGTGACTAGTTGAATAGTCTGCCGACAAGCCACATGCTAACAATTGTTTGTCCAAACGATATGGGAAATACTTATAAATGAAAAACATATTTGCAAGAAATCAGAATCTGTTTGTGAGCAGAGAAAATGGCTAAAAAGAAAGAAAGAGTACCAAGAAAAGAGAGAGAAAGTTGAAATGTTAATGTATTTTTCAAAGATTTCCCCCCCTCGCTCCCAGACACCTATCTGAACTGAGCTTCCACTCACAGTCAATGTGAGCATTACTGATCATGTAATCAAGTCAGCTTGCATTGGGGAAATCGAAAAAGGTTCAGAGGTTTGGTATGGATAAGCACTTCAAACACTGGATGCTGAGTTGAACTTTATCTCAACAGATGTTGTAGGAGAGGCTTAGATTCATAGCCATGTTAATATGGGGGTTTGAGAACTGTGATTTGAGTATTCCTGCACAGAAATCTTACAAGAGTGTTGTCTGTTCCTTTGAGATTTTGTGTGCACTTGAAACAAAAAATAGGTCTCCTTCCCATTTTGGATCCAACCCACAAAAAACCCAGAGAGGAGGTTTAGATCTGGGATTTTGAATCTGAGCATCCTGTACAGTATGAATGGATTAGGTTTAGAAATAAGGCTTTCACATCGGAGAAGTGTAACTTCACGTAAACGTTTCAGACTGCACTTATAATTAAACACAGGGCAGTACCACCTAAACTTACTGTTTTAGAACATGTAATACTGCTGCAATTCCAGCTACCTCTTTCCTGGAAAAAAAAATGGAATTAATGTGATGTTTGCAGATCGTCATTCTGCTTGTATGTTATATCCCTTGTCCCCATCCTTTGTCTGTCATATCTATGTAGATTGTCAACTCTTAAGAGCAGGAACTCTCCATTACACTGTATAATGCACCTCGATCTGCAATACAAATTATTATTATATTAATAATAACACTGTTAATGTCTAGCCACTTCCCCTTTCTTTACGGATTGTTACTGAGCTGTTGGTTGTCTAGTTGGCAAATAGAGAATTAAAAAGTTTATGTCAGTCGGAAGAGATTTCCCCCAAATGTATGTGAACAGTTTAGAATACTGAGCAAAATTTTTCCAAGTGGATTGCAGCTTCATACTCTCCTTGGTTCAAGTAGAGCTTGGAAACTGAAGTACTGAAATCCACGAGAAAGGCTTTTCTTGTTAGCATTTCCATCCCAGCCAAGGGCAGTTAACCCTGGAAACCTCTCATAAACTCATGCTCCTATGAGACATTCAGCACATTTCTTCTGTGCATACAGTTTTTTTAGCAGCTTCAGCCAGTAGTCACTATATAGCAATGTTTCTTTTATGTATGTGTATTAGATTCACTACCACCAACTAATAACAACGTAGGACATTTTCTCAATATGTGTGACTTGTGATAGTTGCTCCCCAGATGTCACATAAAATTATTTGTTCACGTCCGCTTGTGTTGGATTAGCATTCCTGGGTGGGTGATTTCCTGCGATGGCCTCCGTTCCTCTTCTGGGTTATTTATGATGTATTGTTTGTTTGTATTGCAGTAATTAGTAGGAGCCCCAGTCGTGGACAGGACCCCACTGTGCAAGGTGCTGTACAAACAGAACAAAAAGATAGTCCCTACCCCAAAGAGCTTACAGTCAAAATCAATCTAAAGGCTGGTTTCCTTTGAGAGAGGCAGGTTTAGAAAGAAATCAAATGGTTTAATTGGGTATGGAGGAAGCCAGGGTTTTCAGCTCTGTGTCCAGAGCCTCAGAGGCTCTGATAACTTCCCCCAAATGATTCCTAGAGCAGTATCTACCACAACCCTTGGTAAATTGCTCCTGTGTTTAATTAATCTTCTCCCACTGGACTCCCACACTTTTCAAATTCTTTCACAAAGCCAACAAAAACTTCCCGGCTTGGTTGGAGGAGGTCCTCTCTTGACCCAGGAAAGTCGATGTCGTGCAGTACCAGTAAGTGCACTATCCATCCCCAGGGGATGTTCCCGGGCTTTGTGCCAGTACTTGTTTGTTTCTTGCTGAACGATGCTCTGGGTCTCTTCATTGGCTCTTGGCTGTCACCGCGGATGTATTTCAGCTTCTGCTCACAGCTGATAAGAGAGAATGTGATGGGCAATGCTTCATGCAAACACAGGAGTTAGGAGATGAGTTTCCAGTTTCTGTTTCCTGACTCGCTAAGAAGGCATTTGAAGTCACTAAACAGAAGGAAACATAAAATCACTCATAATTAAGCACAAAAATCAGGTCCATCTCTTTCTATCATCATGCAGCCTTTGTTTGTTCAGATGATAAAGACCAATATAATTCCATCTTCTAGAGAGTCAAAGAAGAGTCTTTTCTCCTCTCACTTTCCACTGAATTTACCATGCCTTTTTTTTTAACTTGTTAGTCGAACATCACTGAAGACTCCAATGTATCTGAGAGAGCTAGTTTGTAAAATGAATGGCCATGAAGCTGATGGGATTCATATATTCTGGACCCAGTTCAGATGATGAAGAAATACTGCAGGCCAGTGATCCATCTAAACCTGGAACCTGATCCTGACAGTGGCCAGATCCAAATGCTTCAGTGGAAGATTCAAGAAATTCTATAATAGAGAATTGTAGAATAACATGACCCAGGGGGAAGTTTCTTCCTAAACCAACCACTAATTTGTGGTGTGAACCAAGAAGGTTTATATTAATTCTAAAACATGTTTACATCCTATTTCATGTGGATTTTCTCATTAATCTTTTTTTTTAAACCTACAAAGGTCTTAATCTTACTGATATCTTGTGGCATTGAGTTCCACAGGTTAATAATGCTGTAATGGGGTTTACTCCTGTCAGCTGTTAGACAAGGGGGCTAAGTGCTAATTAGTGTAGCTGTTGACTGATTGATTACCTCCTGGCCTGAGGGGGCAGAGCTAGGCAAGCATCGTTAGGCACTTGGTCTTTATAAGGATGAAGAGTGAATTTACTAGGGGAGGGACTGCAGAGAACAGGTCAGAATCCAGGGGTAGGGAGCCCTGAGATAGGGCTTAAACAAGCTAGAAGCCGGGTAGCAGGAGCCATAGGGAGTAGGTTAGGGTCCTGTGTGGGAGGCTTTGAGAGAGGGTCAGTGAAAGCACTTCAGAGGAGCCTGAGAGGGGTGGAAGAATGGCTAGTTCATCAGAGAAAGGAGAAGCTGGGAGCACCTAGGGAGAAGCCGGAGAGGCCTGGGAAGTGGGAACCAAAAGGAATCTGTGTTAAGCACAGGCTGCAGGGAAGCAGCACGAGGGGCTCAGAGGTAGGAAGTGACCCAGGGAAACAGCAGCTCCTAGCTGCTTAATACAGGTCCCTGGTGCTGAAACCCAGAGTAGGGGGTGGGCCAAGGTCTTCCTACCAGCCCCTCAGGAAGGGGCATGCAAGGCCATGGAAGGATTATTGAGCCCTGGGTAGGGCTGAAGACTGACCCCAAAGAACGGGTTGAGGAATAGCCCAAGTGGGGGTCCGGAGGCTCTTTTATGTAGGGAAGTTTTGTGAACGTTCAGTGGAACCCTTTTGTTTCCCTGGAAGGGGTTTGGACTTTGTGACTTGACTGGAGGGCTAAGGTGAGACGTGGGCAGCCAGCAGGAGGCGCCGCAGCCAAGGATAATGGTGATGTTACGCTCTGCCATGAGGAGGCGCTCCAAGGGCAGGTTCCCTCATGACAAATATGTGATGAGAAAAAATATTTCCTGTATCAATTGTTAACTGTGGTGCCTTCCAATTTCATTTAGTGTAACCTAGGAAGGGTCTATAATGAGTCCCACATACCATTCATTATTTTATATAACTGTGTTCTATTTTTTCCAATTATCTCCTTTCTAAATGAGACACTTGCAATTAAAAAAAAATCTCTCTGTATGGAAGTCCTTCAATGTCAGTATCTGGGCCCCTTCTATTTCTGCTATAGTTTATTTCAGATGGAGTGACCAGAGGAGAATACTATATTCCTGATGAGGGAGCATCATTGATCTATATAACAACATTATTATACTATTTCAGTATTCTTTTCTATCTCATTCTTTATCCATTCCAATTTTTTGTTTGCTTTTTTGACTGACACTGCACACTGAGCAGAGATTTTCTTTGTGCTCTCCGGAATACCATCCTCAACTCTTCAGATTGGCAACAATCTATTTAGAATCTAGCAATATACATGAGTTGTTCCAATTATTTCTTCCAATGTGCATAACTTTGTATTTGTCAACACTGAATTTCATTTGGTAGGTCTCTCTGAAGTTCCTCACAATCATCTTCCAGGTTTGACAAACCTAAAAAATTTGGTGTCATCTACCATCTCATTGTTCACCCCCTTTTCAAAATAATTATAGAGTACATTAAACAACTTTGATTGTAGTACTTTGGGGTATCTTATTGTTAATCTTCTGCCATTATGATAATTGATCATTTGTTCCTATTCTTTTTTTCTCTGTCCCTTCCCTCCTTTTAATTCATGACTGAATGGTACATCTCACCCCCACAACTACTTAATTTCCTTAATAGCGTCTTGTGAGGGACTTCGGCAAAGGCTTTCTGAAAGTCCAAATAAATTGTCATCGGGTTCTCCTTTCTCTACTGTTTTGATGAAATGCTAGTTTTTGGTCTGATCCTTCCCCCAAAGATGTTGGTTGTTAGTTATATTGTGGTCACTGTTACTTGTTGACTCCTTGAACCAATTCCGTTTAGTGACTGTGTGGATCTTCTGGGGTGGAGAGGGTTAGGAATCAGGGGGAGAGGAAGACTTGAGAAAGAAGGTGAATGTGACTGGATTAGAAGTGGGTAAGTGAGAGGAAGCATGTCTCTGTAATATCTCACTCAGCACATTTGCAGCCACCCCTCAGAACCAAAAGCCGTAGTTGAGCGAGTAGTTTATATAAGGCATCCTTGATACTAATAAAATAAATAAATTCACACTTTATGTCTGAGTATCAGGTTATTTTCTGTCATTCACTCACTCTTTCTCCATTTTGGTACTATTTGTTTTTTTAAAAATATAACTTTGCCTGTTCCCTTCATTTTACAATAGCTATATATTTTGAAAATGAAATGAGGGTTGGGTCTTTTTTCCTTCCCTCTGCTCTAATGCAATAGTCTATGTTTTTAAAGCGTAGGACTGCAGGACATCTGCATAGGTAAATATAAATCTTGTTGGCATTTTAATTTTCTCCCTGCAAATCTTGTTTTGATGTTCAAGTGTTGAGGAATTCTGGGAGCTTTTTTCATTATTGCTGTCCTTATGAAAGCAGCTGTTCTATGAATGTTGTGTATTTTGTTACCTCATCAAGAAGCAGAGAGCGATTATGGGTTGATGGGGGTTGGTGTGGAATATTCAGCCCATTCCTTATTCATCGGAGTATTACTGATTGATTTAATATGTCAGCTGTGGAGCAGTTACTCATCCTTGATAGTTGTCCAACTCAGAACTCGATGTTATTTATGTAAACGATGCTTTACTTTTCTTCTTCCACACAAATAAATCCAGTTTGACAGAACTGTTTAGAAGACAAGTGTGCTTTCCTTGGGAGATTATGGCTGTAGTAGTGGTCTGTTTCAAATCTCATATCACTCTTGCGTTGAACTTTGAGGACTAAGACACTAGCAAACAACAATTTATTCCTCTCCTCAAGCAGGACACTATGGCAAAGGGAGGGAAAGAAGGGGGGGGGGGGAGAGAAATGAAATTAAGGATGACTAATCACTTCTGAAAGAATAAGAACTGGCCTAAAATTTAGATAACGGACCAGATCCTCAGCTGGCGTAAATCCTTGTGGCTCCAGTGACGTGAATTGAAGCCTCAATTGAAGGCAGGGATGGAATATGGTCTAATGGATAGGGCACTGAATTGGGAATCAGGAGACTAATATTCTCAGACCAGCTTTGCAACTAACCTGTTGTGTGATCTAGGGCAAGTCACTTTACCTCTCTGTGCCGATCTTTCCTCTCCCACCGTTTGTGGTCTGGACTATTTAGACTGTAAAGACTTTGGGCTAGGGACTGCCTAGACAGTGGCTAGGTCAGAAGAGCCTTCATTCTGGTAAGGGTGCAGGGGGGAGGTTCTATGTGTTACTGTAATATAAATAACAATGGAGCGTTGTCAATTTACACAAGCTGGAGATCTGTCTCGAATCTCAGGTTTAAAAAAAAAAAAAAGGCAATAAGTCGTATTAAGCCTGCTGACTCCTGAAGTCTATCTTGACAATAAAGTGGGTCAGAAAAGCTCTACTAGGTCTAAATATGGTTTTCAATTCTTGTGTGCTCTGGGTTTCTCTAAGGGTAGAGGGGAGGTACCTCTGACCCATTGGAAAGCCTTGGGGCTTCTGAGATTGGAATACAGAGAGAGAGCGCAAGCAAGCATGCCATCTTGAGGAAAAAGCCCTTATGATATCTTACAAAAAGTACAGGGCATTCCCAGCTGAAGCTGGTTGGAAAATTTTTTGTTGAAAGTTTTTTGTTTCAAAAAAGCTGTTTCAATGAAACTGAAAAATTTTATGAAATTGTAAAATTTCCATGGAAAACAATTTCAAATGGGGGGGGGGGGGGTGGGGATGGGAATTCATTTTGGAAAACTTGTTTCAGAAAATTTAAAAACTTTGTGTCAGAATTTCAAATTCTCATTTCAAATTTGATCTTTTTTATGTTTTTTCCCCCATTTTTATATTTATATTTTTTCATTATTTCCTGTCATAATATAATTGAAATATTTAAGTTTAATTTAAAAACATTAAGGTCAGCTGCTACTTAATGCTGACTGAAATGTCTTATCTTTTCAGAAGAAAGTGGCACCAGGTTGTGTTGTAAAGGAACAGTTTGACACCATTTGGAATGACAGCTAATTTTGAAATGTTGAAATTTCCCATGAAATGGAAATTCTGGGTTTTGATCAACTGTCTTGTGGCAGACCCTCGCTTGTTCCAGCAGCCCCTCCTTGAGTCCACAAATAGCTCAGAGATCTCTATGCTGACAAAACACCCAGCACAGTTTATTTACAATGTTGGTTCCCATCACCCTGGTACACTATACAGCCTTACAGTGACAGTCTTAGCAAGCCCCTAGCTCCTTAGGAACACAGGAAAGAGCATTCTTTCTCTCCCTCTCTCTCTGACTCCCCCTCCCCCCTTCCTTCCTTCCTGTGCCATTTTGTATCCTCAGCCTAATGGCTTAATTAGCCTTCCAGCTTCCCTCCACCCATCAGTTAGGCACAGCTGCTCTGAATGAGATCTGCTCTGCCGTATTTAATTGGAGCTGGAGTGACCAGAGTGCTGTCTCAGCTTCTGTTGCCCAGCCCTCTGTCACATCTCCTCACAGCTCCCAGAGGGATCAGCAATGGGAGGTGTGGGGGTCCAGGCCTCTAAAAGTCAGGCTGTCTACTCAGGTGCTGAAATATGAATTTAGGGGTCTAGCTTTAGGCAACCACATTTGAAGAGGTTGATGACAGAACATAGATGTGCTTTGCATTGTCCGCTGAAGGCCGACAAATTCGGAGTATGTCAGACCAAACGGGTGGGATGGAATTAATCCCAGTGGGGTAGACTCCTCTGGTCCATCTTTTTTCGCACTACTACATTCTGGTGAGCAATCTGCCATTTGCTGAGCTAAGGCCTTCTGTATTAACTGTGTATGTATGCAACGTCTGATAAGGCGATTTATTGTAGATCATTCTCAGAGGAGGTGAGGGAAGATTGTACTAACATTATCTCTTCTGGTCCTTGCATAGTTGATAAACACTTAAAAAAAAAAAAGAAATGATAGAGAGAGATGGGAAACAGATGGATAGACAAAGAGACAGAATCAGATACTAGATGACTTACAATGGCAGACTTAGATCAGTATGGTCTTAATACAACACTAGCACAGCATCAAAGTCTCTCTACATCTGCACCCCCGTCCCCTTCCTCCAACTGTACCGATTTATATGAAAATTAAGATTACAAATTAAAACCAGGCTATCCTGGAGTTTTCCAGTTCATCAGCCATCCAATAAAAATGATGTCAAGCCTGTATGCATAATTCCCAGAAGATTACTCTGTCCTTACAGCTAAGCTCTGTCCCTGATATAAAAGATCTCTATCCAGTTTTATTGAAATAAAGAACTAACATCATAATCCCAATATTGAAGTATAATCTTCATTATCTCCTGACCCTCTTGTGGGTTTTTTCCACCCCCACGTCTCATCCTATATTGCTTCAGATTTATTTCATTTATAATTCCTATGTGTTTACCTTTATTGAGATAGGATTATTTATATTATATATATAATCCTAATATATCAACCATTATGATTTCATGACTGGTGCTAAACTGAAGTTCAATCAACTAATGTGTTACATTGAATTATTTTATAATGGTGGACTTGAGTCTTATTTATACTAATGCCCTTTTATACCACGCTTTGCATTGCTGTGGCACATTTCCTATTCACACAAACATCCCACTTTGAGACCTCTTTACACTGTTGGAATGATGTAAATGGGATTTGCTATAAATGAGAATCAAGCCCTGTCCATGTAGCTATGTTGTACTGGCCTGAAATGGTAGAATTTGTCTGTGGTGCTCCTCGCGCTGTGATTATTAGTTTACAGCCCTGATATTTTCTTCTATAATATATCTGAACGTAAAAAGACAAAGAAATGGTATCATCTGATGTGATTTTTTTTGTCCACTTTCCCAGAAACTCTCGATTCAGTTGAGTATAGCTAATGACTATACTTTTTTCCAGAGCTTTAATGGCCATAGGCTATGCCTCAAGCCATTAACTACCAAACTAGTCATTAAATACCAGTCAAGATTTCTCAGAGATTAGGGCTTATTTTCTTTTTCTGTGGTCAAAATGGCATTTCTGTGCTGCAAGGAATCGAAGGGTGGGAAAGGAAGGGAGAAAGAGATATGCTCTGCAATCTTTTGTTTGTCAAGTATAATAGGGCTGTAGCCATGTAAGTACGTCATGCACAAGTGTCTCATGTTACTTTAGAACACTAGACAGTCCGAGTGTGCCAAAATAAAAGCAGGCGTTTGCAAGGATGAGTTCATTAGCTGAGAGGAAGTCTTAGCGAGGATTCTTTCCTGTTTAAAGCAAGCCTCCTGGTGTTTTTAAGTTGAAAAGAAAGAGAGGCCTCATAATTATGTAGTCATATTATGGCATTTGATTGGTTTTGATTTTATATTGGTCCCCTAACAGTTGTTTAAGTTCTTCACCTTACATTAGTCAGCAACATTGATGGGTTCCTAGATTTCCCAGCACGCTTTTCACTCACTTTATAAACTGGGTCCATTTCAGGCATGTCTCTAATTCTGTCCACACTTGCACATCATTCTGTAGCCATGATTTGATTGCCTAATTTGTAATGCCTTGAAGATCTAACTCCAGAACTATTGACCAGAACTTCAGAACAACAGGAGAAGCTTGTTCAGAGAATCCTTTCCGGGTTCTTTCCTTGAGCCGCATCCATGTTGAGAGTTTAAGGTGGGATTTTCAAAAGAAGCTGAAAGAGTTAGGCGCCAAGTCTAGCCTCAGTCTTTGAGGCTCCTTTGAGAATCCCAGCCTGCGTAAATAATTATGCACTGCAGACATTTGCAAAGATGTTGGTTATTTCCTGTACCTTGGCATTGAGATTTGAGGTGTTCCCACTAACTTGGTGTTCACTGGGTAAAATATTGATTTCAAGGAGTACAGGCAAAGTGTATTTAATTAATTCTTATGGTATGAAATCCTGGCCTTATTGAAGTCAATTGCAAAACTCCTTCTGATTTCACCCATGTGTTCTAAATGTATCGCAATTTATTTGGTAAGGTTTCCTATTCTACGAGGCTGGCGCACTGGAATTTTGTATGGCACTTCTGTAGAATTTTCTCATGTCTACCAGGGCTGGGAGGCATGCCCTTAGCTGTAGTATAGATGTACCTGAAAGGAGTTATAGAGAGGGAGGAAGAGAGAGAGAAGCTGAATGTGTGTCGGTCAGAGTTACTCAAAAGCAGTTAAACTGAAATTGGGCAGTTGGTTAGTTCAGAAGAACGCTCAATGAATGTGGGTATTTTTTTTAAGATGGCATATGCCGGTGACAGGGCCGAGTTACTGAAACTTTAAAAGCAGTTTGTGAGCTTAGGAGCTTGATCCTGCAAACACCTCTGCAACGTACCTGTCTTTTCTCATGTGAGCAGTGCCAGTATGTAGCCATAGAAGCAGATAAAGCTGGAAAGGAATTTTAATGCAGAAGACCTTTATTCTCCATGGTCCTCTGTCTTGTGTACTCCTTTACATCAGTGCAATCGAAGCAGGTGTAAAACAGTACAAGCTTTACGTTGACTCTCACTGACGGGCCCCTTTATACTACGAGCATGGCGTAAAGGACCTGTAGTGTAAGTGAGAATCACAACTGACCATTCAGATTTGGTGGTGGTGTACACGCATGTTATGTTCACTTTGCATGGGTCTAAATGACTGCCCAATGCAACCCTCAATCAGACTCTCATTCTTGGGGAGAGGCGAGCAGCTGGTTTGGGAGCCTTCAGGAAATTGTATCCCTCTTAAAAATGTATCTGAAACTTTTGAGGTTTTCTTGTTTTTCCTCATTCTTCCGTCTTTTCTGCTTTGTTCTATGTTCTTAACTGTTTTCCAAAAAAACCGGCATTGCCACTTTTGAGGGGAAAAATGAATTTTCTGGAAAAATGTGATCTGGTAATCAATGAAGAACTCTTCCTCACAATCTTTAAGGACTGATCCAAAGCCAATAAATCAGTGGAAAGACTTCTATTGATTTCAGTGGGCTTTGGATCAGGCTTTTGGTCCCAACATGGTATAGAGACCTAGGATGGGTGTTCAAAGAGGCATTAGAATGAATACAGGGCTGGGACAGGAGTTAGGAGACCTTGTTTCTATTTATTGTTGAAATAAATAGCCACTGATTCGCTATATGACCTTGATCAAGTCATGGCACTGCTCTGTGCCTCAGTTTCCCCATCTGCAAATTGGCATAACAGTGCTCATCTGTCTGAGATCTATTGCTGAAAAAGCACTAAGTGGGTGGAGAATATATAGTCTAATGGATAGGGCACTAGATGGGGATGTAGGAGACCTGCGTTCAATTCTTGGCTATGCCGTTGGTCTTCTGAGTTATCCTGGGCAAGTCACTTCTTTCCCTGAGGCTCAGTTTCCCATCTGTAAAATGGGAGTAATAACCTCTTTTGTAAAGTGCTTTGAGATCAAAAGATTAAAAAGCTCTAAGAGCTTGGAATTACTATTGTCATTAAAGAGGAAAGAATAGAGAAAGTTAAAAAAAAAATCAAAGCCATGTCACATGGCTAAAATTACTATGATTCCTGTCCTGGAGTAAATAAATAAATACATATATACTAAGAGACCATGCAGGTAAGATGAGGTTATTCCTTCTGTGTCTCCATCTGCTAAGCTGATAACAGGGAGACATATTGACAGAGGCTCAAGGAAAACATGAAATATTTCATCAGTAAGATTATACCCCACAGAGACAGATGTTGGGAAGCCATAATATTTAAAAATAAAGAGATAAACACATGCTTGCAGGAAGGATGGGGGGATTTTTCTGCTGTGTGCCAGTGTAGGGTGGGAGGAAAGGAGAGAGGAAGAAGGAGGTTTAGTATAGGAACAGAGAATGGGAAATTGCTATTACCTAAAAGCAGATTAAGGGGCAAATCTCGCCTGTTTACACAGTCTCATGGGAGTAATGTGAGCAGGACTGGGCCTTTAAATCCACAAGTGTAAATGTGCTGCGAGGCAGGTGGCTTTTAAATGTACTGGCAGTAATGCTGTTCGTTGCTAGCTGGCTAGCAGTGATCTGTTCTCTAATGGCACGGCTCTCATTTAAAGCCACAGCCAGGAGACGGATGAACTGAAGCAGGTATTGCTCAACATCGCACAGGTAACTGAGCAGTAGCAATGGTCGGGAAAGCAGGGTCAGCCTTTAGGTTTGGAATTTTCCTGCTTCTGCAGGTTTATAATGCACCAGCTTGGGCCCAGTCACGCTAGCTTTGTTTTCCCACAAATCTCTCTGAAGAATGTTGATTTTGTGTCGCGCGCTGGTGCTGCCAGCATGGGTAGCTTGCATTGCCAGACCACCCTTAGATGGCTTTGCTCCTCAGCAAAGTGTTACTAGGGCCATAGGGAAACTTTCTGCCATACTGTGTATTTTTTTATGAAGGAGCTTAGTTTGTAATGGCTAATTCCTTGGTCTAAATTCCAGGCATAGAAGTGCATTCTGGGGGTGCAGAATTGAAGATATTGGATCAGATCTTCAGCTGATGTAAATTGGTGTAGTTCCATCCACGCCGGTGCTGCAAAGCTGATTTACATCTGCTGAGGATCTGGCCCTAGTACTACACAGTACCTAAATATTAACACACAATTACTATAGCATTTTATACAGAGAGCCACAGATTTCCCTGACGCTTGCCATAGAGGCTGACCTTAAAGGGGCAATAAATTCAGAAAGCTGTATTTTATCCACACAAGCCATTTTACAGCAGACGTAATAACCTAATGTGAAGTGCTGGGCCGTCAAGCCGGGAGTGACTTTAAAAGTATTTTGGATTCTGCCGCAGGCTGCAATGGGATAATAAATTAAAGCCGTCGCTAGAAACGTCTTCTCAAGACAGTTTGACACCAGTGAGCTTGGCGTGCTTGCTGATTTGAGAGTGGGGGAGTCACCACTTCCTCTGATGACACAAGGCCATGTCACCCACTCTCACAAGAAGGAGGTAAGGGGGAGGATATCTCCATCAGTTAACGTCCCAGAATTGCCAACCAAATATTTCTGCTGGGTGTGTGATAGTCAGCCTTTGGGGAAGAGGCTATGCATCTTTTGGTCCCCAGGAGGCCATAACCACCATGTAAAGGCTCCGTGCCTCTGAATAACTGCCCCCAGCACTGTCACCCCTCAGCAGCATGTTCTACTGGAACCATGCTACCAGGGCTTCTCCAGCTGTCAGCTCTTCTGGTGATCCCTCTTACAGGGGAAATCTCCACTGTGGATGAGAGTTGTGGAAAAGGTAATGGAGCCCCTGCTTAAACTTCTTAGCCTGGAATAGAGAAAATGAGCTTCACCCCTTAGCGTTGCCTATGGCCCATCCATTCCTCCCATAACTTGCTCCCTCCTCTACATGGATTGCTGGGTCTGTAGGTAACCCAGTGTAGGGGCCAGAGAGGGGGAGGGAATCTTGATGTCTATCTTCCATGTTGCAAGGGTGAGATCCACATGGAGAAGGCCTCCTTGGGTGTGGATCAGTGGGGTAAAGTCAGGCCCACCATTAGCAATAATATTACAGCACGCTGCACTTTTACAGCCTGATCCAAAGAGGTCAGTGGAAGTCTCTGCACTGATTTCCGTGAACTTTGGATCAGGGTCTGATAGTAGATTCCACCCAACCGACCGCAAAGCACTTTACAAACGGTAAGGCACCAGTGTGAATTATTATTCCCCTTCTACAGAGATCTACAAAATGTAAATCAAATACAGACGTGTTCTGCGAATGCAAACTTACGTTAATGGTAATGGGGGAATCATCATTGTTGATTATATAGGATAAGAAATTGAACTAATATAAAACAGCCCCTCTTCCTAGTAAGGCCCAGTAAAGTCCCAATTTTTCTAATTGGTAGCCATGTTAATCTGTATGGACTCCTCATTATTTTTCTAATGTGTGCTGTGTTTCTGGCTCTCACTCACACTCCAGCATTTTCTTCTCTCTCTCCCCTTCCAACTTGTCTGCTTCTATTTCTCTTTCCCTGTTGTGGTTTCAGTTGCCCCTGAGCTGACCCCTCTCCATCCCTCTAGACCAGGGGTCGGCAACCTATGGCACGTGTGCCAAAGACGGCACGCCAGCCGATTTTTAATGGCACGCTGCTGCCTGCCGGAGTCCCGGCAGGCAGCAGCGTGCCATTAAAAATCCTGCCCAGCCTGGCCCGGCTCGCTGTTCTCCGCCCTCCGCCACCCCCGCCCCCTCCCGTGGGGGCAAGGGGCAGGGGGCAGGGGGCAGAAGCTTGGTCCTGCCGGCTCCTCTGCCTCTTCTCGTAGTGTGCTAGGTTCCTGCCTCTCCTCCGCCTCTCCGTCCCTCTCTCCCTGCCGGCCGATCAGCTGATGGCCCTTGCGAGGGAGGGGGTCGGGAAGGAGCAGAGTCAGCGTGCTTGCTGCTCCCGGCGGAGGCAGAGAAGAAGCGGGGGCAGGGCCTTGGGGAAGGAGGGTGGTGGAATAGGGGCATATCTCCCCCTCCCCCCCCCCCCCCCCCCCCCCCCCCACCCCCCTTCCCCCCCCCCCCCCCCCCCCCCACGACCCCAGCCCTGACTCTGGTGCCCCCACACATACCCAGCCCCCCCACCCCATGCCCTGACACCTGCACCCCCCTCACATGCCCCCAGCCCTCTGCCCTGAGTCTTGCACCCCCCACACATACCCAGCCCCCCCAAGCCCCATGCACCCCCCACATCCCCCCTGCACATTCCTACCTGCACCCCTTGCACCAAATGGGAGCTGCCCAGGTAAGTGCCCCACACCCAAACCTCCTGCCCCAACCCTAAGCCCCCTCCCTCATTCTAGCTCCTGGCCAGACCCTACACCCCAACCCCCAGCCTGCTCCTTCACCCCCAGCCCTGTGCTCAGTGCACTCCCACCCTCAGCTAAGTGCAGAGAGAGGAAGAGAATGGGCCAGAACCAGGGAGAAGGTAGGTACCTACTGTATGTGGGCAGGGCTGGGACCCCAGACCGGCAGCGGGCTGAGCGGGTCCGGCAGCCGGGATCCTGGCTGGCAGGAGTCGGCGGATGGAACCCCTGAGCGGCAGTGGGCTGAGCCGCTCAGCCCACTGCCGGTCTGGGGTCCTGGCCGCCGGCCCCGCACAGCCTGTTGCCGGTCTGGGGTTGTGGCTGCCAGACCCGTGCCAGCCAGGGTCCCAGCCGCAGGCCCCGCTCAGCCCGTTGCCAGCCTAGGTGAACAGAACGCCAGACCAGCAGCGTACTGAGCGGGCCGGCGGCCTAAGATCAACATTTTAATTTAATTTTAAATGAAGCTTCTTAAATATTTCGAAAACCTTGTTTATTTTACAATACAACAATAGTTATATAATATATAGACTTATAGAGAGACACGTTCTAAAAAACATTAAAATGTATTACTGGCACGCGAAACCTTAAATTTAAGTGAATAAATGAAGACTCGGCACACCGCTTCTGAAAGGTTGCCAACCCCTGCTCTAGACTGTTAGCTCTTTATGCCTTTATGTTTTTTATATATTTATGCACATTCCATATTTAGTTCTCTCTCTTGTTCTTTCCATCCTTTCTTTACTTTCTCCCTATTTCCCCATTATTTTCTGCTAGTGTTTCGTTTCTTCTGTTCCTGCTTTTCACTAATTCTCTTTCTCATGCTCTGTCCTTTCTCTCTTTTTTTCCTCACCTCCCTGCTTGATTTTATGCTTCCTACTTCACTTTCCTACACCAACCTTCTCCTATGTCTTCCCCATTTTTGTACAACTCGCCTGGATTCTCTTCTGACTTCTCTCCTGCTTGCTTCCCATGTCATGTTATTGTTAATTATTATTATCATTACATTATTATCAATAGCACTAAGGCATCCCAGTCAAGACCCTGTTGTGCTTTCCAGACACGACCATTTGCCTCTCCCGTTGTCCCATCTTCTTTCCCCTCCTCTTACCCATGTATCTTCCTGAGTTGTGCTATCCTCCACTGACTGACATTTGAAATATTGTGGGAACAAGCTGTTCTCATGCTATTTTTGCTAAAAAGAGCATGTGTTGAAGAGAAAATGGACCCAGAACGCTTAACAGCAGTGTCTGGCATGCGGATCGGCTCTCCATATTTGGGGATCCAAGAGGCTACTTCTGATTCCAATTACAGATGCACGTGCAATCCCCCTGAGAGTTAGGAATGGCTGTCACTCAACTATTTGAAGGGCTTTGGTTGGCTAATAAATGTAAAGGTGGTCATGTTATTTAACAGGAAAGATCTTTTCCCTTTTCAGGAGTGCAGGGGGACGGAATGTATATCACCTGATGCTGACATTGGAACAATGGGGAAGTCACTCTCTTGTGGCTATTTCTGCGACAGCCATCCTTGTGGTACCTTAGTTGGCCGGGTGTGAAATAATCTGGGTTACGTTTTGGCAAAGTACTGCAAGCTTTACTGACGCCACCAAGGAGGCTTGTTGTGACTTTCTGCTGATAAGGTGACAGATGACAGCACAGGGGACATTCTGATCCTTGAACAAGCTCTCAGTATCTCTAAATGTGATATACGTATTGTATAAACGTCGCCATCTGCAAAGTGCTCCTTTATTAAGTATTTCCAGCTCAGTCTTAAATGGGAGGCTGGTGTGACAAAGTGACTGTGTCACTTTGCAACTGGCCCTTGAAAGATGGTCCGTTCACTCTAGTAACCATCTGTAGACTCCTGTGCATTTGATGGAGTATTTATTGTGTTAGGTTGTAATGGCGAAGGAAGCGTAGATAATCTGTGTTTGTACAAGTCTCTTCTGCTGGATTTAAAATGAGTTTAAAAGCCTTCTGCGGAGCTGTTTCCTTTGGCCTGGCTTAACATTCTTGAAGGTTTTATGAAGCCCAAACCGTACAGAGGTGATTTAACAAGGATTTCCTTCCTCGTCTTTGGGAAAGTAAGCCTCGTGTTTGCCAGCGATGTAATCAATCGACTCAGCAGGTTGGAAACGAAGAGCAGCCACCAAAAGAGTTTGTAAATCAGGAATATTTGTTCTAAAGCATAATCTCTTTAATCTCTCCCAGGTCACAGTGCAAGGTTTAGAGCTGTATGAAGTACATATGACTTCAGCTCACTGGACCAGATTCTGATCTCAGTTATGCTAGTGTAAATCTGGAGTAACTCCACTTCTTACCCCCATGAGGTTTCTAGCACAACCATTCGCACTTGCATTCCCAGACCATACATGCGGGGAGTGCGAGGACCAATTTAACATCACTGGAGCAATTATGGATTTAGACTGGTGTAATTGAGATTAGAATCTGGCCCACTGAACATATGTGGCTTATATTTAAATGTGTTCTACTGAGTTATACGTGTTTGGATAATGATGAAATGGACAGTGTGGTAAAAGTGAAAGGAGATGATAAGTCAGCTGCTAGGCGCAGTTTAAATTATGAGCTCGGATGAAAATATCTGATGGGCAGGATTCAGAGAGAAGAACCTACTGCTCGGCTAATAGTTTTGGTAGCAGAAGTCACTGCATGTGGAAATAGAGCATACAGCTATAATCATTAGGGGCCTACTAAAGTGTAAGCTGGAATGAGCTAAAAGGAGCTACTCTTCTAAACTAATACTTCTGATTCATAAACTCTTTATATTAGGACTGTTAGTAACAAAGGATGGATCGCCCATCTCAAAGGCGTGTGTTTTGTATTTGTGTGTGTGTATATATTATTGTGCTGAAAGAAGTTAATGGCTGCTATAAGGTGGGTCTTGCATCCAG
The DNA here is from genome assembly GCF_002925995.2 of Terrapene triunguis. Classification (NCBI taxonomy): domain Eukaryota; kingdom Metazoa; phylum Chordata; order Testudines; family Emydidae; genus Terrapene; species Terrapene triunguis. The sequence goes on along the minus strand of NW_020664487.1, from coordinate 2,107,293 downwards.
AGACAATCACAGACTTCATTAAAGCCAAATGAGTTTGCCAAGCACTCTCTTTTAGGCTCTACAGAAGGAGCAATCACCACCACCCCTTATGTAGTAAAAAAACTGCTGCAGGCAATGGAGGTTACATAGCCAGGACAGAGCTAAAACCAGGTGGATTAAAACAGGTTTTCCTGGTTGCAAACACAGGGCCGAGGATAACAGTTGTGGAGTGTGCGTGTGTTGGAGGGAGTAATCCTGCAGAAGGAGTTAGCAGTGCAACTCTGAGAGGAAGCAGAGAGACATAGCTTCTTGGGCACAGAGCTTACTGGAGTGGCAGACTTGGGGATTTCTGATCAAGGAAACTTCCTGTTGCTGTTTTTCTGCTATGTTTGGTGAAACAGGTCTGTGTGTGCATTGTTTGTGAATAAACAAGATGACTGACCAAGACTATACCTGATTTGTATCACTGATTTCTCTTCCAAATGAAAGCAACCCAGCATGACTCTGAATTCTGATTAATTGCTCAGGTCACCTGGGCAACAGTATTTATTAGAACTGAGTGAATTATTTCTAAGAAGTAATGTATTATAGCTGATGGAAATATTTTAAATTTTTGATGGAATTTTTCTCCAATTCACCCTCATTTTTCAAATGAAATAGAGAGCTGATTACAATTTTTAAAATTTTGAATTTTGAAAAAAAAACCAAGCAAAACAACATCAAAACTACTTTTGCATTAAAATATCTCCTTCTTTTTTTCCCAGCCAACTCTGCAATTTAATTAATGAAATTCACCTTATTTTCTGCCCCTGGTATTTTTTTCTCAATTCTTTTGCTGTTTGATAACACTTTCCACCAGTTTTATTTATTCTTTGGCTTTGAAATCTGCATTTCAAGTTGATAGGTCCATCAGTATTGTTGCTGTTCTCTGTCTGAATAACAGCACCTCTTAATATCAGGTTTCTGCTGTAAATACTTGCAGAAAGTAAATTTAAAGTTCATTCACCATGAGGATACAAACATAAAATGCACAGTCTGCAAGCATTTGTGCCATCAAAACTCAGTTGCACTAATGTGCACACAGTGGACAGAAAACAGTTGTGAGCACAGTGGAAGTGAATTTATTAACATCCCCCCCGGGGCATTTCTGTGTTGGTCAGTTCATCCCTGTCCCCAGGAAATAACCTAGTGACAATTCACCTACCTCTAGAATTAATACACCCGTTACTGCAATATTCCCTTGCTATCAGTATTTCTGATCTCAAGTTTTCTTCCTTTAGTTCCCCAAGGTTTCCATTCTGTTTCCTAAGGTTTTAGGACTTTGAGCTAAAAGATAAGGAATTAAACATCCAGAATGAAGAAACAAAGGCAGAAATGTCCAGCAGATAAAGCATTGGACTTGAATTCAGGAGACCTGGGTTCTATTTCCAGTTCTGCCACTGATTGGCTTGGTGACCTTGGGCAAATCCCTTTATCTCTTTCTGCACGTTTCCCCTTCCAAGTCACAATGACTGTCTCCTTGAAACTCATTGGGACTTAGAAGCCTAAGTCACTTATGCACTTACGTTAGTGTGCTTTGGAAATCACACCCCCCCCCCCCATAGTGAGTATTACCCCACCATGTAGAAAAGCCCTGAGAAATATCAGTGTTTACTATCTTTTGTTTCTTATTCTGGTTTGGCCAGTCCAGGGAAAATTTCAGTTTCACTTTGCATAACTCACCCACAATAGATTATTACCTATCTGAATATAATACACCAACCATCAAAAGGGTTCAGAAAAGCCTTTGCCGACACAGGGCCAGAATCAGCCCTGCCAGTTCATGTTGAGTAGTCTCTTACTGTATAAGTAGTCCCATTCATTTTAATGGGACTGTTTCCACAAGTAAGGGTAATGGAATCTGCCCTGCGAGGACTGTCCCTTTGAACTGCAGGGCAAAAAACACTGAGCTCAAATCCACAGACCAATGGAAAAAGGGGAAAATCAGAAAATTCTTCCCAATGACAAATAATTCTATAAATAAAGCCCAGCTAATGAGAACTTAAAAACCATACGCTTCCCCCTCGTCTGCTTCAAAGATTCTGTAGTTGCATTTGAAGTCTATAGTTTCTGGCATATCTAGGATAAGGTTATACTTGGAACTTACCAGAGTTGTCAGTTTCTAACTTTGTTCCATATTTCATTATATCTTCTTGGTTATAATTAGTTGTCTACTAAAATTAAGAGCGGTCTAGTTCAGTGAGTGCTTATGCAAACGTTTAGCAACTTAGCGTTAGAGTGACAAGTCTCAGAGGAAGAGAGAGAGAGAGGACTATGGCAGTGCACCTTGTTAAATATCACAGCTCCATCTGCATGTTTCGTGGTGTTAGCCACACGGGCAGTATATTCCTTGTCATGGCGAACTGGCAGTTTGATGGTGTTGTTGAGTCGCTGGGCTTGAACTGGCTGAGTTCACTGGTGTAGCTACCTGGAGACAATACTGTTGAAAGAAGTTGGCTCAACTGGATAGTTTGACACATCCCTCATTAGTGAAAGCTATTTTAATCATTAAGATTAATTTCCTATCCAAGAACATGTTACAAAATATGCTCATGTGCCTCCTCGTATGTCCTCCTTCTTCCTGACCTCTTCTCTTCATATTGCCTCTAACTGAACTGCAGAGTTCCCCCGAAAAATGGAACTGCCAGTTGGAATTAAATTTGACTGGACGCTAACCGGGACTTGACTGGACGCGGTGTCAGCGAGATGTTTCGGCAGGAAGTGTGCGCGCGCGCATTTAATAACGAACTCACCAGAGGAAAGCACCAGTAGCTCAATTTTGTTGGAGCTGCCAAGGCACTTAGGAAGGTTACTTCCTCTGTTCCATAAGACAGGACTCTTTATGCAGAGCAGCTCAGCATGATGAACGTAGGCGTGTGTTTCAGTTGGGAAAGCAATTCACAAAAATCACTTCACCAGTTGCAGACTAGTTTGTGACTTGGTTTTTTAATCAAGCCAGGAAACATCAAGCTTATTTTTTTCAATATTAGCCTCCCCCGCTTTTCTGTGACTCTGTCTCTCTCAGGCTTTTGTGCTGTCTCGCAGTTTCACCCTCACCAACACAGTACAGATTGAAAATGCAAAGCATACAACATTGTAAAGGAAAGATGACACTTTGGTCACTAGTCTCTTGGCTCGCTTTACTAATTGACTGGAACTGCTGGCGCTAATTACGGTGAGGAGCAAGCTGCTGTTGCAGAGCTCTTACTAGAACCGTTCGCTGTAATCTAGGGCACATGAATCGCCTTAAAGAATTTCTCCATGCGAACAGTATGTTAGTGCCGTTACTGGCCCAACCCAATAAAACAAAACATTCATTCTTTCTTGGTCTGCCCCTGTCTCTTTTTAATGCCGGACATATTGGGAGGAGGGCACTAAGAATAAATGTGGCATGAAAATACAGCTTGATGGTTTTCTGATGTCTGAATATTTGATACACACTAGATGAGAAATCTAAATGTCCATGAGTGATTCTCGTTAATATGAGGCACAGAAGACCCAAAGAATGGGGAGGAACTCAACGGTACACAACCTGCTTTGCACGCATGAGTCCTTGGGTTCAATCCCCAGTATCTCTTGTTTCCTTTGCCCTGGGGATTTGCTCGTGTATCTCGGCACTCAGCTATTATGGTAATGAATGCATTATAAGAACCAATCGAGAAGTTGCTCAGTTCTTAACAGAATATATATTGAAACCTTTCCAAGAAATACTATGGAAAGGACTTTATTTTAGGCACAGATCTGAGCAATGGGTGTATAACCTCAGGACCCAGCCCCAGGAGGCACAGTAACTTGGATGCCCATCTGAGTCCCCAGCTTCCTCCTTTCCCCTGGCAGGCGATGGGAGAAAAGGGAAATCATTGTGTATTATTATTTGCCGTTGGCTTATACTGGCAGTGTGATGGGGTGTACCAGGCCCAGAGGCCCTGCTGAAGGCCTCGCGGTCTCTACTATACCCTGCCCCAGGAAAGAGCAGTAGAGGTGAATCCTCCAAGCTGCCTACACACGCTGCGGGGAAACAGCCAATTGGAGACCAGCAGGCTCATATAACATGCTAACTATAGGCTCCCCCCCCACCAGCCAGAGTCAGAGTGGCTAAAACCCTGAGCAAGGCAGTAGCTCCGAGAGGGGCTGAAACCCCAGAAATTGTTGAACTTTGTTATCCCCTGGAAGGGGGCTGACCTATAAACAGTGACTCAGCTGGAGAGCTGGGGCACCAGGAAAAGAGTCTCCAGGGAGGAAGCCCTGGGGGCATGGCTCCATATCAGAGCCGAGGAGCCCTGGAGAGGCTAAGAGACACTTGGAAAGCTAGCCCTGGAGGGGCAATACCCAGGTACTGTGATAAGCCCTGTTGGACTGATTGAGGACCTGAGCTTAGTTGAAACTGACCCTTTCCCTGTTTGAGTGTTGATGAATCAACGTTTTCCAACCAAAAAAAGCACCCCTGGAAAATTCCCAATCAGTTCTACTTCCAGCTGCACACTACACACCTCAACAAATGCAATGAGTTTCATGGCCATTTTATTTTTGTCAGAGCAGCCACTGGGCTATGTGCTCCATATGATGGCTAGGCTCAAAGAGCATTTAAAAAACAACAATCTTAGTGCAATCCATGGTAGCTGTAATGCCCACGTTTAATTAGATCTCAGGGCTACTACAGCAGCTGAGCCATTTGCTGTCTTTGTAAGCCACGTGCTTATGGAATTAGGGTGCACCTAATGGCACTTCTCAAATGTGCCCCATATACACCAGTAGGAGCAGGTTGGTCGAGGTTCAGGTGAGTTGCGTCTCCCAAAACAGGGTCTGCATCCCTCCCCAATTTTTTGCATGTTTAGTACGGACATCAGTGTAGTCATCCTGCAAAGGCTACAGCAGCTGCTTCATGTGCTATCCAGCTTCCCCTTAATGTATTCAGCTCAGTGTTTATTCTGTCAATAAACAGGATCCCTATAGCAGATGTGTACATACTATCAGAAATAAGACAAGGAGCTTTTTCAGTGGAAAAACACAAAACTGAGACAGTTCCACATTAGAATATCCCGTAGCTCAATGGCTAGAGCACCTTCCTGAAAGGTGGGAGACCCCTACTCAAATCCTTTCTCCTCCCTCAAGCAGAGGGGGAAATTGAACTTGGGCATCCCATATCCCAGGTGAATGCTCTAACTACTGGGCTAAAAGTTATAAGATGTGCTGCAGCACACGGAGGGGAGGGTGACACACAACTCATCCCTGCAAGAAATGCTTTAGGTGCCTAAGCTGCCTGACTCCTAGCGGAGGGTTCACATTTGTAGATTGCTCAGACTTAGTCTCTTGTTTCCAAGAGATGGCTGGGGGTTAGCGGGCACCTCCCACTGGCTTTCTTAGGCAGCTGAGCTCCCTGCCTAGGGTGCTGGTTTTTGTAGACCACGTTCTTAGGTTCCTGTTTCTCCCACCCAATTCACTGTGGAAGGAGCGTAGGCACCTAACTCCGCTTTGAGGATTGCAGTGTTGTTCCTGTGAAATTTTTTTTTCTAGGCGCCAAAAAGTTAGGCATTGCAATTCCTAGAGTCCCTTCATGGATCTAGGATAAGCGCGTGTGTTTGGGGGGGGAAGATTGAATACTATTGTTTATGCTTCTAATGGAAACACCACCCACCCAGTTTTTAAAAAAATCAGCTTTCTTATTTCGCAACAAAGCCACATTGAGTGAGTTGTATTTGCCGTTAAACAACATGACCGTGACCCATTTAAGAATGAATGTCATCGTGCAAAAATAGGTTGGCCATTACTTGGCGATATAGCCACCAAATGATCACAGAAGCCTTAAACCTGACCAAGAGTGAAAAGCTGGGATACTAGGCCTGATCTGAAGCAAAGTTGGTTCAAGGTCTGTAAATGGAAACATGCTGGAAGAGGGCTGGCTTGGAGCACTTCGTTATTATGAATGCCTGAGTAATGTTCATATTTTGCCATTGCTCACTTTTATGGGTGGGTTGGCCTGCAATGCAGTATATTATGCAATGGTTTTGTCATGTATCAGTGATGATATTAACAGTCTAATGCTAAACAGGTTCTGAGGAAATGAGGAGGAAAAAAAATGACTTACTATATTTACCCTGAAACAAGATTCAATCTGCCACTGTATTTAATGCTATATTTTTCATTATCTCACAAGCATATGTTGGAACCGCTACAGATGATGAAGTTAGCTGCTGGGCAGAGCTATCATTAATGCTTTCCATCTTTATTTTAATAAGAGGAATGAGCAAATTGTTTGTGACCTTTGTCAAGGGCTTCCTGGAAGACAAGAAACCTAGCTGCAATAGAATCTCTAGCCTGGAGCCCTGCTGAATATTCAAAGCCTTTGCCCTGAATAAAATGTGTTTTAACAAAGCCATTGTGTCTGCTGAAGCCTTGTCTACTAAAGAAGAACAGGGTTCTGAAGGCAAAAGTTGTTGCATTTCTTTTTTTCCCCTCTATATCTGGAGCAATATGCTGTCTTGAAAACCACTGTGAAAATATGTTCAGCGTAGGATGCTTAAAAATGTCTTCCCCTTGACATCTGTCGGATGTTACATGCTATGAACAGCCCCATTTTGGGAAACGGTTTTAAAAAAGAAAAAGCTGACATATGTGCTCTTGCTATGTGTCACACAAAGGGCACGTCCCCTGTGGTTGGCGGTGTTCAGGAACTGGGATGCTCTGTTCTTAGATAGCTCTAACAAAGAGAGCCTTCTGTACACATAAGCACATCATGTGGTATTTTATCAGTCAGAAGGCCAAGGATTTTTTTTCTGTGATATTAATAAGAGGTGAGGGAGGAATGTATTGAGGAGTGGGTGCAGAATTCTTACTCGGTTGCTTCCTGTAACAGAAGTGGTTCCTGAATAGGAGATTTTGTTGTTGTTGCATCTCTGCATCCAGTATGTTAATTGAAGGCATCACAATTCAAAACAGTCTGCATGATGCAGTCTATGGGTACCCCTGTCTGAGAGTCCTGGTAGTTACGTCATTTCTCAATTGATTTCAGAGGCATTATGTGATGCAGTCATCTGTGTGATTAGGGATTGGAAGTTTGAATAATAACTTGGAGGATCCTTGTTGTCACACTGTCTAGAGTGGCTAACGACTGTGAGTGCCTGCCTTAGGGCAGACACCCCAAACTGGTAGTGTGTTCTATAAATAGATTTCACAAAGCCAGTGACCAATGTGAACTCCTGGATCACTATTGCAGTCTTACCATGGAGTCACAGACAGTCCTGTGAGACTGTCCAGTCTATCTTGCCACCCAGACAAACTGGACTTAGTGATAAATGGTCACTTATATCCAAAATCATGCAATATTCAGGTTGCATCCAGTCCCAAGAGACCAATAACTTACCCCAGATCAACTGGCACTCTAGATCCTATACCAAAGACAATGCCTGTAGCCAATCCTGTAATAAACTAGCTAAAAATGTATTGTCTTTCAGGGCAGACCAGAAGGCAGCCCCTGAGTGTCTCTGGCTTCAGTTTAGAGTCTCTGGCCCTGTCAGAGTTCAAACAGCCAAAAAGATGCAATTTTTTCTTGTAAGAGATTTTTATTCCCTACTAGGGTTATCATATTTCCACAATCAAAAAAGAGGACACTGGGGGGGGGGGAAGCCCCGTCCTAGCCCCACCCCGCCCCATCCACTCCCTCCCACTTCCCACCCCCTGACTGCCCCCCTCAGAACCCCAACCCCCCCTGCTTCTTGTCCCCTGACTGCCCCCTGCTGAGAACCCCCCACCCTAACTGTCCCCCCTAGGACCCTACCTGTCCCCTGACTGCCCCGACCCATATCCACTCGCATGGGTGGCAGGGTTGTAGAAATTTTGGTGGGACCCAGAACACCCCCCCCCACCTGCCTAAGGCTCTGGGAGGGGGGTTGGGTGGGGGGAGGAGGTCTGGGGTGCAGATCCTGGGCTGGGGATTGGGGTGCAGGAGGGGTGCAGGGTGCAGGTTCTGGGATAGAGTTTGGGTGCTGGGTGCAGGTTTCGGGCTGGGGCAGGGGGTGGGTGTGCAGGAGGGGGTGAGGGGTGCAGGCTCTGGGATGGAGTTTGGGGGTGGGAGGCAGTGCAAAGGGAGGGGGTGCAGGCTTTGGGAGGGAGTTTGAGGACAGGAGGGGGTGTGTGGGAAGGGGGAAGGGGGTTTGGGAGGGAGTTTGGGGATAGGAGGGGATGCAGGGGTGAGGGCTGTGGGTCTGAGGATGAGGGGTTCATGATGCAGGAGGAGGCTCAGGGCTGGGGCAGAGGATTAGGGTGCAGGGGGATGAGGGCTGGGGATGAGGGGTTTGGGGCGTTGGAGAGGCTTAGGGCTAGGGTGGAAGGGCAGGGTAAGGGCAGCCTGTCTTCCCATTAGTGGATGGGGGCACTAGGACCCGGGGGCAGCAGACAGCAGTTGCTGCTGGCTCTGGCAGTACAAGCAGACAAGGGAGAGGCTGGGGGGCACGGGGGGGGGACGCGCCGAGGGGGGGTGGCAGGTGGAGGCCAGGGACCCATCCAAAACTCCCCCGCTCCCTGACTCCCCCCCCCCGGACTCCCCTTACCATTCTGGCTCCACGTGTAGGCAAAACACGCTGCCCGGTGGGTCGGTTTGTGTGTTACACAGGGCTGCAGACAGAGGGAGGGGGGAGCAGGGGAGGGCTCTGGCTGCTGGAGGCCAATGGGAGTGGGTCAATCGGCCCAGCCGCCCAATCAGCAGCCGCACTCTGCATGGAAGGGAGGGAGGGAGGCGAGGGAGAAAAAAACCCCCGGACGTTTTAACCTTGTTACCAATTCCTCCCGGACGGCTATTTAGAGACGCAAAATCCGGATGTGTCCGGGGAAATACGGACGGAGGGTAACCCTATTCCCTACCCCCAGAGTTTAAGATGATGGGATGAGTTTGCATGCACATTTTCTCTTCTCGGGCTGGGGGAGGGGTTGGGGGGAAAGCGAGGGAAGCAATCAACAAAGTCTTTTGTCTTCTGATGTTCCACAGTGGTTTGTCTGGTGCCTATGGGCCTTCTTTTGTTGGACAGGAGAAAACACCTCCTGTGGCAAACTAGTATGTCACACTTGGTAATGCTTTCTCCTGACTGGGGGGGGGCTAGAGTTTCAGAGCAAACTTTTTTTCAGTTACAGAGCACACACTTAAATATTACCTTATAACATGGGATATCGATACTACAAGTGCGACTAGTACGTGCAGCAATATACAAGCATTGCATACAGTCTAAACACTAACTACATTCTTATTGGACTAATACCTGTTTTGAACAAAACTAACATACAGGTGACCTGGTCTGTCTCCAGCTACGAGTGTGTCAATTCTTAGGTAATGCCTGCAGCCTGGGTGAGAGCTGGCAGGTGGCGTGTGAGTGTCACCCATGTATGTAACAGACAGCTCACGTTCTCTCTTTGAGGGATATAGTGCCGACGTCAGCCTGACACTAAGTCAAAACACTCATTTTCAAATCTGTTTCTAGGGCCAAGGAGCTACTCTTTAACAGTTGCATTTTCATCAGTGGCGTGACACTGTAAGAGTGCTCTTTGGAGCAGGGCTGGCTCCAGGCACCAGCAAAGGAAGCAGGTGCTTGGGGCAGCCAATGGAAAGGGGCGGCACATCCAGGTCTTCGACAGCAATTCGGCGGCGGGTCCCTCAGTCCCTCTCGGAGTGAAGGACTCGCCGCCGAGTTGCCGCTGGAGATTGAAGCGGCGCGGTTGAGCTGCTGCCGAAGTGCCGCCGATCAGGGCTTTTCTTTTTTTCCTTCGCCGCTTGGGGTGGCAAAACAGCTGGAGCCGGCCCTGCTTTGGAGACCCTCCTGTTACTGTATTGAAATTGTTGTGTGACAATATCAAGAGTGTAGATTACAGACTCTCCAGGGATTAGACTTGCCCATATAATCATTAGCAGTGCTTGTATGTGTTTACTTTTGCCCTTTTCCTATTGGTTTCTGGCACCCTGTTTTGAAACAGATGCGAGTATGACAGCAGGTAAACTTCATAAACTGGCTCTGAGTGCAGACTTCTGTGTCGGTATTGGCTTCCTAATTCCAGATGTCCCTTTTGTTGTATATTTTTGTGTTTCCTGCTGTGCTATGCAGTTAGGCCCTGATTCAGCAAAGTACTTCATCGTGTGTGAGTTCATTCCTATTCAGCATAGTACTTAAGCCCATGCGTAATATTAAGCATGTGTTTAAATCCCATTGACTTCATTCATTTTAAAGTTAAGGTTAAGTATGTGCTTAAGTGCCAGATTCTGATACTTTGGTCAGTTCTTCACACTGAGTAGTATCTTACTCCACAAGTGGTCCCACTTACTTTGGTAAGCCTACTTTAGTGTAAGGTACTATTCAGTATGAGCAAAGGTACCACAGTCTGGTCCTAAACAAGTCTTTACTTATGGCTAAATTGTGATTTCAGACACAACCCTGAGCAAGGGATGGTGCATGAACTACACCTCTAAGTCACTACTACTGCCCTGTATCCGACTTGCTTCAGGGTGCATGGGAGGTGGTAATTTACTCTGGGGCTACAGAAGCAAATTACAGCATCCCATACTTCCACTCAGCCCCTGCCCATTACCCGTTTCTCCTTTCTCACTCCCTATCCATCTGCCCCAGAGAGAGAGAGGAAATAAGTGGGCAACCCACGTCCTGAGTAACCCAAGGAAAGTGATTTTTTTTCGAATCACTTAAATTGTTTGTAATAATGGAGCTGAGTCATGAGTCAAAATGAACAAAATCTGAGCAATCTGCAGCTGATACTAACCAATATGCAAATTAGCTGCAATTTCCCATATTTTCAACTAAACAGCCCTCCTACTCATCCTGCAAATGTTTGGATCTTTCAACAAGCTCTAATGCAAATGCATCACATTTAGTAACATGGCAAAATGTGTAAGAGGTAAACTCCAGTAGTGGAGTCTGGCAGTGTTCAAGGTGCGTGAGTGCATCCCTGCCACTGGGATGTGGTTTCATCAAATCTCCCCGTCTGAACAGCATCAAGCTAAGCCAGTAACTGGATGGGAGGGATCCAAGGAAAATATTAGATTGCTGCAGGATATTATAATGGCAATTCAGAAGGGTTCACTTTTCCTTCTGAGTCAGCACTGAACCAGAGCCTGAGAATTGTGCTAGAGGGTAATGTGCTAAACCAAAGACCCTAGTCATTTATTTGGTGAGCAAAGATCCTGGGCTGGACTGTTGTCTTTTAAACTGATCTAAATGGGAAGTAAATTGGGCATCTTAAACCTTATGGCTCTTTCCATAAGAGTAGCAGTGCTAACTCTGGTGTCTTGGCCAAGTTCCAAGTTGGGTAACTACATTTTGCTTTCCTAAAGCAATCACCCTTTTCTTTCAGACAGTGTTTCCAATTCCACTTCCCATCCTTGTGTAATGTTGCTGAACGCTGTACTACAGCCACCACACTCCACACCAGAAGTGGATACATTTTAGTATTGCGTTAAATAATTGTTCTCTGGTTTGTAAAGGAACCTATGCTAGGATTTATCTACTCAATAATTCTACAATTTTTGAATTCTTTGTCTTTTGCAATTCTTTTCATAGTATACTTTCACACGGAGCATTGTTTGTGGTGGAAATTAAAGCTTGAATAACACATCTCTGTCTGACCAATATGCATAACTCTGTTAAATACTCCCAGCCTGTTGGCTTTTGTTGTTAACCATTCTAGCAGCATTAGGTTAGTTTCTAGGTCAAGCCTTCAACAAAGCTTCCTAAATTGTGACCACAAAATTAGCATGTGACTCTCATTTGTTCATGTAAAAAAATGCATTTGCATGAGCAAATCCAAATGGGCGCTTATCTGCATACTTTCACGCACAACCATGGTGGGTTCTGTGCATGCACAAGCAAAGTTTGATGGCAGAAGTCAGGTCATGACTCGGAACCAGAGGCTCAGTTAGTGTAAATCAGTTGACTTCAATGGAGCGTCATCATCAGCTGAGGAGCTGGCTCTCTGGCCAAAGAGGATCACTTCCTGGTAATCTTGTCAATTTCTCTTTCCGGCACCTCTATGGCCCTCCCATCACCATAGTATCTTAAAGCCTGGTAATCTGTAATGTGTTTATCCTCACCGTGCCCCCCGGAGAAGTGCTGTTATACCCGTATTTTTTACACATGGGGAGCTGAGGCACTGAAAGACTTACCCAAGGTCACACCGGAAGTCTGTGGCAGGGCAGGGAATTGAATAGAGGTCTCCCGAGTCCCTCTTGAGGCTAGTGGCCTAACCACTGTACCATCTTTTCTCTCATTTTTTCAAACAATGGGGCTTACTCTAATGCCCCTTGAAGCCAATGGAAAGCTCCCCATTGACATCACTGGCCATTAGAACACACCCCGTGATCATGTATCTTTCAATTTTCTGATAGTACAGACAGTGCATACATAAATATAAAATCCACAGGAATAAAACTGCATCAGTGGAGACTGGGATTTTTCAAAAACGCTCACCATTGAGCTACCTGCTGTTCTTGAAGTCAACGGGAGTTTTACCCTTGATTTCGATGAGAGCAGAGCTGGGCAAATACTGAGTGCTTTTGAAAACCCCACCCTTAGAGGGACATGCTAAGATCGTTGCAAATGCTCACAGTATTTCAATCAAGGTCATAGGACGCTATGGTAGTTCCTGCCCTGTAAAGATCTATTTGCAATTTTCCCCGTTTGAAGACTGATTTGTTAGTGCCAATAATGAGCAGAATTCTGTTGATCGCTAAATTGTTAAGACTCAATCATGCATGTATATAACAGCCACCCCTTTGTCTGGCACTAGGGATTGAACCAAAGACCGCCAGTGCTAAAAGCGTGAGCTGCTACAGCTTGAGCTAAAAAGTCCCTGTCACTAGCTGAGAGTGGTAACAGACTCATATACTCTGGGGAGGGGGAACCTGTAACACATATCAGAGGGGTAGCCATGTTAGTCTGTATCCACAAAAACAACGAGGAGTCCGGTGGCACCTTAAAGACTAACGGATTTATTTGGACATAAGCTTTTGTGGGTAAAAAACCCCATCTGATGAAGTGGGTTTTTTACCCACGAAAGCTTATGCCCAAATAAATCTGTTAGTCTTTGAGGTGCCACCGGACTCTTCGTTGTTTATGTAACACATGCTGACCAGTGGGTTACACATGGCCTTAGTAATGAACTGAGCTTTGAGTTTCTTTGCTGGAGCTGGGGAGAAGGAATTTCCCCATCTGCTCATACTGCCTGTACTTCCACTCTTGGAACAATGTTCTGTGTATCCCCAAGGCAGTGGCTCTCACTCATCTCTCAGCCTGCCTCTGTCCCACCCCATAGCTCCTGCATAGTCGCATGCTGGGAGCGCCTGTGGAGCGGTGCTCTACAAAACACAGGGGGTCATGGTCTCAGCTTCTCCAAAAAGGACTTCAAATACTAGAGCACCCCTGGCATCATGCTAGGAAATTAAATGGAAGCGAATGCAGCTTTTGGAGAACCGGTGTGGCATGCCCCTGGTACAGGTGAGTGCATTGCAATAATCCCTGTGTCAAAGGCACGAGTGACTAGGGTGAGGTCACAGTCAGAAGAAAGGGCTGCACCTTTTTCGCGAAGTACAGGTGGATGAAAACGCTTTTGGCCACTGTTGCCATCTGGACATGCAGAGGAAGCCAAGAATCGAGGACTCCCAAGATAACAAAGACAGGCCACATCTTCCACCGAGAGGCTAGATTCTACTACCTCGGCGGCTTTCCTCCTCTGTTTTTTCCCAGCTTACCAGCATTACCAATGTTTTACCTGGGCTAAGTCTCAGCCACTTAGATTTCATCCAACCCACTTCATTGCTTAATTCAATAGTTATTGCTCAAATAAGCTGAATACTCACATACCATTATATACCGTTACTAAGCATCATAGTAGGTTTACAGTATAAAGCATGATAGTAAGAACAGTGTATAGTATACCCACAGATCTGTTCCTAACTCTAACCTGCATATATACCATACTGAAACAGCATAGAAAAGCTACCTAGGGCACAATTTCCAAACTTGGGTATGTTAGTTAAAGCACCTGGTTTCACATTTGGTTTCTCAAATTTGCACGTAGGTGCACAAGTACCTCCTTTGTGGCTAGATTGGGACAGCATTACTCACCCTGAGTAACATCTTCCTCCACAATTAGTCCCATTGACCGAGGAATTGGGACAGGTGTTTTTGAAGAGCTCAACTCCCACGTAGGCACTTAAATAAGTTGCTGGACTTTCAGAAATGCTTAGCATATTGGGTGCTGAGCTCCGTGGCAACTCTAGCTCTAATTGTGATTGCAGAGCCTGTGGAAAAGCTGGCTTGTTAATGTCCAAGTACCTGCTTATATTTGCCAAATATCTATTACATTGTGTACCTAGTGCTTCTCTGAGCAGTCTTATGTGGAACTGTGGGGGCTCTTACCTAGGCATCCAAGTTTGAAAATGTGGCTCCAAAATTATGACTTGTGTTTTTCCACAGGTCAGTGTAATGCTACAGCAAAATCAATGTATACAGTAGTTTCACATATGCTAACAACTAGAGGGGAGTGCAAAATGGATTCCTCCTCCCTCTCTGGCAGTTTCAAAATATCAAAGTTTTGGTCTACTTGGGACCAAAATCAGAATTTTTCTGCAAATTTGAAAACTCAATTTTGTTTTGAAAAAGAAAATGTTTTTTGTTTTGTTTTTTAATTTTTTTAAAAGTAAGATGACGGGGAGTTTTGAAATCAAGGCATTTCAATCCAAAACAGTGACATGTTTCATTTAAATATAAAAACTGACTGTTTCATTTTTTGGGGGAAACTTTTTAAATTGTTGTCTGATATGAACAATTTGGCAAAATCACATGAGTCTGTGCTATTTCAGTGTTCCCTAATTTGCATGTTTCCATCCCAAAAAACTTGACGGCTCTAGTAGCAACTGCATGTCCACAGCACATGCATTCCGTATGCACTTGCATAGCCTGTCTGCTGACACTCATTTGAGAAAATAAATGAAATGACCATGAGCTGAAAGCTTATGTGGATGCTATTAATAATGCTACATGCCACTTCTTAATTTCCTATTGATTGAGTGGTTTTTTGCTTAAAACCAAACACTGCACTGGTGATCGGAGACCCTTATTGCTACAATTCATTAATGCTATTTTGATTTTTGGTGCTTGAGAAATGGCATGTCTGAACAATGGGGGAGTTTAAGCAAAATATTTCTGGCATTTTGCTAACATTAGTGTTCCTGCATGAAGCCATCTGGTGGAGAGCTCCGAGTGCTGAACGAAAGGTGTAAACCTGGATTAGCATTGATATGGTTTTCTATTGCATTTGGCTGGTTTGCGTCTGGCTGGATGTTATCCAGGTTCCCTTAGAAGAGCCAAGATTGCCATCATACAGCGTAATGCCATATGTTGAGATTCATATGACATATTACCTAAAAGTCATAAATTATTATACTGCGTCTCTTTACAGGGCTGTGATTAGAAATGTTTATGTAAATGCACCTTCCAGAGAAAAATGGCACATGGTGTTAGACAACAATATGCATGGCAGCTCTAATGAGATACTTTGACTCAGGCAGGATGTTGTCTCAAAAACAATCTGATCCCAGTATAATGAAAAATTAATGTCCTTTTAAAAAGGCACTGATCTTAGATGAGGTTGCTGCTGGAATCATCAAGGAAGAAAAATGTAGCTTTTAAACACTAAAATCACAAAAGGGGGGAAATGATTTAAAAGAAAAAGACAGAAAACCATATTCTTAGGGAACTGATATCTGCCCATATCTCGCCACTCTGCAGTGCAGAATTGCAAGCAAGCATAACAACCTGTGTCATGGGGGCTATGTTCTAGGCAAACAGAGGGATTTTATAATTGCTAGACAAAAAGGATTGGTTTAAGAGAATGCAAAGGGGCCTTCAAGATATTATTTGAGTCATTTAGTGAGAGTTTCCGCTCTGGTGGTTGAATTCAGTTCTGTATGAGAAATTTCCAAAATGTTTGGGTTGTTTACATCACTGCATCTGGTTTGACTGTTAGCAGCAGCCTCCGATTTCTATAAAGTTTAGATCCTTATCAGAACATCACCGATGTTTGCATATGCTCAGACCTAGAGATTTTTGTTTGTCTCATTTCTAAATATCTCTGTTAGATATGTCACGTCTTCCAGCACAGACGTATGAGATGACCATGACAAGCATGCTTGATAGATTTTTCTCTTAGAAAGTTTAGCTAAAGCCTAAATCAACGTCACCAAATTAACCCTTATTTTTCTTGTATAACAGAGTCTGGAATAAGGGTTGTCCCTCTGAAATGTGTCTGATGTTTAGCAGTGTATTTTTTAGACAGTCAAGTTAGCCCTAGATTTTCTGCATTACAGCTTCAGAGATAAAAGCTAACACATCAATCATTCGACAAACAAAGATAAATACACTTATTTATAAAGCAAATATAACTGGAGCTAAATATTTACATGCATAATTAATGAGTCAGACTTTCAGCAGTATGTGCCAAAGAATATCAAGACAACTTTTTAATAACTAAGGACTTAAACAAAAAAACAGAAAACCCTTTTTACATTCACAAAGTTATTTCCTTAACTGTGTTCGATTTTTTTCAAAGCATGTAACGTCTAGGAGCTGATTCTCACTTACTCACAGTCACTTTACACCACTCTGGCAGCGCAATGGGCCCTGAAGTGCGTGTAGGTAATTGTTTTTCTTTTGCAATCTTTTATATGGTGTGAGAAATCTAATATCAAGGAGAACGTGTAAGACAGGGATAAACTGAGTAACTGGTTTTTGACCAAAGCTTCATTGTCAATATATTTGCTGAACCCCCATTCCTTAACAGGCAGATCTAATATATTGTCACATTCTAACAATAATGGAACAACAGAAACCCAGAAACGTTGGGTTTGTGCTAAGGTTCCATGTAATCAACTACACTAAGCCTGTGGTGGTGGTGGCTTTTAGTGTGATATGCAAACTGTGTGTGTGAGAGGACACAATTCGTTTTAATGTGACCATTCACTCATAATAGGATATGCATGGTGAGCCTGATCCTCAGCTGGTTTAAACGGCATGGCTTCTTTGCCTTTAACTGAGCTACACAGATTTACATAACGGGGGGGACACCTCTGATGGACGCCTATATATGAGAAATAGACTGTGATACTGTGAGTATACGATTCTATATTTACACCCATACATACACATGTGTATCTATATTTTCTTGTATCGATGGGCATGTTCCCAAGGCTCAGTGTCACCGTGGGATCAGCTCTCACATGATTATGTGAGGGATCAGCATGATCGGCTGTCACTGATTTCGCTGACATCTGTCTCCACAGTGAGACAAGCTGCAACATGAATTATTGAAGACATACACATGCAGATCGGTGTCATGATTACGCCAGACAATACACTCTGCCACGCTCTCGAGAGCTGAAGGGAGCCATGCGGACAGCTGCTTTAAG
Source organism: Terrapene triunguis (assembly GCF_002925995.2). NCBI lineage: Eukaryota > Metazoa > Chordata > Testudines > Emydidae > Terrapene > Terrapene triunguis. Next base: position 2,089,823 of record NW_020664487.1, on the reverse strand, counting down.
CCTTTTTGACAAGCTGTTACCATCTTTCAGGCACAGAAACTTTCCGTGAGGCTTGTGAGAATCTGGTAGGCCTATTGTCCTACAGGTTACCTAGTATTTATTTCTTCCCATAATACCTTGTTGTCTGCTGCTTTTGGATATTGCCAATTGACTGGGATTCTCTCTATATGGTACTTCTAGGCCTATTCAGACTTGAGGTTGCCAAACTGAGTAATACCTATGGGCTTGATCCTGCAAGGTGTTGAGCACTCTGATCTTGATCCAGCAAAGCAGTTAAGCATGTGCTTAACTTGAAGCAGGAATAGGAGTACTCACGTGCTTAACGTTAAGAATGTGCTTAAGAGTTTTTGCTGCATTGGGGCCAGAGAGCTCAGCTTGCTGCAGGATCGAGCCTGACATCCATTACCAGAGCTCCCGATACCTTTTTCTTACAGTGAATTCTATCCTTATTGATTTGTACCAAATATATTTTCACCTGTTCCAGAGGGAATCCTATATCAATGCCTTGACTAGAACTTACCAGAAACCTTACAAAAATACTGCATGACATTTTCTGGTTTACAATGACTGCTCCAACGCTATAGTGATTATTTTTATTTATTTGTATTAATTGTGAGCCATATGGTTAACTACAGAATACTGCATTATATACAGAATTAGTTGGCAGATTTGTAGACACCACAGTAGAAGTAGATCTTGAGGAAGGGTTTGAAGGATGAGAGGGTAGTCGTCTGATGGGTCAGATTGTGGTGGGTAGTCCAGACGCTTGGGCTGGTGTAGAAGGAAGGTCGAGTCTGGCAGCATAAGAGGGGTGATGAGAGTCAAAAGTGGTCAAGGAGGAGAGGGGTGGAGTTGTGAAGATCCCTCAAGGTGAGGAATTGAACTTGGTGGAGTAAAACAGGGGAGCAAATGGAGAGATTCAAACTGGGGGTGATCTGTTCAGATCAGTAGGTGAGTAAGATGATCTTAGGAACTGAATTTAGTATGCAAAGAGAAGAGGAGGCGTCAGTAATCAAGACATCAGGTGAAGAGGACTTGGACAGAGTTGTTTGGATAGAAGGAAGACTACATTTCAGATATGTTATAGAGGAAGAAACAGCAGAATTTGGACACTTCCTGGAAAGGATAGCGGGGAGTAAAAGATGACTTTAATATTATTGGCCTGAGTACAGACAGGATGGTGTTAGTAGTGGTAGAGAAGGATGGAGTGAGTGTTGTGTGGTAAAAAGGCTTTGTCAGCATGCATGTGAGGTGACTCTTACTCCGGGTGAGTTTTTTGCAAGTCATCCCAAAGGAGTGCCAATAAAACTTCCACGCAACACCAGCAAATATTGTGCACAGGCCAGATTTTTCACAAGACACTATTTTGGAAAGTTTTTCAAAATCTATTTTTATATCCTTCTAAAAGTAAAGCCTTGTGCCTTAGTAATTGTTACATCAACTGTACAGCCTTCAGGGGAGAGGAAAATTATTACCGATACATCTTGGCACATGTAACTCCTCTATAAAGTGGCTTTTCAATATGTACTAGTATGGTAATTTTTAAAGTCAGATACCTTAGAAACATCCAGATCTAGAATCAAGTGCACTTTGTCCCACTGGTTGAAAATATTTTGAAAAGTTAAATTTTTGACAAATTTTTTCACCAACTATTTGAACATTTTTCAACCTGCTCAATTAACAAAGGCCTCAGTTCAGCACATCACTAAGCTTTGTCCAGCCCTATTCATCTGTGCAGTTTAAACACATGCTTAGCTTTCACTGTAAGATAAAGTTCTGTTGACTTCACTGGGATCGTTGCATGTACTTAATTTTAAGCACATGATTAAAGAGCTGACCCAAGTCAATGGGAGTCTTTCTGCTGACTTCAGTGCGCACCCTTACACCCAGATTTTTAAAGGTATTTAAGCGTCACTTTGCTCAGCATTACAATGCCTAACTGACTTTGACTTTCAATGAGACTTGGGCTTTGTGTACACTATGCAAGCAAAGTACTGTTGCTGTCCCTATGCTGGCATAACCCTCTAGTATAGAAACAGCCTACACCAACTAAACTTTTTTTTTAATTGGTATAGGGACATCACCAGTGATGAGCTCCCAAAATCCTAATAACCGGTTCCCTACCGGGTCCTCGGCGGCACTTCAGTGTTGGGTCCTTCAGACCTGGAGCGAGTGAAGGACCTGCCGCCGAACTGCCGCCGAAGACCCGGTAGGGAACCGCCCAGTGAGTACAAGCCCCACGTGCCTCTCCTCCCCCACATCCAACCCCCACCCACGTCCTGCCCCCTACCCAACTCGCCCCGCTCCCTGTCCCCTGACTGCCCCGACCCCATCCACCACCACCCCGACAGACCCCCGGAACTCCCATGCCTACCCACCCTCCCCCGTTCCCCGTCCCCTGACCACCCCCCCAGAACCTCCGCCCCCTCCAGCCGCTCCCTGCCCCTTATCCAACCCCTCCTCCCAGCCCCAGCCCGGCCCTCTTACCATGCTGCTCATGGCAGCGTGTATCGATGCCGCGCGGCCCGCTGGAGCTCGCAGCCGCACCCCCTTACCATGCCGCTCAAAGCGGCAGGAGGCACGCTGAGGCTCTGCAAGAGGGGGGAAGGTGGGGGAGGGGCCGGGGGAGCCTCCCCAGCCGGGAGCTCAGGTGGGCCGGACAGGACGGTCCTGCGGGCCACATAGTTTGCCCACCCCTTTACAACCGGTTCTAAACCGGCTTCTAAATTTAACAACCCGTTCCCGTGAACCGGTGCGAACGGGCTCCAGCTCACCACTGGACATCACCTCCCTGAACAAAGTTGGCTACATTGACAAATAGCTTTGCCGATGGAAGAATGTGTCTACACTTGGGATTAGGTTGGCGAAGCTACGTCAGTCTGGGGTGTGGTTTTTTTTTTTCATACCCCTGTCTGATGTAATGGTTGACCTTACTTTTAAGCATAGACCAGGTCTCAGGCTCCAAGCTCCTATAACCTTTGAAAAATGAGACTTAGGCTTCTAAATCACTTAGCGATTGCAACACTGGGTAGAGCAATGTTTAAATACCTATTAAAATCTGGGCCTCGGTGCTGTGCTGAATAGGTATGAACTTAAGCTTGTGCTTAGGTGCTTTGCTGAATCAAGGTTTATACAATAAAAAAAACATGCTCACAGAGGGACCTATGCACAACTTACGCCCTAAATATATGGCTTAAGGGCTGTGCGGACAGGGACTGTGCATGAACTTCACGCTTGATGAAGTATTGGACAACAGAACAGTGGAGAAGTTTAAAACAACAACAACCAAACCTTCGCCTATTAAAATACTTCCCATTGTGCTAGTCCCTTTTTTTTTTTTTTAAGCATGTCCCCTAAACACTCTCTTAGTTTCTCTTAGGAGAGATCTGTCGATCATAATATAGCTCATTCAATATTAGTAGGTCAGTTGACCAGGATAGGTTTGTCTACACATACAGCACTTAGTGAAGACACTACCTCCGCCGACTGCAGATGGTCACTCAGGGGTGTGGATTTTCCTGTATGGTAGAAACTTCGTATCTTTTAGCAGCTGTTAATTTTAGTTAATTAGGGTTCTTTTCTGTAGGGTTCTTTCTCCCTTTCTCACCCTTTTGTTTCCTTTTTTATTTTCCTTACACAACAGATCTCAAGTAAAACAAAGACTTAACAATGGCTCCTACACTATCAAAGAGAAAGGATGAGCTGTCTTAAAGGGCTTATCAAAAATCAGACATCACCCTCCACCCCCCCTCCCCACTGCAGAAGTAATCATAATCCAACCCTTGGACATGGCTTCCTGTATCAGAAGCTATGAATATTTGGAGCTTTATGAGAATGGATTATTTATTCTAAATATACTCAGAGTAATTGTATAGCTCATATCCAGCAGGTCAGGATTACAGATTTCATTACAATTTTCAGAGATTGGAAGCCTTTATACAATTACTGTAAGTCCAACTAAGAGATAAAATCATTTCCTCAATATGGAACAGGAGAGTACACTGATCTGACATTACTTTCTCTAGGCTTCAGTTTCATTATGAAAATAAAAATCCTCCTTCATTTCATCCTAGGTTTGATATGTCCTCTGACATATGGCAGATCAGGTATGATATATGGTTGGAATTCCCCCCCCCCCCAATATTTCTTATATACAGCGATCTAGGTTCTTAAGGCCAGGTTCTGCTGCCCTTACTCATTTTGGGCCAGATTCTAGTAACCATATGCATGTTGAATAGTACCTTATTCTAGAGCTGATCGAAATGTGGAACTTTTGTTCTGTTGGAAATTCTCTTGTTCAGATTCTGAACAAAACAAAAAAAATTCCAAAATTACCCATGAAATGAAATTTTAGGAAAAATAATTCATTTCAGATCCATCAAAATACTTTGTTTAGATAAAACAGAAATGTTTTGTTCCAATTTAGACTTTTTTTTTTTAAAAAGACATATTTTAGTTATAGTTTATCAAGTAAAATAAACTTTGAAACAAAATATAAAAATAATGTTTCATTTTGGATGAAATGGCATTTTCAGACGGACACGTTCCAGGTAATTTTGGAACATTTTCAACCAGCTCAACCTTACTCCATGAATAGCCCCACTGAAGTCAATGGGACTATTAATGGAGAAGGTGTTATGATTGGAAGGGCATCAGAATCTGGCCAGCGAGGATTACTTTATTCTAGGGAAATAAATGGGACTATTATGGAGTATGGTACTACTGAGCAAAAAGGTCTGAGTACTTGTCCCTTAATGACACAGACTAAATCATAGCCACAAGCATTTTCTCTTTTCTGTTGTAGGAAGCTAAGGTTTACGATTTGAACTGGAATGTCTAAAATGTAATCAGGGTACCCACTTGCTACTGATATGTGACTATCTACCATTCCTACTTGGTCTATAAAAGACACATTTCTTTCTTTCTGGTTATAACCGTCCAGATTGTAAACCTTTTACTCCCACTGGTAAGCAGTTACAATTGTCAAAAAGACTACTCATGTGAGCGATTATTCACCAATAGGAGTAATCTGCTCCTGTGTTATCAATTTACTCCAGTGCAGACAGATTTACCTCAGAGGTTTGATGCTGGAGTTCTCACTGGCTATGTTGTCAATTACTAGTTCCTGATTATCACTACAAAAGTTTTTTCCCCCCCTGCTGATAATAGCCCACCTTACCTGATTACTCTCGTTATAGTTGGTGTGGCAACACCTATTTTTTCATGTCCTCTGTGTGTGTGTGTGTGTGTGTGTGTGTGTGTGTGTGTGTATATATATCTTCCTACTGTATTTTCCACTGCATGCATACGATGAAGTGGGTTTTAGCCCACGAAAGCTTATGCTCAAATAAATTAGTTAGTCTCTAAGGTGCCACAAGTTTTCCTCATTCCTTTTGCTGATACAGACTAACACGACTACCACTCTGAAACCTAAACTATTCAGTTTCTTTATCTCATCTCCCTTTCCCTTTCCGCAAAAAGTACGAAATTAAAGCATTATGTAAACACATTCAATTATGGACGGCGTTCTCCACTGCCCTGCACCTACTGTCATCATTTATATCTTTACAAAGTCTGAGTAAAATGCTACCGTTTGGATTTAGTGGCGTTTTACATCCACTTTACAGTCTCACTTTGTAAATGAAAATGGCAGTGGAGAGTCACCTTAAAGTCTGTCCTGTTCAGATCCTGGGTTTTGGTCTGATCCATCTCTAGGTTACGTGACTTACAAGATAAATTCCAGGTTTAAGATGCAGGAATTCCTCATTTCAAAGCACAGACCCTAAAACCATAAATGTACACAGGATGAACACAATTTTGAAAAGCAAAACTGATGGTCTTAGAGTGTATTAGTCTCATGTCAGGAGATAATTCACACTCCAGAACTATTCACCACACAGTGCAATGTTGCCAGTGTTCCAGTTTAAAAATAATAATTTTTTGGGAGTTTCCCTTTCTGTAATAGGGAAATAGGCATTTTTGCATTGTTTAATGGTTGATGTTTCGCCCAAAAGGTGGAGAAATCCTCCGGATGGCTTCAGAACGCAGGTATTCAAAGGGTGACCGAGAATGGGGCTAAAAGCCATGTGCTGATTGTTAGCCTAGCAACCCACAGATACTGGACAGATTGCATTCTAATGGTACTGGACTGACATAGCATACGTGGAGAAACAACTTTTTTTCTTTCCTCAGAGCTTTGAGTTATACACCTGTTCAGTAACTGGGTGGCTGAATGTAGGCAAATATGACAGTGATGCACATGGAGCCGTGTGAACAATGCTCATTAGTGACAGTTAATCTTTGGTAACGTTTATTGAGAGCATACAGAGAATGTTGTTGGCCAAGCCTCCAAGCCCATCCTTCCCTCCCTGTAAAACCATGGCACTTAAGCTTTATCATAATCTGAACAATGACAGATGAATGGGATTGCACCTCTAAATGGATGTCTCCTTTCAAAGATCGCTCCCTTGTTTGTATGGCATTGTTATGTTTGCCAGCAAGAAGGTTCTTTCCTAGGACAACATGTTAAAGAGTTTCAGGGTAGTATTGCGGGGGGTGTATCAACTTTTTTTTTTATATGGGACAAAGTGGACGCTACTGACAGCTGTCCAACCAACAAGATTCCTTGTATGTGACAGGAGCAAGGCCCACACTCTGCATGTCTGTCATATTGTAATGAACTGCAATGATATTTATTATTATTTTCAGCAGCTTTTGATTCTTAAAGTAGTCTAAAGATGATATAGAGAGGATTTTGTTTGCCATGCATGTATCTGGGTCAGTTTGCAGAATTAAGGGAAGGGACGACAGTTTCACTCAGCCTATTCAAGACGTCATCAGAACAAGAACTTTAATTCCTAGGATCTCTGAGCCTCGTGCTTCTTAAGCTATCAGTGTGTCAGGACCTGCAGCTCTTTACTGCCATGGTTCTGACGATGCAGTCGTAGGGACTGAAAAACAGCACAGCCATCGGCTACAAGGTCCCTACAGCGCGCAGAAATAAATGTACATTAACACGGTGAGGAAAGGAATGAGGAATTCTCCAGCAGGAAATCACACAGTTTGTGAAAGTCCTTTCCTGTCCGTGGAGCAGTCTGATGTGCTCTGGCATCTCTCTTTACAAGCAGAGGTAATTTTAGTTCTCTTAGGAAAGGAATAGAGGCTCAGTAGCAAGCTGATGTGGCCAGAAGTGAGCAGCAATCTTTGACAAGCCTACGTGCTGCCTTCTCCCTCTCTTAAATTTCAGGTGGAGGCCCAGCTCTGTCAGTACTGGGACCCTGCTATAGTGTTTCCCCTCAGAATTGCCCAGTGTTTCGGCCTTCACTGGGGCCTGCAGAATTCTAGTGTTGCATTGAGATTTGAATTGCTTATGTCCAGGAAACACTTCACCTACCCCTTAAAGGTTGTTCTATCTGGGATGGAAAGCCACAGCCATTCTATACTGGACCAGCAGCACCACACAGCAGTCTTAGGAGGGGAGCTGAAGAAAATAGCATACTTTCAAACGTAGATTTTTTGCAGCATGACATATCCACCATATGCAACAAAATATATATTTTTACTTTAAAAGGGATGGAGAATATTAAGACAATTTACAGGCGTTCGGCTGCCAGATATGATCCTTCTCCCATGTAACGGTTAATCTTCTTCTCATGCTTCTTTGTCATATTACATCTTAAGAAAATGAAAACAGGGAGGTGCAGAAACTTCAAATTTGGTTATTTGTGAAGGTTTTGCTGATTTCTGTTGCCTCCTACTGTCTTCTAGGGCTGTCCCAACCTATTGGGAAGATAATCCCTGGAGAATTAGGTGTGTTGGAATTCTTCTTTGGCATGTTGCAGACTTTTAAGGAGACCTATTTAAGCTTCCTCAGTAGAAATGGAGAAATGTTGAACTTGATGTATTCTTTCCGATGAACTTCAGAATTCTGGCAGAGCTTCTAAGCACTGCAAGCCCTCTGGCAGACAGTCGGCATAAAACATAAATTACAATTCTATAGTAAGTCCTTCAGCGGCTTCTGCTGGAACTCCGATGCCCCAGGAGCTCCTGAGGTTTATGAGAATTCCTGCAGCGTTCTTGGTATTACCACGTAGGTTGAAGAATTTTGACGTCCATTGCACAATTCTAGCAAGCAAGAGACCGTAATGCTGCATGCTATTGAATGCCAATGTCAAATTAGAATGACTCTATTTTACATATTTGTTGGTGAATACGTGTGTCTATGTAGCAGAGATACTGGTATTTTGTAACTTGACAATATGAAAAAGTGAAGGAAATTCCCTGACACAGAACTTAAACTGGAGTTACAGATATAAAAACATTAGAATGCGCTCAAAACTAGTCCAGTAACCAGCTCCATTACTATACATTGGGTATAGCCTGATTAGGCAAAAGTACACAAGCACATGCTTCTCTTTAAGCATGTGACTTCAGAGTGGTTACTCTCATTCTGACATATAAACACATACCTGAGTGCTTTGTTGAATCAGGGCCTTAAATCCTAATCCAGGCCGATAGGGTTTTTGGAAGCCATTTAGATGCAGCCATAGGCATGAGACGGCTAGCACCTGGGGTTTAAGATGTCAGGGGAGATGTTACCTCCCATGACATCCTCATGCCTGCAGCTGCAGCACTGAGCTTCCTAGTTACACTTAAAATAGTAGTGGATGGTGGCTGTTAGACAAACTGGTATCAATGTTTTCCATCAAAATAGTAGCATTGTGTTTTGTACTTCTCACAGTCATAAGCCACTTAAATCAAACTAACAGTACATTAAGGTTGTTTGAACTATTGATACTCCATATTTCCATACTCTTCAGTGAAAAAAAAATAAAATAACTTACCTTAAAACTTAGGGGTTTCTCAATGTTTGGTATGTGTTTTTCCCACTTCAGTGCTTATTTAAGGGTCTTTATTTGCTTGCCTATAGAAAATTGATGTATTTAAAACCATTAACTCCAATTTAACTGTGTTTTTTGGGTGGGGGGAGGAAGGAGTATCTGTCGATATACATAGACTGTACCTGTGGGTCAAAATCAGTGTTCTTGGCTGTCCCAGTAATCTCCTCCTTAAACACGTTATTAGCCTTCGGCTCTGGCAAGCCATATGGCTAGCAAATCTGGCCAGAAGCAGACTGAATCTAATTCATAGAAAGCTGGTAAACCTGGATTTGTTGCTATGTATGGCCAAATGTTGTCTTTAGTCAGCCAAGAAAATACTAGTAGCCAAAGTATTATGGTCAAATAGAAATGATTACTGTATTTTCAGCCGGCAAACCCAGGTGATCTGTGGGTGGGAGAGGAAAAGCAGGGCACAGCACAACCACCTCCTCTTTAAAGCTTTATACCTATAAAGAGAAGGCCTGCATCCGATCTCATAGCAGTTTTACGTTGATGTGACTCCCTTGGCTTCAGTAGGGTTTCTCCTGATTTACATCAAGGAGAGAGAGAAGAGTCGGGCCCAAGTTCTTTCTCCTCTTCTGCTTTTTGTAGTTTGCATTTGAGAATAAGGACAGGACTTTGTCAATGCTATATAGAGACAAGACTAGTCATCGTTATTATTAGTGGGGATGGCAACCAATGGGAATTGAATTCATGGAACCTATAGGACTCAGAGATATTAATGTATTCTTTTTTTAAGGTGACAGAGATGGAGCTTTAATTGTCGCGATGTGTGATTCTGTTTTGTTTAGCTTCCTGCAAGAATGGCTTATTTTTGTTATTATCTTTTAGTTTGTAAGAGTTACTCACTTAAGAAGCTTTCAAAATATTAACTAGTCGCTGAAGGTTCTTTGAAGAAAAATATGACTGTTCGTGTAAACAATTAATGGTTGTTAAGCATGGCAGTGTATATTATGACAAACAACACATGCTACATTATGCCAGCTGGTGTAATGATGTGATAATGTCTGACTCATTAACTCTGGCACACAGTTTACGATGCCCTTCTATGACAGGATTAATTGATTCACACATACATTAAAACAAAAATAACTAAACTGAAATTCAGCTGGAAGCCTGGCTTCTCATTTGTCATAAACCCTGTTGGTGGTTAAAGCTGATCAAGGCCTCAGTGCAGAAGGAGTTGAGGTTTGCCCACTGACCTTTGTTGTGGCTAATCTGGATCAATATTCTGCAAGCAGAAAATAAATTATATTTAAATATTGGCAATGATTTCCATAGAAGTCTCCCAACTATGTTTTTTTTTTTTTTGGTGATTATTACAATTATTAGGCCAAATCCTGAAGTCTTTAGGCAAAACTTCCCTTGCCTTCAAAAGGAATTTTTGCCCATGCATGGACTTTAGGATCGTGCCCATTGTTTGCTAATGAAGTAATAGCTGATTGTATCAACGTGATAAAGGAGGAGAGGATTGGTTAACAACTATGCATCAATTAATACATAGGTATTAATGTTGAACCAATGTTTCCAACAATACATTAGAATTTAAAGCTCATGCCAGGAAGAACTGTTATACAGTATAAGTAGAGCTGGTCAAACAGAGTGGAAATGTAGCTGGAAATGATTTGAATTGAGAACTGATACATATATTGTCAAATGAATTATTTGTGAATATTATTTGACCCTCTCTATGAATAAATGATCAGTAGTTCATTTAGTCTGATATTCTCTCTTTGGAGTGACCATTGTGATGGAGTGACTGGATGTTTCATAAGAAGTCAGAAACATAACATAATACACCTGCTGTATTTCTGCAATCCAGCTATATCATGGAGGGACATTCCTTCCTCACCTAAGCATGTGATGCTCTAAGTTACCTCAGCCTGTGTCATGAGTTATGGTAACTTGTATAATTTATAGTCTAGCTAGCATTCCCTCTGGGGCCATGTAGACCCTTTAATGCTGGGCTGGGACTAGATGGAATAACTGAACCCATAGTGTGTCTAGTGTTTAGAGCAAGCAGGTTATTCAAGTTTTATTCCTGGCTTTACTTCGACACGCCTTGATGTTGGGCAAATTACTGCGCTTCTGCGCGCCTTAATTTATCCTTCTCTCACATAGATATAATAAAACTAAGCCACAAGGAGGGTATGTGGCTTATTGTTTACTATGTATGCATATATTTTTGTTGTTATTATGCAGACATAGTATCCTGGAATATCTGTCTATTACTTTTCAAATGGCACTGTCCAGGGATGTTATTAAGAGAAAATGTTGTGAAGCTTAGAAGGATGGAAATGTGTACTGAAAATTGCCTTCAACCTCTATTTTATTACACTCTGGGCTCAACTTTGCTTGCAGTTGCACACTGCACAAGAAGAGATTTTCATTTAAGTTACGAGTCACATGCATAGCCAGGCCCTTGCAAATTATTTAAATGAATGTTCTCCCATCAATACATACATTTTAAAGAAAGACAGGCAGATGGGAAAGGAAAAAGGAATAAAATAAAAGTGCACACTGTGGACCAGATACTTCAAGTTACTCAAGTATTACTAAATTATGAGTTATGGTAACTTGTATAATTTATAGTCTAGCTAGGGGAGCTCCTACGATTCTCTCTGGGGCCATGTAGATCCCTTAATCTTGGGCTGGGCCACACAGTATTAGTATTACTCAAGTAATACTTAATCAATGGGACTAGTTACAGAGTAATGCTTTATGAGTAAAGGTTGCAGAATTAGGTCTTATGTGAGAGGTAAATGATAAACAGTGGTAGAGGTCACAGAAAACAAGGAACCAGTGCTAGTTCCTCAGAATATAAGTTACCTATAGCAGCTATAATAACTCAACTGCTCTCGCAGTCCACATTCTAACATTGTCTCCTATTTTCTCCCACCAATTCATAATGTCTGAGGCCTGGCATATAAAGAAGAAGACAAAACTAATTTTAGATTATCTATGGGAAAGGGTGCAGTCAGTACCATTAGATAATCTGTGTTATACAAGAAATATATAACAATGAAACTTTCCACTGTATAAAATATTGCAGTGTTTTTGGTTTTAAATAAAATTAGAAATGCAAATGGAAATTCATTACAAATGAAACAAAGTTAATTTCTTCGGGTAGTTTCTTTATGCAAAACAGGGAGTCCCTGGGCACGTGTTATGGGGCTGCAGAGAGAGATACTGTGGATATATATATATATATATACACACCATGATATCAGCCTAAAGGTCCTATTCCTGGGCTCTATGCTTTCATTGATGGCAGAACAGGTTCTTGAGCATTCTTAGCAATGGCCAGAAAAAGGGTAAAACCTGGTCATTCCCTACTGCCATTTTGAACGTAGAACCATATATCACTCCTGTTAAACTTGTGCAGCTGTCAATGGTAACAAGGTGGCAGCTCTCTGCTCCATGTGCCTGAAGTAATTCCTGTAAAGTTAACATTAGCCCAACTTAGGGGTAACTGAAGCTCTTCCTATCATTTAGGGTACGTCTTCACTACCCGCCATATTGGCGGGTAGCAATCGATTTATCCGGGATCGATATATCGCGTCTCGTTAAGACGCGATATATCGATCCCCGAACGCGCTCACCGTCGACTCCGGAACTCCACCAGAGCGAGCGGTGGTACCGCAGTCGACGGGGGAGCTGCGGCCATCGATCCCGCGCCGTCTGGACCCCAGGTAATTCTATCCAAGATACTTCGACTTCAGCTACGCTATTCGCGTAGCTGAAGTTGCGTATCTTGGCTCAATTCCCCCCCGCCCCCCCTCCCCCCCAGTGTAGACCAGCCCTTAGGCTGGGATTTTCAAAAAAGCCTAAGGGAGTTAGCATGGACATATAACCCCCTTAGGCTCCTTTGAAAATGCCAACCTTAGATATTATAGCTAAAGCTACATTGAATTTAACTTGAGAGATGCTTATAGAAATAGTCATGGATAATAAACACAATGTGGCAAAAATGTAGGTCATGAGCAAGGCTGGTCACAAATCTTTAATCAAAAAATGATAAAGGGGGGAGACTTTGGTGAATATTGGGAGATGTCGTCCAACCAGGGTGTCCAGCTTATAGCAATGAATGGGCCCACGGGGCAGCCAAACTTCAACTCACATGGGGCACTATGTGGTATTTCCGAATCTAAATATTTCAGGTTTGGGCCAAATTATTTTGGTTCTTTCAGTTTGACTGAAAAGTCAAATTTCTGAAAGGGGAAAAAAAAATTCCAATCAATTTTAGTCATGAAAGGGTTTTCTTTTGTGAAATGGTCTGTCTTTCTGACACTTTTTTTTTAGTTACCCATACTTGATATTAATGGAAGGTGCTTTTGTGGATCAAGTGTCCTTAAAGATGTAAAATTAAAAAACATCCAAAAATCACCTCATGAAGGGAGATCATTGTACAAACCCTACCAGATGATTACAGTGTTAAATGTACTCTTCTCTGTATTAGGCTACCCGATTAGGAGCCAGTGGCTTTACCAGCCTTTTGATTTATCAACGTTTATCCTTATGGAAATCAGTTTAATTGTAAGGCAATATTTTGGCTAGGCTGCTCTTGAAAAAGAAAGGTAAACTACCTGGTTAAGTTCATAATCTTTTCCTGTGGTTTTTCAACTTTTGCCACACTGCAGTTTTATTCAATCAGTCTTTCTATACAAGGCTCTCATGTGTAAGTCCAATGTAGGTTTAGATGTAACATCTAAATGCAATAAGAACCCTGGATACCCCAAGGGTGGGCTAATGTTAATGACACTGGAATACCTCCAGGCAGCTGGAGCACAGAGCTACTGTTGAGTTATCAGTTCATACCTATTTATCTGAGCTGAAAGCCAAGGCAATGCGCTAACCCAACATCCTGATGACTTGTCATAGTTATCAGATGTGACATGACTGGCCACTACAAATCTTTTTTTTTTTTTTTTTTTACACAATACATTCTTTTGGAGAATTTAGACTGTTTTACATTGAAGTGACAGGACAGAACATAATAAACAAATTGCAGCACAGCATGTACTTGCAAACTTTGGTCACTATGCAGAACCTACTTCTCTTATGTCTCTAATTGTAAAGCTCTGAGTTTTGGATCTGGCAATAATAAATTAAAGTTCCTGCATAAAGGTACCAACTAAGATCAGGGCCCCATTGTGCTAGGCACATAATAAGAAATAGTCCATACCTCAAAGATCTTTCAGTGTAAATAGACAAGACAAAAAAAGAGTCAGAGAAAAAAGAGATTATTATTCCCATTTTACAGCTAGAAAACTGAGGAACAGAAATCCAGTCAACTATCCTGGAGTTGCTTACAAAATGTAATTGATATTCAAAATTATTTGTCAGATACTTCTGGTAAACAATTGGTCTGTAGCTAGGGCATGTGAATACTTAGTATTTTTGAGTTGTGTTGATTGGTTTTGACTGGATACATACATTGCATGGTATGTTTGTGTTCACTAATTGGATGTACATAACTCTTTGAATCAGAGTTCCAGTGCTAACACATGTGATTATGAATTCAGAATTTGCTTTAGCTAAATATTGTCCAATATTCACTTAAGATTAATTGCTTCCACAAACATTTCTGCCACAAAGCTCCATGCTAGAATATTGACAAAAAGCTAACACAAAATGGGAAAAACATGGAAGTGATTATTTAAATATTCACATAAACATCAATTTCCGCCCCCCCGCATTTTTTTCTTTAGGATTTGCCCAATTCTAGTACTGGCATTGCTGGCTTTGGAGGATGTGGCATTACAATGAAAAGGTTACATTTAACCTCAGTATTCAAATGCAGATTTATGGAAAAGAGCTGCCTCCCTGGAGTCTCCTTTTAGGCCACATTTGTGGCACATTTAGGGCCAGATCCTCAGTGGGAGTAAATGAATGTGGCTGTTTTGACTTCACTGGAGCTAGGACAATTTACACTGGATAAGGATCTGGCCCTTTAATATTTATTTGAGATTAATAGTGCATCTCTTACCTTCTCGAGTCAGACACCATTAAAAATGGCACACACCTACCATTTATATATCACATAGCAGTATCCGTTTTTTGCTTCAAGGCAAACATGCTACAGTAGGTGGAGAGAGTCAACTGGACACATCAAGGTCGGGTTAGATTCCTTTCTTCCTGAAGGCAGCTGGTTCTAGGTCATTGAGACCCTTCTGATTTTTCTCTCCCTGAGGAGGAGCGTGTTCATCAACAGTCCTCTCCACACACCCTGCTAAGGAACTGGTACCAAATGGTCTTCTGTGTAGAGGTGCTGGCCCTGGAGGAGATTATAGAGGACATCTGGACAGCTGTATCCTGTCACAGTATGCCATCAAGATCAATGAAACACATGCACAGCCCCAATGCTCAGCCGCACAGAAATACCTCTTAATCAG
Organism: Terrapene triunguis; assembly: GCF_002925995.2. Taxonomy (NCBI): domain Eukaryota; kingdom Metazoa; phylum Chordata; order Testudines; family Emydidae; genus Terrapene; species Terrapene triunguis. Next base: position 2,074,528 of record NW_020664487.1, on the reverse strand, counting down.
CACTAATAATTATGCCTGTCTTTGCAGCTGAAAATATGTACTTGATCTCTTCAGAGTACAGAAACACTGCTGTAGCCTGTGAAAGAGCTCTGTATGTGTCATCAATCCTAAATTATTATATATACACACATACTGTACACAATATTATAATACAATATAGAAGTTCATATATCATATTGCTAGTATTAAATAATACACACACACACACATATATATATATATATATACACATATATGTGTGTGTGTGTGTGTGTGTGTATATATATATAAAAAACTTCACAGGAGCTATGCCAATTTATGCTGGCAGAGGTTCTTGGCCCTTAATATTTATTTAGAGATTTTTATATAGGCTTACAAAAATTTGCAGTATCTAATATTGTGTACAGTATGCATGCGGGGGGTATGTAAGACTGGCATCAAAGAAAACTATTTCTGTATTTTGAATGATTGGTTAAGAATAAGCTTGATCTCCGCTAAAAGAATTATCTTATGACTTTGGAAAGATAAACATTCAACTATGGAGGAGGAAGGGATCCCATCATTAACTCATATGGCATCTTATGAAAAGGTGATTTATGGGCTACAGGCAAGCACGGACAGATGCCATGAAATCTGGAGTGCTATTTCTGGACTATTAGTAACATTACTGATGTACTGGATCTTCATATAGTAAAGGAAGCTCACTGTTATTATTAATAGTTCAGGGTTTAATTGTGTTTTGTTTGTATTTCCTTTATCCACACACACACTTCTTTATTGTTATAGGATGATTTGGGCTGGAAGGGAACTGTTAGATATACACATTTTTTTTAGATTCCTATTGATTTTCATTTATGTATGTAATGACATAAGAAAATATGTGTTTACCTTTGGAGAAGATGTTTTATTTAGGGTGGAATTTTTAGTTAGGTGAACAGTAGAACTCCAGCTGACTCCCAGGGGAACAAAGTTAGGCCAGTGCTGAGTACTTTTGAAAATGATTTCTTATGCACCTGACACTAGCACCGGGGCACGTGACAGATTAAATTCTACTAAACATTAAATCAAACATTGCATGATATAAATTATGCACAACCCTCTTCTCTGGATTGTCCCATATTATTTTAACCAAAAAGATGTCTTGCACTGTGCTCTCAAGATCAGTAAATTGGACTTCTGGTGCACAGCCATAGGGAGGCAACATTCTCCTTTCAACTCCCACAGGAGCCCATCAACAAATTGTCAGAAAAAAATCTCTGGATGATATCAGCCATCATAGTGATAAATGGAGAAGAGAGGCCGTCCACAAGTAACAGGTTCAAACCCATTTATGGTTTTCTAATTAGAATCCTTGAAGTGTGTGTGTGTGTGTGTGTGTGTACACGCACTTAGGTACCTTAAATTGTACACAGAGGAAGATGAGAAGACAGAGCAGTTCCCAGAGCACAGGGGTAGTGTGCTCACATCAATTCACTCTGCTAAACAAGCATAGGTCACAGTCCAAAACAGAGTGCACTGGTGACAGAGGCCTGAAAGACTGTGGACAGGTTCACATAATAAGGAAAAGACTGACTTATTTAGCAACCAGCAGATGGGAAAAAAAGAGGTATGAGTCACTCATCCTCCCTGGGAATCCAAGAACAGTCAAGGATCCAAAAGTATCTCAGGATAACAAACTTCTCCGGCGAGGTGTGGAAATACTATTGTCAATTCCTCAAGTTGCTTCCTCTTGCTAGCCATTATCACATCCATCTTTTTTGGGATGAATTTCAGGTAGTTTGTCTATCCTTACCCTTCTCTCAGTCAGGCATTCAGAAAGCAAATAAACTGCCACCTAGATATAATGAAACGGAGATGTAGAGCTGCTAGTCATCTACATTCTGATAGCATTGCAACCCAAAATACCTATTCTCACCCAACAGCATATACACATTGGACAGGGGGCTGACAGAACAAGACCATGGATGGAGGTTTTGGGGAAGGAACAGCTGTCCAGCAACACTCTTTGAGACCTTCTACAAAGGAGCAGAACCATTGAAGAACAGTTGTATATTGTATAAACTGCTATCAGCTGTATCTAAAATGGGTGAAAGACGTAATGCACTTGAATTTTGACCATCTCCAAAAAATTGTAAGAACTTTGGGCAAAAGCCTTTTTTTCTCCTTCATGATCTGAGAGTCAGCTGACACATTCCTTAAACACTTGCATGGACTCTGCTGTATTACTTTAATCCATGCCTATGCATAGCATGCAATGGCCTATTTCCTTACTGGCTTTATGCTTTCAACAGATCTTTCCCTCTTCATCCCTTAACACAAACTTCATCCTCTCTTCTGCCCCACCCTTATATATCAGGAATATAGTGAGCTGCTGAAGCCTAATAATTGGGGTCAATCCACCTTTGTTACAGCATTGCAATCCCATTGAAAGCAAAGGGGATACCAAGGCAGCCGACAGAAGGTTTTGGTCCCTTATTTTGTTTTTTGAATATTCTGGACAGTAATCAAGATGGAAATTCCTTGCCAAGTTGGGGTCACTGGAAAATGTCCAGGCATGGTCCTGATTCAAGATGTGGAAATGGGACCAAGCAATCTAAGCTGAAATTTTGCATGATCAGATAATACCCATTTCCCTTAAGTTGAAAAATTGGTAAAAAGATTACAATAAAGGGCCCAATTTGTATTATTTACTCACTAGCCTGCACTGGGGGCCTGTGGGAAGCTGCATCACCTTGTGTCTTCTGAGCCCTGGCCCCGCTTGCAGCTCCCCAGCTCTGGTGGCCACTCAGCCACTCCGTTCTCTATACCTATTCTCTAGTCAAAAGAAACCCTGTATTTTTATCTTCCCATTAAGTAACGTTTGTCAGTGTTTTGCTACTATGTAGAGGTGCCAGATGTTACATTTGAATATGAACTTTTTCCTTTTCTATTCCTCTATTTCCAGAATTCCAAACCACCACGTCTATGAATAGAGCATGGTGGTTAAAACAGTGGTGACTTTATCTAGACTAGAGAACCAAACAGAACAGGCAGAGCATGGGTAGTGAGAAAACAAGCTTTTCCATGCTGCCCTATCCATGCATTCTACCCCTGATCTGAATGGATCCCCTTTAGGAGTTTCGTTCTCGTGGCCCTGGTGGATCTCTTTATTGAGACTCTCAACACGGGTATCAGTGCTGACTCAGGTGGTTGTTTATAAGGTGTGGGAATAGAGATTGATGGTCCCATTCCAGCCCCCAGATGAATCTATTTCACATCAGATGGTGACAATTTTTAGGAACCGCTGCCCAGAGCTCAATTAGATATGGGCAACTGGGAACTGGCAGGCTCTAGATCACATTACCAATACTCTGAACCAGGCAGCTCCCGGGCTAATATTGCAACTGCATTCCTTGCTTTGGCAGAATCCTAGGCAACAGAAGTCTAGGGTTTATCATAAAGTTTCATCACTTGCTCATTAGACACTGTGTGTGTGTGTGGGTGGGAAGATGCCTAGGTCTATAGAAGAGTAGAGCCCACAAATCACCTAGTAAACTGCTATGCCTACATGCTTACGTCTTTAAAGTTAAACAGTGCAATGGGATTTCAGCAAGCCCCACTGACACGCTTAATTCCTGGGTTAAAAATGCCCCTTGGATAAGAATCTGCACTCTCTCCCAGGCCTCGTGTGTTATTAAATCCCTATTATGTTGTTCTTTCCCTTGGGGAAAGGCTGGAGCTTAAGGCATCTCTGGAGAGCTGACAAACAACTTTATTACTCTGTGATGTTGCTGGCTGTCTCCAGTTCTTCTGGCAAAGAACAACCTCTCACTCACTCAGCACTTAAATAAAACTGGCATTTGCAAGGAAAACTTGGTCAGGCTCATCTATTTTGTGTTATAATTAAGGAATCCTCTGTCAGGCACACCTTTGTAAGCCTTCAACTCGTGTCAAAACTGTCACAGATATAGGAGGAAACATGCATATCGCCAATGACAATTAATCACCAAATGTCTTTGGAAACTATTAATCCCCATGGGGCTTTCACATCAGGCTGTTAGTTCAGCTGCAAAGGAGACAGTGTTTGAGGGTTTCTACTGTACTATTCGAAGGGACCCAGTCCTCTTACACTAGGCAGCTATTTATTACAATAATGAGATTCTTGTTAGATTATAATTAAGTAGATTGTCAGTATCTTTAGGGAAGAGGCTTTCTCTCTTTATTTGTTCAGTAAAGCACTTATCACATACTCTAATAATAATTAATAGATAACAGATGCCATAGGGTATCTTTTCTTTCAGGCTTCAGAATCCAGGAATATTTTTGCGACATCTTGGTTGATATATATGCAGTGAGAATATTAAAAGTGAGAGTGAGTGAATATGAATGATAAGAAATGGGAATAAATATATATACTTGTTCATTAGCCCGTTCGTTTATAAGCCGACCCCCCAAGATCGATAGGTAAAAATAGCAAAAACTGTCTGACCCTTTCATAAGCCAACCCTGTATTTCAGGGGTTGGCAATCTTTGGCTCCTGGCTCATTAGGGTAAGCTGCTAGCAGGCCTGGACGTTTTGTTTACCTGGAGCGTTCACAGGCACGGAGCCCCTCAGCTCCCAGTGGCCGCGGTTCGCCGTTCCCAGCCAATGGGAGCTGCGGGAAGTGGTGCGCCACTTGGCTGGGAACGGCGAACCGTGGCCACAGGGAGCTGAGGGGCTCCATGCCTGCAGACGCTCCAGGTAAACAAAATGACAGAGTATTAGATATTCAATTCAATGATTCCATAGAGTTTAAAATCATCAAATTTTGGTGTAGACCTGTTTATAAGCCGACCCCCGCTCTTCGATGCGTCACTTTTTTACCAAAAATATTCGGCTTATGAACGAGTATATACGGTGTTCTTATTATATCAAACATTTGACACATTATTTGTTAGAGATTCTGCTGTAATGAAAGTCACTCTTTGCCATGGAGAGAGATACCAGAACCATAGTAAATTACTGCTGGCTGCCGAGAGGGCAGTCAGTGCCGCTTTTCCTTGCATGTTCATCTGCAAGGCATTAACAGGCTTGTTCGCTCTCTCTTACGTTAGTGAATATGAATAGTAACTAGCATATGGTTTCCCTCAGCAGAATCGGTGAACTGGTGAAAAGGGGTTGTGAAATTTGGTTTTAGTCCTTGTGTGCATATGTGTCTGAATGGGTGATGGTGGTCGCACCTTTGGGGTGTCCCTGTTTCTGGCAAAGCAAGAGCTTTCCTCTGGAAATGCACAGCATTGTGAAGCAAAAGTCATTTGCAGCACCATTTAAAGAACTACCAGATTAATGCAGTCTTCTCAAAGCTGGGCTGTGCCATGAAGACTGGAATCTATAGCAATCCCTTCTGGGACCTGTCTATTCCTTCCTTTGCTTCTCTCTATCCATACGTGCAGAGCTGACATCTTTCACGCTCAGGATTGGCTGCCTCTTTCTGAGCCGTGTCAGGCACTAGGAGTCATTACTGAGCAATACAAGTTGCTTCCTCTCTTCGCAGCTGAGCATACATGCTTCGTCCTTTACCGTTCCCAGGTATTCAGCATTTGCGGTCAGATCCCCAGCATGGTAGCATGTTATAGTATTGCCATTGCCCAGGGTTTAAAAAACATGCATCAGACTCTCAGAAATCATGAGATTGGTTTAAAAACCAAGAGATTTTTAAAAAATAATAATTTGGGGGTCATTTTTATTCTCTACTGGTTTTTGGGTGCTTAGGATGGGCTCGGGTTATGTCTTTGAGCTTTTATTCATAAACATGAGCAAGAAACTTACTTTTTTATTTTTAAAGGAAAGCCTAGGTTTTCGTATTCACATAGCTCCAGGAGCGGGGGCTTTAAGAAACACCAAATATTGTGAGACTCATGATAAAAATCACAAGAATTAGCATCATTGTGCTGTACACTCACTACCCCCCACCCATTGCTTGCCATTGTGTTTTGACTGAGGTAAGAAAGCAGAATGTAGTTGTTTTGTTTTCATGTGGGTCTACATTTTCAAAATCTCAGGGTTAGATTTCCAGTATCTAGGAACACCCACAACTTGGACCAGATTTTTCAAGAACGTAGCGTCCAGCAATTCCCATTGTGACACGGGCTGTGGGTACTGAGCAGATCTGAAAATCTGTCCCTTAGCTAAGTCGTATATACAGCTCTCCAACTTGTTTCTTTCCCTTGTTTATTCCTGAGGGAATTCTGCGCCAAAAAATTAAAAATTCTGCATATTTTATTTGTCAAAATAACTCAACTCAATATAATCACGCCATTTTGAATTATTTGGGTAATTTATTTCAAAATACCAGTCAGTAAGTATGTCTGTAACAATACAGACAACAAAAGAGATTCAGGGCAGAGGGCAATAATGATATTTCCATGTACATCAAGCACAGAAGACTTCAAGGGTAGGTCTATACAGCAAAGAAGAACCTGTGGCTGGCCCATGACAGCTGACTCGGGCTGGCAGGGCTCAGGCTGCGGGGCTGTTTCTTTGCTGTGCAGACTTCTGGGCTCTGACTAGAGCTGCAGCTCTGGGACCCTTCCATCCTGCAGGGTCCGAGAGCCTGGGCTCCAGCAATGAAACAGAAAGACCTCGGGGTCCTGCCCCTCTGCGCAGGGGGCACCACAAAAACAGTCCCACATGCAGGCCCAGCCCTGCCCCCTGAGCCAGGTGTGGGGCAGGCAGGCTCAGCCCAGCAGGATCCAAGTGTGGAGGGGCTTAGCGTGGGGGGATCTAGGTGTGGGGTGAGGGGGTTTTGTGTGGGGCAGTCTGCATGCGGGCAGCTCAGTGGGGGGTCTGGGTGTGTGTGTGGGATCTAGATGCACAGGGGCTCATTGGGGGATTCTGGGTGTAGGGGGAATGGGACTCTATGGGGGTGTCCCTGGAACGTGGTTTGGGGCTCAGCGGGGGGGGTCTGGGTGTGGGGGGGATGGGATGGGGCTCGGTGTGGGGGATGGGGCTCAGCATAGGGTTGTGGGGGATGGGGCTCAGCAGGGGGCATCTGGGTGCAGGGGGATGGGGCTCAGCGGGGGGGGTCTGGGTGTGGGGGGGAATGGGGCTTGAGTGAGGGAGGCTCTGTGGGGGGTGGTCTTGGTGCAGGGGGTCTGGATGTAGGGGGTGGGATTCGTCAGGGGAGTCAACCTGCAAGGCCCCAGAATGCTACTAAATGCAGCAGAGAGGTGACGATGGTCTTAGTAGTGGAACACTGGTGTCATCATAGGGCCACTATATCTGCATGGTTATCTATTGCTTAATATATAGGGAGAAAAAAGGTGCAGGATTAACATTTGAACTTACTTTCAAGGAGGCATCAAACTGGCAACCTCTTGTATTTTCAAGAAAAAAACAAGCATGACATATCCAGTGCCCACCAAATTATACTTGCATTCGCTTGTCCTTCTATTTCTGTGTGAATGTGTAAGTAATTTTCCTTTGCAATCAGTGCTAAAATAACTCCCATATTTTTTTCACCCCACTTCAGTAAACTCAACCTAAAGTCACTAGCTCTGCATACGGCAATTTCTACAGCCTTGGTCCTTCCTCTTTCCCTCCCCATCTAAGATCAGAATCTTTATTTTCTTTTCCTTTTTTCCCCTCCTTTTTTTTTGTATTGAGTTGCTTGGCCAGAGCTGATAGGATAATAATGAACTGTATTGTATGCTAAACACACAGGCCAGGCATTGCAGGCAATTTCACCAATGCTCAGATAAATCACGTGGGGAAGGTTTTACTGGAAACTCCAGTGGATAGTTAAATTTTCTCTGGGTTAAGTTTATTCATTTTGTTTTGATTGAAACAATCAGAAAAGCTTGTGAGGCTGTAATTTCGATGGGAGGTTAAAGTAGGAGACTGACCGGGATATGATCGTATTTGCTTTAGACTTTGGGAGGGAGATTACTCCTGGAGATCTTATTAGACTGCGTGATTAAAAAAAAAAAAGAAGCAAATTTTCTATATCTAACTCTCATACAGTTGCTGCATAATGTTCTACCTATATGGAGGACTGTTTAATTTAACATTTAGCCTCATATATTGGGGGGAAAGGGCTTACTCTGAGTCAAACAATAGCTTACTCCCAGGGGATTAGGAGTATTAATATCAAAGTGATAACACAAGCATCAGAAACCATGCCAAAACAGATAGTTGGGGATTGAAAGGAGCCTGATCCTTTATAAAGGCTGACTTATTTGGTTGTCTTCCTTGTAACATTTACTTTCTAGAAGAAAAAGAGCATAGTAGCTTCTTGTTTTGTGCCTGTAGGTGAAACCCAAGACTCTCCTTGGCGCCTGTGGAAGTTCCCCAATGAGAGTTGTACAGCACACCTTGTCCTTCAGTTAAACTAATAAGCTCTGGTCTCTGACTGCGTTCCGATACCTGTACCGTAACTAATTCCAAACCTCTCCCCCTGCACCCAAGCTCCTCCTGGACAATCTGTATTTACCAGGTTTGATTCATTTTAATTTGAAAGTGCATTCCTGGAAAGCGGCACGAGAAAGAGCATTATTCTGTCTAGCAACCCAGCGCGCTTGAACACAATGCTCACTCGTGACATTAAATAATGACTTAGTGTCTTAGAATGTGCGTGTAATGAGGCACCATCATCATAATTTAACCAGGTAGTTCTGCTTAGTGGCAATATAGAGAAATTATTAATTAACCAATTTTATAATAGAATATACAGAGGCTATCTAGTAGCCTAAGGGGAAAGTGCTGTAATTTACCAATATCAGATGAATTAAATTATGAAAATGAGGTTCCAAGAGCCAAAGAAAGAGGGTGGAAGATTTAGCTCTAAAGGGGGTTTTGGATTTTCCTGATTTGCTAATGATGTTTGTTGCATGTCCACCCTTAAGGTCATTTGTAATGTGTGCCATGCTGAGAATTATGACCCGAGCATGAAATGAAAAATTAATTTGTTTTAAATGATACTAGACATTATTGGGAGAGAGACTACGTTCCAGCCTCCGAAATGACTTCTAATGAAGGGCTTACTCCTACCCTCAAAGGCGTGTGGGCCCAGAGTGCTGTGCAGTTTGCAAAATCAGCCACTGCAGGCGATGGAAAAAAAAAACACAAATAAAAACCAGCTGCAAGCTGAGGTTCTTCTCCAAGCAGCATTTGGCTCCCAGAACTCAGAATACAAAATGAAAGATAAAGGATATAAGCCAAGTTCAGCTCTAGTGAAAGTGGATAGAACTGAGTTGACTTCCGGTTGAATTGCACATGCTTACACCGATATGGAATTTGGATCTCTGTCTGGACTCCTATTAAAATCAATGGAGAGATTCCCTCTTGTGAGTTGAGGACCCTCAGCACCTCACAGGAGTGCTCAGCACCCACCAGGTCGGATTGAACCCTTAGGCTCCAAGGGCTTGATCCAGAGTCCACTGCGATGCATAGGAATCTGTCCATTGACATTAATGAGCTTTGGATCAGGTCTTAAATCAGCAAGTTACTGAAGCAGATACCTAACTTTAAGGACATGAGTAATCCCATTTAATTCAATGGAACTACTCACATATTTAGTTCAGTTTAAGCATGTGGGTGGGGCTCTTAGGCGCTACCACCATACAAATAAGCGTATAATAAAAAATAAAAGTTTTATAACCCCCTGAGCAGATAAGTGTAATTTTTTGGAATGAGGTTTCTGGTGCAAATCTTCACATTTAAGACTTCAAAATTCATTTTTTTGGTAAATATCTACTCATATAAATTCACTGCTTCCTCCGAGGTTCTTGCCAGTGAACTCATGTGCTACAGGAAGCTCTGTGGGCTAGTGAATTAGAGGTAGAACTGGAAAGAGATGTGGACTCAAATCCTGCTTCTGATGCTCGTTTGCTGTGTGGCTTTGAACATGTTATTTAATTAACAAAGGATGTTGTCAGTCATCACTTGAAGTCCTTCAGTCAAAACTGTCTTTCTGGAGTTGCTGGAGTTCCACCACACGTTCTTGGACTGCATGCAGGAATCCCTGGGTGAGGGTCTATGGCCTCTGTGATGCAGGAGGTCAGACTACATCATCATAATGGTACCTTCGGTCCTTAAAATCTATTACTCATTTTGCAAAGCAAACACACACACACACACAAGGTCGTGATCAAAGATTAAATAGATTCTCTTTTTAATTCAAGTGAATATGAATAGGACTTTTCAACTGTACCATACTCACGGAATGCAAACTGATAACTATTTTTATTTCAATTAACTTATGGAAGTATGGGAATGTATAGTTGACTGCAAGACACTAAGGGCACAGTGCAACAGAATGAAAACAAATTAAAGTACAATAAAAACATAGGGCTCAAGCCTTCAAACACCTGCTCAAAATGGACCCAGAGAGATTGCAGGGAAGCACAAGATGCACATTCTAAGGCTTACCAGTGTGATCACCCATTGACTTGGTCCCCAATCTAGCAAGGCACTTAATCATTTAATTTTAAATAAGTGAGTAGCCCTGTTTACTTCAATGGGATTATTTGTGTGCTTAAAGTTAAATGTATTTTTAAGTGCTTTGCTAGATCAGGGTCTCATATGTGAGGTGCAAAGCAGAAATGAAACAGAGTCCAGATTTATTTGCTCAGTGTTCCCGCTAACCAAGTCACAAAGGGCTCTGGGTAATCTTTTTATATATTTATTTTAAGACCTTGAAACAAACAAATGAACTAAAGGTGGGGGTTTCAAAAGGGCTTATGGACATTAGAAACAGAAGACCCTTTGAAACTAATGGGGTTTGGGTTCCTAAGTCCTTTAGATGCTTTTTCAAAATCCCACCTTAAAAGTCTTTCTTTTCCGCTGTGTAATCTCCCAGAATATGACAGCCCAACTACTGGATGTTTCCTTACAACCCATGATATATGTGACCTCTCATAATGATCCGCTCTAGAATTCGAATACTTCCTGGGAAGGAGGAAATATCAAAAGGATTTCACAGATCTCACTTTTGTTTCAATGTAATGATGAGCTCCTTAAAAGGTGGGTGATGTGTTAGCTCAGATACCCATCAAAATGAGTCTCAGATACAGCCAAGGCTAACACCAACCAGGGCTTTATAAAAGAACAGTTCTAGCATATATTTTCCACTTAATGGGAAACCAGTGTCAAGAACATAGGAAGCGTGTAATATGCTCTCAGCTGTTTGAACCAATAAGCAGACATACTGCTGCCTTCTGAACAAGCTGCAAATGATGAAGTCCTGCTGTGAGCCATATAAAGAAGGAATTACAATAATCATGCCTCATGGTTATGAAGGTGTGTGTTTCCATTGTGAGTTCATTATGGGATAAATAAGAGTGTAGCCTGCATAAATTGCCCAGTTGGGGGGGGGAGGGGAAACTCATCTCATCTCAGCCCTGCCTTTCCATGGAAAAGGCATGTCAGAAGTGACATGAGGGTTTTACACCAGGTTCATCAGTCCCCTCAATTGTTCATGTGCATTCCAAGCAGGTGTGTGCACGCCGCGTGCACGCCAGCCAGAAGATTTTCCCTTAGCAGCATCCGTAGGGTCGGCCCTGGCGCCCCCTGGAGTGGCGCCTCCATGGTGCCCTTTATAGGGGCGCGCCGACCTCCACACCCTCAGTTCCTTCGTACTGCCGGTGACGGCTAGCTGGAACTTTGCTCGCTCTTGCAGCAAGCCTAGCAGTGTCTCGTCTAAGTGTATATAGTTGTTTCCTCTCTCATAGTTTAGACCCTGTGTTCTACTCTAAGCCCCACTCCTCCAACGCAGAGCGTAGGCTGCATTCTCTGGTCGTTCGCAGGGCCCTGGCATTCTATATTGAATGAACCAAACCGTTCAGGAAATCAACCCAACTCTTTGTAGCTGTGGCCGACAGGATGAAGGGGCTCCCCGTCTCTTCACAGCGTATCTCCTCATGGATCACGGCTTGCATCCACGAATGCTACAATCAGGCCAAGGTGCCTGCCCCGCCAGTCACAGCCCACTCCGCAAGGGCACGGGCCTCCTCCGCGGCATTCCTGGCTCAGGTCCCGACACAGGAAATATGCAGGGCTGCCACGTCGTCCTCAGTCCACACATTCACGTCGCACTATGCCATCACGCACCAGGCTAGAGACGATGCAGCCTTTGGCAGGGCGGTGCTCCAATCCGCAGTGAACTCCGACCCCACCACCTAAACTCAGGCTTGTGAGTCACCTGCTTGGAATGGACATGAACAATCACTCAAAGAAGAAAAAACGGTTACTCACCTTTTTGTAACTGTTGTTCTTCGAGATGTGTTGTTCATGTCCATTCCAATATCCACCCTTCTGCTCCTCTGTTGGAGTGCCGGCAAGAAGGAACTGAGGGGGTGAAGGGTTGGTGGGCCCCATATAGGGTGCCATGGAGGCGCCACTCCAGGGGGTGCCAGAGCCGACCCTACGGACGCTGCTAAGGTAAAATCTTCCAGCTGGCGTGCACGTGGCGCGCACACACCTGCTTGGAATGGACATGAACAACACATCTCGAAGAACAACAGTTGCAAAAAGATGAGTAACCGTTTTTTCTTCTTTTTTAAACAAGGGAAAATAGAAATGTTTTTTCTTCGACAATTTTTACAACTACTTTCCCCTGCAAATTTCTAGCCAGCTTTGGCCTTGAGCAGCATGGGAGATAAGATCCCACAGTGTTATCTACAGTAAGGCTTGGAAAGATTCAATTGGTAAATGGCGGTAAACATCGATTTCACCATGCACACACAAATTGAGGAAAAATATTTCGATCAGTAATACTCAATATTTACATATAGGTAAAGTAATAAAAATGCTCCTTGAGAACTTAATTTGATTTAAGGCTCTTTACTTTGTTATTTTAACATGTGATGTTGACAGTTTGTGTTTTAACAGTTACAAAGCTTTAAACTTTTGAATCTCAGCATCTATTCTCATTATATAATTGTCTGATCTCCACAATAAGTCCCATAATTTTCTATAATGTAAATAGATAAAATGGATAGGTAATATATAATATAATATATGTTTTCAATTTTATCTCTTTTTAAAACCCATAATTTTATGCAACTATAAAAATGTAAATTGATAAAAAAATAAAAAATGCTTAAAATAAACATTGTCAAAATTATAGAATTAAAAAAATAAATTCTGCCAAGCCTAACTACAGGAGATTGAATAATAAAATAGATCAAATGATTCATGAATAAATTAGTCACAGATTGATGGAAAAATTGTGAATAATTTGCCAAATATTATTTGATGATCTACAGAGGTGACCAGATAACAAGAAAAAAAATTTTTTTCACCAATTTAAGCAAAATATTGACTAGACTACACACAAATATCATTAGACCAGATATTTATTTCTGCTAATTGCCTGCGATCACTGACCACCATGGTCAATCATTTTGAAAGCTGCCGAGAGGTGCAGCATGACCAAAATGGCCAACTAATGCTGACCAAACCCCATAGAGAATATTTATGACTCTGAAAAGAGAGGTCTCAAGACCTAAAGAAGGTCAGAAGTACATGAGATAGTCTTGGCAATCATAGCCTTCCTTTATTTCTTTCATACAAATAAAATACTTTTGTAATAAAGCAAGGAGGCCTAAAAAAAATCTATTGACCATATTTACAGGTGGGGAAGGAGGATAGAAGATAAAATGTCTTGCTCAAGGCCACAAAGGAAATCAGTATCAGATGCATAACTGGAACTCAGAAATATCCTGTCTCAAAATCCTGTGCTCTTGCCACTGGACCATGACTTTCTCTTGAGAACAATACCTGAGATAAGGTGTGATCCACAGCCCCCGGAACTCATTGGAAAGATTCTCATTGATGTCGAAGGAATGTGGATCAGGCTTATTGTTTGCTATTAAAGAAAGACTTTCACACTTGGAGAAATTGTTTTGAAGTGATCATGTATACAAAAAAGCAATGTATGTACCTATGATATTTTCTTTAAATATTTAAATAATAATAATTTCCCCTTCAAACATCTCTTTCCCACAACACCAGCTCCAGTAAAGTTATGATCCATATTTGTAACACTACAGGCTGTTTGTTAGACTTGTTAGTCTGCTTATCAAAGTAGTTGGTCAACTTTCCTTACGTGCCGGGGCTTTCAGATTCAGGGGTTTGGCATGAGCCCCTCTGTAACTAAAGTGAATAAGTAAAGAGTACAAATTTTGAAATAATGAAATCTCACTAGTGGGGTTTTCATTTTCTTCTCTAACATGACACAGGAGCAAATGACTATTGAAGAAAATATTAGACTTATGCTGTCTCCTGGACAGACTTTATCTCATGTCATTAATAGCCTATGCCCAAGATGTTCAAACATGGGTGTATAAAGTTAGCCTCATAAATCATATTTAAGCACCCACATAAAGAACCTGAGGTGGGATTTTCAAATGTGTCTATGTCAGCTAGGAACACAAGTCCCATTAACGTTCAGTGAGACTTGTGTGCCTAAATCACTTAGGCGTATTTTGAAAATTCCACCCTGAATTTCAAAATTACTCAGCCTCCAGCTGCTCCTAAATGCCAATCAGAGATACTGGATGCTCAGGACTTTTCAAAACTAGGCCAATTATTTAGATGCCTAAATATGGAGTTATGAGCCTAACTTTAGGCTCCCGCTTTTGATGGCTTTGGCCTAAATCATTGTCCTTCTTTGTTTCCAACAAAGTGAAGAAAAATTGAAATCGGCGACAGTGGCTTATCAGGCTCCTATTGTTTGTTTATTGTAAACCACAGCTGTCTGCGGAGTGCCAGCTCGTGACTGACAAACAAATGAGTTTACCCTTCATGTATTTGAAAGTGATACTGTGAATCCACATCCCGTATTTTAATTTTTGTGTCCTTCTTTGTCATTTTCCCAATGAAAATGATCCCAGCACTGATCTCAATGTTAATGTATTCCTGCTTACATTTGACTTCTGAATATGTTATGGCTAATTATCATTACACAGGACGAGAGATCAGAGCCCTGAGTGAGGTGCTTGGTGCGGGAATAAAAGGAGGCCAACTCTGCATCTTGGCATTGGGCCCAAAATTTGTACTGGAGCATCTTGAAACTGGTATGGTCTGTTTTTATGGGTATTTTTTAAAAATATATTTTTGAGTGGGGGAGGGGCAGGAACAGGGGCTAAAATTTCCCCTTGAACATGATGTCAATATGTTGGCATGTCTCCTTTTATTAAGATGCCATCCAACTGATAACAAGTCCTGCTGTGTTTTACCAACATAAAAAATTAGACTGGAGACCGAGGAGCGGCAGGTGGCTTTTGGCACCAAGAAATAATCACACTTGATGTGGAAAGTAAAGTAAAAGGAGCCATCTGTTCACTGCAGGAGGACGTGAAAAATCACATTAACATATTGTCACTAACATCATGAAATACACAGTTAATAATAAATTTAGTTATCATGGCAAGCAGCATTGGATGCTTCCCTAGAAAAAAGTAGTGTGTGGAAGATGTACTTGCTCACACCGTCTTATTGAGATATATATATATATATTTGTTTGAAAGCCTTAACCATGCCATTTGTCACTGCCTTTGTGAGCAGACGTGCTTCTCTTCCACTGGGAGAGTGAATGACTTTTCTGATTCCCTCTCCTCTCTTTGCCCTTTAATCTGCTGCGCTTAGTTCCATCTTTCTTTCCTGACTGGCAGGCAAGCACATTAAATGGGAGAAAGAGAGAAAGAAAGAAAATCTTTGAGTAGTTACTTGTAATATGGGCTCAATGCCAAGCTCATTTATATCAGTGGGAGTCCTTCCATTGACGTAAGTGGGCATTGGATTAGACTCATGATATCAAAGTCATCCTTGGTATAACTGCTTTCCTTCTCCACTGGCCTCATATTAGTTGGACTAAAATCATTGGCGTTACATCAGGGCTGAAATTGGCCCACAGCATCATCGCATCAAGTTATGGAAGCAAGTCTGTTTTCCCCTTTCCTTCCCCTTAACAATAGAGTCTTTGCAGGTACTCTGAATCTGTGACATCTGTGCAGTACATAGAAAGCTGTTCTTGGAAAGTGAGGGCCCTTCACTTAAAGATTAAAATCGATGGGTGGCTGATCATTTTAAATAGCAAAGTTCCCTTTCAAGAAAGGTTTTATGGACTTTTCTAAAGCAAAATGCGTTTGCTAAAGTACTGTGGATTTAGATCAAGACAGTTCAGCGTCTGAAACAAGATAATGTAAAGAGCTGCTCTAGTCTGAAGAGCAGCTTTGTAAAAAAATGGCAGAATGGTATTGCATATTTATTGTGTTTTTCAGATTTCTGTATCAAATGTGCTCAGTTTACAAGTAGAATGGGGGCAGACGTTTCTAATGGCCAGCCCTGCAAACTTGGTCTCAGAGCAAAGTAGAGTTCGTTCCTTCTTGTGCATCATCACTGGCAATGAAAATTCTTCTTCCACCCAAATTAGGCATTGAGCGACACCTGCACAATGTTATTGTTTTTAGACTGGAATGAGATCTGAGATATTTTGCAATTAACAAAGGAGATAGGACAGGCCTCATGCTGCAGTCAGATATCAGTCTGTCAAATCAGTCCAAATCAGTTGTACTTGGTCATATGCAACATAAATCTGGTTTAAGTGCAGCTTAGTCCTTTGTGGATATTTGTGCATAGCCACATTATCTGCCATATATACTGGCTGATTTTTTTCCCCTCAGGAGGGGCCTCTTAATGGAAGAGAAGTGTCTTGGAGATCAGACTGAGGTTCATTACCAGAACTATGTGGGAATCTCATTTCCTGAGTGCCAATCTGCTCTTTGACTGGCATCGACGTCAGTAGTGAAAATCATGGAAAGAAAAAAAGGGTGGATACAAATTTTTTTTTTAATATTTCTGTATATATGTAATCAGGTGAGACTCACATTTTACCTATCTCATTGGTTAATACTACAGATGTACTAAAAAATGGCTCCATATAGGTATGCCCAGGACTCAAAAGCAGCATTTCGGGCAAAAGACGAGAAAAGAATCTAAGCTTTTAAAAGGTATAGATTGCAAGACTGTTTGAGATCGTTAACCATTTGGAGCAGGGACAGGATATCTCCTGAGATCACGTTTCTTATTGAGATTTCTGGTGTTTCCTCATTCCATTTGAGCCAGAAAAATGATATGAATAGCTTCTATTGTTGATTGGATCCCAAGAGCACAAAAGTGTGAGCAGGAGAAAAAGTTGAACCGAACTTTTTCCAATGTAAATAATGGTTTGTTTCAAAGGGTAGGGGAAGGTTTGGATCGATAATTTTTTTCATCCAAGAACTGATCTAACAGGCACTCCCAGTAATTCATGATTTAGCACTGTTTCTGCATCCTGCAGGGGCCATGTCTTCTTCTCACGTGGAAAATATTGTTTGCGCAGCATACTGGAGATCTTCAGCATCAGTCAAAAATACGGTTGCAAAGTCTTAGATAGGAACTGAGAAAGAAAATAGTTTAGAGGAAAATAAACAAGGCTGGGAATCTCTGGAATCGGAACCTCCGCTCTGACACTGACTTGCTGTGTGGACATAGGGAAGTCACTTAACCTCTCTGAGCCTTGCTTTTCTCACCTGTATAATGGCCAAAATATTTTTCTTTTTTATGAAAGGGAGCTTTGATGAAAAAAAAGTGTTTTGATCCAAAGTGTCAATTTTCATGGAAAATTTTTGTTATGGTAAGAATTTTCCATTTTTTCAACAAAAAAGCAGAAATAACATCCCTCCCCCAACATTTTCAGTTTTTAGCAAACATTTTGGCTTTTGAAAACCAATTTTTTTAAAGTGAAAATTGTTTTTGAAAATCAAGTTTTACAGTTTTTGATTTCTGCTTTTCATCAAAAAACCAAAA
>NW_020664487.1:1976037-2056340 GCF_002925995.2 Terrapene triunguis | reverse complement strand
AAAAAAAAAAAAAAAACCAAAAAACCAAACCAAAATAAAAAACCCCACAGGAAATTAAGAACAAAAACAAAACTTTTTTTGGAACTTCCAGCAAACAATAATTTGAAATTTTCCAACCAGCTCTAAAAATAATATCTATCTTACAGGTTGTCTTGAGGATTACTTGGTTATATAACAGAGTTCAGCATTATTATTTGAGAGAAAAGTTGAAACATTACTACAGTTTTTCCAAGCATTGTACTCCCTCAAAGCTATTAAATCCTTTGTCTTTCTGCCCTTCTTTTTGCTTTGTATAGGCATTGGTTGCCCTACTGATTGACTCTCAAAATGAGTATTCAATGACGTTGTTTATTACCTGTCTGTTTATGAGCCTTATTCTGCTTGCATTGAAGTCAATGGAAGTATTGGCATTGACTACAATAGGAGCAGGGTCTGTCCCTGTGTCTTGAAGTATAATAGAACATTATTTGGATTAGTATCTCCTGGTATTATAGACCTCATTGAGTTACATCTCATGGAAGAAATTTTAAAAGTATTTAAGAAATGTATGTTTGCCACAAGGTGTGGTTGAGTCCAAAAACTTGCAAGGATCAATTACAGTTTGGACAACAAGAATATGCAGAATTCTAATATTTATTTCTAATAAATTTCTTCTGGAAGTGATGTAAAACCTCACATTTCAGGTCTGAAGCTAATTGTTAAGTATTCAGAATTAGGATGAGACCTTCTTGGGGCTGATTCTCCCCCATCTGCCTACTGTGGGGTTTCTTGCACCTTCCTCTGAAACATCTGGGACTGGCCACTGTGAGAGAGAGCATACTGGACTAGATGGAGCTCAGGTCTTGTCCACTGTGGCATTTGCTATGTTAAGAGCGGATGCTTCTTGGGTACCATTCTCAGCTGATTTATTTTTGAGTGATAATCTGCCTACTTATATGGCAGTAAGAGCATTAAAGGATTTATCCTCACAGCAGCCCTGTGAATAGGAGGTAGCATTACCCTCATTGTAAAGATAGGGAATTATACACTGAAAGAATAAGTAACACACCCACGAGTAATACTGAGTATCCAATAGCCATTCTGGCTTCCCAGACTCATGTGCTAACCACAAGATCATCCTTCCTCTCTTAGGCCCATAAGCAGAAAAAAACCTCATTTGCTAAGACGTTAAATTGCAGTGAGTAAACAATGTAGACTGTTTGGCCTCTGACATTTCACTCCATCTCATAAAGAAAATGTTACTTGTGGGAAAATTCTGTATAAATTGACAATCACTTTGTGTTCTGACAGGCCTTTTTTAGTTTATTAGCTATTTCATTATATACATGGTGGATCTCTATGCAGTTGAGGAAATCGGAGGCAGATGGGCTCTACAATCAGCCTGAGGGGACAGGAGAAATGAAACTTCAGAGCTCTTACATACCCTGAGTTTCCTCTTTTATCACAGTAGCTAATGGACCCGTAGAGATTGAGAAAATGCAGTGGTCTCCTGGAGGATCTTCCGGGTGGCCAGCATTGAAGTGAATGGGTGATCTCCAGTTTCATGAGGAGAAGTGTCTCCTGCAATGTGGCAGCAGCATTTTGACACACACAAGGGGGGATTTGAAGGCTGGCTTCATGACCATGAATGAATGTGCTACATAATAATGAATTCTAATTTTCTCTTATCTTCACTTGTTTATCTTCCCGCTCTACTTTTTTTTTTTTTTTTTTTTTAAATCTTTTATTACTTTGCATGCACCTTTCTCTGTGCCTGATGCAGGGTGTAGATGACCCGTCTGCTTACCAGCAGAATGGGAGTTAGCTCCTTACAGCTGATCAAATCATACAAAAAGTGACTTGTGACTATTTTAATGAATGGAAGCAGCATGTTTCATAAACTGTTACTTTGTTGCTCACAAGTGTTCAGAGGGATTCCAGGTAGTCTCAAAATTGTTTGCAAATCTCAAGCGCTTTCCAAATTTTAACTTGAATGGCGGTGGTTTATTGTTTGTATTGCATTAGCATCTAGCAGCCCAAGTCACAAGAGCAGGAGCCGGTTGTTCTAGGTGCAGTGCAGTACAAACACAGAACAAAAAAGATGGCCCTGCCCAAGAAACAAGAGGTGAACACAGACAGACAGAGGAACACAAGGAAACAATGAGACAATTATGATTATAATTATTTGCAATTGTCTGAAACGTATCAGAAGTGCATTAGGAAGCAGAAAGAGCTCCATACTCAGTTGTAAGAGGGATGGATTGTAGCATGAGTTGGGCTCTTTCTGTTTGTTTTTGTAGTTTTATATAAACCCCTGTTTTTCCCTTCCATTCTTCTATTGTTCGCTCTGTACTTTCAACCTGAAGACTAAAACCCCGGAGAGAGAATCTAGCTAGGCAAAGGACAGTCTGTTCCACCAGCTCACACTTCTTACGAGGGCTCAATCCAGCGCCTACTGAAATTAATAGGGAGGACTCCCATTGACTTCATTGGGAGCTGGATTGTGCACCTAGAGAGAAAGAACAGTCTTCTAGTTAAGCATAGTGCCGGGAGTCAGGAAATCTAAGCAAGATATTTCTCCTAAGTCCCTATTTAGGCATGTGAGAACGGAGTTTTCAAAAGCACCTAAATGACTTACGACAAAAAGTCCTACTGAAGTCAGTGGGAACTGCTGGGTACTCAGCACCTTTTGAAAATCAGGCCTTTTATTTAGGTTGCCTTAATATGAGGCAGAAGCCTAATTTTAGGCCCATATTTTGGAAAAGATTAGCCCTTGGTTCTGTTCCCAGCTCTGCCCCAGATTTGCTGTGTATACTTGGACACATCGATTAACCTGTTTGTGCCTCAGTTTCCTGATCTGTAATGTGGGGAGAATAATGTTCCTCTGCCTTACACAGGTGAGGTTAGGCTTAATTCACTGGCTTTGCTAAACTGCTTAGCACTTGTGCTAGATCATGCTGGGGCAAGGTTTTGGATCCACATGCTAGAGTTCAGACTGGTGACAATTTAAATTCATTTCATGTATGTGTGGCTCAGCAGAATTCTTAATAAAAAAGGAGGCCCAACCTTCTCAAATCAGATCCTGTAATAAAGTTTCTGGGTTGGTGTAACAAGGTGTCTGGCCCTTTTAGGTGAGATGGGTCCAGCCCCAGCTATAGAACACACTTAGCTTGCCTCCCCATTGCCACGGGCACGCAGAGCCGAAAGAAAATGCAGGCCTGTTATTTACCAGGCTGCACGTGGCAATAGACTATATTGGTAAGGGATGCAAGGAGAGTATGGGTCATGATGCAAACTGCAGACACACACACACACAACTAAAATTAATCAATTTAAAGTTTTATTGGGGATAATTACAAGGGGTAAGGGAGCAGCGTTTGATTAGCTAATAGAGTTAATGAAACTTTAAAACACACAATGACTAAAATATCTACTAACAATATTTATAAACAAAGATGCAGCAATTAGTAATAACTGATACTTACAAATACAAACCAACGCATAACGACCGGCAAACGTAGAAACTCTGTTTGAAACACGTGAGCTGAGAGAGAGGCTTCGAGGTGATCAGGCTCGGTTACAGGTGTACACAGGATACACAGGATTCGTTTTTCTTTTTCCTCTCCCTGCCTGCACATGGCAGGCAGCCCATAAAGTACCAACTATGACATCATAGAAGTGTCATAGGGGACGGGGCCCAAAACCTGTTTGTGTTCGTTTCTGATTGGCACAAGCAAAGTTTACACCAAGTAGGGGAGCTGGTGCCTCAAAGTCTGGCTTCGCCCCCAAAAGGTGAGGAAATGCATATTGCTTTAGAATGAGTGCAACACTGAATGACAAAAGAAGAGGCCAGGGCAATACCAGTATGGGCAAGTTTTACAGGATGCAGACAGGAACTCATCTCAACACCCAGATGGAGAAATGAGCAAAGTCCCATCCCAATGGCAGGCAGCTCATGGCAGGCCTTCTGGGAGTGGATTTAAGACAGAAGCCTGGGACAAGCTGGGAGACTCCAGGTAGGAAGCTCTGGGAGTTGCTGCTCAATGGAAACCAGGGAAAGACTCAAGAGGGTCTAGGAGGGAAGATAGGCCTTCGGGAAGGAGGGGCTGGGTCTAGCTTAAGACTGGTGTGAAGACTCTTTGTTTTGTGTTTGTTTTGTCCTGGATGCCCGGGAAGGGGTGGACTTTTTTGTTATTGACTTAGCTGGGGTGACCCAACCAGGTTGGAAGGTTGGGAGCAGCAGCTAGGCCTAAGTCAGATTGGGTAGACGGCGCGGCTACAATTGGTATGTCTGGAGATAAAGGGTCTGAATACAAACAATGAGCCAGGCTCCGAAACCCTTACTCCTGTTGAGTAGCAATTTTTTTCATGAGTAGTCCCATTGGCTTCAGGGGGACTACTTGTAGGGTCAGGTACTATTTGATGTGCATAAGTATATCCGAGTCTGCTTTTACTCAATTCTGATATTATGCCTATTTTGAAGGAAGGGAACTTGTCTAATTTTTAAGAAGTACTGCTAGAACAAAAATAAAATGCTTATAAATCCATCTTTGCCCTCCTCCTGGAGGAACGTGTAGTTATATTCCAGCATATATATGCACGTTCAGATCTGAGGAATAATAAAAGGAGGAATGTTGCCCATTATAAGCTCTAATATACATCACTAATTGGAGTGTGGTCGTTATTATTTTGATGAAAAATCCCCATAATACGATGGCTCCTTATAGCCCGTCAGGAGACGGGTGAGATAAATACCTTTGGGGTCCAGTTTGCCACTTTCCATGATACCGTAGCACACATAAAGTAGTGCTAAAGATCTGCAGAACATCTGGCAGGAGCAGGTGGCTGTTTACCTTTCAATATGTTATTTAAATGGCAATTTAGTTAAGCCTGAAAATAAAATTTAAAAAAAGGAAAGAAAAAGTTCTCATTTGTGTGGCCACATTTTATACTAGTGTCTTTCTGCGTTTGGTCGTTCTGAAAGGCTCTTTAAGGCATCTTAATATCTTTGTGACAAGGTTGAATGCTTTTATAGATAGCCCTGAGGAAGTTGCACTATTCCAGGGGGAACCCAAGAAGCACTGTACTTTAGGGACACCCCTCTGGGCCAGATTTCTTCCCTACTCCCCTGGGAGTGGGGGAAAAGGGGAAGGATGGAAGTGCAGTAATTTACAGCTGGCATCAAATGTGCTGGCTGGCCCACTGGGAGGAGATGGGAGGTGGAGATGAGGTTTGACCTATTTCCTGCCTCTCCTTGCCCACCTGCTCCTGCGGAGCAGTAAGTAAATATCCAAACCCAGGGTGTAGATACAGGGGTATGAGACAGGTTCTTACTACCCTGTGCAGACTTGTGATCCAAGTTACAACCTAGCCCTAAGCAGTTATGTGGTAGGAATTTGC
This sequence comes from Terrapene triunguis, assembly GCF_002925995.2. Classification (NCBI taxonomy): domain Eukaryota; kingdom Metazoa; phylum Chordata; order Testudines; family Emydidae; genus Terrapene; species Terrapene triunguis. The sequence continues at coordinate 2,050,961 of NW_020664487.1, read as the reverse complement.
ATTGTCTTTCATCATTCTGAAACATATATCTAGATGGGAGAATCATGTTGTGTCCCTCAAACATATATAGCTAAAGAGCACAGAAAACATCCGCTATCAGCAAGCCATATGGAACCCACTCTGTGTGTTGTGCATCCTCCTCTTTGGCAAGCCCAGAAGGCGTGAGTCTTGTGCTTTGGATCTGGTGGTTCTGGGTTCAATCCCTGGTGGTGACCAAGATGATGGTCATTACACAGATGTCCTTTCATCATAGGTGCCCTGGGTAAATTGCCTTTGATGAATGTCTGCAGGATCAAATTAACTGTGCATAAATTAGCGGAATAGCAGCTCTCTGCATTCCTATGTATGTATTCCTATGCCACGCACCCTCTAGAGACATTCGTTAATCTCAATGGCATAAACAGTGTTGCTACATTGGTATGTACTGTATTAGGTGGTAATTAGAAGCTGATTAGTATTAAAGAAGCCATGCATTCTTATGTTGTTGTTTAATTGACTAATGAAATTAAAGGGTTCATTTATAGTTGAAAATCTGACTCTACTCGAGAATAGATATTAACGTGTGCATTAAAGATACAAAGTTGTGACATAATGGATCCAGGAAGAAAATCTACAAGATGAGATACGTTTTCTATTAATTAGGCACTGCTGAATGTTTGTGTCTCTGTCTCTGTCTCTCTCTCTGTAAGCATGCTAAGTATTTGAATGTCATGAATAATGCATATGAAAGTCTCATGGCCAGATAGGTAATAGTTGTGATTGCCAAAGAAATGATCTTTGTTCTGTGTCCACAGCTAGACATCGTTTGGTGTTTTGTGTTGGCATTTGCTTTTCTTTTTGTTGTTTGGAAGAGAATAGAAGTCTTTGTGAAGAAGAAAAGCTTACAACGCTGCCACTTCTTGCATTCTAAAATTTGTGTGTGTGAACACAAACAACGGGTTAGATTCTGACCCAATGAATCCAGTTTAGTAATCTCTGATTGACTTCAGTGGAACTACTCACAGAATAAGGTATTACTTAGTGTGAGTCTCTCATAATGCATATATGTTTCAGTGGGACCTACAGACAAACTGCAATGAGCCTTTCAGCACACTGGTTTATATTAGCAGGAGAAGGCTGATGTACACTTCTCTAGTAATTTGCTTGGGGAAGGACTGAATGAAACCAGAACAAAGGCCACAGGATTTGGACCCTAGAATGTCTAGGGCTTTTACCATGAAACTTTCTTGCAAATTGTATTTGAGCGTGCTATTTTGTGTTGGGGACCGATGCCCAGTTTCAGGAATATTTTTGCCCATTTTGCAGCCATGCCCTCCTTTTGAGTACATGTATAGCTGTTTTGTGAATGTGAGTAGCACACATTCTTTGTGTCAGATTGTTCCCTCTAGACCTGCACGGGGAGGAGTTCTTCACACATGGATCTCTCCGCCTTCCCACTGTTTGGATCCAGTGGAGATCTCTCCTTGAAGTCCACACTGGGGAAGGAGTTGGAGATGAGGTGAGTTGGGAGAGGAGTAAATGGACCATGGGAAACGCAAATCGCCCTACTCCCTGTGCACTGTGAAACTTACCCATGTCCTGATGCAGCTGCGCCGCTGTATGCGCTCTAGTGTAGCAGTCTAAGCCAACTGGAGAGAGCTCTCCCATCAGCTTAATTACTCCAGTCACCACAAGTGGCTGTAGCTATGTCAGCGGGAGAGCTTCTCCCACCATCACAGCACTGTCCACACTGGCACGTAAGTTGGCATAAATTATGTCGCTCATTCACACCCATGAGCGACATAACTTATGTTGACTTAAGCTGTAGTGTAGCCATAGCCAAATCCAATGGAGCCTGAAGCTGTATTAACTTTTCTGTATACCCTGTCCCGCATCTCCTAGAGAACTGGTCCACAAACTTTTTGCCTCGTGCCCCCTCTTACGCCTGTCCACACCTCCCTCCCCCTGGAGCTGGAGTCGGGATCAGGGGACCTGGACAGGGGTAAGGGGGCTGAGGCTGGGGCCACAGCTGGGGGGTGGGGGTGGGGCTGGATGCAGAGCCTTGGGCCCCAGCAGCCGGGGCCCCAGGCACGGGGCAGGCAGCCAGGGCTGTGGCCAGGAGTGGAGCTGGGTGGTGGTCCCTCCCTGCCCCTGCCCATGGGGGCTGGCCCAGGCCCCAGACGTGTCCCTTTGAACATTCCTCCGCAGTCTCGTAGGGAGGTGTGCCCCGCAGTTTGGGGACCTCTGACCTAGGGCCACAAGGAACTGTTTTGGCCAAGTGGATTCGCTGCTAGCACAGCTCCAATGGGACTATGATCCAGAGAGCTAAGGATGAGGGAACTGCCAGGGCCAAAGGGGGATAAAGGGCTGGCTCCAGAATCTGTTAGGTTTTGGGCAGCTTTTCCATGAGTATAATAGAGCAAAGCCATTCTCCTGACAGGACAATGGGAATCCTTGCAGAGATGTCTTTGCAAAGAAAATCCCCTCCCGTATATCTAACGCAGGGGAGGGGATAATTTGGCCCATTGGCATTTTTAGGGTACTTTCATGGTAATCACAGTCAACATACAATAGTACATAGAGACCAATGTAAACTGGTGTGAAGTACTTACTTTTTGGCACTGCTTCATTACCTGCTATTTATAATTTATGTGCCTTATGGAGCAAGTTTGATAACTATCTGTCTTTATAGACACACCAGTTTCATTTACCTAAAGCAGCCTTTTCAGTTTTGTGTGGAATCTGATATATATTGTTGCCTCATCAAAGTCCAATTAAAATGTGGTCTTAACCTAGTGCTAGATTGATTAATAATTGCCTGTAGGACCTTTTCCCTTCTGTGCCTTTCCAGTGGCAGCCTCATCCAAAAACGTATAACACAGAAACTCTGAGTGACCTTGCAGTGCAGGGAACTGGTTGGATTGATCCAGAGCTGCACACATGGCTGGTAACCAGAGTCTCTCCAGCGGATCACAGATGAGGATTTACACTTTGATAACTTTGGCCCCACAAACAAAGGTCCACGTGGTGGCTGAGGACTAGATTGTACAACTTTCCTTGCACTGATGAGCTCATATTCACATGAGTAGTGCTCTTGACTTCAGTGGCACTGTTCACATGAGTCAGTGTTCAGTAACACTGTACAATCTGTGTTCAGTGTAAGGGCTGTACAATCTAGTCCTAAAAGAAGCTCTCCAGTAGCTGAACCAATAAAAGGCAATTGTGATCCCAATGAGCAGGTCTATCAGCAGAGGAAATGGTGTCATTCCATGTATATTCTTGCAAGTTGATCCATAATATGATTAGTGGTAATCATCAATTTGAGTAAGAACAGTAGATGTTCAGGCATAACATACCTCAGCTAATGCTAATTATAATAAAGGCATAAAATAAAAGTTAAAATATAGTTTCCAATACTTACACCTTTCTTGACAGAAATCAGGGGAAATCACGGAAGGCTTCCATGAGATGACTATGAGGAGTACCTCTCAATTTTTCTAAGGGACGAATCCAACTCTCAGTGAACTCAATGGACCTTTCATTGACTTCCGCGGGAATTGTATCAAGTCTCAAATTAACAAGATCCCTTTCCAGTATTGTTCCTTTCTGTCCCCAATTCCCATCTTTGACAAAAAAGGGAGGAAAGGTAGGTGGTATTTGAAGGTCATTACCTGGACAGAAAAGGCAGCATCTCATCCTATTGTCATGTAGGAGTAGAGTTTAATCAAAGTAGGGTTTAAAGGCAAATAGAAATCCCAGAAGAGTTAATATATGTTATGTAGTCATTCATCTCATACTCAGATTGTATGCTCTTGAAGGTAGGGACTATCCTTTTGTTCTATGTTTGTAGAGGGACCTAGTACAATGTGATCTCTAAGCATTATGATAAATTAAATAATTATTAGTGGTGTAGATTGGTAGGAAGTTTGCATTACCACTTGCTTGGGAAGATGGTCCATATTTATTATTGAGAGATCGTGTTTCATAGTAGTTGTCACACAGGAGTGGCTCATGACCCTGAGTTCCTACCTGGGCAAACACCCCAGACCAGTGGAATGTCCTATAATTAAATTTCACCAGGCCAGTAACATAATGATCCAGGAGTTCCCATTTAACAGTCTTACCCTAGATTCACAGTCCCCTGAGACTCTCCAATCTATTTTGCCACACAGACAAACTGGACTTAGTGAGAAATGGTCACTTACATCAAAAATCACACCACATCCAGGTTGTTTCCAGATCAGTCACTTATCCCTGATCAGTTGATACTCTAGTTCTTACACCAAAGACAACACCTATAGCTAATCCTGTAATAAACTGACTAAAGGTTTATTAACTGGGAAAAAGGAATAAGAGCATTATTTACAGGTTAAAGCAAACAAACATAAACACACAAACCAGTTACCATATAAATCCTAGGAGTGTCAGAGTTGTTGTGATCTGTTAATTCAAACAGTCTTTCAGGGTGGACCCAGGAGGCAGCCCCTGGGGATCTTTGAACATAACATACGAACATAAGAACAGCCGTACCAGGTCAGACCAAAGGTCCATCTAGCCCAGTATCCTGTCTACCGACAGTGGCCAATGCCAGGTGCCCCAGAGGGAGTGAACCTAACAGGCAATGATCAAGTGATCTCTCTCCTGCCATCCATCTCCACCCTCTGACAAACAGAGGCTAGGGACACCATTCCTTACCCATCCTGGCTAATAGCCATTAATGGACTTAACCACCATGAATTTATCCAGTTCTCTTTTAAACGCTGTTATAGTCCTAGCCTTCACAACCTCCTCAGGTGAGGAGTTCCACAAGTTGACTGTGCGCTGCGTGAAGAAGAACTTCCTTTTATTTGTTTTAAACCTGCTGCCTATTAATTTCATTTGGTGACCCGTAGTTCTTGTATTATGGGAATAAGTGAATAACTTTTCCTTATCTACTTTCTCCACATCATTCATGATTTTATATACCTCTATCATATCCCCTCTTAGTCTCCTCTTTTCCAAGCTGAAGAGTCCTAGCCTCTTTAATCTCTCCTCATATGGGACCCGTTCCAAACCCCTAATCATTTTAGTTGCCCTTTTCTGGACCTTTTCTAGTGCCTGTTTATTTTTTTTTTTGAGATGAGGAGACCACATCTGTACGCAGTATTCAAGATGTGGGCGTACCATCGATTTATATAAGGGCAATAATATATTCTCAGTCTTATTCTCTATCCCCTTTTTAATGATTCCTAACATCCTGTTTGCTTTTTTGACCGCCTCTGCACACTGAGTGGACATCTTCAGAGAACTATCCACGATGACTCCAAGATCTTTTTCCTGACTTGTTGTAGCTAAATTAGCCCCCAGCATAGTGTATAGTTGGGGTTATTTTTTCCAATGTGCATTACTTTACATTTATCCACATTAAATTTCATTTGCCATTTTGTTGTCCAATCACTTAGTTTTGTGAGATCTTTTTGAAGTTCTTCACAGTCTGCTTTGGTCTTAACAATCTTGAGCAGTTTAGTATCATCTGCAAACTTTGCCACCTCACTGTTTACCCCTTTCTCCAGATCATTTATGAATAACTTCAGTTTAGTCTCTGGCCCTGTCAGAGTTCAAACAGTCAAAAAGATTGCAAATTTTCCTGTGGCTTTGTTTTATTTCCTTCATTCAGTTTCCAAGTCCACAGGACAAGCTTCCTTGCATGTAGCATTTCCAAAGTGGGATAGGGCGATTAACCAATCCTTTGGACTGCCCTGTTCCTTGATGGTCCGTCTGATTTTGATAGTTCTTCTGGATGGGTGGGGATGGAGGGATGCACGATTCCTGTGCCTGGATTCACAAATTTGGAGCAAATATTTTCAAAGTTATAAAGCAAAACTTACATATTTTCTTATAGCACAGAGTACAGACATTGCAAGTGAAATTAACGTATGCAGCAACTTACAAGCATTTCATAGCGTCGAAATACATTCTTATTAGACTAATACCTATCGTGAGCAAAACTAACATACAGGTGGACTAATCTGGACTCCAGCTCTGAGTTTGTGAGTTCTTAGCTAATGCCTGCAGCCTGGGCAACAGCTGGCATCTGGCCTGGCAGTAGTCTTGTTTTCCTAGCAATGTAGGGTGGGGGGTTGTTTTTCTCTCTTGATGCTTTTCCCCATTCAATACAATTTATTCATCTTATCAATGAAGTAAACAAAGACTCTGGGCCAGATCTCCAGCACGTGTCAATTGGCAGTGGTTTGAATACAGAGCTCCAGTGAAGTCAATGGTACAACACTGATGTAATTGGTCAGCTCTGTGTTCTTGGGGAACCAGGACGCAGTATCCAGCCTGTCTGACTCACAAAGGACACCCCCCACCCTCTGCTTGAACCAAAACCGATCAGAAGAAAGACTTACAAAAAGCAGTGAAAAGACAGTGGGAGACACACCTAAACCCCTCGGGACAAGGGTGACGGGATTAAGGCAACTCCCAAGCCTCATTTGCATTGGAGATGGGACAGGGAGACATCTCTGTTAGCATACAGAATGGAGAACAGAGATTCCAAGGCAAGAACCACACTGAACTCTGGGACCAGAGAAGCAGGGAAGCACTGCATGATGGGAGATCTCTGCTCCAGATGTTAATGAACCCACGCCTGCACACACCCAGCTCAGTAGTTATCAGACCAATTCTAGTAATAAATCCTTTATTGGTATCCAAAATACTGAAGCTGCCTAACTGCATTGTGAGCTCCCTGGAAGGAACACTGCCCATAGCCAGGAATGATTCCTATTGTCTGTCCAGAACAAAACAACTTTGGTATACTTCCCTGAGTCACTAGTTTACCCATAAACAAATCTAGTGTTCTCCCTTGAACCATTGTTGTTTCCCTACAAAAAACCCGTACACACGCTCAAGTAAGCGTTCTGATTCCTGGATCCAACATCTGCATCGGTTCCGTTGGGACTTCATCTTCTCCTGACTGATCGTGCTGGGGGCTCTGCCTGACTCCAGCACCCCGGACCCTCAGCTACTGCCACCACTTGGGAACTCCCGACCGGTTCAAACTTCACAGAGTGGTATGAACCCAACACTCACTCTCTCTCTCTGCTTTTTTTCTACTCTAGGTGTGATCAGGTGTAGTTTCCTAAACCTGACTTTTGTAATCAAATTTAAGATAGATTTAATATTGTAACTGTTTTGTTGGTTTGGCTCCTCTATGGTTATTATCTGGTAATAAATAACTTTTATGGTTAAGCTGGTTGCTTCCCTCTCTCTCTTTTTGTGTGTTTTTGGCTTCCCCATTTGCTCTGCAGCATCGCTCCTCTTACCTAAGCTAAAGATCCCTGTAGCGCTCAAAAAATCCCATGGGGTTTGCTCATCAAGTGGGTTACTGCCAGAACAATTGTAACGTGAAAGTGGGGATAGGGACGTGCTGAACCTGTGGCATAGGAAGGTGACAGCTTGAAAGTGCTGTTTGACCCAGCCTGCTGAATCCAGGGACATATAAGGGATCAGCTTGTGAGTACTGATTGACCTGGTCCACTCAGACGCGCTCTGTTAATTTGTGTGTGTGTGTGTGTCTGTCTGTCTGTATGTGTGTTCGTTCATCTGATTCTGGGGCTGAAGGAACCCAGCCCTGGGGAACCTAGGTCCTGCAGGATAGCTCCACTGGGAGAGGACTTGCAGAAGGGAGAAGTAGAGCTCCATATGAAAACACAAGTGACCCAAGCAGTACATTGATAGAATTACAGAACTCCTCCGCCCCCCAGAAGAGTAACCCTAATAAATGAGCTTACCCCAAAGTAACGGGCAAATCTGGTAACACTGATTTATCCCAGCTGGAAATCTGACCCTCTTTGATTAGTGTCACTAGACCGTTCACACCAGTTTTTCCTCCCCAGACTGACAATTGACCTTGGGAGTGTTCTGAAAAATGATGAATGTTAAGGATTTTCTTCTACTTATGAAGCTACCCAATTTTCCTCTTATTGATAGGTGCATTAGAAGAACATCTTTGTTGTACCTTAGATGTACGAGTCATTACATTAGTGGGGACATTAGACCTTAGTCCATCCCGTGCTTTGCTGCACATTGGGCTACCCACATTTGCCATCCTTGCCTGTCAACCTTCCTTGTCTCCAAACCTTCCCATTTCATGTTGAGGTGATTGGTGTCATTCAGATCTGTTCGTTTCCATGTTATTTGCGATCTTCCTCTCTTTCTTCTTGCGTTTTCTGGCTTCCATTCAAGGGTGGTATTTGATAAGCGTTCTTTTTCCATTCTCAGCACATGTCCCAGCCACTGATGTCTTCTTTTGTAGATTATTTGTGAGAGGGTGCCTTGGGCAGTCATTATTCTGACTTCTTCATTTGTCTTCCTATCTCTATATGTTATTCCCAATATTCTTCTCAGACATTTGTGATGAAATGCATCCAGCGTTTGCATGTCTTTCTTGGTAAGTTGCATGTCTCGCTGCTATATGTTGTGATGGCGATAACAATTGCTTTGTTCATGTTCAGTTTTGTCTTGAGGGAGATGTTTTTGAGTTGCTAGATTTTTTGAGTCTTCCAAATGCAGCTTTTACCTTCTCGATTCTCCTTCTTATTTCCTTGGAACTAGTGCCATCTTGGCTGATGGTACTTCCAAGATACGTAAAATTGTCCACCTTCTCCAGTTCCTCTTCTTCAATTTTGATTTCTGTCCCTACAGTCCCCATTTAACATGACTTTACAGTTCTTTGCATTGTATCTCAAACCTTTTTCTCCATTACTTCTTTTACTTGGTTTGTGCATTTTTGTACTCCTGGGGGACATTAGTAAGGGAATATTAATATCCAATCACCCTCTTCCCCATCATCACTGATGGAGGAAGAGGTTATTTGGTCACTCTAAAGGAAACCTGTTTGGAAGGACTCAAGTGGAAAACATTGTGATTATGTGGAATTACACGTGGCAAATGCTCTAAATTTCTCCTGGCAGGTATGGCATAGTACTTATTATGAAGTTCCTATTTGAGACCAGAGGTTCCCCCAACTTCCCTGGTGGCATAGGGACCGATCCATTGAAGGCATAGGAATGACTCTTATTATGGGCCATGCTAGGATCAGACCCATGGTGGGCATTTGTCGGTTCACGGTTTTAGTAAGAGTACTTGCTGTAGAAAGTTATGTTGATGATTTACTAGGTGATGCTGTTCCATCTGAAGCAGGACTTGACATCACATACTGGAGATGAGAGAGTTTTAGCATCTGCAATGGGAATTCCAAATCCTTTCATTTTATATCAACTTATACCTTATATCAACTTTAAGAATATAAAAAGAGATGCCACATACATGCATTGCATACATATAGGTGTGCACGGATGCACACCCATGTATGCACACACTAATTTGACTTCTGATATCTCTGAGGGCACAGTCCCACAGCCCTGTTTTACAAGAGTAATTGTCATAGACAGCCTCTTTGAAATCCAGATGGTCAATTATCTCAGATTCTGATTTGGGAGATTTACTTACTTTTTTAGGAGTGGGGGTGGTTAATTCTAGCACATTGCACAGTAAGGAAACTTCTGCCACACAGCTTTCCAATGATTTATTTTAGATGTTTAGCCAAGGATTTAAAGGGGTTACTAGACTAGCACTTTCACCAAAGTTGCTCTTTATTGAAGGAGCCGGTCATAGAGCTCTCAAACAGTTGTGTCAAAGACCTAGCAAAAATTAATGGCTCAGAACTGATGGCAAGCTTTCGAGAATGCTGCTCTGATTTATTGAGTGGTGCTAGGCTCCAGCCTCATTGTGTGGAGAGCACTTGTCTTCATGTAACAGGGCTAATATTACTTCAAGCTGTTGTCAGTTGACTTGGTAAGATTGCTTAGATGCACTTCCAGGGTAGTTAGCCGGTGATGATTGCCCTTAAGTATTCAAAGAGCAGAAACCCTGGGGAAACGCTGATTAGCTGCCCATGAGGATGATGTTTCCAGCCATGTAAACAAACTCCGGTGAAGTCTCCTGGCTATAATGAAGACCAGGCCCCAGTGACAAAGCCCACTCTGCACTGTGCCGCTGCATAGAGGTTCAGCAATTTGCAGGAGGGAAGTGATTGGAGTCAGTCTTTGTGATGCACGTAATCCACTAATCACTACTCAGAGACTTCTGGTGCTCAGAAACAGCAGGAGGGAATTGGCTTTTATGAGCTGAAGGAGACACTGGCATATGTTGTTGAGGAGGGGGGAAGGAGGGACTACTTAAATATTTATAGATTAAGGGTATGCTAGGATCTCTTCCGTCTCTTGTCTGTCTAGTTCCCTCATTTTGGCTTGAGGATAATCAGAAATAGAGAACTGCAGCCTACCTGGCTAGTAACCTCAATATAACCTGTTTTTAACCTCTACTCTCCCTTTGACACAAACCACTGATGAGCTAAAAGAAAATCAAAGAGGGCATCATAGAATGTATGTAGAGGCATCATGGGCTGTCATTTGATGGGGATTTCAGAGTCTTGATCAAAATACGTGGTCAATACAACATGCCAGGGCTTTGCTGCATAGAACTCTACAAAATGTCAGGTTCTTACTGCCTAACTACCAAACACCACAGATATTTGAACCACTGCCAATTAGACAAGGTTCCAAAGGAAAGATACTGTGATGGGTTTTCCCCAGGGTGCCACTTGGAACTGGGGTACCACTGACCCACCAGCCTGGTCGCCCTCTCACACTGCGCTGCTGTGACAAGCTGCAAAGCCCTCCAAGCTTACACTTTCACCAGCATTCACACAGGTAGGGACACACCCAGCTGCAGGTACATGCAGGCTCTCTGACCACCAGCTTCCCAGTTTAGGACCCTAGAGCAGTACTGTCCTGCCCTGGTCAAATCTGGCCAGTATATGGGTTTAATACCCAGTCCACCTCTCCCTCAATGTGAAGAGGACCATGCACACTTGTGGTAACCAAGCAGAGATTTTCCCCAGACACTAAATGCACACTGGTTTGGATTAAAACATAAAACAAGTTTATTAACTACAAAAGATAGTTTTTAAGTGATTATAAGGGATAGCAAACAGATCAAAGCAGATTACCTAGTAAATAAACAAAAATGCAAACTGAGCTTAACATACTAGATAGGTAGGATATGAATTAGCAAATTCTCACCCTGAGTGATAAGCAGGATGGCAGATTCTTAAGGCACAAGCTGCCATGGCTTTGCAGCTTGGGTTTTCCAGATTTTCATTCACGAGTTAGAAATCCCTCTAGACTGGAACCATCACTTCCCACTGTTCAATCTTTATTTCTCAGGTGTTTCCAGGTGTGTGGTTGTAGGGAGAGTGAGGTACCCTCATGATGTCATTTCCCCCCTTTTATATCTTCTTCCCACTTGCTGGAAAGCTCTTTTGCTGTGACCTGGGTCAAACATTTCCCATTGTGTAGTGCTATCTCTGAGAGGTTTCTGTTGTACATAGTTCCTGGGGTAATCCGCATGCTTGTATGTATTTCCTCAGTAAGCCATTAACATTGTTTAGCCTTTTTACTCTTGTACCTGAAAGGCTGCTTGTGGGTGTTTTTAACCTCACAACGCGTTTCAGTAACACATACCTAGCCAAACTTCATAACTTCACATACACCGATAGCACATACCATCCAATGAGATAGTAATGTTTAGCAGATCAAGACTTTTAGAATGACCCCTCACAAGGCATACTTTGTACAAAACATATCCTAATGACATGACAGTGGTGAATAACGGGGTGCCAGGGTGTCACGGGTACAAATTAGCAGCTCAGCACCAGAAAACTAGCATGGAACAGTCCAAATTTACTCAGAGTCGGTTTTTTATAAGTTTAGCCTTCATGGCTCCTACCTTCAAGGGTTTTTTTCCTTTTGGTTCAAAGATGACGATTTTTGTTGGACAGCACCTCATTGTGCCAGTCCAGGCTCTGCCACCCGTGCTCCACACACAAATGGAAATGCTGTTGTATGTCTGGCACAGGGACTGAGCAATTCCATTCATGCCCTGTTACACAACGGAGGGAAAAGTGCGTTAGGATGTCTTCTCCCTACCCTGGCATCAGGGCCGGTGCAAGGAAGTTTCGCACCCTAGGAGAAACTTCCACCTTGCGCGCCCCTCCCCCAGCCCTGCGGCAGCTCCCCGCCCCCCCTCCGCCCTGAGGCGTCCACCCCCCCGGCAGCTCTCCCCCGGGAGCCGTGAGGCAGCTCCCCACCCCAGCTCACCTCTGCTCTGCCTCCTCCCCAAGCACGCCACCCCCGCTCTAATTCTCCTCCCCTCCCAGGCTTGCGGTGCCAAACAGCTGATTGGAGCTGCAAGCCTGGGAGACGGGAGAAGTGGAGCGGCGACCGCGCACTCGGGGAGGGGGCATAGCAGAGATGAGCTGGGGTGGGGAGCTGCCACACGGCTCCCCAGGCTGGGAGAGGGGGAAGCTGCCATGGTGGGGGGGGGGAGCTGCCGCAGGGCTCCCCATCCCAGCTCACCTCTGCTACGCCCCCTCCCCGAGCACGCCGCCCCCCCCCCAGCAAGGACAATAATTGCATGGAGCGGCTGCTGCGCTGGGAGAGGGAGTCTGAGCCGCACGTGTCAGCGCGCCATCGGCAGCCCAGCCCAGGAACGCTGTAAAAGAAAAATTGGGGGCACAGCTTTTTGGCGCCCCCAAATCTTGGCACCTAGTTTGCCTTAATGGTAGCACCGGCCCTGCCTGGCATGTTCTCCATAAGGGCCAGACACTGTCACAAAGGGACAGCCCCATCACTGGTCTTTTGAGGATGCTGGAAAGATGCTGTTGGGAAGTGGATGCAGCCTGTGGATCAGACTGCAGAATGAGAGCGGCATACAGGGAGTGGGGGGAGAGGTTCTAGAGAATGTCTCATTCCTTAAAGGGGTGTAGCGGTGGGCGAGCTCCCCATGAAACCGAACTCTTCCCCGAGCTCCTGCCCCGAAAGCTGCAAAAAATGGATTCTGGTATTATATTGCCAAAATAATGTGTCCACCTAATTCAAGATTATGTTGTAATTCAAAACAGATGAAACAACAACAAAACAAAAACAAAAAACCACACATCCTGCAGTGAAATTTTTCGGTAAGTTTTAGTGAACAATTTTTTTCACCAAAATTCTTAATTTTTTTTAAAAAAATGATCACTATAATATAAAATAATAATACTATTGCCTCGCTCTATATAGCACTTTTCATCAGAAGATCTCAAGGGGCATTACAAAAGAGATCAGTGTCAAAGGATAGCTCCATTTTACAGATGGGGAAACTGAGGCACAGAGCGGTTAAGTGACTTGCCTGAGGCTACCCAGCAAGGCAGCAGCAAAGCCAGGAATTGAATCCAGGTCTCCAGAGCCCCAGTGCCTGATCCATGCTGCCATGCTGTCTTCCCTGTAAGCTTGTTGAAAAAACATCAAAGAAAAAGTCGTGAACATTTTTTGGCCAAATTTTTCTTCTAACTTTCAAAAATTCTAAAATGTTTGCCAAAAAAAAAATTGTTTTTCAATGAAATGGCCACAATCCTAAAGCATTTCACCAACTCTAGATGTAATGTGCTAGCCCAAGGGGGTGAGTTCTGCTTTTTTAATTTGTCTTTAAAGTTTACATACCTTCATTTTTGAGTGGCTGCCACTGAGACCTCTCCATTCCATACACTTGTTTTGCACGTCATGCTAGAAAGTTCTAACATAGCATCAACATGTTGTGCCAAAGTCCTGCTCTTACTTTTTCAGTAGTGGGTGGACACGACTAAATTCTATCCTGTTCGGGATAACAGCACTTTTAAGAGCTATTAAAAATGGCACTTCTATAAATCACATATTAAATGGTTTAATATTGGATATTAAACTTGCATAAATCAGTTCTAATTGTTTAAAACCGTCGCCATACTGAAATCAGCCCCTCGAATCCAGCACAATCCGACAGTCCTTGAAAGTCACTGCAGTGTCAGTGTGAATGGTTTAGATGCATATTTTGACATTCTGATGGCAGGGAAAAAGGAAAACTAAAATCGCTTTCATTGTCACATTAAATGTTTTTGCACTGCAAGACCTTTGTAGCTGTTAGCATTGTGCATGGCAAAGCATGTAACAATTTGTTAAAATAATACAGATAACACAATCTCCTGTTTTGCTCTGGGTGGAAGACTCCGCTCTGCTAAAGATACTGACTCAACTGCAGTTCATGTTCTGTTTCCTATGATGGTATAGAATGATAATGGTTTTACGTGTATACAACCCCTCTGATCCCATTCAGACCTTTTATCCCAAAGGAACCCAACAGACCACCAAACTATGGTTGAGGATTACCTCTTCCCCCCCCCACCAAAATTCAGCTACCCATGGGCTGTTTGTCAGGGCACTGCATCACTATCCAACATTTTAGGAAGGGGAACATCTTTTCCAGCTGAGACTGCAGGGGGAATTTTAGGTAGGCAGAGCATCAAAGCTACAATTTGATTAGGATGGGAGGGTGAGGGCATTAAGAGCTCTACAGTACAATCCAAGTTCCTATTAAAGTTAGTGGCAAAACTCGGCAAAACTGGCAAAAGCCAGGCCCCTTTTCTGTCTCAAAGTGTCCCTTAATGGCCACAAGGGCTCAGGATCTCAATTTTTACACCTTATCTGAAAATAATGGTGCAACACAGCCTTCAAACTAGAGACAAGTTTCACTGTTGTGTTTACTCCACCAGTCTTTTACCCCAACTAGTATCAAAACTGCAACAATGGAATAAATCTCACGAGCCTCTGTGAAACCAGTAGCCACTGCACTTCTTTTATTTTGCCAATGGTGTCACTGCTGTACCACGAGATTTTTGGTTTTTTCCCCCTGTAGATGCAGAGAAATAGCAATAAAAGCATTATTTATTATTTTTGGAGGCGGAATAAAATGTGCAAAAATTGTATGTTGCTGTTGCTGCCACTGCGTACAGGATCTGAACAGGTGAAGACCAGTTGGTCTATAGGTCCCTTTAGCATTTCTGTGCCCATCTCTGTATGGTCTCTTACAGGAACGATTCTGAAATATTTAGACCTGAGACCAATGGTATAAGCTGTATTCATGCTTAACTTAGGGTATATTTAAAACCATGAGGCCAGATTCTATGGTCTGGCCCTTGATAAGCTGGCCTCAGCCCAGAACTGGGGTGGGGGAATATGGCTGTATACCATCTTTACAGCTGCCAGCACAACTCAGAGTAGCCTCACAATTGCCTGTGGCCAGAAGAAGTCATTGTAGCAACAGAGACTTGATCTCCAGCCACTGCCTTTCCCCCCTCAGCCGTGTCCCCCACATTAGGAGGTGGAAGGGGGAGTACAGAGCCATTCTCCCTATGCTGGAGAAACCCTTTGGACACTGGCAAAGGTGAATTTGGGGCCCTTTTTTACCATTCTCCACAACAACAAAAACAACATCTACTGAGTCAGCTTGCAGCTTTCCCAGTGCAACCAACATTTAAAAGGAAGCTTATTCAAGGAAGCCCTCAGAGTTTTGAGCCCATGAGTTAATTTTAGAGCCATAGCATTTAAGCGGGTCCAACAAATACTCAGACACGCCCCCCCCTCCCCATGCCAAAATGACTTGTGTTAGTTTCTTGCATAGGTGGAAGCTGCTTGTCTATTTTTTTTTTTTATTCAGAGATACTGTATTTCTCCTGACAAAGAACTGACAGTGTGTTTATCAGCAGCAGATGTGCGTGCTTTGGCTGAATTGCCAACAGATGCACTTAATCCTTTTTACAAGTGTCAGACTATAGTTTCACCAATAGGGTAGCACCCAATTGAGAGATCTAAACTGAGGGAAAATACATGTCCACTTTGTTGTTTGGAGAGGGTGGGGGGCAGCGAAGGGGAAATCCTGCAAACTAATTAGCGTTGCCAACCTAAGATGTCATTTCTGATCAAGCCACTTATGGCTGCTTTCAAGAAAAGATCAGATGGCTTGTATTAAACGTTGTGCAGTCAGAGAGAGCTTGCTAAAGCACAGGTTCTGTGGGAATACCCATTATAGACAGAAGGAAATCACTCTGCCTATTATTCATGGGCCTGTTTAGAGCCAATCTAGGTCTGTCGACAAGCACAGCAAAGGGCATTTCCAGGGAACTAATGGCTAACTGGGGTAGAGGACCCCTAGGAAATGCTGTAGGCCTCAGCTGCTACGGCTTAAGACACTGGCTGCACTTTGATGCTCATTTAGAGCCCTGTGGATGTCAATGGGACTCCACACAGGTGTAAGGAATTTGCCCCTATGATCTCAGTGTGTAGGATCAATTATACCTTGAGTAATACTAGTTTCCTGGATTTCCAGTCCCCTCATCATAGTGAGTATAGTAGAGATGGGCCAAAATGGAGATTAGCTTCACCAGTGGGTACATTCAGGTATCTCTCGATGTCCTTGACTTCTGGACTGGTAAGGTTGCTTGCTGATGCATGGGTGTTAGAACTTGGTCTGTACTGAAGTGGGGAAGAGAGGTGTGTTTAATTTCCTTTATCTAATCACCTATATTTTGCATTTTTGCCTCCCGTTATCAGTTTTTACTGGATGAAGACTTAAAACAGAAGGGAAAAAAACAAACGTGATGAGGAAATCAGGCAGCGAGAAGGAAAAAGGAAAGGTACTTCCCAGCTGTTCTGTGGTTCCTTTTCTAGACAAGACAGACTTTTTAACTTTACTGATGGCATGTATTGCTGCAGTGTCAGCACTGGCACCTTCTTACAACTTCATGTTGCGTGCAAGGATGTTGCTTGCTACTGTTTTCCAGATCTATAGACGCAGCTAGCTGTGTTTGTTGGTGACAGTTATCGGGGAGTTATAAGGAATCACTCATTGGTTGTTTTGTCACAGGAGTGATAAAGAGAAGCGTCCGTAGATAGATTCACTACTTTAGCTGGGGCCGCTACGCCTGCTTTCTAGAAGTGGAAAGTTCTAAAAAGTGCAGAATATGGACTAAACTCTTCCCTGACTTACAGTCCATATAACCCAACTGAAATGAAGTAAATCAACCCAGAATTTGACCCAGCCATTGGCACCTGGTCTAACTTGTACCTGAGCTTCCCAGAAGCAGATGGCCATCTGCCTGGGAAATGGCATCGTCCCATCAATTCCTTCCAGACGGTGAGACGTCTATGAACAGCCAGTGCTGGCTACCTATTGACTCACTGCTGGCATGTATTCATGCTCTCGCATTAGCACATACCAGAATCCAAGAAAAAACAGAGGGGCAAATTCAGCTTTCTTTCTATAAGACTGCATAAAAAAGGCAAAATGGAGTGACTATATACTATGAGTTATTTAAGGAGGAAAACTAGTTGATTTAAAAACAAACATTAAACAACTGTTCAGGGCCAGATATTCCACTGGTGTAGCTCCATTGACTTCATAACCATGCAATAGTTATGAACGGTGGGGTGTCTATCAGTAGATTAGCTCATGATGTGTCAGCATAAATAATAAAATCAGTGAAGATGATCCTTTACCTTCCCAGGGGAGGAGTAGGGGGCACACTAAAGGGCAAATCCTCTTCCTCCTACCTGTGCGTTGTTTTATTCAGGTTAATGGGACTAGATGAGTGAAATTAGGTAGTTAGTAATAAATGCTTATCTCTATTGTACGTATTGGGCTAGGTCCCCAGGTGATGTGATTCTGCCTGGATCTATTGATGTTACTGGAGCTAGGCCAATTTACACCAGCTGAGGATTTGGCCCACTGTATTATAAGTATCCACACTTTTCCTGATTTAATCAACAAATCTCCATGCTACTTTCATTGTTTAAGGTGTGATGGGGTGGGAGTGGTAGTGGTGGCTGTGGTTAGAATGTGAAAATAACGTCCTATCTGCATTCAATGTATTGGGCTAGTTCCTTAGCTGCTGTAAATTGATTTCAGTGGAGCTCTGTTGGTTCACACCAGCTGAGGACCTGATTTGTGTCACTAAATATCATGCATCACTCCTTTTAATTCATCAGAAATTATGAAACAGCTGAGAAGCGCCAGTCAAAACTGGGCACTTGAAACTATAGCATTTGATGGCGTGTATGGGAATATACAGACAGGGGACCTCCCATCACCGACAACCCACAAGAACTAACCTCTGGCAATTACTGGACAGTGTTTTCTCTCTAAAAAATTTTTAGGAGGTTTGCATCTCAGGATTTTAGCAGCCAAGCATAATAGAGTAAGAAAGATGTCAGGATGCATTTTATCTAATACAACAGGACGCTGTAGGCAAAACTGTTTGAAATTTGTTGAGAAGCAGGTGACAGCCACCCAAGTAAAGAGTCTCACTTCTGTGAAGTGTGTTATGCTGTGCTGTTGGTATTAATTTCACAAGCCCTGCTTGCGAGCGGGGAAGTGAGTGAGTGACGCAGTGCTGCTGCACTAAGCCTTTTTGGCTTAAGAAGTTCTTAGGCTATTTAAACATGTTGGGTGTAATCCACTTAATTGTATGTGTAAGCTTGTCAGGAGAACTTCCAGCAACAGCAAATCAATAGTGCATTCAGAGACGTGGCGGAAAAAACTGGTAATGCAGTGCTCAGTCTTCCTGAGTCCAGAGGCTGATTTGATTCCGAGTCTTGATGGCTAGGTCAATAATTAGAACAACAGCGTCTTGATCTTCATGTACAGTAAGTCAGGTGTGCATAGTGTGTAAGGCTGACAGCAGGTGTAGCGGAGAGTGTTAGTCTGGATTTACAAACCCTACGGTACCGCAATAGTCCAGTTAATGCAGTCCTGGAGGTGCCTGATTTCACCCTCAGAAGCTGATGGGCCCAAGTCTGGGGAAACACGTTGCAATTTTCCATGTTTAGAGCCCAATCCTGCAAATGTTTACTCCTGCCTGTAATCTTGGTGACTTGTATAGGAATAAGCATACAAACAGGAGTCAGCGTTTTGCAGTTTAGGTGGCTTGGTTCTAGGAATTGTGTGGAGACTATAGAAACCAAAAGTTGACATTTTTATTTTTTGTGGGTTTTACAACAAAGTCACCTTCTGAGTCATAACCCAGAGTTATAAGAAACAAGTGGATGCAGTATAGCTCGTCAGCCAGGAAACAGCGATTTCTTTTGCCTTTTCTATGCTGAGAAGTAAATCCAGGCATATTTATTATGCCACTTAAGCCCTGACCCTGCAAAGACTAGTGCGTTAAGTAACTCACATGCATTTGCGTTGTCCAGTTGAGTTCATCACCTTAACGGTGTATCACATTCCTCTCTTTGCAATAATAACCTGTGGGTGAAAAGAGAAAAATACCTTGTGGCATTTTAATCATTCCAGGGCTAAGTCCTATAACTCCTGTAACTGTAAGCGAGCTTGAAAACTCCAGCCTTAATCATTTGTAAAAGGAGTCGAACAGAGTTAGGCACCTGATTCCCATTGAATGTCTATGGGGTTTGAGCACCTATTTCCATCCCTCTTAAAATACCCTGCTTAAATATTGCAAATTTTTTTCCCCATTTCACTCAAAAGCTATTTTTGCAAAAACAGCTGGGGATGAGCCTCTGTTAAGATGTTGGGGAAACTCCCCTTTTTATTAATAAGGTTTTTATTCAAATACATGACAGACGTAAGCATATTATGCAGGCTAAAGTAAGTACAACAGTTACAACTGGTGAAGGGCATGTAACTGTAACTGTATTTTATCTTGCTTTCCTGTACTGTCTTACAATTCAGAGTTAACAGCACTGGTCTGGATTCTGCAGCAGTAGAAAGTGAACGTGGTTAGAGCCTCACTGTTGTCAGTCAGCGAAGCTCCACTGACTTCACTGATTTACAATTGCTGAGGATCTGGCCCCGTGGGTATAACTCCTAGATGAATATTATGAAGTCATTCCTCTTGATGCAGGTGGAAAACTCTCATTATTTTTAATTGAATTACATAGATGCAGATTGAGAGGAAAACATACCAGTGTATCATATTATGACCATTTAATTTGGGGGAGGCGGGGAAAGCTGTGAAAGAAGCACTGTGAGTCCTCTCTGTCAGTGGGTAGATCACACATGGTGATTTTTTTCTAAGAAAAGTATTTTCTGTGGCTTAGAATTCTCAATGAAAAATATAGTTGGGGCCAAATCCTGAAATTCCTCTTTCAGCTTCCAGGCAAACCTGCCACGGATGTTAATTAGAGTTTACTGATTCTGCTTGAGTAATGACCGATTCTGCGATCACACATGCCACTTTTACACAGGGTATAATGGCAATTTGGCCTAGAGGGTAGGGTACTTGACTGAGAATCAAGGCATCTAGGTTCTGTTTTTGGCTTTGTCCTGACCAGCTGTGTGATTCCAGCCCAGATCCCGAAGGCACTTGGGTGTGTAGGCCCCAGACTCAAGCACCTAAGGGCTCGTCTACACAGTCGGGTAATGCAGACTACAGGGATGTTATTTCTAAAATGCGCTAGCATGCTACACGTTAATTAGTCTGTGTGGACCCTGCTGGTGTGCACTAAAGCATCCCTGGTGTGCTTTAATATAGTCCTGTAATGTAGTTTCAAACAGTCTTTCCTTTAGCCCCAGAACCATGAACAAGTTCTTAGTCTCTAATAATGCAAAGCAATATTTTGCCTCAGTGGATGGATCAATGGACTTCTCCATTTCTCTCTATTCCCTGCCTAATAGTAACAAGCACAAACCCAGGCCTACGTACATGCAGACCGGCAGCCTCCAAGCTCTGCAGGAGTGAAATGCAGCTGTCACTCTCCAGGGTGAGTAACAGGAAATGTAATTTGTTGGGTGGAAAGAGTTAAATGAACTTTAACTGAAAAGCTCGCTCTCTCCCTCTCAGGGTAGAAAATAGCCAAGGGCAACAGCGGATGACTAATGTGTAGAATATTGCAATTAGTATAGCAAGGTACTTACAGGGATCAAATTAAAAAATTCATTAACGTACGCACTTAATTAAGAAACACTTTTCGGTTTACATGATAAATTATGACACCTATTAAATCTTCTAGTACAAGCTGTAATGGCTTCTTTGCTCCTGGGCAGAGAACTATTGCCTTTGAGGTCCTTTGAACCTCCCCAAGGACCAGCAGCATTAGTTACAAGTGTATTAAAAACAATGCTGCTTTTCCTGAGAGGTACAAGTTCTGCTTTATTGGAAACTAATTTAAAGTTAAGAAACCAGCCCTGGGATTAGGAGGCTATTGTACCACAAACACGACACGGATGGATGAATAAATAAAAAGTGACCTTGAGAATTTAAAAAAAAAAGGGAGAAATAAACCAGTGATAACCATATCACAATGGTGATTTACAAAGGCAGGTCCTGATCAGGCAATGTGATGCATGCAGGCAGACCGTGTTTGCACAGAGCCCCATTGCCTCCAGCTGGACTCTGCCCAAGCTCAGGGATCCATTCAAGAGCGTTATATTGCAGCCTATGGGCTTAGAGTTAGATTTCTCATGCCACCAAATAGCCATTGGCGGTTGCTGCTTTTCTCTCGCTCCTTTATTTATGTAGGGGTTTTTTTTAAGAAAGAAGGAATTTAAAAAAAAAATAAAAGGAAGAAGAGAATTAAAATAAGAAGTTGGAAACGACTCTCAAACTATGCTTGACTATTGTCATGGTCCTACAGATTTAAAAAACAAAATAGCCTATTGTTATTAATTTATTGTATCTAGATGTCCCTGTGGAGATTAGGGCATTGTGCAAACATGTTGGAACAGATGAGGTCCTTTCCCCAAATACTGTACAATCTAAACAAGCAAAAAAGGCAGAGGGTAGGTGCAAGGCAGTATTATTATCCGCATTTGTCAAATGCAGGACAGAGGCACGGCGAGATCAAGGGCCAGATTTTAAAAAATATTTAGGCACCTAAAGATGCAGGTGGACACTTAGTGGAATTTTCAAATGGGAGTCAGGTGACTAGGTGCTTTTTGAAAGTTCGTCTACGTGCCTAAATAGCTTTAAAAATCGGGTGCAAAGTGACTTACACAAGGTCACTCAGAAAATCTGTGGCAGAGCCAAACCTCCTGAATCTCACTTCAATGCCTTCACCATAATTCCATCCATCCTTTCTGTAGACTTGAACAGGGAGGAATATTCTCACTGACACTAGACGGTATCTACCCCTTCTGCATGAAAAGCAGTCGAAAGAGCAAATGCAAACCTTATTGCTGCAAAGAGCCACTCCGTGCTCTCCTCTCTGAGGCAGGGTTGCTAATGATACAGTATGGCCTCAGAACCTTGCACCGACTGGAAATCTGCCAGAAGTTCTATCAGAACCTCAGTGGTAGAACTGTGCAGGAACCAGGAACCGGGGGGGGGGGGGGGGGGGGGTTTGTGACTTCCATTCTCCACTGCACTGCACCTCATGTAGTTTAGTTACTTCTGCGCAAACAGTCCCAGATCAGAATGGTAGAGTTCAGGGCTGGCTCCAGACACCAGCCGACCAAGCACGTGCTTGGGGCAGCACCTTGGGGCAGGGCAGCGCTCGGGTTTTTATTTATTTATTTATTTTTTTATTGGTTCATCGGGGCAGCGCTGGAGGGGTTTTTTTTTGTTTCCACGTTGCTGCGCTCGGGATGGTGGGGCTTCGGGCGGCACGGTGCTGGGGGGGTGGGGGCTTGGCGCTCGGAGCGGGGGCTGGCGCGGCGCGGTGCTCGGACGGGGGCGGGGGCTTGGCGCGGCGCTGGAGGGGTGGGGGCTTGGCATGACGCTCGGAGGGCGGGGTGGGGGCTTCGGACAGCGCGGCCCTTGGAGGGGGCGGGGCTTCGGGCGGCTCGGCGCTCGGGGGCGGGGCTTCGGGCGGCGTGGTGCTCGGAGGGGGGGATTTCGGCGGCGCTGGGGTGGGGGTACGGCGGCGTGGCGCTCGCGGGGGTGGGCGGCTCCCTCTTTTTTGCCTGGGGTGGCAAAAAAGTTAGAGCCGGCCCTGGTAGAGTTCTATGTTCACTTTGCACAAGTGTAAGTGACTACCCAAGGCACAAGGCAATGGGAATTCAAGCCCCTAGAGGGCAAAGAGAGACTTGAAGTGGACATACAGTATGGGATCCTAATGTGAAAGAGCATTTCCCCTCCATGTTCGCCCCCAAATCTTGCCTCTGTGATTTCAGCCTGCCTGCAGCCTTCTGCGCCACATAAGAGAGGGACGCTATGATATGTTTCTATCTGTGGGATCTGAAGTTTTTTTCAAAAAGAACTCAGCGTCCAATACCTCCCATTTAGCATCTAGGTGCCTAAATGATGTGGCCAGATTTTGTTTTCAGCTGGATCTGTTGGGTGCTGAGATCTCTTTAAAATCCAGCCACTTCAGATAGGTACCTAAATGAGAGCCTGAGCTCTTCTGAAAATCTGGCCCCAAATGTGGTGGCTAAGCACTCCTGACAATCTGGACCTATTTAACACTCCCAGCGCATTTTCTAAAGTTAAATCCAATTTTTTTCTTCATATTGTACCGTATGGAATTCTTTTCATGAATGAAATTTTAAGTTAACCTCATAAAGTGCAGATGATTTAATAAACTATGCAAGTTGTAAGTAGGCAAAACATTTGTTGTTAATTAAAGATTATTGGAATAAACAAGTGAATAACACTTCAGTGAGAGACAGGCATGATGTTTGCTCGGTAGAAGATATATAAATATAGTTCAAAGTTTAGCAAATCTTTCTCCTCTCCAATTTACCTTAACCTCGCAGCAAACTAGAAGTTTTTCCAGGTATTAGTTTCCAAATACCAGTATTCTCCACCTTCTATGTATAGGTGTATACATTGTAAATTGTTGTCTTGGAAATGTTTTACAGAACCTCTTTTTTGGGGGGGGGGCCTGATCCACAGTCTATTGAAGTCATTGGAACGTCTTGCCATTGACTTTGGAGTCCTTTAAACGTTTTTTTCCCCTCAAGACTTAACACTGAGATCTTTTTACTTTTTTTTTTATCAGAGCTGTAGGTCAGATGCTAAGCAAATAGCTACACTGATATGCACCCGCTCAGGATCTGGTTTTGTGCATTACATCTTTTAAGAACCTCCATTGTTATGATCTGGGTGTGACATTCCCCAGGATACAATCTGGACCAATGAATTGCTGTCTCCTCAGTTCTCCTTCCAGGGGTGCCTTTTACACTGCTTCACTGTGAGAGCTACCACCCCTGTGTGACGGGTTGGATCACAGAACCCCCCTTGGGAGCTGCCACCTAATGTGCCAAGACTACTTCTGCTCCTGTTTTCCCTGCCAGCTCAGGACTCCAGCACCCTGTCTTGCTGAGCCAGACACTCCCGTCTGGCTCCAGACACAGACCCAGGGTCTGAATCACTTGTCCCAAAGCTGCAAGTTTACCTGAAAACAGCTCACAGTAGTGTGCTTGTCTTTAGCACTCAGATGCCCAACTCCCAATGGGGTCTAAACCCAAATAAATCCGTTTTACCCTGCATAAAGCTTATGCAGGGCAAACTCTTAAATTGTTCGCCCTCTATAACACTGATAGAGAGATATGCACAGTTGTTTGCTCCCCCAGGTATTAATACATACTCTGAGTAAATTACTAAATAAAAAGTGATTTTATTAAATACAGACAGTAGGATTTAAGTGGTTCCAAGTAGTAACAGACAGAACAAAGTAAGTCACCAAGCAAAATAAAATAAAATGCGCAAATCTATGCCTAATCAAACTGAATACAGATAATCTCACCCTCAGAGATGCTTCAGTAAGTTTTTTCTCAGACTGGACACCTTCCAGGCCTGGGCACAATTCTTTCCCCTGGTACAGCTCTTGTTCCAGCTCAGGTGATAGCTAGGGGATTCTTCATGATGGCTCCTCTCTCACTCTGTTCTCTTCCACCCTTTTATATATCTTTTGCATAAGGCGGGAACCCTTTGTCCCTCTGGGTTTCCACCCCCCCTCACTGGAAAAGCACCAGGTTAAAGATGGATTCCAGTTCAGGTGACATGATCACATGTCACTGCAAGACTTCATTACTCACTTGCCAGCACACACATATACAGGAAGACTCACAGGTAAACACAGCCATCTGCAGACAATGGGAGTCATCAAGATTCCAAACCATCCTTAATGGCCCACACTTTACATAATTACAATAGGCCCTCAGAGTTACATTTTATATTTCTAGTTTTAGATACAAGAGTGGTACATTTATACAAATCAGATGATCATACTCAGTAGATTATGAGCTTTGTAATAATACCTTACAAGAGACCTTTTGCACGAAGCATATCCCAGTTGCATTATATTCACTTATTGTCAAATTTTTATAAAACTATCCCAGTTACATTATATTCACTTATTATCATGTTTTTATAAAACCATATAGACAGCACAACGTCACACCCTGGTCTGCTCTCCCACAGCCTCCAGCACGTAGGTTACTCCTAGTTACATTGTCAGACTGCTGTAGCCAGCCACTCATGCAATACACTGCAGAACAACACCAGCAAATTCCCACTCCCTGACTTTCCCCAGAAATGTGCGTCTTGTACTGCCCAGCTCTCACATGGACAACACACTCATATAAAGTCCATCATTTTATTAACAGAAAATGATATGCACAAATCCTGTTATCCCAAATGGCGCTTCCCAAACACTTCAATCCAAACACACTGGTTTATATAAAACAGCAAAACAAGTTTATTAACCAGAGAAGGCTAGATTTTAAGTGACTACAAGTAATGAGACATAAAAGTCAGAATTGATTAAAAAAAAAAAAAAGTAAAACGCAGCTAATGCCTAACGTAACAAGCTAAGTGAATTTAAAGCAAAGGTCTCTCTCACCACATGTTCCAGCAGTCTTACTGACTGAATTTCTTTCAGTCGGGATCCCTCCTCCAGTCCAGTGCTGCTTCCTTTGTTCAAGTGTTGTCGATGCCATGGGTAGAAAGAAAGGGAGAGATCTGCTTTCCCTTCGTATATTTCTTTCCCTTCTTTGAGAATCATCTCCAGGTGAAGAGAGTATCTGCTTTCCCTTCGTATATTTCTTTCCCTTCTTTGAGAATCATCTCCAGGTGAAGTTCAGGAGACAGAAAGTCTGTGTGGATGGGAACCCCAAGCTGTTTCTTTGTCAAGAAGTATATTTTTCACCCATGCCCTCTTTCCTGCTGAAGAGTAGCCATGTAACCAGATGATGGTCTATTTGATTTCCTTGACACCTGGCTGAGATGTCAGCTTCGCTTTTGTCTCTGAGGAGCTGGTTTGTGGCTGCTCTCCAGACTTGGAATATGTATTAGTAACACCATACAGAGGAATCTTATAACTTTACATGCAATGTTGCCACGCATACTTTACCAGGACCATAATGATCAGCAAATTATGAGTTTTCAAATTATACCTCACAACACAGGTGCTGACTTTATTTTTCTCTGCCCCTTCTCCCAAGGTCCTGCCCTCACTCTGCCTCTTCCTGCCCCACCCCTCCCCCAAGTTCCCTCAAGCGCCTCCTGTCAGTCGCCAAACAGCTGTGGCTGTTGGGTGCTGAGTACCCCCTGTTTTTTTCTGTGGGTGCTTGAGGCCCGGAGCACCCACAGAGTCAGCGCCGATGCCTCACAAGGCATACTTTGTACAAAATTTATCATAGTATGGTTAAAGTGGTGAACATAGGGGTACAGACTGTCACACTGGGATATAATTACCAGATATGGGCCAGAACTAAAATGCTGGATCAAAACACCATGAAACTGTGGGAAAGAGTAGATCTAAACTTTACAACTGAATCCCATTTCTAATTATTATTTAAGCATGGATCTGCTATCCTCAGGAGGAACATTAGTTTTATCCTCCCTATGACCCATCCGGGTAATAATTCTGCTTACCGCTTCCACAAAGGTTTAGCCTTTGACTTAATTATATGGAAATGCAAGTAATATCTAGCATACACAGTATTTAATAGACACTGACAGGGCTATATACTTTTTTTTACTTTATACGACATATCTTGTTCCCTTTTTAATAGATCAATGACAGGAAATGCCACTAGAAAAACTTTTTAAAAACAATGTTTTTAGGTACAGTGGAAGGTATTAGATTGTCTTCGTTGACTTTTCTTTACTGTCTATTGTGAAATAAAGTACCTGATGCTTTCCCCCCAGAAGCCTGTAATGACATAGCTGGGGTACAGTCCAGGCTAGCGGGGGCTGTCACCCCTGCCCTGTAACCTGGGGTGCCCTTGACAATGCCTTGCTACTGAAACCTCCAGGATGTAAGTCCCTCCCAGCTATGGCTCTGTGTGTGCTACAGCTAGCCAGCTACACTTGGCTCTTAGCAGCGTTGGTTATGCTGCAGGGTGACCCCAACATACCCCCAGTCTCAGATCTTCCCCCAGAAATCTATGTCCTCTATCCCCCCCAGCCCTCTCCTGGACAGTACAAATATATTAAGTCTGTTATTCCTTTAAGGGAATAATATGACAGCTTATTATTTTAAATGGAATACTCAGACACTTCAATTTAAACACACTGGGTTAGATAAAACAGTAAAACAAGTTTATTAACTACAGAGAGATTTTAAGTGACTATAATTTATGAGGAATAAAAGTCAGAAATGGTTGCAAGAAAAAATAAGGATAAAAATAGTTTCTTAAGTAGATACTAGTAAACATCTTTGGTGCAAAGCAAACTTTCTCACCACATGCGCCAGCAGATTATTGACCCAAACTCTCAGGTCAGGAACCACCCCTGCAACCCCTGAGTCCAACAGCTGTTTTTCTTTGTCATCTTAGGTGCAATGCCAGAGACAGACGGGGGGGAGAGGGGTGTCTTGGGGTGTCTGCCCCTCCTTTTTATAGTCCTATTTCACACACACGCACCCTTTGAGAAGCATTTCCAGCTGGGAGCAAGGCTGTCTGGTGAAGAAAGATAACTCCATGCTGTTTCTTTGCTAAAATGTAGATTTTTGTCCCTTCCTTGCCAGAGAATGGCCACTTAGCAGGCAGTTGTTGACACTTGGCTGAGATGTCAGCTTGCCCTTTGTCTCTGAGGAACAGGTTTAGCCACTCCCCAGACTCACCTGGGAAGCATACTTCAGTCATGATTTCAGCTTATGTTCGTGATATTACATATAATGTTGCTGTGTGTTTCACCATGATATTATGGATCAGCAAGTCAAGTTTTTAAATGATCCCTCACAAGGCATACCTTGTACAAAAATTGTTACAATGGTGTGTAGGGTGTGAATACGGGTATATTCTGTCACAATTGCTAACCACTGTTTTTTGTCAGAGCTCATAGCTTTGATATATCTTTCCTGAAATACACGAGGAGTCTAAACTTTTTCAAGAACTAGTACTAAAAATCACTACCAAATAAATTTTTCAATTCCTTTTCAGCTAAATGGATACTTCCGTTTATAACAGAGGAGGGTAGTTGTCCTGACTTGGGAAGAAGCATCTCCCTGAAAGCCAATGAAAACTTTTTTTTTAAAATGGATTCTTTATTCCAGGCATCGTTGTTGGGCTGTCTGCAATACAGGGTGTTTGTGTCACTCTGTTTTTTTCCCCCCTTCCCCTAAGACACACATCCTAGTGACAAGCTGCAAAGATTCTGAAGGAATTTGTCTCTCTCTCCAGAGGGTGTTCTTTGAATACTTCACCCCTATTTCTGGTGTTGATAATTTGTGGTGGTTCAGATACACTCATTCAAACTGTTCACAGACGGCATAAAGGAAAGGGGAGGTTTGTTGTAGTAATAAATACTTGACACTACGATGCTGTTGCAAAAAAAGCAAATGCAATTTTTGGTAGCATTCACAGAGGCATAGCATGCGAGTCCCATGAGGTGATAGTACCGCTCTACTCGGCGTTGGTTAGGCCTCAGCTAGAGTACTATGTCCAATTTTGCTCATCACTGTATAGAGATGATGTAGAGAAACTGGAAAGGACCCAGAGGCAAGCGACAAAGATGATCAAAAGGGATGGAATGCAAGCCATATGAGCAAAGGCTGAAGGAACTGGGTATGTTACGTTTGGAACAGAGGAGATTAAGGGAGGACAAGATCGTGGACTTCAAATACTTAAAAGGCTGCCATAAAAAAATGGAGGAAAAATTGTTCTCTCTTGCTACAGAGGGCAGGACAAGAGTCAATGGGTTCAAACTACAGCATAGCAGATTTAGATTGAAATCTCAGGAAAAACTTTCTAACTGTAAGACCAGTAGGACAATGGAACAGACTGCCTAGGGAAGTTGTGGAATCTCCGTCACTAGAGATTCTCAAAAAGAGGCTGGATAGCCATTTGTTTGGGATGGTTTACGTCCAACAAAGCCTGCGTCTTGGCAGGGGGTTAGACTAGATGACCCTTGTGGTTCCTTCTGACCCTATGGTTCTGTGATTCTATGGCACACTGCATTGTGTATCAATGGCTTATTTTAAATCGCCTGTAGCTGAAAGGCGGGGATATTGTAGCCCAAGGTTTAGGTGAAAAAACTACTGTTTGTATTTGTAAAGAATCAGTTGTATTTTTGGGTGCAGCTAATAATTGCAACCACGGGGTCTGATTCAAAACCTACTGAAATAATTGTGAGTCTTTCCATTAATGTCAAGGTGCTTTGGATCAGTAACTTTTCTCTCTGTGTGTTTCTCTCTGTCTCCTTTATGGATTCATTAGTGGTCCCTGCAGCATGTAAGATAATATGCTGGGGCTATGTAGGTGGCTGTCTGTTTACAGATGTTGTTTACTACACCACCTAGTTACTAACAAAATCTTGTCATTACAGATGTTCCCAGCACACTCCAGCATCTAAAAAAATCCCTAAACATAACTGAGAATGCAGTGCTAGTTCAACTGGGAACTACAAGGATTTATTTACTAGTCAGTGTGCCTGGTCCTAAAACGTCAGTGCACATTTTAAAAATGTCATTCAGCAAATGTGCACATTCAAGGCCTCGTTTTCAGAAGGGCTGAATTTTTCCATATCTAACCCGAGACGACTCAAAGGATCCTGATTTTCAGCAAGTGCTAAGCACATGCCTGGTGAAAATCAGACTCCTTTTAAGTGTTTGAGGGGGGTACTTCAGAACTGAGGCACTCAAAATCCTTAGTCACTTTTTTGAAAATCTTGGCCTGCATGTACAAGTGTGAATTTTTTTTCCTCACTTTCTGTAACTAGGGTGACCAGATGTCCCAATATTAGGGGCTTTGTCTTACACAGGCAACTATACACCCTCTCCCCTTCCCCCCCACACAAAGTGTCCTGATTTTTCACACTTGCTATCTGGTTACCCTATCTATAACCCACCCTAAAAATCTTCCTGATACTTCCAACAAACACAAAGGATCTTCTCTTTCCTTTCTCCATTGATACAATTCAGGCCCCAGATCGAAAAGCATGACAGATACAATAACTGCTTTGTGTGTATTGCTGGTATGATGGTCTATCTGCAGGTCATACCCACACATGCCAGTTCTGTAGTTGAATGTGGATGCAAACAAGAAAGAGAAGGCTCCACTGTAAAATTCAGAAACATTTTTCCTTGTCTGCCTTCATGTTGTCTAATCTCTCTCTCTCTCTCTCTCTCTTTCTAACCTTTCCAGGGATTTTTTTTCCCTTCTTCATCCTGTTGGAAGTGGTACTGAATACTGATGAGAAAATATTTGGTCAAAAGCCAGTCAGTCACTTTTGGTTAATTAATTGGAATGGTGATTGGCAAAAAACCCAGCCCAAATTTTTGTAGGTAATTTATGACCTAGGTAATCGTTTACTCGTGGATAATTTTCTGTACCTGTAAGTAGCAAAAGGTAATGAGTAATGTGATTCAGATGCATCCTTAACAACCCCTAGGAGTTGCTAGGAGGTTGCAGTTACTTAATAAATTATCTGTTTAATTATATAGGACCAGATTATTACTCAAACTGCACTTGCAGGGGCGTAAGGGAAAGTAACCCCCCACACCCTTCACTCCCCTGTACTGGTTCCCTGAGTTTACGTAAGCAGCAGTAAGCGGGTGCTATATTCCATTTACTCCCACTGGAGTAAATAGGGCAGGGAGGACAGAGGCAATGTACCATCCCCACTAGTGTGCTAGCCAGCGCAGCTGAGTTGTAGTTGTGGGGTGCCCTAATACACCGCTGGTGTAGGGCAGCAGTAAATTATTACTGCCTTGGAGCAAGGGGGGGAGCAGGGGAGGGATTGTGTCTCAGAGAGGAGTCTCTGAATCAGAGTGTCACCTAGGGGCTCCTTCTGCAGTTTACAAACTCCCCCTGGCAATATCTAGCCCATAGTATGATGTATTTGGGCCCTGTAGTGCACTAGCTTACAACCTGAGGAAAGCTATCTTACTGCACTGGAAGATTGCTATAGCAGAGAGGGGTACCGGTGGGATAGCCCTTTGAGAATCCCATCTGTTACCCAAATGCAGGGGGGCACAGGGGATGGAGGTGTAGGCAGGGCAAGGGGCAGCTTGCCCCAGGCCGCCTCCTCATTTGAGAAGGCCTCTAAACCTGTGGAATTTGAATGAGCGGTGGTGCGATCTGGCATGCAGGGCTGCAGCACCACTCAAATTTGGCCCAGCCACCCTTCTGTCATGGCCTCTTTCATCTCCATGGCAATTTTTTTTTTTAAGTGAGTTGGGGTCGATGTCACTCAGTTTCAGATTCTGCCTCTGGCTCCCAAAAACCTTTGCGCAGCCCTGTCCAAAGGCCAAACTGAAGAGCGTTCCAACCAATTCTTCGGCCAGCCAAGTCGTTCCTTAATCTGGATACTGTTACCATTGCCTCTATCTTTAGTTTCAGTTCTATACGTGGGCGGGCCATGAGTGATGTTGACTACCAGGGTTTTGCTTTTCACTGGTGGCCCATGCATGTATAGAATTGAAGTTAAAGATAGTGGCAATTGTAATGAAGATGGAAAGATCTAAAAGCCTGTTAAATGCCAGTAGTTGGAGGAGAAGAGAGAAAGCAAGAGAAAAGTGGAGCACAGATGGGGACATCCAGAGGGATGGGGAGGAGAGAGAGAGAGACTGAGATCTGGGGATATCGTGAAGAGAAAGAGGTGGAAAAGAGGCAGGAATTGAAATGTTCTTGTAGAACTGCCAGGTGTCATAGCTGGATTGTGATAGTAGATAACAAAATATTGAGGCTTGGATTGTTTCTATAAACGCACTTATTATGCTGCTGTTGTCATTGAGGAAAGAAGCAAAAGGGTGTGCATTTTAACTGGGAATCCAAATTCTTTGGGTGTCTTTGATAATCTCAACCAGAATGGATACCACATTGAAATCGTACTGATTTTCCAAAGCTGCATGTCTCCTTGTCCTGCTTAGAAGCTAGTTGGAATGGGCCAAGAATAGTGATACACCAGATGCCAGGTGTGCACTACAGGCTTTTGCTGGCGTTGCTATGTTAGTCGGGTGTGTGATGGTTTGATCTGTGACTGACATAGCTGTGCTGGCAAACGCCCCTAGTGTAGATGTGTTAGCACTGGCAAAACTGTACTGTTGCTGGTACAGCTTATTTCATTGGGATGGTTGTGACATTCCAGGATGCAATCCAGACTTGTGAGGGTCTTTGTCACCCCTGCCCGGCAACCTTGGGTGCCTTACAATGCTTTGCTGCTGTAGCTCCCAACCTGGGTGTTCACAGATAGCCACCAGCATGCGGGTACCCCTGAGTGTCTGTGTGTAACTGCAGCCTGCCAGCCACGCTCTGGTCACACATTGGCTCTTGCCAGCCTGGGTTACTACTGCAGCGTGACCCCAACACACTCCCAATACCATATTTTCCCCTAAAAATGTATGTTCTGTCCAGCAATCTCCTGGACCGTCCAGAGATATTAGGCCTATTTTCCCTGTACGAGAACTGTACATGATAACTTGCTACCTGAAATGGAGTTAGCCAGCCATTATAAACTTGACAAACTAGACTTGGTTCTAGATAAAGTTCTTCTCACATGCTTCCAAAAGCATTACTGACCAAACTCTTCAGGTCAGAATCTCTTCCACAAAGTCCAACGGCTGTTTCTGTTGTCATCTTAGGTGCAAAGAGAGAGACAGGGAGAGCCAGTTGGGGTGTTTACCCCGCACTTTTATAGTTCATTTCCCCCTTTGAAATGCAAGGTCTTGAGAGTGACTCCTAGGTAGACGTTCTTTCCAGCTGAGAGCCAGGCAGCATGGCGTCTCCTGCTGAAAGAAATCCCGGGCTGTTTGTCCTTGCCCCTGTTTGCTGACATGTAGATTTCCTTTGTATCCTGCCTTCCCCCTTTTGTTGTCTGAGGACTGTTTACAGTTTATATGTAAATTTGAAGTAAACAGACCTCCCTTAAGACCTGGTTGGCCCCGTTTGCCTTAATTAGTGCGATGTTAGTTTGAGCAGGTGCCTTTAACATTATACAGGTCCATTTCATAACTACAGACAATGCTGCTACACACTTTTCACCATGATATTATTGACCAGTGAGTTATTATTTTTCAAATGATACCTCACAAGGAATATTTTGTACAAATAATGTTGCAGTAGCATGTAGGGTGTGAATAAAGGGGTGTATTTGGTCATGGGGGGCGGGAGGCTGGAATATGTTATATAAACAAAGCCACAGTTGTGCTGGTATAAGGTCTATACGCTCTAGGAGCACCATACTGCTATAGCTACCTGGCCAGAGTCTGAAGTGTTGCTCTCTACTAGCAAAAATGCAATATCATGAAGTCCAGAAGGGGAACCAACTTCAAGCATGAATCCTGCCCCTCGTTTGTGAGTGTGCGGATTCGACTGGCAGCAGAACCTGGGAAGAGACTGGACAGAATTGGGGGGTGGAAGCATGGCCATAAGTACCTTGTGTGTAATACAGAGCCTACAGAACGGGCATGTTAGGACTTCCAGCCACCCTTTGGCCTAGGGAAGGAGGATCCGGGCTGTACACTATGTGCAAGAACTTGGGCTTTAATGCATTATATTCATTCCCACAAAACCTCACTCCCATTGCTGTTAGCATTGTGTTCTCGAACAAGTGGAATGTACACAGGAAAATAACCGGTGGGAGGAGGGCCTTGCTTCAGACTTCAAGTTTTTACTTGGGAGGGGAGAAGCTCACATCGGGAGCTCTTCCCGAATCAGGACTTAATGTGGATTTGTAGGGCCAAATTCTCCATTGCCTTGCACTGTGTGAAGTCATTGACAGCTGTGCAAAGTAAATATAAACTGGAAACGTTCTTATTGGATCAGGCCCCAAGACAGGGTATTCTGATGCAGACTAGAGAGTGCTACATTAGGTTTTGTCCTGTCCCTGTGCTCTCTTCAGTAAATGACCTCCCATAGACCCAGCTCAGAATTCTTTTAGCATTTTCCTGTACTATAATTAACTGCATCACGAAATGAAGTCAACAGTTAAATAGGTAACTACAAGTCTGTAGGTGTATTTCTCGCTTGTTACAAAAGCAAGCATGCAAACACAACATATGTAAACACCAACCTTTCAATTACTCAGTTCCTCACTAGCCCACAACACTGCTGCCTATTAGCTAGATGTCTGTGCTTCAATGTTATCTTGTGTTACTTCATCAGCAGTGTTACTGCAGGTTGCAGCTAGAAGCAGAAAGCAAGTTAAATGATTCATACCAAGGGACTTCAGTTCAGTCTGGACCAGGATACCTGTTTGGAGCAGCTCTCTCCTATCACATGGGTCTGCTTTGCACTGTAGTAAATATGTAAGTCCTGCAAAGTAAAAGTCACAAAAGTGGTAGTTCGTAACTGATTACGAACAAACGACGGTATTCTCCGTATAACCCTTCTGTTTGCCTACCACCCATTGCAAGTGACCCTTATCTAGAGAGCAGGTGGATGGTACACTGGTTGCAGTTCAGAATGCAATTCCAGAGAACTGGGTTCTATTACCATCTTTTGGTGTGGCCTTGAGCACATCATTGAACCTTTCTATGCCTCTGTTTCCCCATCTCTCACATAGGGCGAATACATTTTATCTACTGCCGTGGTGTGTTTTGAGGATTAATTAGTTGACTATGAAAGCCAAGGCTGTCCCCAGGGGGCTGTGGGGCCTGGGAAAAATCAGCCCCCGCTGGGTTGGGGGCCCCACTGTACATCAGTGGCTGGGCCGGCGGGACGGATCCGGCCTGGTGCTGGGCTGCCTGCTGCTGCCGGCAGTTGCCGGTGCCTACCGCGAGGCTATTGTTGGTCATAGTGCCATGGTGGCTCAGGGCTCTGGACAGGGCAGGGGACTTGCTGCACCGAAACGCGGGCAGCCAAGCCTGATGCTGTCTTCCTGGCGCAGGGCAGCAGCCAGGAGCCCAGGAGTGCTGCAGCACCCCCAGTTCCCGTGCCTATGTCTTCCAGGATTAACCACGCTGGCCAATCACACCGGCCTGTGGGGCCCCCGAAAGCAAGGGGCCCAGAGCGGTCGCCCCGATTCGCCCTACCCAACGGATGGCTCTGATGAAGGCCCCATTTTTACATAGCTGCTTTTCAGGATTTCACCTTGATTTAAGCACGTTACATCACTATGCATTTGCCATCCGTTGCAATGTGCTTTGCAATCTCCAGATGAGAAGCTGGGTATTGTTGTTACTGCATGCAGACTGAAAGGTGTCTGACTAATCTGTCCTTAGCCTCAGTCTTAAAACAAACAGGCAGGAGAATGCGAATGACCTCATTGACCTCAATGACTGGTGTCCAGTTGACAAGGATGTATCAGTTGTCTAGGCATCAGAAGTGTAACCCGCGGTTTTAATGCTCCGCCATGCTACAAGGATAACTCAGGATTTCAGTTTATAATCGGTCCTGCTAGGGAGTGGGGAAAAAGTCCTAATTATGTGGGACAAATTGAGAATATGAATAAGAGCTAAAATGGGAAGAATGACAGGAAAATGTTAGTGTGTGTGTGTTGGGGGGTGGGGGAAAGCAGAAGGAGAGCAGAACTCCACTTCTTCACGATGGGGATCACACTCTGCCCCCTTTGTGAGATAGTGCTGGTACCAGTGACTGAGGGAGATGGACAGCCCTAGCTGGGAAGAACAGCACACAAGTGCCAAAGGGGTACGGCAGGCAGATGGCACCCTAGCAAAGTGGAGGTTACCACCAGTCACCTATTTGAGAGGCCTGGAGCCCCTTTGATAAGTACCAGGCAGTGCTGCATCTAGATGACCATATATATCTTAGGTTCCATCACCCCTTTGGAGTGTGATATCCACCCTGCCCCCATGTGCGCATGGAGGGATACAGTTGTCTCTGAACGTTGCATGGGATGCAAACTTTCTCTCTCACCCTCCCTTCCTTTCTCTTTCTCAGGTTTTAAAAATTAAAATGGAAATCCTCCATTTGGGTCTCTCTAGACCCAAAATAATAGTATACGTTTCCCTCCCGATAGTTACGCCAGTGCACAATCGGAGAAACTAAGGCCTGGTCTGCACTGGGGGGGGATCGATCTAAGATACGCGAATAGCGTAGCTGAAGTCGACGTATCTTAGATCAACTTAGAATCACTTACTTCGCGTCCTCACGGCACGGGATCGATGGCCTCCGCTCCCCCGTCGACTCCGCTTCCGCCTCTCGCCGTGGTGGAGCTCTGGAGTCGATGGCAGAGCGATCGGGGATCGATTGATCGCGTCTACACTAGACGCGATCAATCGATCCCCAATAGATAGATCACTACCCGCCGATTAGTCGGCGGGTAGTGTAGACATACCCACAGACTAAGGCCCCAACGGTTTAAAGTTACAGCAATTCAAGACTAAGCCCAACACGCAGCAACTGGAGCAGCCTAGTAGAACTGGCTCACAGGGAAGCACATCAGTATCTATGCTGCCTGGCGAGCACTGATCCGTGTTAATGTGTATGCTGTGCCCTTGCTGATGCTGTCCTGGTTTCCTATGCTCACTCTCCTGCATGTGCTATCTCTCTTTCCCCACCCCATGTCTGTTATTAATTATTTCTTTAGCACTTCAAAATGAGTGGCGCACACCTCAGAGATGGATATAAAAAAGATGGGGCCAGATCTTCCTCTGGTATAGGTCAACATAGCTACATTGAAGTCAACGGAGCTACCCTGTTTTACATCACCAGCTAAAGATCTGACCCATCATCCTACCTTGAGGAGTTTAGAGTCTGATTTTTGACAAACTAATGAGAGGCGTACAATATTATCAACAGCCTGATCTGTGTTTCTCCCTGATCGTGTGGCCAGTCAGCAAGAATAAAGTACAGAGCTTTTTAAGAGATGCTTCCAATTTTGGGGGGAGAGTTTACTCTTTTGCTTTAAAACAAGAATAGTGAGATTCTTGAATCTTCACTCCTTGTCTCCTTCATGAGGCCCTGAGAGCAACAAAGCTACACCTTCCTGTCACTGAACGACTGGAGAAAGACTGCAGAATGGCTGAGACAGAGAACATAAGAATGATCGCACTGGGTCAGACCAATGGTCCATCTAGCCCAGTATCCTGCCTTCTGGTAGTGGGCAATGCCAGGTGCTTCAGAAGGAATGAACAGAACAGGCAAGCATCAAGTGATCCGCCCCCGTCATCCATTCTGGCAAATATTCTGGCAAACAGAGGCTAGGGACACGTCAGAGCATGGTTTTGCATCCCTGCCCATCCTGGTTTATAGTCATTGATGGACCTATCCTCCATGAACTTACCTAGGTTTTTTTTTTTTAACCCTGTTATAGCCTTGGCCTTCACAGCATCCTCTGGCAAAGAGTTCCACAGGTTCACTGTGCGTTGTTTGAAGAAATGCTTCTTTATGTTTGTTTTAAACCTGCTGCCTATTAATTTTATTGGGTGATCCCTAGTTCTTATGTTATGTGAAGGAGTAAATAACACTTTTTTGCCATACCAGTTATTTTATAGATTTTAATCACATCCCCTTTAAATTGTCTCTTTTCCAAACTGAAAAGTTCCAGTTTTTTTAATCTCTTCTCATATGGAAGCTCTTCCACACCCTTAACCATTTTGTTGGCCTTCTCTGTATCTTTTCCAGTTCTAATAATATTCTTTTTTGAGATGGGCTGAACAGAATTGCAGCAGTATTCAAGGTGTGGGTGTACCATAAATTTATATAATGGCAGTATGATATTTTCTCTCTTATTATCTATCCCTTTCTAATGGTTTCTAACAGTCTGTTAACTTTTTTTTTGGCTGCCGCTGCACATTGAGCAGTTGTTTTCAGAGAACCATCCACAATGACTCCAAGATCTCTTTCTTGAGTGGTAACAGCCAATTTAGACCCATATTATTTTATATGCATAGTTAGGATTATGTTTTCCAGTGTGCATTACTTCACATTTATCAACATTGAATTTCATCTGCCCTTTTGTTGCCCACACATCCAGTTTTGTGAGATCCCTTTGTAACTCTTCGCAGACTGCTTTGGACTTAACTGTCTTGTGAAATTTTGTATTATCTGCAAATTTTGCTACCTAACTGTTTGCCCCTTTTTCCAGATGATTTATGAATATGTTGAACAGCACAGGTCCCATTATAGACCCTGGGGGACACCATTATTTACCTTTCTCCATTCTGAAAGCTGACCATTTATTCCTACCCTTTGTTTCCTATCTTTTAACCAGTTACTGATCCAGGAAAGGACCCTCCATCTTATCCCATGACTGCTTACTTTGCTTAAGAGCCTTTGGTGAGGGGTCTTGTCAAAGGCTTTCTTAAAGTCCGAGTACACTATATCCAGTGGATCACCCTTGTCCACATGTTTGTTGACCCCCTCAAAGAATTCTAATAGATTGGTGAGGCATGATTTCCCTTTACAAAAGCCATGTTGATTTTCTCAAATCGTGTTAATCGATGTGTCTAAAATTCTGTTCTTTACTATAGTTCAACCAGTTTGCTTGGTACTGAAGTTAGGCTTACTGGCCTGTGATTGCCAGGTTCGCCTCTGGAACATTTTTTTAAAAAAATGGGTGTCACGTTAGCTACTCTCCAGTCATCTGGTACGGAAGCTGATTTAATGATAGTTTACATACCATAGGCTGCATGACTGAGTTTAACTCTTGTTTCTGAGGCTCTGGAGTGCTCTCATGAGACTTGGGAATCTCCCTGAGTTCTACCATGCCACTAACCTTATTAACTGGCCTGCACACTCCTAAATTGTCACCTGAATTCAGATCTCCTATCTGTACTTCCAGCTCTCTCATATAGGACTATCAATATTGTCAACACCAAACACTGAAAAATGGAGTCAGGATCTAAAAAATCATGACATTGGCTTAAAAAACATAAGGTTACAAACATGATAATTTGGGGGGTTATTTTATTTGTCTTCTGGTTTTTGAGCCATTAAAGTCCACATTTGCAAGTTTTTTCCACAGGTATGAGCGCTTAAAAACGTGTTTAGTTTTAATGAAAGCTGAGATCTGAGATTCTAATCTAATCACAGAACTGCAGGAGCTGAGACTTTCAGAAAAACACCAAATATTGCAAAACTCATAAAATCATGAGAATTGGCAATACTTTAAAATGCAATCTCTAAAAGTGATGAAGTAAGGAAAATAAGAAGAGTACCCTAATTTTTCCAGGACTACTGTGCGTACAGTTTAAGTAATCAAACAGGTGCATTAGAAATGCCATAATTATTCTAATATCCAGGGCAGAGGTCAGACCCAAAACTTTTTTAAGGATCAAAGGGAAGGGAGATTTTCAGCAAAATACAGATTCCAGAAATACAGCATCACCAAGTTACCCATAAAGAGTATACCTAATGCACATGTAGTCCTGGTGGATTAACACAGAGGAGACCTCAGCTATACTGAGAAAAATCTGAAACAATTCCACTGTAGTCAATGGAGTCACATTGGTATAAATCTGGAGTAATCAAGGGCAGAATTTATCTATAGTAATAATACTGTAAGAAGAGATCAAGGGTGACCATTTAGAATGACGAAGTTATTGGAACATTAATGTTTTAGGTCACATCAGACTCCTTGATCCTGATGATACACTGCCTTGTACTTTGTGTGGTCATTGTCATCAGTGTAAAAATATTGTAAACATCATTACTCTGATTCCCACTTTGCACTGGTGTGAATGGTAGCACAGGTCCCCTTTTGTAAACTAGGGAAATATATTAGGGTGACCAGACAGCAAGTGTGAAAAATCAGGACGGGGTGGGGGATAATAGGTGTCTATATAAGAGAGAGACCCAAATATCAGGACTGTCCCTATAAAATCGGGACATCTGGTCACTCTAAAATACATGTTTCTGACAACAACGCCAAATTGTCTAGGAGAA
The DNA here is from genome assembly GCF_002925995.2 of Terrapene triunguis. Lineage (NCBI taxonomy): Eukaryota > Metazoa > Chordata > Testudines > Emydidae > Terrapene > Terrapene triunguis. The sequence continues at coordinate 2,010,896 of NW_020664487.1, read as the reverse complement.
ATTCCTGTCGACCTGGTCATGAATTCAAATTCCCATTTTATATGGTTAAAGTACAACAGGAGAGCTTTGAATAAAAGGAGTGATGGATCATGATCTGTGCTCAACACCCGTAAAACTGACAGATATATGATTGGAAGACCAAAAAACTGATGGGCTTCTAGGCAGTTCTTTTCCCTTCTTAAAGGACCAAAGCTCTTTTTTCCCAGTTCTTCTAATGCTGTTTATTTCCCACAAGTCTGTCTCCTCCTGTTTAACTATTTCTCCCAGTATATAGATAAAAAGTCCTAATCCCTTGAAGAGAGGGAGGTACCACTTAAAAACAAAACCCAACAAACCCTGATTGCCTAGCAACAACTGCTCTCCTTTCCTACTAGATACTCTCCTGAACTAGATACTTACTTTCCTGTTGGCTTTTTTGGCATGTTAACTGTTTGGGCTCTGCTTTCTTTATAGGAATAGTTGATAGGATTCAGGCTGGATCCTCCAGTGCGGATGTGGCTGCTTTGTGCTACGCTGCTGACTTATTCTATCTGTAAAGCTCATTTAACTGGCCCAGGGAGGATCATCCATGTGCAAGGCTTGATCCTCCAGTGGGCAGGAAAGCTGACATAGGGGCTCTTCTACCACTCACCCTCCCTGCTGCCAAGTTTGCACAGCCCTGTGTCATGTTTATCCTCAGCTCTGTTTTCAGCCTCCTATGGCCCTGGCAGAATGGGGTAAGTTAGGTTTTAGCACAGAAAAGGGGGAGTTCCCTGCACAAATTGGCCTGAAATTAGTGCTGTTGCCATTATAGCAATGAAGCATTAGACTTTGGAATTCCAAATCTGATTTATATATTTAAAAAACACACAGAAAATTAAATAAAATACCAACTTTTTTTTATAGGGGATTGAGTATGGCCCAGGAGAGGCAAGGAAAAGGAAACCTATGTTTGCTGCCCACAGACACTGCAGAAGCGAGTGAGTGTGAGTTACGAACATGTACTTTGCATAATATTGTCAATGAGATGCAGCAGATGGGGGTTTAATGTATTGTTTAAATCATGGACTCTCTGAACACTGTAAGGGATTCCACAATGATAAGCTTGGTTAACTTTAAAGGTAAAGTTGCTAAATTATTGCCCACTTCCCTTATCAGCTGTGAAAGAACATTGGCGTTACAAAATTAGTGCGTGGTTTTACTCGGGACAGGGCCTCTGTGAAAATGGTTTAATGGGCTCCTCTGCTTGTTGTGTCTCACTGATTCCAAATTGCACTTGTTCAGCTTGCAGGTGAAACGGTTTGCCTGTGTGTGGGGTCCTCCCACCCGATCCCACCTGCCAGCCCTGCAAACTAGCCGGGCTCTGAGAGTTCCTTCCTTCTCACCAGTCATCAGCATCAATAAAGAGGCTGAATACCAATTTTGTCCGCCCTTCCATATGTGCAGCTATCTGGTTATCTTAGGGCTTGTCTGCATGGAGAAGTTAGTGCAGAGTGAGCTAGGGTGTGAATTTAAAGTGCATTACGCACTCCACCCTAACTCCCCAAGGGGATGTTCTTGTTCTGCACAGCAAGTGCCTTTGTGGGCTTTGGCTTAATACAATTCCAAAGTGTGGAGTAAGTGTGTCCCCGATTAGTGCCGACTAGCTAGTGCGCACTGGGTACTCAGCATTAGCTGCTGTACTCTAGGCTTCTTCCTCGCGTAGACAAGCCCTTCGGGATTTATACGGCTGCCCTTCACCATGGTATCTGAATGCTTTCCATACAACCGCATGTTTGGAACTCCACTAGCCTTTAGTAGTGTTGCACAGGTATATTTGGTCTGCTGAATCTTTGACAAAGGCTGCACTGGAAACTGCTCAGACATATTTACCATGTGCCTCATTGGTATGCTGTCCAACCCAGTCCTGGAGCGCTTATTATATTTGAGCCTTGATTGTGGATGTTCTCAACACACACGCAACTGGAAGACAAAACCACTCATGCAATAAAGGAAATCCCCTTTCTGAAGCTTTGTACGTCTTACATAAGCGCATCAATGTAAAGCTAAGTGAACCGACCTCAAGCTCCTAATTCTGTAGTCCATCCCTATTCAGCAACGCACTTGAAATCTTTGCTGAATTGGCACCTCAGTGACCATTCCAGGGGCTTCCCCTAAATCAATCGCTTAAAAGAAATGATCTAATACATGTGGAATAGAAGGGACTTGGTCCAGTTGGTCATATTTTTGAGCAGGGATGCTTTTTGGGTACTTGCGAAAGAAGGTTGCCTAATGAAAACTTTAATTGAACCTGTATAACATTGTGGTTCCTCATGGATGTACAGTACGTGGATGATTTAGTAAAATGCATTGGAATGAAAACAGTCCTACAGAGGCACTTAGGCATCATGCGCTTCACACACTGCACTGCCATCATGACAAGGGTAAGCACATAGTTGATCAACTGCGAAACAATCCATATGAATTAGGTGCATATATAACATATTGGCTCACGTATGTTTGTGGATATAATTTTTCATTTGTAAATGCTTAAGGGCAAAATTAGGGGTGTCTCTGAGACTCGATGCTTCCCCTTGGCAGCGCACTACCCTTACTTGAGGGGTGTGCTTTAGTTTTGAACTCACACCAGTTTAAATCAGGATTAACACAATGAAGTCAAGCATGTACATTAGAGGAGAATCAGGCCTGCATGCTAGCCCTCCACAATGTGCTATAAATATCCTTTTAGCTAGAAGTCTGTAAGAATTTCCACTGGGAGGCTCTGTGTGAATAACTTATTGTATTTCTACCTCTGCTGAGATGAAAGTTGGCACATGTATAGTCTTTGCTTGGATTTTTTGTTGTTATAAACTTTGCCAAAATTTGGTTTGGCTATTTTCATCTTATGCAAGTGTGAACCATGTTATCTGTTTAAGTTGCTTCTTTGCACTTCCATGAATAAAAAATGGTTTTAATTAAATTAAAGAAGAGCTCTGACAAGTGATTTGTCTATAATATGTACTTATGGTTTGTGGCATTTTAAAGAATAAATAACCAAGATGTTGAGGTTTAAACATTGGCTGCTGCACATGGGCTGTCATTTCCTTCATCAAGAGAGAAACACTTCTTGGCGTGTGGGCATGGGTCCTGGTCTTGCATTCCTTGTACACCTGGATCTCCCATTGACCCAAAAAGGAGTTTGGGATGCACAAGGAAGACAATTTGTCTGCCACTGCCTAGAATGTCTTTAGAGCAGACAGTGCAGGTTATTACTGAGGATTAGACTGTGACTTGGACTGTTCATCCAGAAAAGAGAATAAGACAGAGTGAGATCCACCCTGAGTCCAGGTGCAGAGATAAATAAGCTGGAGCAGATGGGCAAAGAGGGGGTGGAACCTTTCCTCCAGCCCCACAATGTACCAGCCTTTGCAGTTGAGCCAGCAGGGATAGTAATTTACATCTGGTGTAGGTCAGCTGCAAATTACTACCCCAGAGCAAGGAGGAGCAGAGAAGGAATTGTCAACCATAGGGGTAGCAGTGAAGCGCAATGCTTGGTGGTGCTCGTGCTGGTGCAACTTGCACTTCACCTTGTTCAGGGCTAAAGATAATTGAAACCCTGTTTTTGTGGGGAAATTCCGACGTTTGGAAGTCATTTTCATTTTGTGGTGTTCAAAACAGACCCGTGTTCATGACGTTGAAGATTTTTCATGACCCCCCCCCAAATCTTTTTCAAAAACTTTGTTGAAAAGGATATCACATTTTTTGTGTACCGAATAATCTATTTTGCTTGTAAAGAAAAAGTATTGATAACTATTTTGTTAATGTTTTGATTTAAAAGAGTAGGAGGAAAAAACTGATTTTTGTTGTTGCCAAAAATGAAAAAAGAAATTTAGTTAGTTAAAAAAGCCTAAATGGATCTTGGAGAAATATTATCGATAACTACCTAAGGTGAGTGAATGCTGCAGCAGATCTTCCAGCAGTACCAGCCTGAACTTAAATGACTTCACCTTTGTAGAGTTTGTGCCTCTCCTTTTATTATCCTACGAATAATCATATGGGCAGGACATTTAAAAACAGCTAAAGTCAAGTGAACATTAGAGACTATTTGTAAAATAGACAGTGAGTTTTGTGTATAAAAATGCAAATGTTCCCTCCAGAAATGAGTCTAAGAATAATATTCATCCAGTCGAAGATTAATACATGACCTACATGTCCAATCAAAACTAACCAACATAGTTTGCATTTGAAATATTAAATAACCATGAGGAATGGTCACATACACAGGGTGAAATCGGGGCCCCATTGAAGTCAGTAAGAGTTTTCCCATTGACTTCAGTGGGGGCAAGATTTCACCCTAAGAAATTATTCACCAAGGGTCCAGTGTGTGGTGGGAAGAACACAGGAATCCTTCTCCCACAGCGCGATGCCCATATATAAGCCAGGTAGAATTGCAGCCAGGGGTGCACAGTGCCCCAAAGGGGGCAAGGAGAGATAAGGAGGAGGCGGGGTCATGGCCAGACCCATTCTCATACTAGCCAGAGGACCCAGACTGGTGTAATGAACGGTGTAGTAGAAGGTGGTCCCGCTGTGTAGTGGGGAGTTCCTGGGGAGATTCAGCTAAGTACCACCCCTGCTATTAGCTGTGCCTACGGGGCATAGTCTAGTGCTGCATTATTAAGTGAACTGTTGTAAGTAATGGGAGCTAGACAGTGCCATTTTGGCGTTGTGTTGGAGGAGTAGTATTGAGCCACTGGGGGAGCGGGGAGGTAGCGTCTTGAGGAATGCTACCTCCCCGCTGCCTGTCAGATGTGGGACTGGAGCCATGACTCCTCCTTGCCCCCCATTGGGGTGCTTCGCACCTACCCGGGAGAAGTCAGGGAGTAATCCCTGAGCTGTGAGTTCTGCCTGGCCCTTACATGGGTTGCACAGATTGGAGAAGTGCCTCATTTCCTCCCTCTTCCCTAAATCACCCCCACTGGGGCACCTGCAGAATGGCCAGGTGGAATCTAGCTGTGAATATGTTAAAAAAAAAAAAATCATAAGCAAGTCATGGGCAATTCATGAGCGGAGTGGAAAATGTATGAGTGGAACTGTGCAATATTCAGTCAGCTAATGTAATTGTTACATGTATCTAATACTATATAGCTATGCACTTGCATAGGTAAATGGAGACAGGGGAGTATAGATATATATGCATATACAGCTATGTAAGATCATGGACCTGATTCTGGAACCGGTACTATTCTGAGTAGTAGTTCTCCATATGAATGGTCCCATTGAAATCAATGGCCCTGATTCTGCCTCTTTCTTTACCCTGTGAACAGTACTGTTGGTGTAAATAACAAGCAAATATTTACTTCTTTTGAGGTTAACATCAATATTTGTTGATGTGGAAATGTAAATATTGACTGAGATGTAGCCAAAGTTAATACTTACCTCATGGGGCAATAAACCTTGATGTGCATTGAAACATAACGTTAATATAGGCCCAACTACGCAACCCTTCAATGGGATTGGTCACATGAGCACATAACTAATGTGATTAAGGGTTGCATGGTTTAGCCCTGTCTAGGTATTGTCATCCATTCCAAATGTTTTCCTCTGCCGTGGCTGAAATCTCTCTCGTTCTGGCTAAGATCCATTTCTGAAGTGTCCTGTGTTTTCATTTAAAATGGAGATCTGATATGTTCAAATTGAAATGAGGCCTGCCAATGGGCTGACCCTCCTCTCACGGGCACTGGGGTAATTGGAGGAGCAATGCCACTGAAGACAGTGGGGTTATAAGGCCAGAAAAACTGGTGTGAGATCAAAATCTGGACCAATGGCTTCAAAATAAGCAATCAAATAAGCGTTTCACTTGCTGCCCTGTAGAGCCGTAGCTGTAAAGCAGGGTCTGAGAAAGAAGAGGAGGTCAGAGATCATGTCATGACCAAGAAAAGTGGCTGAGTTTAGAGCCTAGTCTACATATAGTATAGCTATACCAATACATTTATTCCAGCAAACCCTCCTAGTATCAATGCCACGTACACTGTCCAAAACAGTGCGCTTCCCAGTATGATTTATACCAGTCCTCTGAATGAAATAAACAATACCAGCAGAAGTACTTTTTTGCCACTAGAACCATGTCTGTGCTCGGGCTTTTGTGGATATAGAAATGTTGCAAAAAAGTCACTTCCCTGACTGACATTACACCAGGAACTTTTGCTACCCTAGTTGAGCTGGCCTAGATCAGGCTTCATTAGCTAAACCAAACCGAAACTCACCTTTTTCCTACTCCAGACAAGACCATAGTGGTTCCTCTTTCTAGACCTTGTCTAGATTAGGAAAGGGTGTTTTTGTTTTGTGTTAAGTGTTCATTAAACCATACTAGCTAAGTGCTGTTTAAAAACATGGTAGCACCCTCTGCAAACAGATCTCGACAAATTTCAGCACTGGTTAGCTGCCCCTGACTAAGCCTACTCTAGAAAAGGGCTTGTGTGGTGTGAGGGGGGATTAAAAGGATTAGGGGGCAGTGGCTGGCAGTTTCCTCACAAGTGTGGAGAGGGTACAGCCAGTAGATTCCTCATGCCTAGCAGAGGAGAGGGTTGGGGCCTCATTGTGGGTATCAAGAAGAGAACCCCTCACCTTTGACAGCAATGACATAGACACCCATTGGGTCGATCCCATTGCATAGAACAAAGCAGCAGTAATAGCTTTCCTTCTAACCTAGCCTGCACCCTAGGGCACTTCCGATGGAAGATGTGAATTATACTGAAAACAATGAACCTTTACAGTATAATAAGAATAAAGCCCAGAACACTGGTGCTCTCCTAGCCTAAGATGACTGATAGGGATAGTTAAGTGCCCAAGAACCATTTAACTGTCTAATAGTCACTAGAGGGAGCGCCATATTGCTTGCTATAACTGATACATAGTATGTATTATTTGTATTCCAGTAGTGCCTAGATGCCCAGATCAGGACTGTGTCGTACTAAGAGCTATACAAACATATAAGACGTTCCCTTTCCTAAAGAGTTTATAATCTACAGTCCCTATATAGAGAGCTGAATTTGTTGGGGAATGTGACGAGTACACAAACCCTGCACTAGGTAGGAACAGGTTAATGAAAGCCTGTGGGCTTAATTAGCCCCGTTCCACTTCACCTGTGAGAGGTGCCAAGCCTGGAAGGAGGGGATTAAAAGAGACAAAATCCCATCTCAGTGGAGGGTTGACTGGAAAGAGGAGAGGGCCTCTTGTGCTACCGCCGAAAGAGGGCCTGGTGGGGACCAGGGCCTATACCAGGTCTCCCTGAAGGAAGATGGGCTGAAAAATAACCAGACACTGCTAGTCACCAGAGCCTCCCTAGGGGGAGGTAGGCCCAGCAAGGGACTCTTGTACATACTTTGTTCCTCGGGACTATAGTTTTTTCCTTTTGGGATCTGGGGAGGAGTGCACTCAGGAAGGGGCTTTTGGAAAGGCCTAGAGCCAGGCTGGACTAGGAAGTGGCCTAGGGATGAAGCAAAGAGGTCAACTGGGCAGAAGAGTAGTGGTAAGGCCTGGTTTTCCCTACCAGCCCAATGAAAAAGGTAGCGCAGAGGCCCCTGGAGGTAAGGGCTGCAAAGGACTGAAGTCTGTAGCTGGGTGGAAGACCCAGCATGGAGCTGCTGGGCAATAGACATATAGGACTCAGTTTACTCCAAAAGGGGGGGATGGGGACCGTATGTGACCTGGCCAGATGCTCGAGTCGTAGGAAGGCAGACCACCACAGGGTCAGGGCGGCGATTGGCCGGGAGCACCGGAGGAGGAAAGACACAAAATGGTGCCAGTGGTGAGTTGACTCTCTGTAAGATTACCTGTCTTTGCCCTGAAATACCAAGCACTGAAATGCTCTTTTGTTCTGTGCTTCTACGGCCCACATTGCATGGCAAAGATCACTTCAACTGGTGCCCTATCTGTAAATATACTTCTCCAATGCAGAAACGCCTATTCACTGGGCAAAGGATTCACTTGCAGAGAACTGTTCACAAGCAATCCAGAGGCTGACATTTATTTTAATATAAATGGCCAAATTAAACAAAGCCCAGAGTCAAGTCGTCTCTTCTACAGGTCAATTACATGGGCTTGTGCCATCTTAGGAGGGGCACAAAAAGCTGTGAAGGTTATATGGGATCAGTGCTAGCTGCACCCAGGTACCAACAGCCAACCTTCCAGTGTAGGGCAGGATGGCTCAGGAAAGGGATGTGTGCTGGGGTTCACGCTGCTATATTAAAGAGAGCAATCTATATTCCCATCCAGTAAGTACTGCTCCCTCCAGCTTCCATTCTGGAAGTTGGAGGCCAGACCCATAGGTGCTGACTTATTTTTTCCCAGTGGTGCTCCGCCCCTTCCCTGAGGCCCCACCCTTGCTCCGCCTCTTCCTGCTCCCTCGAGGCCTCCCGCTGCTCATTGCTCTCCGCCCTCGCCGGAGCGCCTCCTGCCAGCTGCCAAACAGCTGATCAGCAGCCCCATGGCTGGTGGGTGCTCAGCACCCACTATTTTTTTCCCAGTGGGTGCTTGGGCCCCGGAGTACCCACAGAGTGGGCGCCTATGGCCAGACCACACCCCTTTGGGGCCACGCAGCATCAATGGGTGACTGCCTAAACGAAACTGACATGCTAGGTTGTCATCCCAACCTGGGGCTGCACAGGTTCGGTGTGTATGCGTATTGGGAGGAGAGGAGCTGTTGGCATCCTCCCACTGCAGTGCATATGACCACTGCATGGTTGGATCTGGTCCCTAATGTTTAAAGCCTCAGTTCAGCAAAGCATTTTGAGGGATTGACCTTGATGGGCTTTGGACCATGTCCGGAAGCATGAACGTTAAGCATGTGAGTAGTCCCACTGAAGATACATGCTTTGCTGAGTTTGGGGTCTAATTCAGTGTAAGGATTTTGTCTGAAACCAAAATCAACAAGCTGCCATGAAACAACAAAGAATTAATGTCTTGACGTATGGCTGTTCCTCTCAGCCTGGCGCTTTCGGTTGATAAGTTTTCAACCCAGGCATCTTCTTCACAGCTATTTAATGTGCCTTCCTGTCATTGTAAAAGCCCCCTGCAAATGACAAGCTGTGGATTGAGAGGCAGGTGACACTGACATTAGCATGTAAAACCACGCTTCAGAAGAACAGAGGCAGTGCCTAGAGCAGGTTCAAAGTTGACCAATCACCTCTGCTGTTTAGTGGGGTGAATCTTCCATGTAGTTTGCTTTGAATCTGTCCATGCTTCATTTTGCTTGTGAGCAGCATTCTGTCTTGTGCCCTCCCGCCCCCCCCCCCCCCCCCCCCCCCCCCGCGACTTCTTGACACCCACCACCTCCCTGCCAGTCTGGTGTGGCCGCTCAAGCTGTTCAAACAACTGGAAGACATCAGAAGTTAAACACTCATTATTTTAATTTGATGCTAATCATGTGTTAATGAGACTAATCCTTGCAATGATTCAGGTAATTTGCTTAATGGCTGCCCAGAGTACAGATTACAGCAATCAGTCACGTCTGATAAGACGTCTGTTATGGAGGAGTCTTTCAGGTGAATGGGGAGGGAAAAGACTAGGGGGTCTGATCTCATGTAAGTCCTTGGCTTAGAAGGGGAGGGAGAAGCCCTGCTTAGGAGCCTTGCTCTTTTTGGAGCCTTGCTCTTTTTAGAAAAAAGAACGAGGAGTACTTGTGGCATCTTAGAGACTAACAAATTTATTTGGGCATAAGCTTTCGTGGGCTAGAACCCATTTCATTGGATGAATGCAGTGGAAAATACAGTAGGAAGATACAGAATACAGAAGGAACTCTTTGTAGAGTTCAGGTTAAAGAGAGTTCAAACTATGATTCTTACAGGCTGTTTTTTGTCTTAAAGGGACACACTTGGTTCGGGCGGTGTAACAACCTGAGAGATACTTGCATGGAAATCATAGTGGGATAAATTCTTTCCTCCGGCCAGTGGAATCATGGCAGGGATGAATGTAACCAATTGGATCTTAAGGCACTAAAGGAATGCTGGATCCAATACAGTGGTAATGGTAATAGTGCTTCAGCTCCTCAGAGGTGTAAAGTGACATCGCTCCATTGATGTCAATGAAGCTGCACTGATTTACACAAGACGAAGGTCAAGACAATCATTGCCTGTGAATATAAAAAATCATGAAACAAACAAACAAAAAAACAACCAGCTACCCACTCCTTGCTGCCCTGCCCTACTCCCTTATCCCAGCCTCCCAAATACCTACTGACATTAGTCATTTGAGATGCAAGGAAACCAATGGTGACGTCCACGGTGAAGGCCATTTTGTTGGAGAGGTTGGTGGTAGTCCATATATAGTCATGTATAAGTACCATATGGTATGTTCTGCCACATAGGATGTGTCTACTCTGCAGTCAGAGGTGTGTAGACGTGTCTGAGCTAGTTTTGATCTAACTAACTCGAATAACAATAGCAGTGAAGCCGTGGTAGCATGGTCTAGCTGTTCGAGTACGTACCCAAGGCAGCCGTGTACAGCCCATGCTGCCAGAGCTTCACTGCTACTGTTGTTCAAGCGAGCTAGATCAAAGCTAGCTTTCTTGTATCTATGTGTGCTGCAGGCATACCTCTGATTGCAGTGTGGCCACGACAGTGTGGTGTGTTGTATTACGTTTAGTCCTTTCTTTTGCATATTGTCTTTTGTACAAGCTGTATCCCATTTTGTACATATATACTTGTCTGTAAATTGCCTGATGTTGCTTCTGCTTGTCTGTGTGTCCTTCATTTATAAACCCTTCAAAGCAAGGACTGTCCTTAAATATTTGGAAAGTGCTGAGCATGTGGTGGATGCTACTGTAATTAAATAGTAGCAATAAAATGGAAGACAGAGTTAAATAATAGGAGAGGGTGAGGAAAGTCCAGAGGAGGAGGAGGTGATAGACAAATATAATTTGTTGTTGCTCTTGTTCTGTTCAGTCTCAACAATCTAAACATTATGCTGGCATAGGTTTTTTTGTGTCTGTATGAATGCCCTTCACCAGAATCGCAGTAAGGACTCAGGTTTCAGAGTGGTAGCCGTGTTAGTCTGTATCAGCAAAAATAACAAGGAGTCCTTGTGGCACCTTAGAGACTAACAAATTTATTTGGGCATAAGCTTTTGTGGGCTAGAACCCACTTCATCAGACTCTGAAAGTTGGAAAAGGCGCATCATCAATATTTATTTGTTTTACACTAGCACCTAGAAACCTCAACTGAGATCAGGACTCCAGGGTGCTAGGCACTGTACAAACATAATCAGAGACAGTCACTGCCCCAGAGTGGCAACGTAGCACACTGGATAGAGCTCTAGACATAGATACTCTACTCCGTGTTGATTGGGCCTCAACAGGAGCATTGTGTCCAATTCTGCGCACCACATTTCAGGAATTATGTGGACAAATTGGAGAAAGTCCAGAGAAGAGCAACAAAAATGATTAAAGGTCTAGAAAATATGACCTATGAGGGAAGATTGAAAAAAAATGGGTTTGTTTAGTCTGGAAAAGAGAAGACTGAGAGGGGATGTGATAACAGTTTTCAAGTACATAAAAGGTTGTTACAAGGAGGAGGCAGAAGAATTGTTCTTCTTAACCTCTGAGGATAGGACAAGAAGCAATGGGCTTAAATTGCAGCAAGGGCGGTTTAGGTTGGACATTAGGAAAAACTTCCTAACTAGGAGGAGATGGGAGGTGGTGGAATCTGCACCTGTCAGGGATTGTCTAGATAATACTTAGTCCTGCAATGAGTGCAGGAAACTGGACTAGATGACGTCTCGAGGTCCCTTCCAGTCCTTTGATTCTATGATAGCAAAGGACCTGGCTTCTATTCCTGTCTCTGGGATCGTCACTTCACTTCTCTCTGTCTTTGTGTCCTCTCCAATTCTTTTACACCATGTCTATTTAGATTGTAAGCTCTTCAGACTGTCTCTTACTAGATGGGTACTCTACACTAGATCTGAAAGGGATGTAAATTCCAACTTGAGGAGACAACCCGTGCTAGCTCTAAAGTTACACCTTCCAACTCCAATGTAGACATACCCTTAGTGTTTGGAGACTGCCTAGCACAATGGGGCCAAGATATTGGTACAACAGTAATACAAATCATTAAAGATCTCTCTATCTTATCATTGGGAACAATAATACTCCTTTCCTCCTACTTTTTATCCCCCTTTTACAGATGAGGACCTGAGGTACAGAGAGATTAAGGCAATGTCTACACTGCACACCTTACAACCGTGCAGCTGTTCCAACTCAGCCACACCATTGTAAGGTGCACAGCATAGCCACTCTTTGTCACCTCTCCTGCCGACAAAATAAAACCACCCCCAATGAGGAGCGGTAGCTTTGTTTCTGGGAGAGCACCTCCCACTGACAAAGCGCTGTCCATACTGGTGATCTTTGACGTTAAAACTTTTCTCGTTCAGGGGGGTGTTTTTTTCAGTGCAGTGAAAATACAGTGCCTAAGTTGCACAGGGAGTCTGTGGTAGAACCAGGAGTTGAACCCAACTCTTCTGAATCCAGTGTCTTAATCACAAGGCCATGTTTTCTCCTATCTTTCCTCATTACTATCTCTATGTGACACACAATGAATTGGAAACATAGGCTATTGCTGTCACAATTTAATGTTCTGGAACTCTAGATGTTTCTCTTGACCTGGTCAACCAGCAGTATGTGCAAGAAATCACAGCGCAGAGGGGCTCATATACAAAGGAATATATATTCCAAAAAGAGAGCGTTTCTCTCTCTCTCTCTCTCTCTTTCTTTTTTTAAAGTAATCTATTTTATTGAGCCATGGAATAATCTCCCAAGGGAGTCCTGGAAGATCTCTCTTGGGCCAGTCAAAATTAACAAAGAACTTTAAAAAAATATACTGTTGGGGTGAATGCTGCAGTGGAAGAGGAATAGACAAGAGACCAACAAGCATTGCTCTGATGATGCTGTAATACCAGCTTAACTGGCCAGTTAAATTGCCAGAGTGACACAGCCTCCAGCACATACCGGTGGATGTGGTCTTAAGTCCCCCTTTGTTTTATACAGAGCCAAGCATGCTGTCAGCACCTAGATAATAACTTTTCAGTATTATTGGTAATCTGCAGACTAATGTGATAGAGAAATCTGCTTAGTTTGTAAGATCTTTGTGGTAGGAAACATCTTTCTGTTCCATGTCTGTACAGCGCCTAGCACAATAGGGCCCTGCTGCATGACTGTGGCTCCTAGCTCTATAGTAATAAGAAGGCGCATGGGCCCGGATCCTCAAAGATATTTTGACTTCCATGTGAGCTAAGTGCCTAGATACATTTGAGGATCTGGGCCATCGATACTACGGTGATGCCTTATTAAATCTTGAGTAGAGAAACAGAGAGACTCTGATACTATAAGAAAGCCCAGAAAAGAGAGGACCTCTCCAGTTCATTAAAATACAGCACCTGACAGCATAAAGTAGTTTCCGTTTGTTTTAATGGTAATTTGACGCAAGGTTTTGCATGCGGCAAAATATGCTTGGTTGTAAACTGTAATTCCCATCTCCGTTTGAGGCCTAAAACTGTTGTAACCTTAAAAGGTTGACTCCATCCTAAAGCTCTTGTTTAATGATTTAGAGTAAACAGATGGTTTATTTTCCTGGTTAGAACCTTTTAGCTTGTCTCTAGTTATATACAGATATTAATTATACCTCTCACTTGGATTAAAATGTACTGTATTAATGTCTAGTCTGTCATGCTTGAATTCCGTTGTTATTTCTCTCTCTATTAAGTACTGTCACTTTAAAATCCTGTGTACGAAAGGTAATATACAGCTCCATCTCTCTTAGCATTATCAGATATAGAACACAAGTCAACTTTTGCCTTGACAAGGTTAGAAAATAGATGCACATTCTTTAATCCCTGCTGTTAAAGAAGTCTGCCAGATTTTACTTACTTGAACATGTGACTGTTCCTTCCCATGTTCCCAATTAGATGTCATAATATATGCGTAAACCCCTTTGTTTTCAGTTTAAACTGATTTTTACCGAAAAAAATCCCAGGTTTTACAAAAGTTATTATTTGGGGGTTTTTTTCCGATTTTCGCCCTACTTTTGTATCATTCAAATATATATAATATAACATGAGATATATGTATTCTTCTGCGAGTGATTGCTCATATCGTTTCCAATTAGGTGTGCACACGCCACATGCACAGTCGTTGGAAAATTTTCCCTCTAGCAGCACCCGTCGGGTTGGCTGTGGAGCCCCCTGGAGTGGCGCCTACGCGGCGCTCAATATATGACCCTGCTGACCCCGCACGTCCTAAGTTCCTTCTTATCACCAGTGACGGTCGCTGGAACTGTGGCGTCTTGTTTCGCAAGCTCTCCGTGTTTTCCGTAGCTTCTACTGTTTGTATTCCATAGTTGATTAGTTTATAGTTAGTTCATAGATAGTGTTGTTCTAGTTAGTTAGTTTGTTGTTGGGTTGGGGGGTTTACCCTCCACCCCAACTGCATTCTCCCTGGGGGACTTACATGCCTAAGTCCCAGGGGTTGAAGCCCTGCAACGAGCCCATGCCAACAGACAACCCCCATGACTCTTGCTTAAAGTGTCTGGGGGAAGTACATCAGTCTGAAAAGTGCAGGACTTGTAAGGGCTTTCACCCCCAAACCATGAAGGAGCAGGACTTTAGACTGAAGCAGTTCCTTATGGAGGCGGCACTCAGACCGCAACCCACATCGGGACAGGACCTGGCGCAGAGATCCTCGGTGCGCTGTGCCCCAACGGCAGTGGCGGAGGTGGCACCGCGAAAGGACTGTGATAGAGACCTGCGGCACTGCTGCTCCCCGGCACCGAAGCCGGCAGGAATGGCCCAGCACAGATCCCACTTGCCGAAGCAGAAGCGGCACCAGAAGCAGGGGAGGACTGGTTCCCCGACTTCGGGACCCACCCCCTCGGAGCCAGCCAATGAGGCGCGTCCCAGGGAGGAGTGCCAAAAACTTTGGAGACTGCACTGTTGACTTCGGCCCCGCGAGGGGGGACCCTCGAGTCCGGTGCAGTTGGACTTCCTGTGTCAGGTGGTGGAGGAGGTAGATCTGCCTTCCACCCCGGACACCTTTGAGGCTGAGAGAGAACACATTGCCGTGACGACACCAAGATCCCTGATCCTTCATGCTACGCCTCTGATACCGCAACGGGTGGCACCGTCCCGAGGAATGCTGGCGATGTTCCGCCCCTCGACTCAGACTGCAGAAGCGAGGCACCACTCAGAGTCTCAGCACCAATCGGACTCACGGCGCCGGTCTGACTCGCTGCACCGCTCCAGGTCCCGCCAGCACTCCCGCTCACAGTGCCGATCGCCTTCATGCAGTAGGTCCCGTTCTTGGCACCGTTTGTATCGACACCGATCTGGCTCTCTGTGCAGACCCCACTCACGGGACCGCTCATCGATGGGGCTGCTCGCATATTTAAAGTTAATCAGAGGCTTAAATGCTTTACCAGGCTGGGACCTTTGTGCCACTCCCCTGCCTTTTGATCAAGAGGATGGACTGAGTATTAGAAGACGTCAGCTTTCCTAGATAAGAAAGTAATGGATCCTTTCAGAAGAGAATGTGAAGGTTGATGTTTCCCACTGATATCAATGTAATCAAATTCAAGGCAAAGTTTCTGCTAAATGTGCAATGACTACAAAAGTTCATAGAAGGCAGAATCCATAGAAGTCAATGACAACGTTTCCTTTTACTTTAATGGTGCGGGATCAGGGGCTCTAATCTCTATCTTCTCTTTCGGAGGAGACAGTCTCATGGGGCCTGGATTCTTGTTTGCACTACGGTCAGTTTACATTGCTCAGGCAGTGTAAAAGGGCCTTACAGTGAGTGCACGCTTGTATTAATATCAGAGCAGTGGAAAGTGGCCGTACTGTAAATGAGAATCAAGCCCTGTGAAACAAAGCAGAAGACAAATCAGGCCGCTAAACCAAACGTAAAAAGACAAACCAACAGGTGAGGATGTAAACGTTTTCATGAGTTAATAACAAAATGTAGGAGAGTGAGCTGTCTATGGAAGGCTTAAGGGTGGAATTGAGGAAAAGCCGACACATTAAAAATGAGCAGTGTGTCCTAAGAAGTAGATTTCCCCCCCCCCCCAAGTGTTAAGTGAACGGTGCATTCTCGGCAGAAGAAACCTCAAAGCCAAATTCTTTAAGAAGCCATGATGAGCTTATTATTTATTTGTACTACAGTAGCACCTGACCAAGACTGGGATCTCATCACATTAGGTAGCGTGCCAAACAGTTATTAAGGCACAGGCCCTGCCCTATTTATAGTCTAAGTAGAGACAAAGGAAGTGTTATCGTCTCCATTTTATGAATGGGGAACTGAGGCACAGACCGATTTAAATTAAATTAAATTTAATGACTTGCTCAGGTTCAGACATTCAAATCTGTGGCAGAGACAAGAATTGAACCTAGATGTCCAAGCCAGCGCCTTTACCACCAATCCATTCTTCTTCTCTTCCATCTGTGCTTCGGAAGGGACCATCAGCCCTTTGAGTCCCACATTTCATCACTGGTGAGGGCACTGATGTGCCCTGCAAGGACAGCAACAACAAAACAATATGGTTTCTTTACAGCTGGTGATAAAATGATCGGTGGTCCCAGCTTATCTGTGTCATTTACCCTGGTGCTTTAATCTGATGTTTTAGCCACTGGGTGATCACTGTGCTCATCATTTTTTACAATTATTTGTGGGCACTTTAGGTTTATCAATTACTTTTCCAAGTTGTAAATTACCTGTTTTGAGAGCATAATTTGTTTGCAATGTTTGTTTTAACAGCATGATTTGTTTCATGTTTGTAATTAATTCTGAGCTTTGAAACTAAAATTGCATGACAAATCATTATGGAGAAAGCCATTACCTTGGTTATTACTGCTAAGGATTGTAATATACTGTAACTTAACTTTGGCTCTTTCTATTATTGGCATGTTTTAGTGGCCTGTGTTGCAGATGGGAGGTCCTCTCTATAGCAAGGAAACTTGCACTGGTGTAATAAGTACATCAGTGTAGTTACACGGTTGCAAACCCGTAATGCAAATGCACTGCATTAGTGCCTAGTGACGTTTACAACAGAAGAGCTTAATCTGTAGCATACCTAAATCTGTGAAACTGGGGTAAACCTCATCATGCATGTCTATTGCACTGCCGAAGTTACACAGAGCCTGAGGTTAGACAACATAGGTGGGCACCGTTCAACTTTCTGTACTTACACCAATGCATTTTGAGCTAGGCCCTACATAAAATTGGGGAGAGGATGCAGAGAAGAGCAACAAAGATGATTCGAGGGGTGGAGAAATTGCCTTACTGTGAGAGACAAAAGGAGCTCAGTCTGTTTAGCTTATCAAAAAGAATATCGAGAGGTGGCTTGATTGTGGTGTAGGAGTACCTTCACAAGGAGAAAATACCAGGTAGTAGAGGGCTCTTTAACCTCATGGGGAAAGACAGAACAAGAACTAGTGACTGGAAGTGAAAGCCAAACTAATTCCACTTAGAAATAAGGCACAGTTTTTAAGTGTGTGGCTAATTAACCACTGGAACAAACTGCTAAGGGAAGTGATGGACTGGGCTCAGGGAAGGTGCACCTGGTCTGTGTTATACAGGAAGTCAGACTATATGATCTAATGGTTCTTTTTGCCCCTAAAATTGCTAAATGTGACCCTGGAAAGCTGCGAAGGGGGCGCACGGCCTGGCTGCAGCCCTGGCTGTGGGGTAGGGGCACACGGCCCCGGCTCCTGCACCCCGCCATGGGTCAGGGGCGCATGGCCCTGACTCCAGCCCCCCGCCGCAGGTCAGGGGCTCACAGCCCTGGCTCCAGCCCCTGCCGTGAGCCGCTAGGCAGAGATGCACTGCCCCGGCTCCAGCCCCATCTGTAGGGCAGGGCGCACAGTCCCACCTCCATCCCCGGCTTCAGCCGCTGACAGCTGAAGCCGAAGAAGTCCCGGAGGTTCGGTAAAGTCACGGAATCCGTGACTGCCATGACCTCTCTGACTAAAACTTAGCCTTATTCATAATACACAGGGTTCACCCTTGAAACCTGGGCCAGTCTCCTCTGTTGGAGTCTTCAGTCTTCTGAGCATTCTTGTTGCTTGCAGCATAGGTGGAGGGAGGAGAAAAGGTGAAGTGTGGGGCCATTGTGTTCTCTTTTACACTCTTAGTCCATGTGCTTGGAGAACGTAAGTCCAGGCATGTCTAGTGGGCATTGCTGAGTCAAACTATTCAGGCAAGGTTGAGCAATTCCCGTGGTGTGGCCTTGTGCAAGGGAGTCATTGAATTGTAACTCCCTTGCTGGACAATGGCTGTTGATGGTTGTTCAACACCTGCCCGGGAGTTGGTAGCTCCCTTGTTCTTGTCTCTGGAGATCTAATATCTGGGCAGTTCCCTAACTCACAGTATATTTTAGTGACAACCATACAACACAATCTCATAACTTCATATGCACCAGTGATATACATATTTAGATAGAACAATGGCTTTCAGCAGATCATAACCTTTCCCATGATTACCTCACATAGCATGCTTTATGTGAAATATCATAATTATATATAAATGATGAATATGGGCTTTACATGGTGCTCCCCCAAGGTAGAGATTGTCACAGTGGTGGTAACTAATTTAAAAGCCATCGTTATATGTGTGTAGTTAAGATTTGTTTTCCAATGCGCATTACTTTGCATTTATCAACACTGAATTTCATCTGCCATTTTGTTGCCCTGTCATCCAGTTTTATGAGATTCTCTGTAAGTCCTCACAGTCTGCTTTGGACTTCTCTTGAATAATTGTATATCATCTGTAAACTTTGCCACTTCACTGTTCACCCCCTTTTCCAGATCATTAATGAATATGTTGAACAGCACAGGTCCCAGTAAAGATCCTTGGGGGACCCTTCTGTTCACCTTTATCCCTTGTGGAAAACTGATCATTTATTCCTATCCTTTGTTTCCTATCTTTCAACCAGTTATTGAGCCATGACACGACCTTGCCTCTCATCCCATGGCTACTTAATTTCCTTAAGAGCCTTTGGTGAGGTACCTTGTCAAAGGCTTTCTGAAGATCCAAGTACACTATATTGACTAGATCATCCTTATCCATATGCTTTTTGACTCCCTCAAAGAAGTCTAATTGATTGGTGAGTCTAGTACCAGAATGTAATGATTACAGTCATGTTTTGCAGTCGGATCCTCATAGCTGGACCTTTACCCATTCAGGGTATATCTATACTGCATCTGGGAGCAAGTCTCCCAGCCCGGATAGAGAGAGACATGCTAGTGGGGTTCGAGCTAGCGTGCTAAAAGTAGCAGTGTGGACGTTGTGGGTCGGGCTCTCAAGCCTATGGGGTAGGGTGGGCTTGAGAATGAAAATTGTAAAACTCTATGTGGAATTCCAATAGGCTGTTGTAAAGTTATCTAATAGTTTACCAGCAACCTTTTAATATACCATAACACAAGCTTATAAATTCTAGTGGAATGATCTAGACCATGTACAAATGAAGCAAATAACTAATATTAATCCAGATCCCAAACAGAGAATTTAAGGAAGATCAGACTGATTAAATCATACACCAAAACTTTCCTGCCCAGTAGGTGGAATCCACTTGAGAATCAGAAATGAATTGTTCTTCATGACAAATGTTATTATTTCATAACTGGTTTAATGGATTGCACAGCCACACACCTCAGACTATACAGAAAATCTGGAAACAAGAATTGAATATTCTGTACACAGGAAAGGCCTGGAAGAATACAAAATGAAATCCGGGCCCCACTGAAGTCAGTGGGGCAAAGATTTCAGCCATAGGTGAAACCCAGAAGTGAAGTAGAAAAAACAAAAACTAATGCGCTTAAGGTACTGAGTACAAGGGGTGGTTGTCGATGTTCTATCAAAACTTTTTTCCAATGGAAAATTTGTTTTAACAAACCATGATTTCTGCAAAAATAATTCTGCTTTCCTTTTTTTTTTTTTTTTTGGGGGGGAAGACAGGAGGGGGTTGGAAAACCAAAAACCCAATACTTGAAAAATTTTGACTGATGTTTTGGCAGTTTCTGTTTTCCAGGTTTTCAATATGTTGTCATTATTATTATTTACAAAAGACAAAAATTTCCATAGGAATACCCCCCTCCCCACTTTTTTCCTGAGCAGCTCTTCTGAACACCTATCTTCTTATGTGGCATTTCCATTACTGGAGGTTTACAACTACAGTAATCTATTCTGTATGATCCTCTGCTAGTCTCTTTGTGGGTGAATAATCCTTTTGAACCACCCAGGATAGCACATCCTACATCCAAGATCACCATCTTTTTCTGCCTCATGTTCTTCTGCCCATAAGCATGCATAGTCTACTGAATCTTTTAAAATGTGTCCTGCAAATCAAATCTTTCTTTTCATAAGATCTCTGACTAGCATTTTCTGAGTTCCAGTTATCTCCAATACTTTTCCGTTGGTTATGCGGTCTACTCATGATATTTTCAGAATTTTTCTATAGCACCATAATTCAAAGGATTGTAATTTTCTTTATTTTGATTGTTTGAATGTTCATGTTTCACAGCTGTAATTTAACACACACCAGATCTAAGCTTTTAAGAGTCAGAATTTAACCTTTGGATTTATGTTCCTTCTCATCAGATGTTTATTCTTACAGAATCTCTCTTTTGTTCTTGCTATTCTGGCTCTCACTTTGGTATCCAATCCTCCATCCTCTGTAATAAGGCTTCCTCAGAATCAATAATTTCTCACTTGCTCTATGACTGTGTCATTCACTGGATCCTTGCATACCAGCATAGTTTTTGTCTTGTCCACAGTCAACTCTAGACCATATTTTTTGCCATATTGTTATATAATCTCCATTGACTTCATCAGACCTTCTTCTAAATTAGCCAACCGCACTGTCATCTGTGTAATGAATGTTATTCACCCATTTTCTATTCATCTTAACACCTTATTCTGTTACTTTGATTAATTTAATCAAACACTCACTATAAATGTTGAATATAGTCAGTGACATTATACCACCTTGTCTCACTCCTCTCTTGATCTCTATTAGATTTTTATTATCGTCTCCCATTATAATTGCCTTCTGATTCCAGTATAATTGTTTTATTACTCTGAGTACATATCCATCAGTCTCCACGGATGTTAATATTTTGAGCAATTTGTAGTCATAGATTGTGTCAAATGCTTTTTGGAAATCAAAACATAAGTAGATCGTTTTCCCCATTTCAGTTGATCTTTCTAATATAAGCTTCCAGTTCATAATAGCATTTATCATGCCCTTCCATGTTTGAAGCTATATTGTTATTCGCTTATCCATCTTTCCTTGTACTTTGTCTTGAACAACTTGCAGAAGTATCTTAGAGACATCTGATATGAGGCTGATTGTTCTGTAGTCCTTACAATCCATAGCATTGATCTTTTGGGGGATTTGGATACACAATAAGGTTGTAAAGTCTTCTGGCAATTCTCCTACCTCAAAGGTATTCTACATTACCTCTAACAGAACTTTCAAGCCTTCATCCCCGGTGCTTTTTAACAGTTCAGCCAGTATTCCATTACAATTTAGTGCTTCTCCATTTGGAAATCTTTTTTTGCTGCCATGATTTCTTCACCTGTTATTGGCGGGCTTAGTTGATTAATCTCTAGTTGATGTTTTTTCAGGCCTGCCATCCCCATATAGTTCCTTGATGTACTCTCGCCAACTCTTGTTCTTAAGGACAAAAATGGACAATATTTGGCAGACCGTGGACACCTATACCAGATCCCAAGGATACTGCAAAGAATGGTGCTGA
The DNA here is from genome assembly GCF_002925995.2 of Terrapene triunguis. Classification (NCBI taxonomy): domain Eukaryota; kingdom Metazoa; phylum Chordata; order Testudines; family Emydidae; genus Terrapene; species Terrapene triunguis. The sequence goes on along the minus strand of NW_020664487.1, from coordinate 1,989,146 downwards.
AAAGAAATAACCTTTGCTAGCAGTGTACAAAAATCTCTTCAGGACTTTCAAACGTTTTGGTCTTAAACAGGTGTGTGTGGTATTTGGACAACAATATTTGATAAAAGAAAGATCAGTTTAAAAACAGATGCTTCCATGACCATTTCTGAAGGGGGCCCAGCAACTAAAATAGGTTAATGAAAGAGATTGCAAAAAAATTGTGAATTTTTTTTTTTTTTTACTGTTTTATAATATTGAATAATGACCATACAGATTTTGCTTGAAACGTTAGGGCAAAGGCCAACCATGAAAAAATTCACCCCAGAAGATGATTGATTTTAGTCATTCAAAACTTTCTGAAAGTAGATTACAATAGATGCTGTTATGCAGCCTTACACACTCAAGCTGTGGTATGGGCCATCACATTTTTAACGTGACTGGCCTTAAATTAAATTAAATGCTACTCTTTGAAGAGTTCATGGTTATGTTTCATGCTGTTTGTCTCTTGATGTTTTTTCCCTCATTTTCAGCCGTGGATTTGTCCAATGCCATTGATATCATGGTCATTTGGCTTTTCTCAATATATCTGCTCTTCCAATAAGCACCAGCACTTCTACCACTTGTGAAAGAAGGTGCTCATCTCTAATATGCATCAATAAAAACTTCACCCCCTTCTCATACCCAGTAGATGGTAGTGATACCCATCCAATAAATTCCATTTATCTTGCATATTTACCTACATCACCTTCACTCTGCCCACCAAGTCCACCAGAACTTAATTATAACATCTCAAGCGTCAGAGAACCTTTCTAAAAGCTGCCTTTAACTTTTTTTAAAAAAATAACTTGCCACAAAAAGGTTTAGTCCTTCCCCCCACATGTGTAAATTCCCTTAGAATTACAACTCTGGAGTGTAGGATGAGCAACATTCAATCCTAGACCAGGAACAGCTTTCGGTCCAATATCTCACAAATCTTCCAATCTTATGGATAAAAATATATTATTTAAACAATTGGAGAGCCAGGAATCTCCCTTTTCAATGAATTAAGACATTTGTTTTTATCCCCAGTCAATTGAGATACTGGCCGAAAAGCATTGCAAAATTTTATATCTAGAAAAGCTATTTTAGATAATTTTTAGAGGTTACTGAAACAGAATAATCATTCTTTTGGGGAAGGAATAATGTAAATGGAGGGGTACCAAATATTTTAATGATACAAATTGTTAAAACTCTCTAAATATTCCTAAAGAAGATGTTTGTAAAATATGTGGCATGAACAAAATGCAAACTAGTATGTGTGATATAAAGGTTATGCTGGCACTCACGTGAAGTGCCCTGTGTAACTTAGTCGTGGTCGCTGCAGACACTTACCAATGAAACCTTTTCCATAACACTCAATCCATATATAGGCTGTCTCTTTCTCTCCCTCTGTGTCTTATAAGAGCTGGTCAAAAGTGTGGGTGGGGATATTGATTCTTAAAATATTGATTCTTTAAAAAAAATTCAAAATATTTCATTCAATAAATGTAACTAACATTTTGACGAACTCTAAAATCTGATTGGAAAACATGTAAAGAAAATCACAAAGATGGTTGTGGTTTGTCCCACCTTTTATCAAAACTCGACATTTCCACAAAAATGTGATTTTGAAATTATCCAAATTTTGATTTCATTTCAGTGAGCTGTAGTACATAGACTTATGCATACGCTATCTACCCGTCCATCTATACACACAGCATAATGTAATATCCTACTTATAATAAATAATGTGGGTATGATTGTGTACACATAATGTATAATAACATTTGACATATGATCTTAAATAAATGCTCCTTTGTTAACTATAAGCCGGCAACTCCATCTGCATGCTGGACAGCCCGTATATTGTATGCAAAAAACATTCTATACATAGTGTAATTTTACAGAGGGGTATGTAATGTACTATTTGACCTCTCTTCTTCCTTGCACTGCTGTAACTCAATTGACTTTAATGATGTTATGGACATCAGTGAGTAAGAGTTGAATCAAGCTCTGTATATTTAGCAGCCAGGCAAATATTTGCCAAAGATACTGGGGGCCAGATCCTCATGTGATGTAAATTAGTGTAGCTTCATTGACTTCAGCAGAGCAACACCAGTTGAGGATATGGCCCTCTTCCTTTTCCCTCAGCAATCGAAGGCTCACCAGTTGCGAAGCCCTCAAATGAGCAAGGAGACAAATGTTTGTCATAGCTTAAAGAGCTATGGCAGACAAGCTGTGAGGACCTTTAGCTGGCACCCATGTCTAATTCCAAAAAGCCAACCTTGTCACGGCTGCCTTTTTTGCAGATATTTCTCATTGCGTGTATGTGTCTCGTGATACTTTGCAATACAGATTGACAGGAACCAGAAGCCAGGTTCATCAAAGCCACAGATTTCTGATCCAGAATTACAGAGACTGATCTGTGCCAACACAGACCTAGACTGTCCAGATAGACTGAACAGGAGGAAAATGTAATGCCAAAAAGAAAGAAGCTGAAGTCTAATTAATCAGAAACAAATAACTCATCTTAATGGCAGCACTGACGAAGTACAAATGTAATTTGAAAGTACCCTATGTTCCATAAGGATGACATTGTGCAATAATTCTACTGCCAGTTATTGCCATCCAAATTGCTGAATACTGAAAAACAAATGACTCATTCCTTCTAATAATCTTTATTTTGTGTTTTTACATCCCAAGGTGCTTTAAGATGCATCTCTGCTTCTTAATCTGCTGTTTGTTTTTCCCTGTGGTATATTTGCAACACTGGTTTTCTTTGTAATGCTCGTCCTGGCTCTAGGTCCCAGGTAAAATAACTAAACTGGCTAGTATTGCGTGTCAAATGTGCGAGTTGGGTAGAAGGCATCTGAGAGTGACTGCCTGGGGTTGCCCTATGTTTGATCTTATCACGCTCTTAGCATCATTAACTTCAACGGAGTGGAAAATATGCTGGAGATGGTATGGCTTAGGCAGCTGTACTGGGAACTGAGAAGGAGAAAGGACCCCTTGCTCCCCCCACTTTGTGTGGCCACATTAAGGTACCTAGATCACAGCTTTGGGAGCTTGGGGCAGGAGTTGTGTGGCCAAAACTCCCAACCCCAAGTGGAAGGGAGATGGTGGGGAAGCATAGGCAGAGTTATGGTTGTTCCCTCTCCCCCCCTCCCCTGCTAGTGGAGCTGGCTGGCCGTACAGGGGTAGATATTCTGCATTCCATCCAAGGGTAACAAAAACTATTTCCTTCTCTCAGTGCAACAGACTTGCTCCAGGAGCAATTGTACCTTCTGACACGCACAGCCTCCTGGTGCTCCCCCTGGGGAACTGCCCCTTACTTCAGGCTGTGCCTAAATAGTACCGTTTTGCTCCCAGGGGCCCAATGAGCAGAAACAAATAGCTTTGTGTCAGTGTTAAGCAGTACTAATGACACGAGTGGGAGAGAATCCCCAGAGTTCTAGGTGCTCCTAGCTGCCATCTGAAAGTCTCTCTCTCTCTCCTTTGCTGTCTAACTGAACTGAAAACAACGCAGTGGAACAGACTGCATCCCAAAACGTGCTTTGCAAATGAAAGGAAGGCTGGCCTTGTGGCAAAGGCACCGGGTAAAGGCCTGGAGCTCCGGCTTCTATTCCCAGCTCTGCTACCTGTGTGTGACACCGGCAAAGGTACTCAAGTTCCCTCGGTCTCACTTCTCCGGCTGTAAAACAGGGATAATATTCCCTTCCTCACACCATTTGTCAGTCTGATCTATTTAGATTGTAAGTTCCTTTCGGACCAGGGCTGTCCCTTCTTATATGTGTGTTCAGCCTCGAGTCCCAGCTGGTCCCTCTAGGGGTAATTGCAGTACAAATCATAATAACAATGAAGTTAAATGATACAGTTACAAAGTGAAGATTTTTTTAACATGTATAGGAAATGGGGAGAGAGACTGATAAAGGGCAGTGGTGTAGTGATATGTTCTTAGATAAGCCTTGGAAAGATATAAACTGGCCACCAACAGGTTTAGGCTTGAAATTAGACGAAGTTCTCCAACCATCAGAGGAGAGATGTTCTGGAACAGCCTTTCAGGGGAAGCAGTGGGGTGGGGAAAGACCTACCTGTCTTCAAGACTGAGCTTGATAAGTTTATGGAGGGAGTGGTATAATTGTATGTAGCCAATCTGTGACTGCTAGCAGAAAGTATCTCCAATGGCCAGTGATGGGACACTACCAGGGGAGGGCTCTGAGTTACTATAGGGAATTCTTTCCTAGGTATCTGGCTGGTGGGTCTTGCCCACATGCTCAGGGTCTAACTGATTTGGGGTCGGGAAGGAACTGTCCCTCGGGTCAGATTGGCAGAGACCCAAGGGCGGGGGGGCCTTCGCCCTCTTCTGCAGCATGGGGCATGGGTCACTTGCAAGAGGTCAGACTAGATGATCGTGATGGCCCCTTCTGGCCTTATACTCTGTGAAAGAGATGGTGTATCAACGAGGCAGAGAGACATAGGAAAGCGGTTACAGGAGCTGCAGAGGAGAAGGTTCTTATGCCAAAGGTAGTGGCCGTGTGTGAAAGTCAGTGCCAGTTTAACAGAGGGAACAGAGAACGAGAGAGAGAAGGAGTGTTGTAGGCCGCGGCCAGTCTTGTCGCGTATTAAAAAAGAAACTGGAGGACAGTTTTGAACTGGAAACATGGGCCACATTCTCAGACGGTGTAGATTAGCATAACTCCACTGAATTCAATAGAGCTATGGTGATTTACCCCGGCTGAGAACCTAGCCCATGTATATTTTGCTATCAGAGCAAAGCAATAAGGGGAAAAATTAATGCAGGAGGGATAGCTCAGTGGTTTGAGCATTGGCCTGCTAAACCCAGGGTTGTGAGTTCAATCCTTGAGGGGGCCATTTAGGGAACTGGGGTAAAAATCTGTCTGGGGAATTGGTCCTACTTTGAGCAGGGGGTTGGACTAGATGACCTCCTGAGGTCCCTTCCAACCCTGATATTCTACGATATCAAAAAAAGTCCAGGACTGAACAGGCCTACAGTCCTCACACATGAAACACTGAGGTGGAAACACTGGCCCTAGTGAAGTCATTGGGAGTTTTGTCATTGGCATCACTAAGGCCATGATTTCACCCTTAGGGTCAGATCATCAGGTAACAGAAACGGGCATAGCTGCGCTGAAGTCAATAGAAATCTACTGTTCCACACTAGCTGAGGATCCAGCCTGACATTATGCAACCAGGGTACCATTGGAAATTATCTCCATGTGCACATATGTAAATCCGGCTTAATGGGGAGAGCTGGTAAGAAGTACTAAACTCACTAATATTACTAGGAAGGGAATGCAGTAAAACCTAGAAATGACTGCTCTTCCAGTTTAGATAATGGAAGCGCACTAGCAATTTTGTCTTTGAATCAAATTCTTCTGAGGTATGCACAGGGACTCCCACTGCGAGGCACCATACTAACACATAGTCAGAGATAGTTCCTGCCCTGAAGAGTGTATACTCTAAAGACAAAGGGTGGGAGGGGGATTGTCAAGTGACTTGCCCAAGGTCACACAACAGTTCAGTGGCAGAGCTGGTAATAGAACTCGGGTCTCCTGAGTCCCAGTCCAGTGTCCTGGCTACTGGACCATGTTGCCTCTTAAGACATAATTTGGCTTTAAATTTTCTCTATATATGAGTGGATTCAAAACCTCAAGAGCAAATACTATATTTTAGAGAAAGTCCCTTCTGTTTCCTTGGTTACTGAATTACATGAATAAATTATACAAAAATATTGAGTGGTCATTTGTGGCTAGTCTCCTTGGGGTGTTCACACTGGATGGTAAAAGCAGGAGCCAAGCCCTGCAGTAAGTGGACAGCTCGCATTCATGAGTAAAGGGCCCAATTCAAAGCCCACGGAAATTAATGGAAGGATTCCCATTGAATTCAGTGATCTTTGAATTGGGCCTCCACTGAGCAGCTGGTAACACAGCTGATTGCTGACACAGGACCAAGAGAGGGGAAGATTCAGTCTTTCAGGTCATGCTGCAACAACAGATTAAACCAAAACCCAGGATCCAAACGCTCCCAAACTTTGGGAAATATTGGATCAGGATCAGAATCCTAAATTTATGGCTTGGCCTCATCTCTAGTTACAACATAACCCCAAGGAAGGGTGTAGTAAGTGGGAGCTTGGAGTTGTGGGATCCAAACTCTGCCTGTGTCTGTGATACACACACGCCCAGTTATTCAGGGAAGCGGTGTAGAGGGTGAACAAAGGTTTGGTGGATCCTGGATTAATGATCTAATTCTAGGGTAAAATTTTCAAAACCTGTGTTCCATTTTCAAAAATGATGTAGGCACTTAAGGCCAGTGTTTCAAAGGTTTTTAGGTGTCTAATGATGCAGATAGGCACCTAAGGAGATTTTCAAAATCACCTAAGCACCAAGAGCTAGGTGCTTTTGAAAATCCCATTAGGTGCCTATCTCCATCGTTAGATTCCTAAATACCTTTGAAAATCTGGCCTAAATTCCATTGACTTTGAATGCCCACACAAGGAAGTTATACTAGTATGAGACAGGGTGTGAATTTAAAGTGCTGTAGTTATATCGGTATAACTCCCTGTGTGGACACTTACTCTTTTTTCAGTGGAGGGCTTATCTTCACTACCCGCCTGGATCGGCTGGTAGAAATCGATCTCTCGGGGATCGAATTATCGCGTCTCGTTGGGACGTGACATTCGATCCCCGAATCGACGCTTGTACTCCACCAGCGGAGGTAGGAGTAAGCGCCGTCGACGGGGGAGCCGCGGAGGTCGATTTGCCGCCGTCCTCACAGCGGGGTAAGTCGGCTCCGATACGTCGAATTCAGCTACGCTATTCGCGTAGCTGAATTTGCGTATCTTAAATCGACCCCCCCTCCTCCCCCGTAGTGAGGACGTAGCCTTAGTTTGGCACTCTGGAAAGGGTTTAAGCTAAACCAGAACAAGCCACACTTAAACCAGAATACATGTCCATATGGGGAGATATACCAGGGTAACTATATCTGGTGTAATGATAAAGGTATAACCAGTAAAACTTTCCCGTGTAGACAAGCCCTTAGGCTCCTAAATGCCTAAATTTCTTTTGAAAATAGGACTTGGGCTGCTAAGTCACTTAGGTGCTTTTGAAAATGTTTTACCTCTGGTCTTTGGTGGATCCAAGCCCACGCTCAGTCCCCTGGTGTGTGAAAGTGTTCTAAAACCCACCTGACTTGTTCCATGACAAGACTATATTTGCTTTATATTCACGCAGAACGCATACTGTTTTCTCATTCTTGTTAACGGACATCTATTGTAGTGATACTTTGCCTTTATATAGTGCCTTCCATCTGAGGATTTTGACGTACTTTGCAAGGATTAATGAATTTATCCTCACTGGATACAGAGCCATTGAGAGATTAAGTGATTTGCCTGAGGTCACACACACAGTCTTGTGGCAAAGCCAGGAATAGAATGCAGGTCTCTAAGTACCAGTCCTGTACTTTAGTTACAAGATTATCCTTCTTTCCTTATTGCAGTCACCTGGTGAGAGCTACTTCTTAAAAGCTCTAAAATAAAGCCTTAATAGACCAGCTCGTGCAGGAAAAAAACAAAAGAACCATTGTCCGGCCAATCCCTGCAGACAAAAGGATAATAGAACAATAGTGCAAGAGGCATGACTGTCCGTGAAAAAGCCATTATCAGGCTCACTGTATCTACCTTGCTGTTAAGCTGAATGAGTTGAAATATGGTGAATCTTTTCAACAATCATCTCATTGATGATATTCACAGGTGTTTATATGTATGGAATCGGGATTAATGTTACCCAATGTTGTTCAAATAACGTTTTGGGGATGTATCGCCTGTCATACAATGGCAGCAGTGATAATACTTCAGACTATGGATAAATTCTGTCCTCCATTATACCCACGGGGACCCATGTGACATCATGGGTTATACCTGAGAGCAGAATTTGTTGTATTGCTTTTCAAGGTGGGATTCTTCTCAGATCTATTGGAAGGTCCTATAATTTATGTGACACCACAGTAAAATGAAGTATGTTGCCCTACAGCAGAGGTGGGCAAACTACAGTCCGCGGGTCACATCCGGACCACGGGACCGTCCTGTCCGGCCCCTGAGCTCCTGGCCTGGGAGGCTACCCACGGCCCCTCCCCTGCTGTCCCCCCTTCCCTGCAGCCTCAGTTCACTGCGCCGCCAGTGCAATGCTCTGGGCGGCGGGGCTGTGAGCTCCTGGGGCAGCGCAGCTGCAGAGCCGCGGCCTGACCCGGTCTCTGTGCTGCACGGTGCAGCTGCCTGTCCTGGTGCAGCCGCGCTGCCAGCCACCAGTGCTCCAGGCAGCGCGGTAAGGGGGCAGGGAGCAGGGGGGGTTGGATAGAGGGCAGGGGAGTCCGGGGGGTGGTCAGGGGTCGGGGGTGTGGTTAGGGGTCGGGGCAGTCAGAGGGCGGGGAACAGGGGGGTAGAATGAGAGCAGAGGTCCTGGGGGGGCAGTTAGGGGTGGGGTGTCTGGGGGTGGTCAGGGAGAAGGGGTAGTTGGATGGGGCAGGGGTCCCGGGGGGGGGCAGTCAGGAAGGAGAGGGGGGTTGGATGGGGCGGCAGGGGGCAGTTAGGTGTGGGGGGCAGTTAGGGGCAGAGGGTCTGTGGGCGGTCAGGGAGAAGGGGTGGTTGGATGGGGCAGGGGTCCCGGGGGGGCAGTCAGGAAGGAGAGGGGGGTTGGATGGGGTGGGGGCCTGTGGGACAGAGAAAAGAGGGGTTGGATTGGGCAGGAGTCCTGGGGGGGCCATCAGGAGGCGAGTAGCGGGGGGAGTCGGATAGGGGGCGGGGGCTGGGCCACGCCTGGCTGTTTGGGGAGGCACAGCCTCCGCTAACCGGCCCTCCATACAATTTCAGAACCTTGATGCGGCCCTCAGGCCAAAAAGTTTGCCGCCCCTGCCCTACAGTAATGGAGAAAGACTGACCTTTCCATGGTGAATGACCTTTTGATAGTTGAATGGCTACTTGGATGAGCTAATGCAAACTCTATGGGGGAAAAAAGGAGATATGATTAAAGCATGACCCCACTAGAGACCCTGCTATTGATTTTATGTGAAAGGTGCTGAGATACTGTGGTAATGGACAACAGTCTACAGCCCTTAGATAGATGGTATTGGAATGCGCAGTCACAAAGAAGGAGAACTCAAGTTGCACGGGCAACCTGAGTTCTCCCATTTCCTACCTTTCAAGTGCTTGATTTTGTGACCATAATAACATTCTTAACAGAGGTGTGTTTTTTTTTAATGTACACTGTTTATATGGACGTGCAGCATTTCCAAATATATATTTCAAATATATATATATATATCTCAGAACCCAATATGTTCACATTGTTCCTTAAAACAAATGGCTGTGGGGATTATTTTACTAATTTGTGCCATTTAGAATTCTAATATATGAAAAGTTAAACAGTTTGAAAGACTTATTTTTTTTCCTGGCAGTTACAAGTTCCGAATGCTTTTGTGCATTCCAAGTAGTCCTGCCCAGATTCTACCACCTGTTCCATAATTCTGGGTATATTCAGGGTATAGTTCTTTTCCATATGGGCAGTGTAATTCCATCAAGTAGAAATCCAGCAAAGTTATTTTTTTTTTTAACATTAAACCTTGGGAGTTAATCATCCATCTGTGTGTAATCATTGATTCCATTAAGCCTTATGGCCTTGTCAGATTATCAAACATTTTAAACAGCACTTTTTTTCTCAACAGAAAAAGCATTTGATAATTAAGGGCATGATTAGATCGAAGTTTTCAAGACTCACTCCAATCCCGTATAGACATTTACGTGAATCTCATATCAAACCTCCTCCCTTTAGATATCCCTGAGTCTGGCTCTTGAGAGTAGATAATAAGAATTACATCTAAATATAGGTCATCCTGGTGTCTCTTGACAGACAAAGCCAAATAATTTACTTAGAATAAAACAAATAAAACATTTCAGTCCTGGTGTTCAAGCTATCAGATGCTCACTCAGATTTTCTGGTAGGGCTGGATGAATTAGTTTGCCTAACATTGGAACAGACTCAAACCATAACTGATTGCACACACTGAACCCTTACTGTGGTTATGAAAAGTCAGGGAAACCTGAATGAGATGGAAGTAGAAATTGTTTTGTATAAAATGTAGAACAGAGGAAGCTCTCCTGCACCCTATGTGTTTCAACAATGACTTCAGCAGTAGTTGGATCAGACTTAAGCAAACGTGTGTCCAGTAGCATATATAGGCCTTTATCCCCAGGTTCAAGGAGAAATAGAGCTGGTCACAAAGGAATCAGTGAACGAGGAACTCAAAGAGAATACCCGGCTGGCAGTTCATAACCGCCAGAGCAAGATGTCACAGCAGCAGTCTACCTGGTTTGAGACAGATGAGGATGGGCAGTCTCTGGCCACCAGAGAGAAGAGAAGCAGGAGGCATTCCATGCAGCTAGAAGTTTCATATTGATATCAGATCCTCAATGTGGAAACTATGGAAGGTTCCTCTCAAGATCCAGCAGGTTCAAGGGAACAGAGAGATGCACACAACACATGTGTGGATGGCAGCTTGACCCAATCTGTAAGAAAATAAAGCTTACTTGCAAAGAGTTTTCCAACCATCCAAGGAAGACAGATGATCCCTGTTGGAGAGGCAGTACTCAGAAGAACCGAAAGTATGTTTTGCAAAGGACAGGGGGACAACAGCCTTCCTGAAGCCAAGACATGAGAGACATCACTCTATGGAAGGTTAGGCTTCTGAAGTTGACTGGCAAGGATCCATTGGTGATGGTTCATATTGACAATAATGACACTGTCTTGGGGGCTATCTCACAGATGGTAGTTGTCTTTAGGGAATTTGGAATCATGTTGAAGAAGAATGTCCAAGCGATCTTCTCTGAGATCCTGCCTGTTTCAAAGGAACACAGAAGGCAGAAGATTCTGAAAGTGAATTGCTGGCTAGGTAAGGGCTGTAGTTTGAAGGGCTTTGTTTTTGTGGTACATTAGTCCACCATCTATGGGGAAATGGACCTGTATAGTTTGGATGACCTCCACTTCATTAGAAGTGGGGGCAATCTTCTTGGAGAGAGGCTGGCTAGAGTAGTCAGGACAGGGTTAAACTAATAGCAAAAGTGGAGGTTAAAAAGAGAGATATGAGCACTCAGCACAAAATCAAGATATTGAGAGCAAAATTAATCAAGAAGCCAAAGGACATGAAGAGAAGAATTTTTTGAATTGCTATATGCTAATGCTAGGAATCAGAGTAACAAACAAGACAATGGAATTGCTCATTTATGAGCATAAATTCAATCTAGTTGGTATTACTGCAACCTCCCTGTGGGATGAGTCACATGATTGGAATGTTAAAATAAATGGTTCTACCCTATTTAGGAAGGATCAAGTGGGCAAAAGGAGAGAGGGAGTGGCATTCTACATCAAAAATGGCATCTTTTGTTCCCAAGTCACTGATAACTTGGAAGAAAAAATATCTTGACTGCTTATGGACCAATGTCCTAACAAATAAAGCACAAAATGGGGTACTAGTTGTGGTCTGTAGCAGACAGCCAGATCACACTGGGGTATGGGATGACTGCCTCCTTACCCACCTATCTAAAATGTGTGGGGGGGGGGGAGGGAACTGTGAGATCATGGGGAACTTCAATTTGAGTGACATATACTGGAGGTCTCATACTACCAGTATTAAAACATCTTTGGGATTTCTCAAAACTATAGATGACAATTTCCTCCAACTGAAAAAGTGGTGCAGCCAACATGGGGGGTATTCTATATTACACCTTGTCCTAACAGATAAAGAGGAACTGATCACAGAACTAAAAGTGAATAGTAATTTAGATACGAGTGATCATGATTGATCACATTTATAATGTGTAAGCAGAATGAAGTTCAGACCACCAATATATACACACTTGGTGCTTTAGTAGGACCAATTTCACAAAGCTAAAAACAATTATGAGCCAAATGACCTTCAAGAAAGAATTTAATCAGAAAAATGTGAATGATAATTGAAGAACACTTTATTAGATGATGAAAAAGCCACAATCCCACAACTGAGGAAGGCCATGTTGGTTTAAACCAACCTGGTTTAGAGGGCAGTGAAGGCAGCTGTAAATATATATATTAAAAATACCCAACAAGGCTAAGTTAATAGTAATTAATACAAATCAGAAGTTAGGAATTGTAGAAAATTGATAAGGAAAGCCAAGGGACACAAGCAGAAATCTATGGCCAGCAGAGTTAAAGACAGTTAGAAGTTTTTAAAATATATTAGCAACACAAATAATCCTGACAATCGTATTGATCCATCAGTAGGTGGAAATGGTAGAATTATGAATAATAATGTAGAAAAGACAGAAGTGTTCAATAAATATTTCTGTTCTATATTTGGAGGGAAAAAGATGATATAGTCTCAAGATAACACTCTTTCCATTTTACTAGTATCTCCGGAGGATGTTAAACAGAAGCTACAAAAATTAGACATTTTTAAATTAGGGGGTCCACATAACTTGCATCCAAGAGTTTTAAAAGAGTTGGCTGATGATCATTAACATTGATTTTTCAATAAGTCTTGGAGCACTAGGGAAGTTCCAGTAGACTGGAAGAAAGCTAATGTTGTGACAATTTTTAAAAAGGGTAACTGGGATGACACAGATAATTATAGACCTGTTAGCCTGACATCAATCCCAGGCAAGATAATGGAGCAGCTGATACAGGACTCAATTAATAATAAACTAAAGTAGGATAAGGTAATTAATACAAAACCACATGGCTTTATGGAAAATAAATCCTGTCAAACTAATATCTGATATCTTTTTTGTTATGAGATTACAAGTTTGGTTGATAATAGTATTGATGTAATATACTTAGACTTCTGTTAGGCATTTTACTTGGTACCACATGACATTTTGTTAAAAAAACTAGAATGATATAAAAAATTATCATGGTACACATTAAATGGATTAAAAACTGGGTGACTGATAGGTCTCAAAATATAACTATAAACAGGGAATCGTCATTTTGTATATTTCCAGTTGAGTCCCATGGGGATCAGTTCTTGGGCCCACATTATTCAGCAATTTAATCAATCATCTGAAAGAA
>NW_020664487.1:1964817-1975637 GCF_002925995.2 Terrapene triunguis | reverse complement strand
GGGGGGGGGGCACTTTTTTTTGCTGCTTGGGGCAGCAAAAAAGTTAGAGCCGGCCCTGCCTTTATCAACATGAATTTCATCTCCTATTTTGTTGCCCAGTCACCCCATTTTGTGAAATCCCTTTGTAACTCTTCATAGCCTGCTTTGGAAACATGAAATTCAAAATGAAGTCTAGAGGGTTGCAGTCCTCTATGAATGGAAACTAACTTTTTCTTTGCACAAACTCCTGCAAATTAAACCCACAAGTTTGGCATAGCTCTAAAATGCCTGCAAAAAATGCAAGTGTGAATACAATATGCTATCTTGTTTGGCCATAGGCTTGCTGTGAAGCATACTGAATTCAGTAGAAGTCTTTTTATTTACTTCAGTGGACTTTGAGTCCAGTCCCATATGTACAAGTGGGCATATACCATGTAATTCTAAACTGTTTCAGTTCATTCTAACAGGAGTTAGATTGCAGTGTGATGAAACTACTTAACAGTATCTTTGGAGAATTTACTCTTGCTTGGAGATCCATGGTGAATTAACATCTGAAAAGTTAGTGTGTAGCTATTTTCTATTATATTTTGATGAAATGTTTCACTGAAACTTTGAATTTCAATTAAAAAAGCAACAACATTTTCACCAGTTGTTGTGGGGAAGAGAGAGGGTTAACCATCTACAGAATTGGTGAACATTTTTTGATTGTTGAAATATTTTGATGCCATTTCAAAATTTAGAAAAAATTTGAACTTTTGAAAAACTGGCCAAAAAGTTTTTTAACCAGTTTTTCAAACATCTGTATTGCTACTAGATCTAAAGAAAAAGGATGTGTTTTGTTCTGATTCTATTTTCTTGCATCTCTGTTCATGAGAATCAGTCACTTTTTTGTGACAAATTATTAAACTGATAACTAGGTCACATATCACGCGTGGTTCGGAAAATACTATTTACATGTTGAGATGGGAGCAGAAGAATGACCTCTAATGAATGGAACTGTCACTAAGCAATAGAGAGCTTTGTGATTGGTTTATTGAAATAAATCAAATGATTTCACCTCCATCTAACCCAGAATATCTTAAAATGGATGATAACCTTCTGCTAGAAACATGGTTAAGTTCAGCTGTTAAGTACATTTGAACAAAAACTAGTGTGATTCTTTCATGTGAACGAGCCATTAGATCCAATTTGTTTCATGTGATGCATGAAGGTCACAAAGACTGTAGAATGTATCATACCTATTTTATATGGAGCAGTTTAAAATAACCATATTTCATATTGATAAGGCTTAAGATGATACAATAGTCACTAGTGTTGAGCACTGGTGTTTTTGTCGTATGTGATATAGGTTCAATCAAAATAAAGTAGGAGAACATTATGGTTGGGGTATAATTTTGATAAGGATGTGAGGACAGAAGGTATTGTGGTTACTCCAATGGACTGGGATCCAGGCGTTCTAGGTTCAGTTCCTAGCTCTGTCACAGATTTCCCATGTGATGTTTGGCAGGTCACTTAATCTCCCTCTGCGTCATTTAAAAAAAAATCATCCTGTGTCTGTTTTGTCTATTTGGAGATTGTAAACTCATCAGGGCAGGGTCTCGCTCTTATTCTATGTATATAGTGTGCCTAACACAATGGGGCCCTGGTCTTGGGTGGAGATTAGGTGCTAGGTAATCCTAATACAGTACAATCACCATCAGATTGGGTATGCATGGGTTTGGTAAACCTAAAATGGCAGTCTCCCCTTCCAGGGATTTGCAGTCCTAGCAGGGTGGTTGGAATTTCCTATTGATGTGTTCTGGTGTGCAGTGTTCCATCACACAGGTTTATTTTATTAGAAGTGATTTTCATATCTAGACTATAGAGAGTACATAGTTTTGAAGTCTGTAAAATGGGGATAATAAGGTTTCCCTTCACTCTGTCTTGCTATTTCGATTGCAAACACTTTTGGGCACGGACTGTCTCTTGCTGTGTGTTTTGTTCAGGGCCTTACAAAATGGGACCCTGTTCTCCGCTGGCACCCTTTGGTGCTACTGCAATTTTGGCAATTTAATTGGCAACCGAATATTGGTGCTTTTCATAAAGCCTTGCAATTAGGGGGAAATCTCAGATTTCATTTTAAAAAGGATGTAAGTTTCTAGCCCTCACAGTTGTGGAGACAAGCTTGATGACAAGGCCCAAGTGCAACCAAAAAGTTCCAAAACAATTGGGCCTAAAATAGGGCCTAAAAGTCATACATTTAATTTTATATATATATAATTTATGACTTTTAGGTCCAAGATATAAATAAAATGTATGACTTTTAGGCCCAATCGTGTGTATGTGTGTGTATAATTTTATGACTTTTAGGCCCAATCTTATGATTTGGGGGTGGGGGGGGCCTTGAAGATTTGAGTTTGGCAGTATGGCTACTGCTCTATGGACTACAAGCTTCCACCTGTTTTGCAGATGTTTGTCCTATCTCAGGTAGAGTGAGTGACCATAGTTCAACCTGGAGGTGATGAAAACATGGCTAAGTCTTCATTTGAGAGCAATGGTCAAAGTCTCTTGGCCAGGGAAATGTGAAAGAAGCCATTTCTCCCCATTGGCAATCTGAGTAATAAGAAATCTAGGAGGATTCCCACTGCCTGGATGATCTGTGGTGTGGCGACCTAGAGTTTTGGTGATGCTACCATAATGGCAAGTTGCACAGTGTGTTTCCGTTTTCTACCAGCATCACTTCTGTCATTCCTGGTTTGATCTTGGTCCAAAAGACTGTTCTCTATACATCTCTGGAGTTGTTCCAAGTCAGGCATTGTGCTGATTTGGTGATGACTAGGGCCGTGTCAGTACAGGAGAAAGAGAGTTGATTTTTATCCAGATACTGTTAGAATTAGAGCCAGTAAGAAATAGGGAAACATTTTCCTTTTTTGAAATTTTAAAAGGTGAGGTTCTTAAAATTCAAAATGATGGCAAAGAACTCTGTCAGGGCTGATTCCCCACTCTGGCACTTCGAGTGCAGAAGGTGGGGGCCCACAAGGGTTCTAAAAATTAATACTGGCCACTCCAGCCTTGTATTAAACTCCCAAAGTTACAGCTTCTCTCAGACCTCGGCTTCGTAAACGCTGCCACCACCCAAGTGAAAAACTGCCTCTTGCAGATCCTGGAAAAACTCACTTGGGAAGTTTTCCCTGAGGCCCCTCAGCTTTTTTACCCCTCCCTCGGGGAAGCCAAGAAAGAAAACAAACAAAAGGGAAACCCAGCTGTTGCCACCAGCTAATTGAAAAACATATGCACAGATCTTCTAAGACACAAAACCAATCAGGTTCTTAAAAAAGGTAAATTTTATTAAAAACAAAAAGAAAGAAAATACATCTGGAAATTAGGCTTTTGCTAGATTTTAAAAGAGCAATTCCAAAAATTAAACACCCAAAATAGCTTTCTTGGGCGTTCAGCTTAAAAGTTACAAGCAACAAAAGCATCTGGGGTTACCCCAGAGGAGTCCACAAACCTTACAGAAAATAAAAGAAATAAACCTGATCGCATCTATCTAAACATTCCCTGTCCCAATGAATCCTTCTAGGTATGGAAGATGATTTTTCATACTTGGTTCAAACGTTACACGGCATTCCTGCTGCCCCTGTCTCTTCAGCCCAGAGAGAACAACAAAGAGACAAAGGGAAAAACTTTTTCCCCATTTTAAAAAGTTCTAGCTTTCCCATTGGCTCTTTTGGTCAGGTGCCCACTCCTTTCCTTTTACCTGTGGCCTTGTTAACCCTTTACAGGTAAAGCAAGCAGAGAACAGCTACCAAGAGGGACTTATAGCTAACTGGCTGGATGGGTGTCCATAAAAGGGAGCCACCCCCCCTCCCTTCATTTATCACAAGCTCTATAATTGGTTGACAGATAGGTGAGAAAATTCATGAACATTTTAAATGAAATGTTCCCAATTCTTTATTTTAATGTCAAAATTTTATTAAAATTTCAAATTAACCCTCCCCAACTTTAATTGGTGTTTGACTTCTAGAGGCCACTCTTGGTTGGAAGTGAGGAACATTGGAGAGATTTGTGGGGAAAATGTTGCACGGCCGTTACTCATACTGCAACTGCTCTATAGATAAGTATGATGAATCCTTTTGTCTCTTGGGCTGCCAATTTGGCACCATACACAAACACTAAAAATTCCAAGATTAAAAAGGTGCCCATCATCTATAGTATCTCAGTAGTTGTCCCATTATCTCTTGCTTAAATCACAGTGCTGCTTTTTGTAGTCTGAACCAGTGTGAAGACCGAATGAGTCCTATTTTAAGCAATTATTGAAGTTGCCTTTCTCCAATCAAAGAGAGGTATTAGTGAAATGAATGGGAGTAATTAGATCTAATTTAGTCATGCAAATGAGTTTAATTAAACGAAATCTACTCTTTAATAACTTCTGGGGAAAATGCTGTTCCTTATGGAGTTTGAAATTTGGTTAAGCTAACAAGAAACAATAGCTGAACTGATGAGACCATGATGTTGTAATCTGCTTATGTAAATAATGACACTTACAGTATTTAGTCAGCGTCTTAGTAGATGCTTATGGTGGTAACAAAAATGGACGCTGAAACATTGAGATAAATTAGAGCATGCATATCCCACGTACAGTTGCTATGGAAGGTTGGTTAGTAGCTTCACTTTGTTTTGCTTTGAGGATCCATCTACTTAAGGTAAAGCAAGTTTAGGATCTTGAAAAAACCAAGGAAGCATCCTGGTAAGAAAGCTTTTTGATATCTAGGTCATTGGTATACTAAAAATAACATAAAACCTTAGATTAGAGAGCGAGAGATGAATGTAAAAATGGATGGACAGCAGGGCAGATGGATAGGTGAATGGTGGATAGATGGGTGATGGAGAGATAGGTGGAAGATAATAGATACATAGAGAGATAGATGGATGATAGATTAGACAGCCTTTCCTAACAAAATATTGTTCTCAATCTGCATGCATGGATGCAGTACTTCCTGTTAGCTTTTGTCTCATTTTCTCCTACTGGTCAATTTGTTTCTTGTATCTGTGTCTTGTATCTGCCGGTTTTGTCATGTCTTTAAGATCTCTGGGACTGGGGTCACGTTTTCTGCATGCTTTGTATCATGCCTTGAACATTTTAGGCTCTAAATAAATAATACACCTGGAAAGTTGTGCTCTTTTACCCCAAAGCTTGTGCATTATAAATTATGTACTGTATACATAATAAAGTTGTCTAGTTTGAGTGAGATTTTTAAAGGCACAAATGAGAATTAGGTGACCAATTCTCAACAACGTTCAGTGGGAGGTAGGCACCAAACTCCCTTCTGTACCTTTGAAAATCTCCCCCTTCTTTTTATTATGCACAAGAATTATGGAGAAGTACAATATCAAAATACTAATTTCTCTCTCTATAGTAGTTTCTGATACTTTTTCAATTTTCTTTTGTTCTTTGAGTCTATTCACTAATCATAACTTTCAGCAGTTCTATATATTCAAGAAACTCCCTCAACTCTCTTCTGCCTTATTTCTATTGCATTTGGCCATACAATTAAATGAACATTATTTCAAGATGTATGGCTCAGCCAAAGCTGAGCTCACAATGAAATTCTCTGGTCATCTTACTATTAAGATCCCTTTCTGCAGTACTCCTTCCTAGACAGTCATTTTGTGTGTGTGCAACTGATTGTTCCTTCCTAAGTGGAGTACTCTGCATTTTTCCTTATTGAATTTAATCTTATTTACTTCAGACCCTTTTTCCAGTTTGTCCAGATCGTTTTCAATTTTTATCCTATCCTCCAAAGCACTTGCAACCCCTCCCTGCTTGGTATCATCTGCAAACTTTATAAGTGTACTTTCTATGCAATTATCTAAATCATTGATGAAGATATAAAACAGAACCAGACCCAGAACTGATCCCTGTGGGATCCCACTCAATATGTTCTTGCAGCTTGACTGTGAACCACTGATAACTACTCTCTGGGAACAGTTTTCCAACCAGTTGTGCACCCATCTTATAATAGCTCCATCTAGATTGTATTTCCCTAGTTTGTTTATGAGAAGACATTATCAAAAGCCTTACTAAAGTCAAGATATACCACATCTACCACTTCCCCCCCATCCACAAAGCTTGTTACCCTGTCAAAGAAAGCTATTAGGTTGGTTTGACATGATTTGTTCTTGACAAATCCATGCTGGCTGTTACTTATCACCTTATTATCTTCTAGGTGTTCGCAAATTGATTGCTTAATTATTTGCTCCATTATCTTTCTGGGTACTGAAGTTAAGCTGACTGGTCTTCTAATCCCTAGGTTGTCCTTATTTCCCTTTATATAGATTGGCACTACATTTGCCCTCTTCCCGTCCTCTGGAATCTCTCTCCCGTCTTCCATGACTTTTCGAAGGTAATCATTAATGGCTCAGATATCTCCTCAGTCAGCTCCTTGAGTATTCTAGGATGTATTTCATCAGGCCCTGGTGACCTGAAGACATATAACTTGTCTAAGTAATTTTTAATTTGTTCTTTCCCTATTTTAGCCTCTGATCCTCCTCATTTTCACTGGCATTCACTAGGTCAGACGTCCAATTGCTACTAACCTTTTTAGTGAAAACTGAAACAAAAAGGTAATTTAGCACTTCTGCCATTTCCAAATTTTCTGTTATTGTTTCCCCCCCTCATTGAGTAATGGGCCTACCTGGTCCTTGCTCTTTATCTTGCTTCTAATGTATTTGTAGAATGTTTTCTTGTTACCATTTATGTTTCCAGCTAGTTAAATCTTGTTTTGTGCCCTGGTCTTTCTAATTTTGTCCTTACATACTTGTGTTATTTGTTTATATTCTTCCTTTGTAATTTGATATAGTTTCCACTTGTTGTAGGACTCTTTTTTGCGTTTCAGATAATTGAAGAACTCCTGGTTAAGCCAGGGTGGCCTCTTGCCATACTTCCCATCTCTCCCATGCAGTGGGATAGTTTGCTCTTGTGCTGTGAAACAAGAACAGTGAGTTTCAAATGGTTTCATACTATCCATCTGTGAGGTGTAGTATGGGAATAATCCATGTATTTTGACGGAATTATTAACAGACTTTCTATGCTACTGAATGCACGAGAATAACAAGGGCAAGCTGGCAAAGAACCATTGACACAACTTGCTTCCCTTTCCACAGAGAGAATTGCACAGCTGCGTTAGGAGTGGTGCTGAAAGGTTTAAAGTGGTTAAAGCCTGGATACTCAATGCCATTAGGATCACTTTGAAACTCATTTTGTGGGCTGTGTTGTATCCCATGTGGGAGTCTTAAAGCATGGTCAGATGCACCTAGGGGGCCGTACGGGAGGGGCTCAGACACTGATGTTTGACAGAAGACAGAATGAGGAGACACTGCTAAAGAAAGGCTTTCTGGAAGACTGAGTTAGCAGGTAGAGAGCGTATCACTAAAGGCAGGCTTTGCATCTGAGCTGAAAGCACCTTCCGTTTGCTCATTACAATGGGAGAGCCCAGTTTCATCAGCTGCGTGCAGCTAGGGCAACTATATGACACACAACGCCACAGTCACTGCCGGGGTGGGTACAGCTTCATTTAAGTCAGGAGAGTTGCATCCATTGGTGGTGAATGTGGCCCTGTGTGAAGAAGGATGACTAGACTATGGGTCATAGTCCTTGCTAGATTAATACCTATGTCATTCATCTTCATCTTCAGAGGAGTTACACAGGTGCACATCAAAAAGAGACTAGTTATGAGATTGTGCTTCAGTCAGGACAAAGGCAGCCTAAAAGGACTGTCCAAGGTCTGGGCAGGACTATAACGAGTATTGCTGATTCTTTGCTATTCCATTTCTTGTTTTTGTAGGTAGCTTGAGAAAGTGCAGGAAAATCCCTTTAATGGGAAAGAAGGTCCGATGAAAGCCCGTAGGACAAAGGCTATTGGGAGTCTGAAACCCCTAGAATAGTGTCAAGTTTGAAGCATGCTTTCCTCTTACAGAAAAAATCCCAGGAGTGAAAAATCTACTGCAAACATTGTACGAGGTTCATCTCACTCAGGTGAGCTGCAGGTCCTTAGGAGCCTGACTAGCTGGGTAGCTGTGCAAAACCCTTTATAGAGTAGATGAGGGGATTAAATGCAGCTTCTAACAGTGTTAACTCCTCTGCAAATTGTTGATCAGAAATTCCCTGGATGCTTCCAGAAGCAAACAACATGGAGTAGCCGCTCCCTGGCTCCTTCACAATCCAACCATACCCCAGCATACATCCATGGAGCCCAAAGTATGTGGCGTTCACAGGGAGGGTATCAGCATGGCCAGAGAGGGGAGAGAAATACAGACTGGATCCACTGTTTTCTGCTTCGTGTTCCTGGCCCTAATTGAGTGACAGTTTGTTCCCCTCCATATGTGAGGGGAGGAGAGCATCCAGACCCATACTCTGGTAACGCTGTTATCCAATATGTGTGTAGTTCTTCGATTACAGCTAGAATCTTGTAGAGCTTATTCTCACTTAGATTAAATGGCTGTTCTCTAATGGTGAAATTCCTCCCCTCCCCTCCTGGAGAAAGCCCTGCTCCCTTTTCACAGGTAACCCCGATGTGGGGGTGGAATCTACAGCTCCTTAACCCAGAGGCTGGGCCAGGAACAGGTCTGGAATGGCTAGTCCAGCCACTTGGGTTTTTGGAGCAGTCTCTCTGTTTTGGCTGGCTGTGAGAAAGCAACATGCACTACACCTACACTGTAAACAGATAATTCTCAGTGAGTCATTACTTCGGAGCTATAAACATTGTCTGTGTTGTGTTTGCAGTGATAGTAATTAAGAGCCCAAAGGCAATTCAGAAAATAACAAATGAGCTTAAACAAGAGCTAAACTGAAATGTACATGCTGGGGGGAGAGTATTCTATCTGATTCCACAGAACTCCCTGCCTGGAACTTTCCAGCAGGCTACAGAGTGACAACACTCTCAAAAATGAAAGATAAGTTAGCAGGGCTACATTACCAAAACAAATTCTCATTGACTGATCACTTCCTAAGGGCATGACTCTCCTTATAATAGTTCAGAAAACTGGCTAGATTAACCCTTTCCTGGGTGTTACACAGCCTGGCCTCTATGGTCTTTATTTTCATCTCTCAGAGTAAAATGTTAGATGCCAATCTAGCAAAGACTTAAGTACATATTTAACTTTAAGCATGCAACTAGTCCCTTGACTGTAGTGGGACCAACTCCGTGTGCTTAAAGCTAAGTGTGTACTTGAGCACTTTTCTGGATCGGGGCCAGCGTGTAACTTCCTGTTGAACAGAAAGATGTTCACAGAAACCTTCCAGTTTGACATTAGGGACATTTTGAGTTTGGATGCAGCATTTCTTTTTTAGAAGAATCATACGCAGCATGTCATTTAGCAAAGACAATTCCAATATGGCTTACACCATACATCTCTTTCTGACGTCTCCAGTAGCTAGAGGTCCAGGTGGCAAGAATCCAGCTACTTCTGGGCCAAGACTATTGAAGCTCCTGCTTTTATATACCTATGTCAGAAGCACCCTCTGCAATGCATACAGCTCAGTTTTTACCAGAGAATCCCACTGCTGAACATACACGTCTTTTAAGCAAGTCAGCGAACGATCTGTGCTGTCTTCAATAGATAAGCTTACTAGTTTAGTAATATCAAAAGGAAAATCGCTACACACATGCAACCTGCTCAGCTTTTAGGGGGGTTTATTATGTGTTCGTCTATTTCTCTGCTTTCACGTAAAGCCTCTACCCCAATCAGGGCATAATTGTGGCCCTTAGCGTGAATTGCTCATAAACTCATAAACTTTAAGGTCAGAAAGAACCCTCATTGAACATCTAGTCTGACTTCCTGCACATCACAGGCCACAGAACCTTTCACATCCACTCCTGTAATAGTTCCATATCCTCTGGCTGAATTACTGGGGTCCTCAAATCATGATTTAAAGACTTCAAGTTACAGAGAATCCACCATTTACTCTAGTTTAAACCAGCAAATGACACTTGCCCCATGCTGCAGAGAAAGGTGAAAACCCCGTGTCTCTCTCAATCTGACCTGAGGGAAAATTCCTTCCTGACCCCAAATACGGCGATCAGTTAGGCCCTGAGCATGTGGGCAAGACCTAACAGCCAGACACCAGGAAAGAATTCTCTGCAGTAACTCCGAGCCCTCCCCATCTAGTGCCTCATCTGTGTCCATTTGGGGATATTTGTTACTAGCAGTCACAGATTGCCTACAATGGCTTGTGGCCCATCCCCTCCATAAACTTATCAAGTTGAGTCTTGAAGCCAGTTAGGTTTTTTGCCCCCACTGCTCCCTTTGGAAGGCTGTTCCAGAACTTCACTCCTCTGATGGTTAGAAACCTTCATCTGATTTCAAGCGTAAACTTGTTGATGGCCAGTTTATATCTATTTGTTCTTGGGTCAACATTGGCACTTAACTTAAATAACTCCTCTCCCTTCCTGGTGTTTATCCCTTTGATGTATTTATAGAGAGAAATCCTATCTCCCCTCAGTCTTTGTTTAGTTATGCTAAACAAGCCAAGCTCCTTGAGTATCATCTCATAAGGTAGGTTTTCCATTCTTTGGATCATCCTAATAGCCCTTCTCTACATCTGTTCCAGTTTAAATTAATCTTTCTTAAACATGGGAGACCAGAACTGCACACACTATTCCAGATGAGGTCTCACCAATGCCTTGTATAATGGCAATAACACTTTCCTATCTCTACTGGAAATACCTCACCTGATGCATCCTTGGATTGAATTAGCCTTTTTCACGGGTGCATCACATTGGCAGCTCATAGTCATCCTGTGATCAACCAATTCTTTCTTTCTTTCTTTCTTTCTTTCTTTCTTTCTTTCTTTCTTTCTT
>NW_020664487.1:1955283-1964807 GCF_002925995.2 Terrapene triunguis | reverse complement strand
CTTTCTTTCTTTCTTTCTTTCTTTCTTTCTTTCTTTCTTTCTTTCTTCTCCTCTGTCGCTTCCAACTGATAAATCCCCAGGTTATAGCAAAAATTAAAGTTGTTAATCCCTAATTGTATGACGTTACATTTTACAATATTAAATTTCATCCCATTTCTATTACTCCAGTTTTCAAAGTCCTCCAGATCTTTTTGTATGATATTCTAGTCCTCCTCTGCATGGGCAATACCTCCCAGCTTTGTGTTATCTGTGAATTTTATTAACATACTCCCACTTTTTGAGCCAAGGTCATTAACGAAAATGTTAAATAAGATTGGTCCCAAGACCGATCCCTGAGAAACCTCCCTCCAGCCTGACAGTTCACCTTTCAGCATGACTTATTGTAGTCTCCCCTTTAACCAGTTTCTTATCTTCTCCAATTTAACTAATAATTTTGCATGTGGGACTGTATCAAATGCCTTATTGAAATCCAGATAGATTAGATCTACTGCATTTTCTTGGTCTAAAAAATCTCAGAGAATGAGATCAAGTTGGTCTGGCATGCTCTTCCTCTTGTAAAACCATGTTGTATTTTATTCCAGTTACTATATACTTCTATATCCTTAACTAATTTCTCTTTCAAAATTTGTTCCAAGACCTTACATACAATTGAGGTCAAACTAACAGGCTTGTAGTTTTCTAGATCATTTTTTCCCTTTCTTAAAAATAGATACTATATTAGCAATTCTCTAGTCATAGGGTATGACCCCCGAGTTTACAAATTAATTAAAAATCCCTGCTGTTGTACTTGCAATTTCATGTGCCAGTTCCTTACATATTCTTGGATGGAGATTATCTGGGTCCCTTGATTTGGTCCCATTAAGCTGGTTGAGTTTGACTTCCACCTAGGCTGTGGTAATTTCTACTTCCATATCCTGGTTTCCATTAGCCACTGTTCCACTACCCCTAAGCTCCTCATTACCCTTATTAAAAACTGAGGCAAAGTATTAATTTAGATGTTGGGCCATGCCTTGATTATCTTTAATCTGCACCCCATCCTCAGTGCTTCATGGGCCTACTTCTTTATTCCTTGTTTTCTTTTTATTTATATGGCTTTAGAACCTTTTACTACTGGTTTTAATTTCCTTTGCAAGGTCCAACTCTGCTTGGCTTTTGGCAGTTCTCACTTTCCCCCTGTGCTTTCTGACCTCCAAGAGGTAGCTTTTCTTGATGATCCATCCCATCTTCCATTCGTTGTAGGCTTTCTGCTTTGTCTTAATAACCTGTTTGAGATGCTTGTTCATCCAGTTTGGTCTGCAACCCTTCCCTACATTCCTCCCCACCCTTCTTTGGGATGCAGGTTTCAGATACTTTAAGTCAAAGTTGTAGAAGCTAATTCAAAGCCGCCTCCACATTAAGATCCTGAGTTCTTTAGTCCAGTCCAGCCCAGTTCACTTCCTTAACTAATTGTCTTATTTTTTTAAAATTTGCCCTTTCGAAATCAAGGACCCTAGTTGCAGATGTACTTTTGTTTGTTTCCATGTAGTTTAAATTGAATTCGCTCATGATCATTTGAACCAAGGCTGTCCTTTATGAAATCTAAAATGGCATCACCTCTTGTTGGTTTGGTGCCTATTTGGTGAAGAAATGTGTCAGCTATCGCATCCAGGAATTCTGGGCCCTACCACTATTAGCAGCACTTCTCTCCAATTTGTATCTGGGAAATTAGTCTCCCATAGTCTCCAAATTCCCAGGAGTATTTATTTCATTAAAAATATTAGAGATCTCTATCCATATCCAAATCGAATCCTGGGGAGTCTATAGCAGACCCCAAGCACTATCCCAGTGGAGCCTCTGCTGGCTTTGTTCCCCAAGTGATTTTGACCCAATCAGATTCTGTTTTATCCAGATTATTCTCTGTACGTAGAGACATCCAGACTAGTGGTGCTATTGTCATTTCATCCAGAAGGCTGCTGATCTTCCATTTAATGTTGACAATTTAGATTAATATTGGCACTGTACTGAGGAGTTTTGTGTGTAGAGCAATTTGTATAGCTAGAGAATTTGGTTTGTAGCATTATAGATTTGTGGGCTAGATATCAAAATTGGATCTAGATCCAGGTGTTATGGTCTTCCTGAAAAGTTCTCAGGGTGTTCAGACCTGCAGCTTGGGTCCAGTCCCATCTCAAGTCTAAAGATATGGACTTCCTGTCTTTTTAATTAATTAATCAATCAATCAGTCAATCGGATGTTAATTAAACTGAGACAAAATCCAAGCAGGGAGCAGTGGATTTTTGACTCACTCCATTTCTATCATTGTTTTGATGTTCTGTTTGGCTGGCAATTGCTAATTTGAGACTCCCATTGTTTTAGTCCTATTTTCTTTCACTGGGACACCTGATTTTCCCAAAATAACCTCTGAAAACATCTTGCCTATTCTTGCTCGCTGGACTTCCCCTCTCTTCTTTCCTCTTTGATTAAGTTCAAATGGTGATGGTGCAGGGTCACATAGAGCCTGGCACCATGTTCATTTTCAGGATTGTGCATGGATGATTTGTTGCCTTGTCAGCCTGCTTGGTGGAGGTTACTGGCTTGTTGAAGAAAGGAGGAATTTTGAAGGGAGCGGTTTGAGCTGCGAAGGATCAACCTCAGGCCTGCTGCAGTGTAACCTGGTGGACATGACTTGGTGTCATAAACATACAGCTAAGGGTAGCATAAAATCCCTCCTGAGCAGCTGTACTGAATCCTTACCTGTAAGGGGTTAAAAAGCTCAAATAACCTGGTTGGCACCTGACCAAAAGGACCAATAAGGAAAGAAGATACTTTCAAATCTGGGGGAGGAGGGGTTGTCTGTGCTATCTTTGTTGTTCCCTCTCCCGATGGAGAGAGAGACCAGGCAGGAAAAACATCTCCTGAAAACATACCTGAAATGAACATCTAAGATTACAAAAATTGTAAGGAAGGGCAAGGAAATGCGTTAGATTATCTTTTGTTTTAGCTTGTGAATTTTCCCTATGCTAAGAGGGACGTTTATTCCTGTTTTCTGTATCTTTGAAGCTTAGCCTAGAGGAGAATCCTCTACGTTTTAAATCTTTTTATTACCCTGTAAAGTTACCTTCCATCCTGATTTTTGCAGGTATGATTCTTTTACTTTTTCTTTAAAAAAAGTTCTTCCTTTAAGAACCTGATTAATTTTTCAGTGTCCTAGAGACAAAGGGTCTGGTCAGTACTCACATTATTCTTAAGCCTCCCCAGGAAAGGGGGTGAAGGGGCTTGAGGGAATATTTTGGGGAACAAGGGACTCCAAGTGACCCCTTTCCTGAATTTTTGTCTAAATCACTTGGTGGTGGCAGCAGTACCGTCCAAGGAAAGGATTTGTGCCTTGGGGAAGCTTTTAACCTAAGCTGCGGGTCCCCACATCTGTACCCCAGAGTTCAGAGTGGGGAGGGAACCTTGACACTTGGAGTAATCATGGGGAGACAGATGTCCCACAGAGCTGTGAGGACAGAAGGAAATGGTAAGTCTTTCTGACTAAAAGCAACCCCTTAGAAAGGAATTCAAAGAGTTGACATTTTTCAGGTTTTCATTTGTGTTTCATTTTTCAATAAATGTTTTTTTTAAAGGTTTTTATCTCTTCCTAATTTGATTATTGGAAAGCCAGTCTGAACCATATTGAAAATATTTTAGTAAACATATATCCAGAGTCCTGCCACGGGGCAACAATAATTATAAGAGCTTGTTACAAGAGAGCAGTTTGTCAGTTTTTCACTTTTTCAAGTACTGACCTCCCTTAACTAAAAACATTTCAAACAGTCCTGGTAACAATGAACTGCTCAGGCTTATTGGCTTGAGTCACCTTCCCTGAAATTAAAACAATGCATTTTCTCATATTTTTAAAGATATTTTTGAAGAGTATTCATTATTACAGTAAAAGCTGTTAAAGCTGTTTCTGCTGAATATGAGTGTCCTCTGCTTTATCTGCCTTTTGTTTTTAATGCATCCAAGACACCATTGTTAATTGTTTGTTTTGGCAGAGAGTCAAACACAAAAATGTATATAAAGTAATTATTTGGATTATGCAGATTCTGGAAACTTTATAACATGTCACTGGGCTTTGTAAGATTGCCCTGTGTAAGTAGTCTGGTATCGGGCTTTTAATAGACTAGGGGGCCTGGTGCTTTTTTTTAACAAGCCTTTTACATGCACCGCAACAGTTAGCTTTTGTCCAATTTTCAACCATTCTCCACGCACACAAAATCAGTGTATTTTGTATAGATATATATGGTTACACACATCTAAGGTACCTACATGGCCTCCATCCCATCTGAGTGCTTCACAATCTTTAATGTATTTATTCTCACAACACCTCGGTAAGGTAGAAAAACACTATTATCCCCATTTTACAGATGGGGAAATGAGGCATAGAGGGACTAACTAATTTGCCCAAGGTCACTCAGGAAGTCTTTTGGATCAGGGATTTAAACCCACTAAGGCTGCTGCCTTAATCACTGGACCTTTCTTCCGTGTGTCTGTGTGTGTGTTTGTATGTGTGTGTGTGAGAGAGAGAGAGAGAGAGAGATCAAGGTTCTCTCTTTCTCTTTGCATGTATATACATAGATTTTGCAGAAGATCCCATAAGACTACAAAGCTACATGGGGAAGTTCTACCAAGGCTTCTATGGTTGGCACTGGGACCAGTGCCCTATCAGCGAATATGGGAAAGGCTATTTTAAAATGCCAGCTGAAGAAACCTGAGCCGTGCATTGCCTGTTCATGGATGTTTCCATGGCAATAGAGCTGGAGTTGTGGTGAAACAGGGATGCCCAGCAAGCCAGCTGTAAAAACCTCTCCACATAGGTAAAGATTATTCTGTCCCAGACCTGCCACGAAAGCAATTCACGGGTGTTAGTCAGTGTTACAGGAGATGTATGCAGCTGCTTTGTAATGTCCTCTGTGAGCATAGACTTGTAACTGAGCAGTGAAGGGAAAAAAATCAGAAAAAGGCAGGAACCCTTAAAAATATAGAAAAGTAAGGATTTTTTTTTAACGTCTCCTCTGGGATTTAAAATTTTAATGCACAAAATCGGAGAAGCAGCTCCCTAAGAGATAAATACCTGATCCAGGCTTTAGTCCCATATCTCCACCCTTCATAGGGTCTGACCAATCAGTCCCCTTCCACAAGACTCAAAATGGAGTCTTAAACATTGCTGCTTCTTAGCACCAAGGTAATTCTACCAACACATTTTCGCCTTCCTCTGCAGCGTGGGGCATGGGTCACTTGCTGGAAGATTCTCTGCACCTTGAAGTCTTTAAACCATGATTTGAGGACTTCAATGGCTCAGATATAGGTTTGATACAGGAGTGGGTGGGTGAGTTTCTGTGGCCTGCGTTGTGCAGGAGGTCAGACTAGATGATCATAGTGATCCCTTCTGACCTTAAAGTCTATGATTCTAAGGTAAAAACACTCCATTATTTAAGGATATGTTCATTTAGAAGGTGACACCAAACCCACAATACCTATTCTGCTGTTTGGGTCATGCCTTTTCATGTCTCCCTAGGGCTCAAAGAATTTTAATACAGATAGACATATATTGCTTTCTCGCAAGCCAACCTTTTGCGTTTCCGTGTTGTCTGTGAGAGCCTGTTCTGTCACGTCCTCCATGCCTTTTAAAGAGACAGACCCCGTGCTACATCTGATGCAACAGGTCAGGTTGCACTGTGCTTAGGGGCACGCTATGAAGTGTTGGCCAGGTATATTTTTTAGATCCAGCCCATCTCCTTTGTGCACAGATTTACACCAGAAGGAAGTGCGCAGAGTCCATATTTTGTAGAATCTTATACAAGTTGTGAAATTCACATAAGTAGTATGAAAATAGTGAAGTTAAAAGTTTACTGAAGTTTTGTTGAAATTTCTGCCAGTTTTTATGATTTTTTTGCTCTCTCTCTCTCTCACATACACGCACACAACCACTAAACCCACCCCTACCTTGGAATCAGTACAAAATTTTGTCATTTTCAAATATTCATCCATATTTCAGATATTTTCACAGCAGGCTGAATCCTGAGACATGCTGTTTAAGGGGCAGGGAGTAGATGGATCTTTGACTCCGTTTCCTGCAGACGAGCTGGCAGAGGGGATGCATTGTTCTTATTAGGACGTGGAGAGCTTGTATTTAACAATTATATTCTTTCTTTATTCAGACATTACCTAACACAGAAACTAGTGCCTGCTGTATGCTGAACTCTTCTGCTGATGAGCCCTTGGCTAGTCCAGAGCCTTCTGAACACAAAGGCTGTGCAGGCAGATCCCACAATAGCCATTGCTCCACATGAGGGTGCTCCAATTTGCTAGTGGTATAAGGAAGCATCAAGTTCCTGCCCTGACCCCTCACCCTAAGAAAGGGGGGGGAAGCATAGGAAGAGTTTGACACTGGGGTATCTCTGAGGCACAATTCTTCTGGAGCTAATCCAGGAGAGGTGTAGCTCATATAGTGACCCTTGCTTAATGCTATGCTTAAAGTGTCACAATCTAGCCCATAATATTTATTATATAATAATGAAGGAAAGAGTAATGAATATGTCATTTGAAAATCTTACTGTTAAGAAACATTGTTTCAATATGAGATCAAAAAGAGTGGGCCAGATTCTGCTTTCATTTGTATCTGGTGTACATCAAGAGTAAACCCCCAGGTTACAGTGGGGCTGCTCTGGATGGACCCCAGTGGAAGGGAGATCAGAATCTGACCCTGTACCGTGCATCTTCGATTCCAAACATTGCACTACATTGTATTGTGCCGTATAAATTATACAACACTCTGATCTTTTCTGTTGTTCCCACTGTTTGTCATTTGCGCAACATACTGAAACTCCTGTAGATCTGATGTGCTGTGGCGGCAGTTGGGCTCAGTGGAAACTTGAGAGACGCACTGGTTTATTCATAAGTATACAGAGGTGACAACTGTCAAAGACTAATGCTGGAGGATCTTCTGGATGCTTTCAGTGCATAAGGGGAAACGAGTATCCACAGGGACGTGGAGCGTTTTAAGTCAGTTTCTCTGTCTCTCTAAAGGCATTTGACATAGTTATGTAGTAACGCTGGTGATGCATAATTAAGCACTACTATATCTGAGTGTGTTTAGAGTACAAAATACTCATCTGGTATGAAAAGAGAGTGTTTATGTATTAATATGCTTTTCTTTCATGCATTCTTGATTCCATTAGTAATGGAGGCATTGTGTAATATAATAGAAATGATTAACTTTAATTGCACTTGTTTGTTGGGGAAAGAGACACATAATTAAAAAGCCGACATACCTTGTACCATTTTTTTTCTTCAACCATTTACTTTTTGGCATCTCTTCAAGAGGATATTCCATAAGACCACTGTTGTCTCCTGCTGCCAGTATGACCTCTGCTGTGATGCCTGCAAGAAATTAAACAATTTCTGATATCTGGATTGAAGGTCAGATGATGCTAGTTGGCACTTCACCTTTCTATAACAATAGTGGGCGATATTTTCAAAATTAGCTAGTGATTTTGAGTGCCCAACCTGGTACACTTTGAAGGAGTCTGAGTTTCAGAAAGTGCTGAGCACAAAGCCACTGCAAATTAGACCCTTTAAAAGATTATCAGAAATTGGGCACCCCAAATCATTAGTGACTTTTGAAAATCTTGGCCAAGACTTTCAATGTAAATTATATGAGTATGTATGAAGGTTATGCATTTGATTTTAAACCACCTCCCTCCGGCCGCCTACCCCCAGGCTCCCACAAATGTATACGTTATTTGTATATGTCTATTTAGTTTGTAAATTCTTCTGGATAAGTACTTTGTTTTCATACATGTTTGTACAGCCGTTAGCACAATAGGGCTCTGGTCTTTACTGGGGCCTCTGTGTGGTATTCTAATAAAAATATTATTGCTAATGATCATAAGAAGAGCTAAAGTACTGACGTCATGGACTTCAGGAAAAAAGTTTGAAATATTATAGAGTCTTGGAGGAGCACATTTGAGGCCATTTAAAAAGATTTTAGGGTACCGGACACATTTGCATTCCTCGATATTTGAATCCCTTTCGGTTTCCAGCTACTTAGCATCCTAGCTTCTGTTTCTTGTCATTTATCATGTAGCCAGAAATTGAGTCTCATTCCTTTATTGTTGTGAATGGCTCTGGGATTGATTTTGAAGAATTTTAAATCTAGACTAAAACGTAAAAGGAAGTTGGATGTAGGACGTTCCCTAGTTTTATTCCCATTAATTTTTCATTTTCTCTGGCAGTGGCTGACAGTGATTCTGTTGAAATGGAAATCAGGCGTGGGAAATCAGGCGTGGGAAAACAGGCAAGCCTGGTGTGTATCTCACCCTAGTGTCAAGGGCTTTGAGGTATAGCCGCTAGCTGGGATCTTCAAAGGTGCCTAAGGGATTTGGATACCCTGTCCCCATTAATTTTAATTAATTGTGCATCCAAATCCCTAAGCCAGCTTTGAAAATCTTAGCCATTAAGTCTAACGTGAGCTTCAGGGTTGTCATTCATGGTTTCCTCTTTTAAAAAAGCCTTTCCACCGTAATAATGACACACAATACTGATGCTTTTTCACTCATCAACCCAACCGAAAAAGGGGAATCAATGAATAAAATTAATTCCTACCATGCATCCATCCCAAAAGCCCTACCCCAAGCAAAGTTTTCACTTCAAAAAGGCAGAAATGCCAGAGACTTCTTGATGTTCACTAGAGACTTAGGTGCAGATCCTCAAGTATTCAGGCTCCTAATTTCCATTGATTTCAAATTTCCAGTGGTGTGGTAGCCATGTTGGTTCCGGGATATTAGAGAGACAAGGTGGGTGAAATAATATCTTCTATCAGAAGTTGGTCCATAAAAGATATTACGTCACCCACCTTGTCTCATTGATTACAAAGGAAGTTAAGAGCCTAAATACCTTTTGAGAGTCTGGGCCATTGCTATTGGTTTTACATGACCATATAAACCCCAAGATAGATAGGCTTAATCTATTGTCCTAGAGTGGGTCAAAATTTTCTCAATTTTGAGATTTTGACAAAATGTTTAATTGGAAATTGGATTTTTCAGTGAAAAAAAAATCCAAATATATTTTTTCCCAGCCACCTCTATATTAAATGTATTATATTGGGAAATCTATTTTTCCTAAAACTGAAAATTAAAAAGGACAATTTCCCTGTCAAAAGACTTTTCAGCATCAAGTGTTAATAAATTTCTATTCCCCCCCCTTGTTGTTTTTTTTTGAATAACAATTAAAACCTTTTAATATGTCTGAAGATCTCTCTCCCTCCTGACCGGGCTGCACAGTTCCCTGCCTACAGTGTGAATTCCTCAGCAAGTCAGACTGCCTGAGTAGGCCTGCTTTGCCTGCCTTCCATAGTGGCTATAAACAGCAGAATTGCCCACAGTTACAAGGTACGACACAGCCCTTTCTATTCTTAAGGTGAAAACATTTAGGGTTACCATTCGTCCGGATTCTGCCGGACATGTCCGGCTTTTTTGAGTTAAAAATAGCGTCCGGGGGGAATT
>NW_020664487.1:1941336-1954883 GCF_002925995.2 Terrapene triunguis | reverse complement strand
TAATAAACTCACCAGAGATCATCCCAACTCCACAAAGGCTCTGGCTGGTGTCAGACTTTCGAATCCTTCCCTATGGATTGGGGCCTTCCCTTTGGGTAAAAGGTCCTGTCTGTTTGCTGGATCAGAAACAAGGCCCTGAGTCAGTTTAAGCACAGGCAATTTATCCAAAGTCTGTTGGTCCAGTTTGAACCAGTATATGCAAGTCTTCCCAGGAGGTGGAATCTATCTGCAGTGTTACAACCTGAGTGAATTTGGCTAATCGCTCCACACCATTTTTAGATCCTGGAGGACTGTAGTTACCCTCCCCCATGGAATTATATACAGTCCTTGGCCCATATGCATACATAAACTTAATATAATAAGGTCTCCCAAAGATATTGCACGAAATTGCCATATCTGTAACAAGGAGACTTTTAAAAAACATTTTATAGAATCCCTCTCTACACCTCTCAGAGCTGGGTGCCTTGCCTTTTTAAAGTGGTTGCATAGGATCCTTTATATCTGAAATGTCTGTACGTGATTTAAGATATTCTATTTGTGCTTCATTAAATTTGGAGGAGTTCAGAAATGTTTGTTACTGTTTTCTGAGTCTTGTGGTGCCCCATTGCATACTTTGCTAATATGTAGCAAATGCTTCTTCCATTTCTTTAATGTCTTCATGCATTTTAAGTGTTTATGAGTGTGGTTTTGTTCCTGCTCTGGATACATGTTGTTTTCATGGTGGCTAGATTGTGCCATATGGAGGAGACAGAGCTGTGCCACCCAGAGCAGCACCCAGTGGTTGTCCAGGGCTCCCTAGCTGCAAACCGTATGGAGAGACAAAGAATTCTGTATCGCCCCTTATTGGGATGCAGCACCCTTCTTTCATGCACCCAGCCAGCTCCACTAACTCTGAGGAACGGGAGAAGTCAAGACGCTACCACCTCACTCTGTGAGGTCCACACAGGAAGGGCACAGAATTACATCCCCTGGTGGTCAGGGGAGCACAGGAGCTACTCCTAAAATGCTCCCTCTATTTCTCATAAGACATTCCCAGGAGCGGGAAGGGAGCAACTCCTGACTACCCCCTGAGTTCTCCTCAGCCTGGAGGCTGTGATTTCATGCTCCATGTTATGCAAAGTTTTCCAAAGCTTGGAGAGAACTCTAGAGCTAGTACTTGGTCTTAGACAGCTGCTGAGAATTCTTCCCCTATGGTTCAGTTGATATCAGTGGCACTACTTGTGTAATCAGATGCTACTCAACATGAGTAAGAGTGACAGAACGTAACCCTTAGTGAATAGTTAATAGCCATTGCATATACAATGCTATATTTTAAATCTTTTGTACAACCATCACAGTATATAGCACAAAGAACACATGTACCACGTGTAAACTTTGAAAACTTTTTCCATCCACCTCAAACACATAACTATGAGAGAGTTTTATGTGGGTTTTCTTGCTGTATAATTTTTTTTCATAGAAAAAATGGGAAAAAATCTAAGTATAGACTCTAATTCTTTCCAAACACAATCTCTAAGGTGATTGGGAAGGACGGTTTAATCATTTTGTGTAAATACCAGCTGCCAATGAAAAGAAAACACAGTGAAAAGGACTGAGAGATAAAAAGTGTGTGTCTCATCCCTCTCTAGTGCTGGTCCACACAGAGGCTGACAACGTATTACTACTATCAGTTACAGCATTAGCCCAAGTGGCAGAGGTCTGTCTGATGGATCACAAAGTTCCAGTTAGAGCTGGGAAAACTTTTTTGCTGAAAATTAATTTTGTCAAAATCAATGCTGATTCAGGTCACTAGAAACATTTTGTGAATTTGTGTCAATTTTGCCAAAATTGTGTCAGTAAAAAACAAAAACAAAAAACCAAACCTCCGCCAAATTCTGAAAAAATCAAAATGTTTCATTTTGACATATTAGAAATGATTTTTTTCTATTTGAAACAGCTTTGCATTTAGAATTTTCCTTCAATTTCATTTTTTAATTTTTTTTTTAAAAAGCTCAACATTGAAATGAAGCATTTTCATTCGGGTTGATTTTTTCCCCCCCCAGCTTTTCAGTTTGCTGAAAATTTCAAAACATTTTTGTTTCTGTTCAACCTGAAATGAATTTTTCTTCAGTTTTTGAGAATTGGCTGTGAACTGAGAACTCAGTTATTTACACAGCTCTAGTTCCAACCCTGCTGCTGAACCATGTGCTTGTCAATATGATGGAATTGCTGTCTTTTCAGTTTGCTTGTTTACAAACCTAGGAAACTTCATACAAAAAAAAAACTATGTTAAAAGAATGTTGCCTATTCAAGCACTCAAAAGTCAAGAAATGCCAGAATTACGGTTGCCTATGAAACCTTAATTTGGCCCCTGGATGCATATGCATTATGATATAGTCTTTAGTTACATGATGACCTACTATTTTTTTGACAGAACTCCTGCATCATTTTCACCTGATTTTGGTTTGCTGTATTGTTTTTACACTACTGGGCTACCAAATTTTTGAGGTGGGCTACCAAAATTTGTTGTTCAATATGTTTAACATAGTGAGTTGGATAAATGTTTGGGAGTAGGAATCCTGGATATTTCACTTGTTCTTCCTTTGTGTTCTCTCTCTCACTTCTTTGCTCCTGTACATTTCTTTGTCTGTGTGTTCGTCTGTCAATTTCTCTGTCTTTGTGTGTTTGCTTCTGTCTTCCTTCCTAATTCTCTCTCCCTTTATCCTCAGTGTGCAGGCTCTGAGCTCTTTTCCCTTCTTTCAGGTTCATAGAATAGTGCCAGGCTCTTGCACTGAAGAGTTTCACCCATAGTTCCTGCTGTGAGTGAAATTGACTAAGTAAGATGGTGTGGTCCGGGTCAATTTCACTCACAGTGGGCACCAAAGGTACAGCCTTTCTGTGCAGGGACATGGCGCTGCTTTACCTTTCCAGATGCCTGTGCCAGGTCAGCAAATACTAGAAAAGAAGGATAGCGTGATCCACAGGCTGTCAAGGGGCAGCCCAGCTGGATGGGCAGATTTGTAACATGTTTCAGTGAAGACTGCAGCATCCAATGACCCACTTGCATGATCTGGGTCACAATCCCCAGTTTGAGAACCACTGGGCTAGTGCATTAACCTACTGTACCTCCTATGCTTTGCATTGTAGACTTCATATGCGGAAGTAAATGATGTCAAGGAATGTGTGCCATTGCTTAAAAGTACTCTACCAATCAATGTAGTTCGATTTGTATTTTTAGAGCAGGTGATGGAGCTGCATGCCTGCCTGCCTCTCCATCTGTTCTGATACCAGTAAAATTGTGCAGATTTCACTTATGTATCTGTTCCTTTTATTCTGTAAACTGTAAGGTCAACTCAAGGTCAGCGCGTATCTTGTGGCAGTTGAAATGTGAGCAAGTGTGAGAGGCCTATGTGATATCTTGCCTCTTTGCTCCTTGAATTTTCTCTCCGTCAGGGAGGTAACCCTAAAGAGAATATTCCCAGACATATTTCCCTGGGGACTTCAATTCTCCATTCTCAGAGTCAGACTGGTTTTCAAATATTATTTGAGTGAGATAACAACTGCGTTACAACTGGGTAGATACGGTATGTTATGTGGGTACTTGAACTCACATGTTATGTAGGTACTTTCCACCTGGCACATGATGTATGAAAAGACCACAATTTGTGGGAGGGGGACACACAAATTATTCATGAAGAAAATTTGAAGTGATGTGGGATCCCACTTCTTTTAGTGTAAATTACTATCTCTGTACTCTCAGAGCTGTAACGGCACCTTTTAGCAGACTCAGCTGAGCATATTTCATATTTTTTAGAACATCTGTAAGCCTTGTGGCCTGAAGTCCTAGAGAGTAGGGAGCTCACTTTTGACACCTGTTGAGAGCAGGGAGAAGAGCGGCCCAGGGTCCATAGGGGAGGGAGGTCTCTACCAGCATCAGTTGGTTGGCGAGGGGAAATGACTGAATACACGTGGCCTCATTTGCATTTCAGTTACGTGATAGTGTGGGGCATTTTGGTTAAAATACAGTTAAGATTTGAGATTGGAGGGAATAAAGCACTATTATCCCAGTTGGAAAATGAAAGGACAAGAGGACTGCACCAAGTGTGCCTGGGGTGAGGGGTCACCCTGACCAAAACTGCAGTCTGGCACAGGTGGGTAAGAGAATCTGGGCAATACTAAAAAGAGAGTAAAGAGATTCTTATGTTCTGCTGAGAGTGCCTCCCTGGTGGTCCTACCTGCCATTGATCCTTTTCTGAGGACTCAGAACAGAGCTAAGGTGGCTTCAAGGCAGTGGACAGTGTAGAGGTGATGGTCAGAACTGAGGCAGGCAATGACACTGAGGTAGTTTGGGCTGAAGCCACAGAGACCAGTGGCCTCATTGTGGGACTCCAGTAAGGCCCTCCCTTGTCAGCACCAAAGCTGTAATCCCTTCCCTTAGGGGATGGAAATGGATATGCCTGAATTTTGGATTCCACCAACCTTGGACAACAAATTGTGAGTGGGGTGTGGAGGAGGAGGGAAATGGCTGATGTCCCACTGCAGTGCCTCATTAGCCACTCACAGCTGTGAGAGGAGGGCTGAGGTTAAGGCTATTGCTAAGACACTCTGGGGAGCAGCAGTCTTATTTAATAGATAGTGTTGATTGCTTATTTATTTATTCTTATTGATTTATTCTGTGCCCCGTTTTCCCCCAATAAACTTTGTTTACTTGTACAATGGACTCCATGTTTGCAAGGGGGAAGTATTGTCTGTCGAAGGTGCGCAGGGTGATTCATAGTTTCCCAGGTTTCTGGCAGAGGGCTCGAGCCAATGTTTGTTACATTTTCAGAAGGAACCCTTAGACATTAGAACTTGGCCTTTTTTGCTGCCCAGGGTATCTGGCGCAAGGGTTACATATCAAAGCAAAAGAACTCCAGTAAACTAATAAAAATGTGTGCTAAGGTTTTCAACAATAGGTGTCTAAAGATAGCCTCTGAAGCCTTTTTGTTTGTTTGTTTTTAAAACTTTTTTTTGTTATAATTAACATACATGAAATTTCCATGCAGTT
Source organism: Terrapene triunguis (assembly GCF_002925995.2). Taxonomy (NCBI): domain Eukaryota; kingdom Metazoa; phylum Chordata; order Testudines; family Emydidae; genus Terrapene; species Terrapene triunguis. The sequence continues at coordinate 1,949,857 of NW_020664487.1, read as the reverse complement.
AATTATAAACAAATCTTAACTTCTGTTTGTTACCTTTAAAATACCAGTCTGTGTTTGGACAGCCTCTTACCATTATCTGTATATTTATTTTGTTCCAATTCCCCAAATTACAACTATATATTATAAAATCCATTTAATCCTGATATAAGGCTGTCATTTTTTCCATTGAAAGGTTTTCCCGTGCTTTATTTCTCCAGGCCACTAATATGGGGGAATCTGTCCTTTTCCAACAATAAAGTTATCCCATGTCTGGCTGCTAGTAGTAATTGGGTTATCAATGGTCCTTCCTTACGGCACCTGAATAAAAGTGGGCTGATTTTCAAAATTGTTGAGTGCTCAGTAACTCCCATTGACTTCTGTGGGAGTTTGCTGAGTGCTGGGCGCTTTTGAAAATGGGCCACCTATTTAAATATGGAACATAACTTTTAGGACTCATTTTGAAAATTTTGGCTGTCATTTACTAGTTTGAATAGAAAGTACTGTAGTGGATACCACAGGAAAAAAATAAACAATGACCAATATTTACACAGCGGGGAGACAGTTGTCTCTTAGAAACCGCTGTGTTGTGTTGCATTGGGGCTCTTGCCAAACTCTGATCTTTTAACAGTAACTGCCGTAGGTGTATCGCTTGTTTGTTCCCATGTCTCTTAACCTCAGCATAAATGATATTCTAAAGAATCCTAACTTTAGTTTGCATTGTCTTTGTTTATCTCGGCCATTCTTTTCTCTGTCCACTTCCAAATAGACTGTGTTGTTTTCTAGTACTTTTATTGTCATTATTCAAAATATTAATAGAAGTGAAAATCTTCTTCTAAGTTATGAATGTAATCAATTTTGAGTCTTTAATTGTAATTTTTTTTCCATAAAATTCTTTTAATTTAGTCTAATATAATGGCACATCAAGCAGTAATGGGTACATTAAATTGAATCATGATGTTCATATACACATTTTATGACACAATCAAATATCCTCATGCATTAATTCATGTCAATCAGTTAATAAAATCAAATAGGAAGCATTTCTCTACTGCTGTTAACTGCACTCACCCCATTTACTGGACTACAAGATTGTGAGGACGTTTGCAGGTTGGCTAGCGGGTCTGTTCTGTCCACACTGGTGTCAGAGCATTTGGGAATTGCAAGAGAGCAACATTTGTCAGTGATGGACGTCCAGTGAGTAAAATGCAGTTATTCCGAACAGCATGGCATTCCATTATTTCACCCTACGTTAGTTCCACTGGTTCTGTCTTGTCCCTAAAAATACACACAACAGGAAAGTAATATTAACGGTGAACTCTGGAAATAGTTTTCCCACCTCCCTCCTCTCTCTTTCATGATTTGCTCTCCTCGGGTAGTCTCCTTCAAGGGCAAAGGGATTCTGTGAATGTAGCAGGGCTCCTCTGATAGAAGTTAGTAAATTAAATTTAAAACAATTAATAAAATGGTTATATTTTGAGCAGGTTCTTTGTGCTTCTCAACTGCATTACATTATGGTTTATAGCATTTTCCCCTCCTCTTTTACAATGCCTGGATTTTTTGCACCTTTGCTACATCAGATTGCTTCATTAAATGTTCAACCCTTGAGCTTGCAATCGCAATGCAGGACAAACGCTAGCTGATGTATTCTGGAAATCAGGGAGTGCATTGGGCCCTGAACAGTGAAAAGGCAAAGAGAAATGAAAATGGAAAATACTGCATAAAAGGAAGTGGGCCAGATACACAGCTGGTGTCAGTTGGCATAGCGTCATTGGGGCCAGCAGAGTTACACCGATTTACACCATTTAGGATCTAGCCCAAAATAGTCACATTGGGAGGAAACATTGGACCAGATCCTGGCGCTCACCCCAATTTCTTTGTGCTGCTCTCGGAAAGGTGGGAGGGCCAGTAGAGGAGGTCCCGTCCCAGCTTCTCCGGCCTGCCCAGAGAAGGGAGGTGTGGCCTCAACCATGCCCTTTGGCAATCCCTGGTTTCTGGAATGACCTTTACTGGAGAGAGCAGCCAGCATAAAAAAGAAGTGTCCTAAGGCATCTCCATTTTGTTTCAGGGACTAGTCTTATGCCCAGCCAGCCCCAGGGACAGAGGTGGGGTATTAGCGAGGTCTAATGATTTAAGCCACCTTTGTAGCCCCCCCCCCTTGAATTGTGCTGAGCGCAGCTCAGAAAAACCAAGAATCTGGGACACCGTATTTGAGATTAAGGAAGAGCTCTGGTCTAAATCTCTAGCTTCAGATGCTCATTCCTCTCTCTTTTCTCTTTTCAAGCCAATTCCAAGCCAAAAAAGTAACCTTAAACGAGAGCGTGGAAGCACTCAGCAATCAGGAAATGGAGAGTGACGGGCTAATCAACCTCCAGTCCGCATCTACTGTCTTAATTCCTCAACGGTAAGTAAACCCTCACCCTTCCTGCTCTCTTCAACCGTCAGGGAGTTTGGGGAGAGGGTGGGGAATGGTAATAAAGGGAAGCTGGAGGGATGATGGGGAGGGGGAAAGGGTCTGGGGTAATGGACCCATGGGCAAGGGAGTATGGCAGAAGTACGGTGTTGGCATTATAGGCTGTGCCTAGTCCTCTAGCTCCTAGAGTCAATAATGAGAGCAGAATCTCAACTTTCACGGAAGAACAACGTTTCTAGCCCGTGTGGTTGTGAAGAAAAGCTTGAAAATGTCACGTAAGCCTAACCGGTGATTGTTTGAGTCTGCAGATGGCCTGAAACCATAGCTCCCAGCGGTGAACTGCCATATTCATCTTGTCTCTGAATGATGCTGCTCCACCAACAATCCTGCCAGAAGCAGAGTTTGTCCTGCTGCTGGTGAGGTGATGTTGGCAGGGGCTCCTACACAAGTAGTCTAGTTATGGGGTGGAGTTGGTGCTCCCTACCACCAGAACAACAGGTTTTAGAGTGGTTCTGTGCCTGGCTGGGTGGGGGCTGACAGGCCCCAGCCTTCCTAGAGGTGGCAAGGGAAGTAAAAGAACTCGCAACCTTATCGTGCCTGCGGTGATACAGTAGTTCCCCATGTGAAGCTTGGACACTTGTATATGAAAAAAGTGTCAGTTCTGACCTCAATAAGCAGAGAATGAAAAAGCAAAATCAAAGCAGCTCAGAGTGCAGGTCCAACGGAGTTCCTCTTCTTTCAGTAAGCATAGCTGGTCTCTTCATTTTAGGCCCTAATCCTGCTCCTATTGAAGACAGTGGTAAAACTACCATTGACTTTAACAATGACAGAATCAAGCACCTAAATGGATGGTGCATTTGGGGCATGATCAAAAACTTCTTATTGAAGTCAATGGGAGTCTTTCCACTGACCTCAGAATTCTTTGCATCAGTTCCCTTAGGGCACAGAAGATATTCACCAGTTCTTGAGAACTGTTGAACATCCTCAGAACTCGTTCAAGTCAGCTGGGTGCTCAGTGCCTTTCAAAATCAGGCCACTTATTTAGGTGCCTAACTATGGACTAGAGAGTGGGATTTTTGAAAGCACCTAATTTAAGAGTTTAAGTCCCACCGAAAGTCAATGAGATGTATGCTCCTAAGTCACCTAGGCACCTTTGAAAATCTCAGCCTTAGAAGGATAATCTTAAGGCACCAGTGGTGCTAAGGAATCACTCAGAGCACCCATTTGTGAACATCTTGGCTTTTTTCTTTCTTTATTCTTTTTTAGCCATTAATTGTCTGAATTCTCTCAAATAATTCTAGTAGATCAGAGAGGCACAGTTTTCCTGGGGAAGGAAATGGTCAAAGGACAGTGACAAAGGCCACATTGGGTGGTCCTGATCATGTTATGCTAATGAATGTGTTTTATAAACCTATTTTTGATCATTACTTTCAACCAATGTATCTGGTACTGAAGCGTAAGGCTCATTGGCCATCAATTCCCGGGATCACCCCAGTCCTATTTAAAAGATAGCTGCCCTCCAGTTCTCTTGTATAGTAGCTAATTTTAATGATAAATTGTGTATTCTTTGTCAGCAGCTCAGCCACTTCATTCTTAAGTTCCTTCAGAACTCTTGCTGATTCCCGTCAGTCTCGGTAACATACTGCTGTTTAAATTATTCATATGTTCTAACACTTCCCCTTCGGACACCTCAGGCAGTGGCTCATTTTTATTACCTGAAAAGAACAGCTCCTGGAACATCTCCCTAGAAGATATTGGGCATGAACTTGCAAGTACCAATAAACTTGACTCACGTGAGTAGCTGAGCTGGGCATCCCATGAGAATTTTTTGAGATTTCAAAGAGTTTTCCCCATCCCAAATCAGGACAAAAAGTCAAAATTTTGAAAATGTTCATCAACCAGAAATCCAGATTAACATATTCTTATGTTTCTTTATTTCTGATGTAAACAATTTTCAAAAATAACACTCAAGAAACACCAAATTTGCGTGGAATACGAGAATTTTGGAATTAAAATGAGGGACATCCTTGCAGGTCTAAGGCCATATTTTATGTTTCATTCAAATATAATTATTGTAAAGCAAAATGGAATGTTTTCAGCTGATTTTCCAGTAATCATTTATTCACAAGTAAAAGTTAAAAAACAAAATCAACACCTACTTACTGCACACCACTAAATTGGTCTTTATTCTAGTTTTGCTGCAGTGGGATTGTTTTTAATAAGCACACAAGGAAATGCACAAAAACAGTCTAGAAAAATCAAACTGATTGAGCATTAGGACTATTTATAATCTTCTTTTCTCCAGTGAGTTTGATCAGCACTATACCCAGTGCTGCTCCAGGATCGATTTTTTTCATCCATGATTGGAGGCGTAATTTTGATGTGAACTGATGAAGCTCACAGATGATTGCCCTGTGGTTAGTCAGTGGAAACCTCCATGTTACTCAAAGGTTAAAACCAATAGTAACATCCATTAGCAGCAGGATAAGGGCTAATAGCCATTGATGGACCTATCCTCCATGAACTTCTAGAGCAAGCTTTCTCAATCTTCTCCTAGTACTCATCCCTTACAGTCAACTGTGGAGCTAGTGCTGTAGCCAATCACAGATTGGAAGCCAGAAAGCCAGCAGAGGTAGGAGGGATGTGTTGCAGCTGATTTAGGGAGCTAGAGGACTTACCTTTTCACCTGCAGGATGATAGGTAGCATCACTTTAAAAATCTGAGTGTTTTAGCTGTCTCCCTAGTAGGCAGGATGCCGTATTTCCAAGAAACTCTGTGCCATCTGGTATGGTTAGATCCACTTAATCTGAAAGATATGGAGGAAGCAACGGAAGCCGGGTAGAGGTCACTTACGGACTTCAGTGTGGGTCTCCAGTATTGTCAGTCCTTGTCTCTTTTCTTATTTAGCTCTAACTTCTGACTTCCATGTCTCCTTTCTTTCTTTCAGAAGACAAATTCAGGACTCAAAACTTACCAGAAGTCGAAGCGAGAGGCAGAGTCCAAGCTCCGAAGCCTGAGGTCAAAGCAGGAGGCAGAGTCCGAGCCCAAAAGCCAGGGTTCAAGGGGGAAAGCCAGGGGTCCGAGTCAGGGTTGAAGTCCAGGAGTGAGTCAAGGGGCGGGTTAGTCGCTACAGCTGGCTAGGGAGTCTATGCATCTAGGTGAACACTTCCTGGAACTTCTCTTGGGCTTAAATAGGTCACCTAGGCCAATCAGGGACCACGAGGGAAGTGGTCAGTCTGGCCTTCCGCATTGATACTTCCCGTGGTGTTTATCTCCACAGGAACAGAGGGTCCTGTGGCACCTTTAAGACTAACAGAAGTATTGGAAGCATAAGCTTTCGTGGGTAAGAACCTCACTTCTTCAGATGCAAGACGCCATGGCTGTCAGGTAACTCTGTCTGCCCCTCAGGCCCAGGATCTAGTCCCTGCAGAACCTTACACTGATATTCCAGCCTCAACCCCCTGGAGAAACTGTGCACCCGAGGAATTCTCAGCTGGGGAGAGGAGAAGGGGCCTGACCCAGAATCAGAGCCAACACTTCCATCAGTTCACTGAGGCCAAGAACATTCCTTGTGCAATAAAGCGTAGTTATTCCCAGCAGCCAGTAGGGGCAGCATAAATGCCAGCGTATCTGGTGGCAGAATCCACCATAACCAGGATATATTTCTTTCCATTTCTGGAAGGTCTGGGTAGGGGTCCAACAATATCTATAGAAACTCTGGCAAACACTTCCTTGGTGATGGGCAAAGGCTGCAAAGGTGACTTGCAGGGTCCTTTTAACCCCTTATGCTTTGACATAAAACATAGCACTTGCTTAGTTCCTTTGGTTTGGGGATTTATCCCCCTCCTTCCATGTGCTCTGAGCTGCAACCTCATCTGATGGGGGGAGTCCACTTGCATGACTCATCTTCACGGGAGGAAAGCAAAACAATAAAAGTCTTTAGTCCTTTTGTTGACGGGTTTTCAATCCAGATGTAGGGAGTTTCCAGTTGTAAGATCCAACCCTAACCCATCTGGTATTGAAGGGTCTCCTCTTTGGGGAGGGGCATAACAATTTCTATAGAAGAGCCACTCCTCACACTAATGCCCCCTCTCCTGTATGGTGATGTATACAGTCACAGATATTACAAGTAAGATTAATGCATTGTTGGGGTATCATTAAAAGTAACTATATACCAAGGCCTAAAACACCCAGAGCGCCTAAAATTTTGTAACAGGAAAAGCATTGATAAGATTTGGCTGTACAAATTTTTTTGGACTTTGTGTAAAATAAAAAAATCCCCTGACAACTTTGTGTTTGCAGAAAATAAGAAATGTTAACATTGAAGAATCATAATATGCTCTCTAAAATTCCCTTCCTAATAGACTAAGGGGGACGGTAATATACACAAACTGATCTATAACATTGAAATGAAGGATTGTTAATGATCAGAGTTAAAAGCTTCGTTAGCTATATTTGTAATGAATTGAGTAAGTAGAGATAAGGTAACAGGCAGGCCCAGGTTTTGCCTGGCATCAGTGTATTTTTGTTAATTTCTTTTTAATATAACTAACTGATTTGTTTAAAATGCTGTTGTTAGCAGGATAACTAATGTCATGTTAGAAGATGTAAGTAAGATACAAACATGTAATGATAAACAAAATCTTCCTTTTTCTGGGAAATTTAAAAACAGGATGACCCAGGGCAAAAGGACCCAGAAATTGTAAATTCAGCAGGAAAACTGTGGACATTCGGTGATTAATGTTTGTGCATGTGTAATATACAGGTTATGTAAAATTCAATGGATAATGTGTTAAATGCTGATGGGAGGAAAATTAGGTAGTGGAGAATGTAAAAATGTATAATATATGTAAAATGGCCCCCTAAAAACTGGAGAAACCCTGGGTCAAAAACTGAAGAACAAGACTAAAAGACCAGAGCAGGAGCTCAGAGGAGGTGACGAATGTCATGGAGGAAGGATGGACTTCTTGGTGCACTGGAGCCCATTTATCTATTCTGTCTTGTCTGTTATTACGTGTCTGGCATGAATGTATGTGCTAGACACTACAAGTGGTGATAATTCTGTCTGAAATTGTATTAAATAAAGGCAAAACTGATTGAGCCTAAATTGGGGGGGGGGGGGGGGAAAGAGACTTGGTTTCCCACTCTCTGCTCCCCTAAACATGCCACAGCTCACAACCATTCAATAGATTCCCAACACATTCTTATACCTATTTCATCAGTACTAAGCCACCAGTGAGCCAGACATGTTCCAGCTTTGCATCTGTCGTGTCCAGTTGAGACAGGGGGATCTCGGTATGAGCTGGGCCCTGGCCTGCCAGTGTCCCAGCGTCTCTGCAGAGACCCCTGAGGCAGCTGATTTGAGCTCACAGGGGGGTGGTTTTGTGATATGGTCACTTGTTCAAAGGGAACTGGCCTAAGATCCCCATACTGCCATCAGGGGATGTGACCTTTTGGTTAGGTGACTTGGGTTGGGTGTGAACCAGTCATCTCAAGAAGGCTCTGTATTTCCTAGCCCTCCAGTCCCCCTCCACAGTTCGAATGATACATCGTAACGGAAAGCATCAGAGAGCTGCTAACATTTTCAGTTACTTAGAGCAAGAAAGCGAACAGCAAGAGCACAGCACATTCCGGTCCCCTCTTGTGGCTGTGGGGTCTTCCTGCTGCCTCTTGACCCCAGTTCAAAGAGAGACACGGGTGGTTATAAGGTGCAAGCTGTGTAGGTACCTGGAGCCTGCGGGTACTGACAGTGCACACACAGCTACCCTGGGAGGCTTGGCTGCTCCCTGACATTCCCTATTTTTCGAGCACTGATCCTTTTTGCCTCCCTGAACCCCAGCTTGGAGCATTCCACAGGGCAGGTGTTTCCAAATGAACTGGAGGAAGGAGGTTCGGCCCAGGCACAGTCCCTGATATGGGTAGTGCTGTCACTTTCATACCTGCGTGGGATGGGAGAGGAACACCCCCCCCCCACCCTTGTGCACTGAGAGAGGCAGAACTGCATGGGTGCCAAAGTACTTGACTTGCAGTTGGAGCAGCATCTGTGGGTTAAAACCCCTCTTGCCAGCAATCTGCCATGGGGATTTCTGCCTGACTTAAAATACCCATGGGGAGTGGCAGAGCTATGCCACA
>NW_020664487.1:1925375-1926336 GCF_002925995.2 Terrapene triunguis | reverse complement strand
TCAAATTTTAACTTGATGACCCCGTATGACCCCCACTTAATCAGAGGTTTATGCAACTTGTCCTCATATGACCTCATGACCGCTTCATGACCCCCCTACTGCTTGTAAATTCAGTTTCAGTGACCCCAGATGACCCCCCCTGCCTTCAAATTTTAACTTGATGACCCTGTATGACCCCCACTTAATCAGAGGCTTATGTAACTTGTCCTCATATGACCTCATGACCTCTTGATGACCCCCCTATTGCTTGTAACTTCAGTTTCTGTGACCTTAGATGACCCCATCTGCCTTCTAATTTTACGTTGATAACCTCGTATGACCCCTCCTTAATGAGAGGCTTATGCTACTTGTCCTCGTATGACCTCACTGACATCATTCCAACCCTCACTGACCCCTTCATGACCCCAATTGCTTGTACATTCAGATTCTGTGACCCTATATGACCCCAATTGCTTCCAAATTTTTGCTAGATGACCCTAATATGACCCCCCTTAATCAGAGGCGTATTCTACTTGTCCTCATATGACCTCATGACCCCTTCATGACCCCCTATGGTTTGTAAATTCAGTTTCAGTGACCCTAGATGACTCCAGCTGCATTCACATTTTAACTTGATGACCCTGTATAACCCCCACTTAATCAGAGGCTTATGCTACCTATCCTCATATGACCTCATGACCCCTTGATGACTCCCCTATTGCATGGAAATGAACTTTCTGTGACCCTAGATGACCCCAACTTCCTTCAAATTTTTCCTTGATGACCCCGTATGACCCTCCCCTTAATCAGAGGCTTATGCTACTTGTCCTCATCTGACCTCACTAACATCATTCCAACCCTCACTGACCCCTTCATGACCCCAGTTGCTTGTACATTCAGCTTCTGTGACCCTAGGTGACCCCAACTGCCTTCACATTTTAACTTGATGACCCCGTATGACCCCCCACTTAATCAGAGGCTT
>NW_020664487.1:1899209-1925275 GCF_002925995.2 Terrapene triunguis | reverse complement strand
CAAATTTTAACTTGATGACCCCGTATGACCCCCACTTAATCAGAGGCTTATGCTATTTGTCCTCATATGACCTCATGACCTCTTTATGACTCCCCTATTGCTTGGAAATTACGTTTCTGTGACCCTAGATGACCCCAACTACCTTGAAATTTTAACTTGATGACCCCCGTATGACCCCCATTTAATCAGAGGCTTATGCAACTTGTCCTCATATGACCTCATGAACCCTTCATGACCCCCCTACTGCTTGTAAATTCAGTTTCAGTGACCCCCAGATGACCCCACCTGCCTTCAAATTTTAACTTGATGACCCCGTATGACCCCCACTTAATCAGAGGCTTATGCTACTTGTCCTCATATGACCTCATAACCCCTTGATGACTCCCCTATTGCTTGGAAATTAAATTTCTGTGACCCTAGATGACCCCAACTACCTTCAAATTTTAACTTGATGACCTCGTATAACACCCCCCCCTTATCAGAGGCTTATGCTACTTGTCCTGATATGACCTCACTGACATCATTCCAACCCTCACTGACCCTTTCATGACCCCAATTGCTTGTACATTCAGTTTCAGTGACCCCCAGATGACCCCAATTGCATTCAAATTTTTGCTTGATGACTCCCTATGACCCCCCACTTAATCAGAGGCTTATGTTACTTGTCCTCATATGACCTCATGACCTCTTGATGACCCCCCTATTGCTTGTAACTTCAGTTTCTCTGATCCTAGATGACTCTAACTGACGCCAAATTTTTCTTTGGTGACCCCGTATGACCCCACCCCTTAATGAGTGGCTTATGCTACTTGTCCTTATATGACCTCACTGACATCATTCCAACCCTCACTGACCCCTTCATGACCCCAATTGCTTTTACATTTAGATTCTGTGACCCTAGATGACCCTAACTGACGCCAAAGTTTTCTTTGATGACCCTGTATGACCCCCCCTTAATCAGATGCTTATGCTACTTGTCCTCATATGACCTCATGACCCCTTCATGACCCCCTATTGCTTGTAAATTCAGCTTCTGTGACCCTAGATGACCCTAATTGCATCCAAATTTTTGCTTGATGATTCCGTATGAACCCCTATAATCAGAGCCTTATGCTACTTGGCCTCATATGACCTCACTGACCCCTTTGTGACCTGAATGGCCTTTAAATTAAGGTTCTGTGACCCCAGATGACTCCAATTATCTCCAGAGAAAGCAGGCACTCTACCAGTGGTGTTAATCCAGTTACACTGGTACTCTTATCACCTTCTTCTATCATGCTATACCCCGAACGTCATTGTGGTGTATGTTCTTTCTTCCCAAAAGGGGCAGCGGAGGACTAATCTTTGTGGTCAGTTTAGCTCAGCTGGTCAGAGGCTTGTGTTACAAACACTAACATCATGAGCTGAAGCCCCAGACTGGGAACTCAGTGTCAGGAGGTGGCCAGTGCTCTTTTCCCTCTCTGCCATGGGCAACGAGGCCAACACTAGAAAAAGAGGGAGACCGACTCCCTGGCAGGGAATGGGAGAGTGCGCTCTTTGGCTGCTCTCAGCTGCTTTGTTCTTCTTGTGGGTCAGCTCGGTCATCTGGTTACAGTGGGGTGCTGTAAACAGCTTCTAAAAAGAATGAGCAAGAGGCTGCTTCTCTTTCCCCTGCTTGCCGACAACCGTCTGCTGGAGAACAGGATCCATGGTTCTAATTACTGGGGCAACGAGTGCTGTGGTTTGCTAAGTGCAAATGAGCAAAAAAAACATTTTTGCGGAGTAGTTTATTTATTGATAAATGCTGTTTTGTTCAACCTGAAACTATTTGCCAATTCATGTCCTGTTTCCTCAACATTGTCCAGTGATCCAAAGCACAGCAATTATATTGTTTGGAAACATCAAAGCAAAATATTTTGTCTTGACTTGAGTGAAATTTGTTTGTTTTTTTGATTCACCGACATTCCTACCCATTACTTTGTTTTGCCTACCCAAACAAACCTGTTTGTAGTTTGCCAAAATTGCCAGCAAATTGAACAAGTCATCCTTCCCCCAACTTTATTTATCGTGCGTCCAATCAACAGGCAGCAAATCTCTGAGGGTGGGTTGCAGCCGATTTTCAGGTGCTGGAGGGGCTGTCAGGGGCAGGTCTTGTACTCCTTGTGGGCGTCTGGCCTTTCCCTTCTGGCTAAGGACTCCCTGTAGAAAACTCCCTCCATCCATTTGCTACTCACTTTCTGTTCACCCTGCTCAGCTACTGGTTGTTCCCCCGTGTGGGTTACATGCTCTGCTCCCTGCTATGACCTCAGCAGTCCCATCTCTGCATTAGTCACTCAGCGCACACTCTCCCAGCCTATCCCAGCCCTCCTTGTCTCCTGATCAGTCCAATCCTCACGCATGCAATGACCTGCATTGGCCAGGCCCTTCTATGCACCCCACTACTTCTAAGCAGCCTATTCTTCCCCAGAGCCATCCTCCATGTGAGAGGGTCTCTCTGACCATGTTTACTTGAGGTGGGGCCATCGCTGCTTCTAGCTAACCTGCAAGATAGTTTCCTCCTCGCTGATGTCACTTCCTCAGGTGAATCCTTCCTTGCTACCAGTCCCAGCCCTGACTCCCGCCTGGACAGTCCCAGGTTCACCTCCCTTTTCTGAACCACCTCATTTATCCAGATGTGTTCTCTGCTGCTACATCTGGCTGGGGGAGGTCCTTCCAGCGACCTCCCCAGGCTGTCTTTTGGCATATGCGCTCAGTCCAAAGAGCATCCCTGTGCTTTAGAAACAACCAACAGATGCCTTAACTGTTCCTGGATCTGAATGGGTAACAGTTGAGGCCAGGCCGAGCCAGATGACTCCATCCAACGCGTTCTTCTGTCTCCATTTGTCTGTGTGTTGGGGGAGTCTCACAGCAGAGGGACGACAAATTCTGTAGGTGAGTCCTAATGCAAATTTCCCTTCAGAGCCCTCTCTAGCCCCAGCCTGGGAGGGTACGATCTGCTACCGGCTCGTTTTTCCACAGGAATGTCGGAGCCCAGCTGGGGAAGCAAAGTAGAAGCCGTGTCATGTTACCTCCCACACACTTTAGGCAGGTATTTAGTTCTATTGTTTAGCTCTTTCCCCAGCGTTCTCTGCTAAGACCAATCCTGGACCGCGGGCTTCTTATGGACATTCCAGTGGTGCCCTAAGCTCGGAGCCCGCTGCCCCTCCCCCCCGTACACCCTGGGACACTTCCAGTCAGTCCGAGTCGCCCCCAGTCTGCCCTTTCCCTGCAAGTGGAACTCTCTGGGTTAGGGGGCTCCAGGCAGGCAAGGAGGAGCTGGGTACCAGGCCCCAGGGCCCACCCTTGGAGGACATAGTGGGCAGTGTGAGAAGGAAGGTGAGCTGGGGGTTACTGGTGGGGCCTGGCATTCATGGAGATGGGCTTCCTGTCCCCTCCGCCACTGATTTCCTGAATGACCTTGCCCAGTACCGATACTCTGCTTCCCATCTCTGCCAGGGGGTGGCAGTGGATCCCTGGCTCTGGAGCTAGAGCCCTCGCTTCCCCAGGTGAGGATAGTGCCACTCCTGCATGAGAGGGACACACCCTCCACCTTGAAAGGTCCAGGCTTGTTCAGTGGTATAGGCCTTCCCTGGGAACCCCTCTGATCTCATCCCACTCTGCTGGCCCCACGCAGCAGCCTGGCTCTCAGACTGAACAACAGGTTCTCTGGGGAGTTTGCTTGAGGCCAATGCTGGTGAATTCTCCCAGCTGCTCAGGCTGGGGAAAATTTAGCCCTGGTGTGACAGGACTGGGACTCACCACCCAGCGCCTCCTGCTGGTTGTCTCTGGGAATTAGCTCAGTCCAGTGGAGCGCCCTCTCCTGGTGTCCCGCCCATTATCTCGCCCTTGGTTGGTGTCTGAGCCCACGTCGCTCTCCAGCTCGCGGCGTCCTCCGGCAGTGCCCCTCAGTCCATCCACACCCCCTTCTGTGGGGGGGGGGGGATGATCAGCAGTCTTCCTACACCCCAGCCACCATGCCCAACCACACCCCCACATTCTAATCCCTCTTGTCAGGGATCTGGCGTAGTCTATAATGGCCACTCCCAACGGCCGATGGCTGGGTGGACTGCAAGGGGGGAAGGGAGGGACCCAGGCCCGCCCTCTACTCTGGGTCCCGGCCCAGGGATCCTCTGGCGGCAGCCTCGCTGTCCTCCTTCTCTCCCCTCGTCTGTCCACTTCCCTGGGATGCTTCCCCTTTGGCCCCTTGCACCCGCTAGGCCCTTCCCTTCAGGGCCTGCAGCCTGGCAGGCTACGGGCTAGAGCTCTATTCTGCTCCGCGAGCCTGGCCAGCACTGCACTGTCCAGGTGCTAGTCTCCCAGCTCTGGAGACAGACCTTCCCCTGTCGAAGGCCTGGGATAGACTGACTGCTCCCTTCCTGGGCAGCCTTTATATAGGGCCAAGTTGAGCCCTGATTGGCTGTCTCCAATCTTGGCTCTGATTGGCCCCCAGTAAGCCCCTTTCTTATTGGCTGCCTGTCTGTGCAGGCGCTCTGGCCTACTCTAGCCCCCTCTCACATGGGGGCGGGGCACTCGCCCTGCCACACCTGGACAGAACCAGCACAAGGGCAAAGCCTGATTTTCAGGCCTGATGTAGTAAATACACTTTGTGGGGGGTGGGAACTTCAGGATTACAATGGACAACTCAATGTTTATCAACTTTGGGACCTCATCTGGGAGCAGAATATTCCTGATGTAGAAAAACCAGCCAGGGCCGCCTGGGGGGGGGGGGGGGGAAGTGGGGCAATTTGCCCCAGGCCCCGCAGGGGCCCCCACGAGAGTTTTTCGGGGCCCCTGGAGTGGGGTCCTTCATTCGCTCCGGGGCCCTGGAAAACTCTCGTAGGGCCCAGGCCCCCGGAGTGTCTTCCGCTCCGGGTCTTCGGCAGCAATTCGGCGGTGGGGGGTCCCTCCACTCTGGGACCCGCCGCCGAAGTGCCCCGAAGACCCGCGGCGGGGGTCCTTCCACCCCGGGACCCGCCGCCGAAGACCCCAGGCCCCCGGAATCCTCTGGGCGGCCCTGAAACCAGCATCTGGGAACTTAGCACCTAGGTGCAGGGCAGGGTGTTTTCAGACACATAGACCCAGAAGGACTCTGCCATTCCCATGCCAGAGCCAGTTGCACCAGCCTTCCGCAAGAACAAGGGATGCAGTGGATTCTCTATCACTTCCCGGCATTCCCACAGGACTGGCTCTTTCCAAAATATAGGCTGTAGCCCAGCCACAAGTTATGGGTCACTGGGTGAAACTATCACCTGGGTAATGCAAGAGGCCAGACTAGATGGTCACAATGGGCACTTCTGGCCTTCACATTTCTGACACTAAGGGTACATCTACACTACAGGGGGGAGTCGATTTAAGATACGCAAATTCAGCTACGTGAATAGCGTAGCTGAATTCGACGTATCACAGCCGACTTACCCCGTTGTGAGGACGGCGGCAAAATCGACTTCTGCGGCTTTTTGTCGGCGGCGCTTACTACCACCTCCGCTGGTGGAGTTAGAGCGCCGATTCGGGGATCGATTGTCGCGTCCCGATGGGACGCGATAAATCGATCCCCGAGAGGTCGATTTCTACCCGCCGATTCAGGCGGGTAGTATAGACCAGACCTAACTCTGTTCCTTCTGTCGGATTGATTATTTCACTCAACACTCTGTCTGGGATCTCTGCCTCTATCACTTGGTCCACCAGCTCTATCCTTTGAGCTAAATGTGCCTGGGTTAAACAGAGGCACTGCAGTGGGTGTCCCAGTGGGATGAGAATATTTAAAACATCCCCAAAGCACAAATTACCACTAATTTCTCTGATTTTACAGTTCACATAATCTCCAGTCCAGTTCACACAGTCATGACTACTCTGGCTGGGGACATAGAATCATAGAATCACAGAATATCAGGGTTGGAAGGGACCTCAGGAGGTATCTAGTCCAACCCCCTGCTCAAAGCAGGACCAATCCCCAACTAAATCATCCCAGCCAGGGCTTTGTCAAGCCTGACCTTAAAAACCTCTAAGGAAGGAGATTCCACCACATCTACGACACCCCTGGGCAGTCCTCGGATTTCATCTCTCTCCGGCAGTGCCTGATAACTCACACAATTGCACACTTCATGGTTACGGCCTCACACAGGCTTGACACCATATTTCTTCTCCAATGTTAAATCGTACCGACCTATAGAATAAGCATCTCTTCTCTCTCGGCATCCTGTTGAGCATCTGGTTTGGGGTCTGGGCAATACTAGATCAGGCCCAATCCATTTGCTCCTTCGGAGCATTCGGTGTCCAGATTCGCCAAGTCCTCTGAAGAACCACCGCTGAGCTGCTGGGAAATTTAAAATTTGTGACATTAAGAACAAGAAATGATAAGTGTCATGCAAGGTGTCAATGAAAAGCTCATGACTCACTGGTTATTAATATCATTGCATAATGTAGGTGCAAGCAACGGATGTCAAGTTATAGACATAAACTGAAATTATAATTCGTAAGACGTGTCTGTCAGCCAAGCAGGAATTACCCCACCCTAGGAAAGCAAAGTTACTTCCCAAGTACTTTGAAAGACAATGAGAATGTATTTACATATCACGTAAACAAACCCATCAAGCTCAAAGCGTGCGGAGGCAAACCTCACACTATCATGGCAGGGGAGGAGATTGACAATCACATATTTAATGTTCATTCAGCGGCACCGGAGGAGGCAGGAACTGAAAAAATTGCATTTTAGCAGACACAGCTCCAGTGGGAAGGAAGCACCAGGGCACTTCCTTCAAGATAGACTCCAGGTTGCCTATCTCACAGCTGGAAATAGACTTTCATCGGGAGGAATCCTTCAGAAGAATCCATTTCAAAGATTCACTGGACAATAAAAGAGAGGGGCCAGGAAGCCCCAAGTGAACTGTCTTTCACCTAAGAAGACAAAAGAACCAACCCTTTGACTTGGCGGTTAGATCCTGACCCAGAAGTTTGGTCAGCCATCTTGATGGAAACATGTGGTTAGAATTTTACCTTGAACCAAGTCTAGCTTGTTAAGTTTTAGTTACTAGAAAGAGTTTTTTCCTTATCTCTCTTGTAACCATTTCTGACATTAATCCTTATACTTGTACTCACTTAAAATCTCTAACTAAATAAACTTGTTTTATTTTTAATCTCAACCAATCCAGTGCTGTGTTTAAAGTGAACTGATTGATAATGTCAGTTAAAGTAACAAACTGTTGAATATTGACTCTTTAAAGGAGCAACGGACCTTAATATTCCTCTGATTGTTCCAGGACAGGGCTCAGGACATTTCAGAACACATGGTTTTGGGAAAATTCAGGGCTGGGGAGAGTGAGGAATCACCTACCAATTGTTAACCAAGGCTGGTGGAGACCAGGCAGGCTCCAGGATCTAAAGCCATGGACCAGAGCTGCCCAAAATATAGACATGGAGCATATGCTTCTTGGTGACTATGGGAGTCCCAGGCAGAGAGTCACAGGAGAGTGGCATTGTGAAGCGCTCAGGGTGACAGAATAAGAGGTGACACAGCTCTTCACTGGTCTAGATTGCATACCAGAATATGACAAGATGTAAGGCATCTTTGTACTTTTTTATAAGCCTTTTACTTTGTGTATCAAGAGACCCCTTCAGCTCACAGCTTTAAAAATATTGACTCTGGCTAAAGCCTTTTGGATTGAGTCCATACAATCAAGCTACCATGGCCAGGTCCCCTCCAACCCCCTAAACATTCATACATGAAACGTACCTGTGACTTGTCTCTGTACAACTCTCCGTTTGAATCATTTGGGGTTTCCTGGCTGGGGTCCAGAGTCTCAAACAAAACTTGGGTCAGCGGTCTGGTCTAATGTTTCTTCTCCACATTGTTCTTGTGATCCCATTGTGACGTTGTGCAGTCTATATGGTTTCATAAAAACATAATAAAGTGAATATAATGTAACCGGGATAGTTTTAGAAAAATATGGTAATAAGTGAATATAATGTAACTGGAATATGCTTCATGCAAAAGGTCTCTTGTAAGGTATCATTACAAAGCTTATAATCTACTGAGTATGATCATCTGATTTGTATAAATGTACCACTCTTGTATCTAAAACTAGAAATATGAAATATAACTCTGAGGGCCTATTGTAATTATGTAAAGTGTGGGCCATTAATGATGGTTTGGAATCTTGATGACTCCCATTAACAAGGACCATTGTCTGCAGATGGCTGTGTTTACCTGTTAGTCTTCCTGTATATGTGTGTGCTGGCAAGTGGGCAATGAAGTCTTGCAGTGACATGTGATCATGTCACCTGAACTGGAATCCATCTTTAACCTAGTGCTTTTCCAGTGGGGGGAGGGGGGGTGGAAACCCAGAGGGACAAAGGGTTCCCGCCTTATGCAAAAGATATATAAAGGGGTGGAAGAGAACAGAGGAGGGGAGAGGAGCCATCATGAAGAATCTCCTAGCTACCACCTGAGCTGGAACAAGAGTTGTACCAGGGGAAAGAATTGTGCCCAGGCCTAGAAGGTGTCCAGTCTGAGAAAAAACTTACTGAAGCATCTCTGAGGGTGAGATTATCTGTATTCAGTTTGATTAGGCATAGATTTGCGCATTTTATTTTATTTTGCTTGTGACTTACTTTGTTCTGTCTGTTACTACTTGGAACCACTTAAATCCTACTGTCTGTATTTAATAAAATCACTTTTTATTTAGTAATTTACTCAGAGTATGTATTAATACCTGGGGGAGCAAACAACTGTGCATATCTCTCTATCAGTGTTATAGAGGGCGAACAATTTATGCGTTTACTCTGCATAAGCTTTATGCAGGGTAAAACGGATTTATTTGGGTTTAGACCCCATTGGGAGTTGGGCATCTGAGTGCTAAAGACAAGCACACTTCTGTAAGCTGTTTTCAGGTAAACTTGCAGCTTTTGGGCAAGTGATTCAGACCCTGGGTCTGTGTTGGAGCCAGACAGGAGTGTCTGGCTCAGCAAGACAGGGTGCTGGAGTCCTGAGCTGGCAGGGAAAACAGGAGCAGGGGTAGTCTTTGCACATCAGGCAGCAGCTCCCAAGGGGGTTTCTGTGATCCAACCCGTCACACCCATTCACCAGCAGCCAGCCCTGCTGTCCAGCTGTTATGTAAACGCTGGGATTCAGCACAGAATTAATAACTACCAAGGCAGTGAACCAGTCAACCAAGTATAAAATGGCACACTCTTTTACGTTGTAGGCTACATCTAAAAGCCACAAAATAAACAATGGAAATCAACAGGCAATAAATACACCAACTACAGTCATAAATGTCCTAAGCAGGGCCATAGATCTCTGAGTTGTTATGCGTAGTGATATTACAGCTATGGACTGGTCGATAAATCAGACCAAATGTAAGAAACTGGGCCTCTGTGTAATCATAGAATCATAGAAATGTAGGACTGGAAGGGACCTCAGTAGGACTGACTGTGGGGGGACATTCAATGCAGGCTGCAGCTGGGATGGCGCACAGGAGTTGGTTTTGAGATAGCCTGTGTCATTTCTGCCTCCCAGGCATACCAGGAACAGAGGCGAGACCCAGATCCCTGGGAGAGGGCGAGGCCATGGCGGTGGTTCCTCAGCATGCCTCTGGGGATGATGCCCCCCTGATAATCACATGTTGAGAACGCTGGGGGTTCTTGCGTAGAACTTCTATGCCATCTCTTTGTCCACTCCGGGATAGTCTGAAGTCTTGGGATTCACTGCCTCAGGCACTAAGAACTGGCCACTTGAAGTTGGGATGGTGGACCCCAAAAGAGCAGAGCCACTCCTCAGTGCAGTCCCCAGGACTGCCCGCAGTGAAGTTGGAGGTGATGCGGAGAGGCTTGAGCCGTCATGTTCAGGATTGCATGGACTCGTTCACCCAGTTGGGTGAGTCACATCTTTTGGTCTGAGCCCCTAGTGACTTGCTTTGAATTGTTGCTAAGGAAGACTACACATATTATCTCTGAGAGTGATGCTACACCTGAAGGTTGGTTTACAGAGAACTAGCTGAATCTGGATTAGAGGACTGGGATTAGAGGATTAGAGTCACCAGTCCTTGAAACAGGTTGGTGAATGCCTTGTAGAAAGTTCTGATGATACCTGTTCCATGGGGTCTTTTGCCCCATGCAATGTCTTTTTTCCCCCTATTCTCTCTTCTCTGACCTATCTACCTCACCCTTTTTTCTGGGAATCTCATGGTGGTTAAAATGATTCTAGGATCATATGGATGGATGGACATGGTAGGATGGGTTCAATACCCCCCAAATAACCCAGAAAAGCAACCCACAGGGGTTCTATAAATAGCCAAATGCCTCATCATCTAATTAGTGACATGTGTGAATGAATGAACACGATTCCCACTGTCCCTACCCACTATCGAGTGAAACCACAGCCAAGGGATTGGGCTTGGCCAAATCAGTGGGGAAAGAAGATCCTCTTGAACTTGAGTCTGGCACTGTGAAGAGACACGAGAGTGTAGAATAATTTGGAGGCCTCCAGGCTGCTGGTGAAATACCTCTTCTCTTATTGTTTTTTCACTTACTTGGTGAGGCCAGGAGCCAAGCCCTGAGGGACTCTCACTTCTTACTCCAAGCATCCAGTACATGCCAGGCATGACCTGCTCCAGGAACAGTGTCAGGTGGGGAGATTGACTGGAGCAGTACTACAGTCAAACCGTAACGCAGGTGTCCTAAGGCGCGCTCAGGGAGACAGAAACCTCCGGTGGCGCAGAAGGGCAAAAGCTTACTTGATCTTGATTTTCAGTATGAATACAGACCACGAAAGTGGGGCAACATGATCTTTCTGACTTTTTGGGTTTTAAACAGAAGATGTCAGAAAAGTTACCACAGGGATAACTGGCTTGTGGAGGCCAAGTGTTCATAGTCATGTTGTTTTTTGACCCTTCAATATTGGCTCTTCCTATCACTGTGATGCAGAATTCACCAAGCGTTGGATGGTCCACCCACTAATAGGGAACGTGAGCTGGGTTTCAACTGTTGTGAGACAGGTTAGTTTTACATAAGAACATAAGAATGGACGTACTGGGTCAGACCAAAGGTCCATCTAGCCCAGTATCCTGTCTTCCAACAGTGGCCAATGCCAGGTGCCCCAGAGGGAGTGAACCTAACAGGTAATGATCAAGTGATCTCTCTCCTGCCATCCATCTCCACCCTCTGACAAAGAGAGGCTAGGCACACCATTCCTTACCCATCCTGGCTAATAGCCATTAATGGACTTAACCTCCATGAATTTATCCAGTTCTCTTTTAAACGCTGTTATAGTCCTAGCCTTCACAACCTCCTCAGGTAAGGAATTCCACAAGTTTACCCGGCTGATGATGTGTGGTTGCAATAGCAATCCTGCTCAGTCGTAGAGGAACTGCAGGTTCAAACATCTGGTGTATGTGCTTGGCTGAGGTGCCAATGGGGTGAAGCTCCCATCTGTGGGATTATGACTGAATGCCTCTAAGTCAGAATCCTCCCTAAATGGCACTGCTGTGGAGCCTTGGTTGGCCCTTGAGAGCTGGCCACACACTCCGGGGACAGGGCCTGGTATGGAGAGCCATTCATTTCGGGACTGGAGTGTGAACAGAAGGGAGTCACCTCTGACTCGTAGTGGGCCGCATGTTCATGGTCTCGTAAATGAGCTGCTTCTGGGTCAAGGTTTCATGTGTAGCAGAGCAGCTACCTCACTGTGATCTGTGGAAAGTCAGGCTTTGACACAAGACTTTTTTCCCCAACACCTTCGCTAAAGGGGCCATCTAGCAGGATGGTAAAGGTTACCCTCGCCACTTGGTGGAGGGTGCTTCCCTCCTGTCTCCTTGGGAGAGGTTGGCAGGGTGACCCTCACAGAAGGTGGGGCCATCCACCTCCTTTCTGCCCCTCTCTGGGGTTCCGGGTTGACCTGGTGGCCGAGAGGGATTTAGGGCCTAGGACCAGACCAGAGGAGGAGGTGGGCAGGGCGACCCTTACGGGAGGAAGGTTTGGCCACCTCCTTTCCTCTCCTGTCTGGGTCGACCTGGTGACGGAAAGGTTCTTGGACCCAGGGCTGGAGGGGGCAGACAGGGCAACACTTGGCAGCTGACTCCCCCACTTGTAGGAGAATGGGCCTAAGTCGCAAGGCCACCAGGTTGCTCCATTGTACCCAATGGGTTGAACTGGTGGCCCAATTCTTTCTGGCTAGGATGCCGACCTAAATGTATCCTAGAGGGAATCACGCTCTCCAGCAGAAGCCACAGAGGAAGGCTTAATAGTCGGCACCCGAAGGTAGAGGAGAGGCTTAATAGTCAGCCTCCTGGGGGGTGAGGCTGGGGCATTCCTGGACTCAATCTGCCTACTGGTCAAAGGCATCCCTACATGCTGAGATTGGAGTGCCCAGGTCAGCCAGCGAGGAGCAGCAGGAGAACGGTTCCATGGGGTATGGGCACTCTAAATCAGCTTTATTTTCTTCTACCTATTTTTCCCTAATTCTCAAAGGGTCAAAGTATCCTTCCCTAGGGCGCAAGCACGCAGGCACAGGACTCTACCCACCGGTAGCCAATCGCACATACAGAGATTTTTTTTCATAGGGAATTGTGCACTGTATTATTAACCCCATTCAGCCACGCAGAAGTGGCAAGACTTTAATGAAAATGGCCCTAAATGTGTAAAAAGCCTATTTTCCTTCTAGCCTTAAAACTTTTTAAATGGCTCTCAATGTGAAAACACAAACACACACACAGTCCTAATGCGCCCCATAAAAAATAAATAAAACATTCAAAATGGCTGCCGTGCCAAAATTACAACTCCTATTTTCCACAGTTATGGTAACACCCTATGAACTTTCACATACTTTTTACATTTGAGCTTGCAACAGGGAAATGCCTTGCAGGCCCGATACTATGAGAGAGAGATGCTTCCGCTGATTAGAGGTCTGCCAGGACAGTGGGTTGAATTCCCTCAGTGACCACCGGCTGAGGGAGGCTAGCTTTTGCTCTTTTCTCTCACTGCTATGGGCAGGGAGGCCAAAATGAGGAAGGACATAGGCCGACCACCTCGCAGGGAGCGGGCAGGAGTCCTCACCCCAGCAGCTGGAGCATGTGGACAGCAAGGTCGCTATGCAACGCACGCAAAGCAAGCGCTCTGTCGCTTGAGCTAATTCCCGGCCTGTGGCCCACCTTGCGGGCACCAGCCAGACAAAGAGATGGGCGGGGATCTTGAGCAGAGCAGGGATGGGGAAGGGCTCCCAGGTCCCCACCACGTGCCTCGGCACAATCATCAACCCTCCCTCCTAGGGGGGGTGAGAGTTAGCCCCTGGAACAAGCTCCACACTGAACAAGAGAACAACACTTATCTAAAGCAGGCAAAGCCAGGAGCAGACCCAGCTCAGGATCTCTAGCTGAGGTTACTCAAACTCCCTCGTCCCTGGCATAGCATACAGCAAAACCACTCTCCCTCCACCCCCAACGGATGCCCACAGACTCTCTGCCCCACCCCAATGCAATCCCCTCACTCCAACCTGCCTGTGCGCTCTGGGCTGATGCTGGCATGCGGGGTGAGATCAGGATGCTGTGTCAGTTACATAGTCTCAGCTGGCCGGTCAGCTCCAGGCTGAGAGTTTCCAAGAGTCCCCTTTTGCCAGCAGCCGTCTCTCCTCGCAGCAGCTCCCTCTCTGCCCCAGCTCAGAGCTCTTGCGTCTTCTTCCTTTTCTTTTCCAGTTTTCCAGGCTGTTCTCTTCTCCCGCCCCTGTCTGCTCATTTGCTCAAACCCTCAGGGGTCAGAGTTAATTCTGTGTCTTTGGCTGGCTCTCCCCTGCAGCCAATCCGCTTTGTGCAGCCTGGTGGGGAGGGGAGAAAAGGGGAAGGATCGCTCTCGCCCACTCCACACCTGCCACCACGTGAACACACCTGTCCCCCAGGTAGCAGGCACGCCCTGTGGCTTGGCCAGCCTCCACATTGCTGGATCATTCGGGTAGGATCATCTCCCCTATTTGGCCTTTGAGAACATCGGGGGTCTCCTGGCTCTGTTCCCCTCTAACCCATGCTCAGGCTTGGCTGCCTCCTACCTGCCCTGCTCCTCCCATGCGTCAGGGTCTGACTCAGGTGCCTCCTCCCTGTGTCCCCTGACTTCACTCTGCTCTTCCCCTGCTTCAGGGCGGGGTGCTTCCAGTGGGGATCCCCCAAGGCTCATCCACCCCACTAGTGGCAACCCAGTGACTCCTCCTGGCTCTGCCTCCTGGCTACTAGGACTAGGATCTCCTCTCCCCACCTTGTTTCCTGGCTCGGGCTCAAAGTGGCAAGGCCTCAGCACGTTCCCATGGGCCACCTTCTCTGGCCTTGCCGCAGACGCCGCTTGGATCTTGTAGAGCGGCCATTTACGATATGGGATCCCACTGATGGTGTATGGGGCCTAGGCTGAGTCCAGTTTGGAGCACCTCTGCTGCTTGAGGAGGACCAAATCCCCCAGTGCTAATGGCCCAGCCTGGCACATCTGTCATAATTCCGTTTCTCTCTGTCTCCGTCTTGACCCATGTTAGTGGCTACATTGGTGATGCCCATGGACGGTGAATTCTCGGAGGTGGTAGTGCTCAGAGGCATCAGGAGCAATGGGGTTCCAAGGAAAAATCACCGTGACAGA
This sequence comes from Terrapene triunguis, assembly GCF_002925995.2. Lineage (NCBI taxonomy): Eukaryota > Metazoa > Chordata > Testudines > Emydidae > Terrapene > Terrapene triunguis. Next base: position 1,910,659 of record NW_020664487.1, on the reverse strand, counting down.
TTTTTAAACCCTATAATATCTTAGCTAGGCAATAAATGTTTACAGAATAAGGACTCTATCCAGCCTAACCTGTATGCAGCATTTAGGGTACTAACTCTGAAGCGTGGGGGTGCTTGTCTCCCACACAAGGCAGGAGTACTGTACAAACAGGAGTTGATTAGGCCTCTTAAGGTTCACAGTGCCGCTTTTAGGTAAAAGTATCCTTACCCCCGTTTTACAGCAGGGGACATGTCTACACTGCAAATAAAAACCCGGAGCTGGCCCATGCCAGCTGACTTGGGTTCTTGCTTTGGGGCTGTTTCATTGCAGTGGAGATTGCTGGGCTCAGACTGCAGCCTGAGCTCTGGGACCCTCCCACCTTGTAGGGTCCTAGAACCTGTGCTCCAGCCCGAGCCCGGAAGTCTTCACAGCAATGAAACAGCCCCGCAGCCCAAGCCCCCTGAGCCGGAGCCAGCTGACACAGGCCAGCCGTGGGGGTCTAATTGCAGGGTAGACATACCTACAGAGGCTAATACAAAGTCCTTTGACGTCAGTGGGAGTCTTTCCGTTGACTTCAAGTGGGCTTTGGATCAGACCAATAGTGAGTAGGTAGCACAACTGGGAACAGAACCCAGGCTTTCAGCCTCCCAGTCCCACCATGTTTACTCCATACAGGTGTGAGAAAGGTCTAATGCAACAACATTCACGCGCACTATGCACTAATTTAAAGAGGATATACATGTATGTACAGTGCCACCACACAAGAGCATCAACGTTCAATGGATAATAATTATTCAGTAGCTTTCACTTTAAAAATGCATTGTAGGCATTAGCTGAACGTAACTTTGTGACATCCCCATGAAGCAGGCAACCCATATTATCATCATGGAACATAATTATTTAACAGATAGGGGGAAATGAGTCAGAGAGGTTAAGTGACATGCCCAAGGCCACGGGGAGAGAGTTTGTGTCAAAGGTGGGATTAAAGTTCCTAGCTGCAAATTCTGTGCTCGGACAACAGTGCTCTTCTGGGGTAAACGCAATGAACAAGTCATTTATTTTGACTACCTGCTTGAACCAGTACACACATGATCCTCAGTTATATTATCGCCTGCAGGGCCAACCCAAGAGCAATGCTGCTAGGAAAAGCAGCACACCACTGGTCAAAAACATTTCTTCTGCCCCCACTCACCCATCCACCCTGGTACAATTAAAAGTTGCTCAGACCCACTGGTAAGGATTAGGGGAATGGGCTTTCCTGTTGTTCTGTTTTCCTACCATCTCATAGGGCCTGCTGCAAAGCTCAATGCAATTGACCTCAATAGGGTTTGGATGAGGCCCTGTATCCTTTTTCCATTAAATTCATTGTTAGTTGCAAGATAATAGTTACCCTGTAAGCGAAGCTGTACAGGGGGGATGAATAGAGATGTGCAAATATTCCAAGGGCACCGTACACAAGAACAAGTCCAAAACCTGCTGAATGCAGCTATACAAAGGGGGGGAAGAACTCACTCATGAAGGAAACTGTATTTCCAGGTAAGAAATATCCCTAACATTTTGCCAGTGGATGCCAACGGTACTGCTCAGTGGACTTTAATTTCTCTAAGCCCTTGTGTCTTAGTATCAGCTGATATTACGGTTGAGTCGAGAACAATGAGAAATGACAGCTTTATTCATCTGGATTCTGTGTGTGTGTGTGTGTGTGTGTGTGAGAGAGAGAGAGAGAGAGAGAGAGAGAAAATGTACTATATATGTATGCCTGGAATAGACGAGGGAGCCCTCTACTGATTAGACATTGTAGTAAAGCCAAGCTGCATACAGATGCCATGTCAGTGTTTTCCTGATCTGGATCTGAATGCACCACCCCCTCCCAAATGGAACATTACCTGACTAATGCTTCCTCCTCCCCCCAAAAAAGTCATTAGAAAATATGCTTTTAGGGCTTGTGAAGGGATGCTAATCTACAACATATGCAGATGCACACAGTCATTTTAATTTAACCTAAAGTACCTAAAGAGGATAAGAGAGACCTCATGCTCTGTCCCTTTCTCACAAAGCTGCTTTCCCAAAGCAGAATGAATCAAATTACTGCAATCAGAATATTGAGGGCAAGGATCAAACAGTGTGAGAACATGACAATATTATCTGGACTAAAGCCACATGAGTGTGTGTGGGGGTGTAATATTTATTTTCTAGAAGGTTTACCATGGGGGGAAAGAAATTTAAAAAAATAACAGCAAAGTTCCCTTTCAAATGGCAAAAAAGTTTTTTCCCCCGTTGTTTCTTGATATTTCAGATGGCATTTATGTGCGTATAGTCTTTTCCCTTGATAAGATCAACTCCACCAGCCAAATTCATCTTGGTGTAACTCCACTGAAATTCAGTGGAGTTACTCCAGGAATGGATCTGGCCCTGTATGTTTATCATTTAATTTAAAATGAGGAGATTTGGAGACAGATGTCAAGACACATTTTCCACTTCTATTCTGGCTATATTTGGAGGATATTATTTTTTTAGTCAGCATAAATAGAACAAAAACAATATATTTTGACTAACCACCAAATTGCACTTGCAAAGTCAACTCTTGTGGTTAAGGCAAGGAGGATTTGATCAGTTACAATCGGCCGAAAGCAACTTCCTTAATATTAAGCCAACAGTTAATATTACACCTCTACCCCGATATAACACGACCCAATATAACACAAATTCGGATATAACGCGATAAAGCAGCGCTCCGGGGGGGCGGGGCTGCGCACTCCGGTGGATCAAAGCAAGTTCAATATAACGCGGTTTCACCTATAACGAGGTAAGATTTTTTGGCTCCCGAGGACAGCGTTATATCGGGCTAGAGGTGTATTTATATAGCATTAGAAGTGGGCATGATGTTTTGCAATTGTATTCGGTGGGACTGGCTCAGGACAAAAAAAACTTGGGAGAGATGATAAAACAGCAGGTCTAAAGATCAGTGAAAGTATCCCCATAGTTAGACACCATGGGCAGCTGTATCCTCAGCTGGTGTAAATTAAAGTCATTGAAGCTTTGCTGATTTACACCAGCTGAAGATCTAGCTCTAATAGACAGTTGAAAGAAGTCTTCAGTGACTATATAAGGCACCAGCAAAAATCACTGTACTGGTTTAGAACGCCTTTCTTGGTTACTTTGGGAGGAAAAAACCCTCTCCCTGTCTCACATTCATTTGAGGAAATAAAATATCCTGGTTCTTACAGAACCCTGCAACAGGGGTCCATACACAGTCTGACTGCGGTAATTATATAGGCGCTGTTTCCTAGCACTGGGTTTTTTCTGCAACAGGACAGGTGTGAGAAAACCAAAAAGCACCGATCTATAGGCCAGGCGGAATGTTTGACCATGTCATGAGAATCACTCAAGTCTCTAACACGGACTAAACACTTTCCACAATGCTCAGCAACAAAGAGGTTGCCAGCGGGACTGTGCCTTGCGCAGGAATTGATTGGTTTCATAGCAGAAGCCAGGCGAACTGCTGCAGCACTGTTTGCTCATGCCGGTGCTCCTGATGGTGCCACTTTGGATGCCCTTAAAACTTGCTGCCTTCACAGGCTCTTGCTGCCCACGTGTTGGGCAAATGGGACAAAGGACACTCGCTTTCACTGATTTTCGCAAGCGAAGACGAGGGAAATCTATTTCAGTGCTCAACAGATGGAACTACTGGTGCAGAAGGTCACTAAACATGAGCAATTGCTTTATGAAACTGGAGTCTTCCAGGGGAGTTAGCAAAAAAAAAAGAGGAAAAAAGACAAATATGAGTTTGGAAAAAAATTCCTTGCTGCATCTGAAACTAGGTTAAATTTTTGGTGGGGGAAGGAAAGCCTGTTTGTGGCTAATGAATAGGAGAGTTTGTAAGAACTTAGCAGCCTTTATCTAAAATTCTTGTCCTATAATGCCGCTGAGTTCATTGCAAGCATAAGCTATTGATCTTGTAAGAGCTGATTGTAGATGTCAAAGATGCCATAGAGACAGATTTGATGCGCACAACCAACTTTTTCAAACAGGTTGTAAGTCTTGTGTTTGTGAATCTTGGTCTTTGGTCTTGTCTAGGCTACTACACTGGGGATTTCAGTCCTGGATGGTCAGCCAACAGCATGAACCACTAGTGAACACAGGCCAAAGCCCTAAGCTAAACCCTATAAGCCATGAGTGGCACCAAGCTGCAAACCATGGCTTACAGCTGGGGCAGCTGATGGGGACCCTGGGAGGGTTTCACCTTCTTCTGCAGCATGGGGCACGGGTCACTTGCAGATTTAAACTAGTGTACATGGTGAATTCTCTGTAACTTGAAGTCTTTAAATCATGATTTGAGGACTTCAGTGACTCAACCAGAGGTTAGGGGTCTATCACAGGAGTGGGTGGGTGAGGTTCTGTGGCCTGCAATGTACAGGAGGTCAGTCTAGAGGATCATGGTGGTCCCTTCTGATCTTAAAGTCTATGAGTCTATGAGTAAGAAGCAGAAACTGTACAAAAACAAAACAAAACACCCAACTGTTAAATTATACATATTGTAAACTATCATTCCCATTAAACAATATCCCTTGAACAAAATTATTTAGATACTGGAATCAAGATGACAAAAATAATGCTCCTTGGGTCAGAGTTAAGGTGACGAACTATGAATTTTTTAATACTCAGTAAGAAGAATATGCTTCTGTTTACTAGCTGGGCAGTGTAAGATTTGTGATTTCCTTAACTATTCATTTTCTTGCCTTTAAGTGCTGGGTTTTTGTGAATGATGTGATAGGTAAGAAGCACATTTTTGTCACTGAGCAACCTTAATGGATTTTAGGATTTTTTACAAGGAAGAAGAGGGCCTGACATGACTTCACAATCCAACACTCTTCAGTGGATCAGAGGAACTGGGAAGCCGCTTCCTCTCTGCTGAGGCCAAAGAGGAGATGCTGAGGAGTGATTTATGGACTGAGGTGGAGACCATGCAAAACGTCTTAGTGCTGCCAAAACTCAGTGTTGCCTGGTGGGTTTTGGTTTGTTTTCAGGTTCATGGGAACACAAAACTTAAGATGAAAAGCAACAGGGTGCAAATCACTGCAACCTAAAATCAACTGGCTTTATTCAGCTCTAGTATTGATTGAAAGTCATTACCATCACATGGATGTTCAGTGAGGTATGAGAAGTAGGTTGGCCCTCTTATTCCACCTCTCAGAAGCCCAGGGCTTCATCACAAAACCATCATCACAACCAGCACTGACAGTCAATTTCACGAGAGAGATCAAGGATTAAATGGGAATGTAAACCGAACAACCCTTTGACCTCTAAGGTAGGGGTGCGTCCCATGGCGGGGCAGTGGGATGAAGGTTGGCATTGCCTCTGCCCTGGGTGTACCTGGCCTGTGAACTGACAAACACAATGCTAGGACAGTCAGGGTAACACCTTTCTCGATCACGAGCACACCTTAAAGTCCCTCCCTGAGCAGTGCATGATGCCATTACTTGAACTCAGCTAGGGGTTGGGAGGTAAAGTCTGTGCATGTTCAATGGCCCCTATTGTCTATTTGTTGCATGTGACCAGAAGCAAAAGACAACAAAATTGTGCTGTCAGATATGTCAAACCTCCTGTGCTGTGCAGTACTATAAACCCCCTCCCCACCACCATACACACAAAATCCTAAATCTTCTGAATAACTTTTATCCTTTATTGGAAAGTGTCTGCCGTCTTTCCTTTTGTCTTCTGAGGCCGGGTTTGTGTCAAAGAACCTGCCCTTTATTTTTCCTTTCAACAAATGCACTCCTGTTCAGAAAGCCCAACCCTTTCTCTGCTGACAGCACACTGGAGGTAATAATTAGACTGGAACAGCAGCTCAGCCCCAAGAGTGGCGTCTGTGCAGTTAGAAAATTCATCTTCCGAATAAGGCTGCACTTTTTCAGTCAGCCGAGCTAGTCACCTTTCTGCTTTAGGAATGAGACCACCTCCGGTTTTCATGGGAACTCCTGCCGGTCCTTTTCAGCGAGCTGCCAGGTTAGTCCGAGCGTGGTCTGCTGTGAAACACTAAACTTTACTACAGGAAGGGACTGTGCCAAACAGCTCGCGAGTCAAGTGAAATCCTCAGTCTTCATTCATTCCCCGCCCTCTTATCCCCCATAGTCTACCTCCCTGCAAACACCACATTTGTCATCAATAATGTATTGGGTCACCTGAAGGTCATGAGCACGCCAATGAAAAGTAGCTTTTATTCTAGCTTGTGAATCAGACGGGTCGGATTTGCCCCCATTTTATTTTTGTGAGCTTTGAAGGGTGAAGATTTTTGACGCGTGGGGATTTGCCAGCTGTTGCTGAGCATCAGCACACCAGCAATCTCTGCACGGGACTCAGCCAGCAAGGCCGGATGAGCTGTGTTTGCCTCTTGTTGCTATAGCGCCCTAATGCTCCAGCTAGATGCTCTTGCACAGGGGTTCTCAAACTGACCCCCTGAGGGGGTCGCGAGGTTATTACATGGGGGGGTCACGAGCTGTCAGCCTCCACCCCAAACCCGGCTTTGCCTCCAGCATTTAGAATGGTGTTAAATATATAAAAAAGTGTTTTACTGTATAAGGGGGGGTCGCACCCAGGGGCTTCCTGTGTGAAAGGGGTCACCAGTACAAAAGTTTGAGAACCGCTGCTCTTGCAGTAACCTGGCAGAGAAAGCGCTTGAATTACCTGAGCCCCCCTATGTCACTCCAAACTAGTCAGCAAGACCTAGGCCAACTAATTCCCTTTAAGACTTCTTGGTATCTCCTGCCTTATCACCAACCACCTCTAAAATCAAACACAAACCACCATTCTTTAGACTTTATTGTCCAGAGATATCAGACAAGAAAATAGAAAGAGAGAGAGAGAGAGTGTGTGTGTGTGTGTTTGTATGTCTGCACCCAGCTGGAGACCTGACACTATTTCTGGCACTGACACTGATCTACTGTCTGACCTTGAGCAAGTTACTTTCCCTCTCTGAGCCGGTTTCCCCTTTCACCCTTTCTCTGTCTTCTCTATTTGGACTGTAAGCAATTTGGGGCTGTGAATGTAACACAGTAGGTGTTTGTGGCTACCGCACTGGGGCCCCAGTCTTGGCCGGGGACTCTAGAGATAACTGTGATACAAATAAATAATAATAATAATTAATATGTATATATGTGAAGTCAGTTGGAACAAAGACTGCTCATCACATTCCCGGACATTCAGGCCCAAAGTTATTTAGGTGCCTAATTCCCATTGAAATCAGTGGGATTTAGGCACCTAAATACCTTTGAGAATCTGGGCTTCAGAACCTTGCAGGATTGGGTCCTAAGATTTTGACGTTTGTCCACCATCGCTGTTAAGATTTTCTAATTGGAGTGGAATCCAGTATTGTCACATCCGTGCTAGGCAGAAGATCAATATGATAGACTCAGCGTAATCATTAGATTGAAAGCTCAGTGGCTCCAGATTCTAAACACAGGAAAACATTGTTGGTATATGGCTAGAAAAGAAAATACTAATGAAGAAGAGAAATGGTGGTTGTGTTTTCAGTTTTGGGATTGTTGCCTATTTATGTTTTTTTGACTGTACTAAAAAAAAAAAAATCACCGAACTGGAAAAATAAGAACCATCAGAAAAGACAGAAAAAGAAAGCAAGGATATACTTCCCTGGGCAGGGTTATGTTTGCTTTTGAGAAAAACAGGCAATAGAATGACTTTTTTAGAATTAAACCCCTTAGAGAGTCCTGGTGAAAACTGCTTGATAAGAGCTCAGTATTATGACCATTAACACGACCTCTACATTTCTAATGCAGTCATCACTGTGGTATCTAGGTGACGAGTACAAACAAATGAGAAAGAGGAATCTAGGGAAAGTCTCACACCACAATATAGCAAGGTTCTTAACTGTGTGCGTAACTGAACATCTGAGCAGCTGACGTCCATGGGACTACTCACATGCTTAAATTTAAGTCACGAGCTTGAATTCCTGGCTGAACTGGGTCCGAATGAGGTACCGTGTAGTCCTTCCCTCTTGTCTGTTGCCTTTGGACAATGTTAATGGAATGAGAAACGAGTTTCCTATCCTAACTCCGAAGCTCCCTCTCTCTCTCCATTTCCCCCCTGTTCTACGAATCCTGGAATTACCCAGCTCAGGAAATGCTGGAAGGAAGTTAGCTGGAAGGTTGGGGCAGAGGGTGTTTGTGGGCAGGAATGTTTGTGTGTATAGCGGGGTGGTTAGAGGAACTTGAGGAAGCCCTTGACAATCCAAAGATAAGGGGAAGCCCTAAAAGGAAATCCCTGTTCTCTCAGCAGGAGACCCTTCAGTTTGGCGATCAGACGCTTCCTGTACCACAACCATTCCACTTTGGAAAGGCCTGGAGAGGGGCTGGGCAGAAGAAGAAAGAAAGCAGAAATGGTTTCAATAAATCCCCAGCTCTGTTCATCAATCCCTTTGTGGTGATATCTCTCTGCCTGCAAACTACTTTCATAGTTTGGGATGTTCCTGTCCCAGAGGCGCCTATAAACAGGGATGAGCAAGCAAGAAGAAGACAGAACGCTGGAAGTCTGACGGGAGCGGGGAGGAATTTCTCAGTCACTTCCCACCCACAGGTTCCTTCCCACAGAGTAGAAACAGATGCCACCAGTTTCCTAAGGGCATGTGCTTTTGAGTCAATTCCCAGCAAAGGCTCCTTTTGGCTTTGGAGTCTCAAAAATCAGCAGCAAGAAAAAGAAATCCTCCAACTTCTGGGGAATAGATAAAAGCTGCAAGGGGGGCCTGGCATGGATTTTGCCTGTCACCCATTTAAACTTTGTGGGATGGTGTGCCAATATCCACAGACAAGTAATAACAGACTGCATCGATAGCAACTTTCCTTCAAGGACCTCCAAGTGCTTAAATGGTTGATAAATATGATCATTTTGCAACCAGGGAAATTGAAGCGAGGGGAAATTATTTTTTCTCCAGAGTTATCCAGTGGCAAAGCCAGGAACAGGACTCAGATCTCTTGACTCCTATCCTAACTGCTATATCTCAGCTGCCTTGATCTCACTGCTTGACCATAGTCTGCTCCCAGAGCCAGGAATCGAACCTAGATCTCCTGATTCTCCCCGCCCAGCTCTTACCATTAGATTACACTCCCCTCCCAGGGGTTCTCCGTGCTGGCTCAGCTCATGGAAAATTTCAAACGCTGTGAATTTACTTTGGGCGGCTTCACAACATGCAGTTGCTGTGACAGATGTGAGATCTTGGAAGCATGGAAACATCAAGACTATCATACTGAGATACGCCTGATGCTATGAGCACGTAGACTATTGTATCAATAAACAGTGTATATATTGCTTTATATTCCTGGCTCGCTGGGTGGGTTTCCTGTGGAATCTGGAAGCAAATTAATACAAATCCCTAGACAGGGTAAACAAGTCTGTAGAAGTACCATCTCCTGGGGGAAATTACATACACTGGTTTTGACCATGTTGAAGAGGGCCAGCAAAGAACTAGGAATGGTATAAAGCATCAGCCTGAGTTGACTCGGGTGACCCTCATTCAATCCATGAATGGACACGAAACTTTAACCTGATGGAGGGATTGAAGGAATTTTGAAACCTACCAGAGTTTCCGCGTGGAAGATGGGAATGTAAACCGAATAACCCTTTTACAAGAAGATGATTGAACAAAAGCTGCAAACTACTGATCTCTGCACAAGCAGCACAGATCAGATAGACTACATCATCTCTTGCTTCACTGCAGACACTGTGGATTGACTCCTGGAGAAACAGATCCTAAAGAAGAAACGTTGGAGAAGACTATTGAGTTGTGTGATCAACGAAGGAAGCTAAGAGCACAAAAGAAGACAGAGAAAACTGCCAAATAGCAATATTCCTGTATGGCATGAGAAATAGATGCACTAATTAAAGTGACAAAAGAAGATTGGCTCGAATACTTGTGCCTCGATATACAGAACTCCTTTGTGGCAAATGCCACTAGGAAGGACTAACAAAACCATCAAGACTCTTTCAAAGATTTCTCTTGCAGGAAAAACAACATTTCGCCCAACACTTGGGGTAGGGATTGCCAGGAACTGTATAACTTGAGTAAAATGAATTCTAAGATGGAAGTGAGAGAAGCAGAGGAGATGTATGTGAGACTTATCGTGATGAACTCCTTTCTATGATCAGAGATGTTGAGGACATTGAAAAAGCAAAGAAGCCCCTGGAATGGATAACATACAAGCAGAACTAATTAAAAGTGGTGGAGAGGGACTCATCTGGACACACCATAAGACTGCCAGTGTGATTTGGGAGTCTGGAAGACGGCCCAAAACTTGGACACAGTCTTCGGGGTTCCTGTTCATAAAAAGGGGGACTCACTCAGTTGTTTGTGGAAATTACCATACATCTCACTATTGATACAACCTACCAAAATATTGCTTTGCATCATCCCGGAGAGAATTTCCCAAGATAGAGAACTTTCTGACTGAGGAACAAGCTGGGTTCAAACCCAAAAGAGGCACAGTGGAGCGAATATTCAACCTGCATGTGATATGCGGGAAAGTGCTGGAGAATGATGTGGATTTTGCCAAGGCACCGGAGAGTGTATGGTACAAAGCTCTTTGGACAAATCTGCGGCTGGCTGGAGTTGGTGAAAATGTAATAAGGCTGATACAAAATCTCTGTTCAAGTGCAATGGCGTCAGTGTTTGCAGGGCGTGAGCAAAGTCATTGGTGTGACTTGAGGATAGGTATCAAACAGGGTTTCTGTTGCTAGCCCTGACCCCCTTCAGCTGTTATCTTGAAGAAATCTTATGAAAAGCCACTGGTGGAACCTTTCAGAGTGTTACATCACTGAAGTGGATGAAAAATTAGTCATCTGTGTTTTGCACAGATTGGATCATTGTGAAAGGATGTGCAAAAGTTGTAGACATAGCAGTAGGAACAGAGACGTTAGGTCTAAAGATCTCTCATGAGAAGACAAAGACAACAGTAGCATCTAGGTCTCTTGAAAGGTGAAGATATTTCCACTCAGATCTGAGGAGACATTGGAGCATGTTGAGCACTTCAATTAACTGGTTAGTGTGATTACTTGGGATGTTAAATATCACTTAGAGATCTGACACAGAGTTGGACTCCACACTGCTTCTCTAACAATGTTCAGCCACATTTGGAGAAGCAAAGGTATTAACACCGAGTGTAAAATGAAAAAGCTGCAGCCTCATCTTCAGCATCTTTCTAGGTGCCTGTGAGACATGGATGCTAGGGAAACAGGACATCAAGAGGCTCTTTGCCTCCTGATTGAAATGCTACAAACAGTTGCTACATGTTAGGTATATTTTGCACATTTGACTAATGAGGAGGTAATTTACCCAAATTGACAGCATCACCAGAGTGATACCTGATATCATCAAGATAATCAGACGAAGAACATTTGAGTTTGAGGGACATGTGGGTTGGAGCAGAGAAAGATTGCCGCAGCAAGTGCTGCAAGGATTGGTGCCT
>NW_020664487.1:1791074-1899199 GCF_002925995.2 Terrapene triunguis | reverse complement strand
GTGCCAGGGACGGGGGACGCCCACAGGGAGTGGGGTTTGACAATGTGGAGGACTGAATGGGATGCAGTATGGTGTGCTTCTCGAGGCTGTGTGAAGACTGCGAACGCATAGGAAGATTGCTGGCCTATGACTCTCATGTGCTGTTCTTACTTTTCATTGTGATGTGACTCTGTGGCACTTTGGTTTGAGAAAACGATGAATGGTGATGGTGTGCTTAAGTAGCTTGCTCAACCGGGGCCCGAGTAACTTTTTCATACAAGGCCCGATTCTGATATCCTTCCGTGTGTTGAACAGCACCTTACCCTACAATGGTCCCATTGACTGCAAAAGCAGTGATTGTGGAGACTTAGGCTGTGCAGTGTGACTGAGCGGGTTGGAATTTGGCCCATAGATTGTTTTCTCATTCATAATGATGTACTCTAATTACATTTTGTTTCTTGCTGTTCTAAAACTATCAATCTTTTCATTGCATTTCATAATGCATCTGAAAAACCAATAGTGGAAATAATAAAATACACACACTAAATCTCTTGTGAACTGACACCTTGTGTGTTCCAAGTCTCCACCCCAAACAATAAAGCTCTGCAAATAGGGGTCTGTTGTGAACACTCACCCAGATCCTTAATGACAGCAGGGTTTCCAGGTGCCATGATATTATAGCAGCCAAAAGTCAATGCAGAGGCAAAATGAGATAAAATAGGTAGAGTGAGGGGGCATGGTCTCCCTCCCTGATGGACAGGGCGAGAACCATGACCGCCCTACAATAGGTCTCTACCTCAGTGCTATCACTGCTGATGCGAACATGTGTTGCTCAGCCTTGCATATTAATAATGTTACCGTGCTAAAGAATATGGGCCAGATTCAGAAGGTGCAACTCAATTGGCTTCAGTGAAATTATTCATGCTCACAAAGACGTTCAGCCTGGCTGTCTACATTTTGTCAGCTTCTGTGAGAAATCTTTGTCCCTGTTTTTTTCACATCTGTAACTTTAATTCATCAGCAACAAAAATGTACATCAAGGACAGATCCAGAATTGCATAGCCTTCCCCTGCAAGGTACTGTAAACAACAGGTAAATAATGTATACCAAGCTTTATCCCTCCCAGCTTGAAAAAGGCTTCTAAAGATACAGGGTGAAATGCTGGACACACTGAAATCAATGACTTCACTGGGACCAGGATTTCACTGTTTTGTACATTGTTCCAGCAATAAGGCCAGATTTTCTGAGACGACCTCTGTTTCTCTTGGCCTGAGTTAATGCCCACAGTTTATACAGCAGTGTAGTTGTGGGAATGCTTGCTTATCCCTTTCCTGGGCTGGATAGTGACAAATGGTTATCAAAGGCTTGGTAGGCTTCATGGAGGCCTCATGGTGTGGCTCCTTCTGGCTGCATCTGGGGATTAGCGCTGCCAGTCTGATGTCCCTCTTGCAGTTGATCACTCCAGTACTCTCTACCTGTCTCCCTCACTTGGGACTCAACTGCTCCCACTTCCTGGCTTTACCCTCTGGCCAGGTCAATGTAGTCCTCCTCTTCCAGAGTATAAGTCTCTGTCCCAGGCAGTCCTTCCTCCCACCGCCCCTTAATGGTGCCACTGCCCAGTGGCATAGGGGAACCCAGGCCTGCCCTCTACACTGGGTTCTGGCCAGGGGCCCTACAACAAGTAGTCAAAGTCTGCACAGTCCTGAACCTCACTGCTGTATCCCTGGGGTACTTCCTATCTTGCCTTCTCTCACCTTGAGAGTGATTGCAGTTTCTCTCTCGGCAGCCTCCTTTCTACTCTCAACTATGGGGCTTTATACAGGCCCCACCTGTTCCTGTCTAGATGCATTTCATCTCTAATTAGTCCTTGCTCCCTAGCTCCTCCTCCAGGTGCAGCCTAGGCAGTTAATTGGCCCATTCAGGCCATAACCCCTTCAGGCCTTGTGGACACCCCATCACAGTATGCATCTTCAAAAGTAGGCCCTGTCAGCATGGTTGGTAGTGTACACAATCCTTTGGAGCTTAAAACATGAAATGTTCGACAGAGCACACCTTGGGCTCACACCTAGGCCAGTTGTAAGATCCCAGAGGGCAAAGCCATTGGGTCAGTAGTACCATCAGACCATAATGGGAGGTATCCCCATGCTGCAACCAGAGGGGCATCTATTGGCTGTACTGCAGTTTTCATTGGGATTGTTAGATTAGAAGTGTCTGCTGCAGCCACAGTCAGATGAACAGCCTCCTCAACAACATGTCATAACTGTATTAAAGAATGACCAAGCCTCTATCTTTGGAACAGGAGCTCCAAGGATGACACAGAAATTGCTGGGACTTGACAGTGTTCTAACAACCACACACACAGAACACCGAGAGGCAGGGCCGCCAGCCGAGCAACATTGTGCTTGGGGCGGCAGATTGTACGAGGCGGCATTCGGCACAATCCTAGGGCGGCACGGCCACTTTTTTTTTTTTTTGTTCCGCTCCGGCCGCCCTGTAGGGGGCGGCGGTGCGGAGGAGGGGAGCGCCCTGCAGCAAGCCCGGCAGGGCAGCCCGCGTCCTTCGCTTCCAGCCGACTGCGGCGTGGAGCCCTCCCGGCAGGCGGCTCAGTGGTTGTGGCCGCTGACAGCGCCCCACTGAAGCCCTGGCCGTCCCCTTCTCTCTCTCCCCCCGCTCCCTCCCCCCTGCTAGCCGGGGCACCAGCGCAGGGAGTCCCCCTGTACCCTGGCTCCGGCCGCACTGCAAGTTTTTTTTTTTGCTTGGGGCGGCAAAAAAGCCAGAGCCGGCCCTACCTCACTCCTGGGGTAAGCAGAGTAATTTTATCAGTCAATGGAACTGTCCCCACGTATGAGAGAAGGAATTTGGCTCTGAACATCAAATTTATTGCCTGGTTGAAAGCTGCCTGCTCTATGCTGACTCTGTATTTAAAAGCGGCAGTAACCTTACAGATATGCAACGAGTGAAGTAAGCATAAAATATGGAAAAGACTGAAAACGAAGGAAACACTTTAAAAAAGGGTTTGAATAAGACCTGACATTTCAAACGGGCTTTGCCAGTCCAAAGTTCTGAATTGTCTGATTATAAATTACTACAGGTCAGATTCCAATATCCCCGCTCCTGTTGTATAATACCTTGCTCCATAAATAGTCAATTGACTTCAATGGGACCACTTGTGGAGCAAGGTATCAGAATCTGGCCCAAATCCAGCTCCCATTGCTCAGTCTGAGTTCTGGGGAGATGCACAAGGATGGCATTTGGAAGAATGTATTATCATCATCATCCCTATTTTACAGAGGAGGAACAGGGTAGATCAAGTGACTCACCCCAGGTCAGACAGGCACTCTGTGGCAAAGCCAGGAATTGAACCTAGAGCACCTGAGTCCCAGTCTAGAGCCGTAACCACAAGACAACCCTCCCTTTCTAAAGAGCTTCATGTGAAAATAGACATGAAAACGTAGATCATCAACCTACAAAAAAGAAGAAGGGAATTGAGAGAATTTCACCATGGCTCAACTGTCGGCTATAGGGTCTTTTAATTTAGTTAATTCATTCACACCAGGTCTTCAATTAGTTCACTGAATCCACACTTGCAATGTGTTTTATTTACAAAATCCAGTAATCATTCTCGGGGCGTAGAGTGATGGTGGGAGGCAGGGCATCCCCAAAGAAATCACTAATAAAAATGTTAATTTCTGAACAAGGAAGGAGCTTTAATCAACATGCCTCGGATTTGGTTTATTAATGTCATTGAAAACAGAATCTACCTAAATCATGCAAATTATATACAGGGTTTCCTCCCCCCCCCCGCTCTCATAATTATAATAATCTAGCTAAAAGGTGGCTTCTATGCGGAGTTTTCAAAAAGAGAGTCTACGCTTAATATGAAAATATGGGGGGAAAACACCCCACAGCGGTGAGCTGTAACTGCTTTTATGACATTTGAAGCCCTGATTTATGAACATTGTTATAAGGTTTTTAACGGTAGTGAAACTGAAGTGAGGTTAAACTTCTTCCTATTAGTATTAGAATTACAATCACAACACGTTACAATAGACTAATAACTGTTACTTTCTGAGTAATGAAATTGCCATCAAGGCACTGTTAATCGGAATGGGATTATAATTGGGGTTGTGCTGTGTGGGGAATGGGTCTGCAGAGACTGCCAGAGCACTGATTGTATATCAGAGGCAGTTGGCACTCTTGGCGTTAGTGTATCATTTTTAATGCAGGATGCCTGAACCATGTATTATAGCCCAACACTAGGGTGACCAGATGTCCCGATTTTATAGGGACGGTCCTGATATTTGGGGCTTTTTCTTATATAGGCTCCTGTGACGGGGCAGCCCCGCCCCGCACTAGCCCCGGCAGCGCCAGACGAGTAGCTCTGTCAGCGGAAGTCCCGCCCCGCCCGTACTGGGCATGCTCCAAATGCTCAGTGAGTATAAAAGGAGGGAACTCAGCTCAGTCTGGGTGGGTGGCTGAAGGGGAAGGACCTAACTGGGCAGCTCCTGCACAGGACCAGCCGATGCTCTCGGAGCCACTTGGAACGGAGGCTTCTTCAGGCCGGCATGAACCCCTACCGGGGGAGGAACCAGGGGAGGCGATGGACCCGGAGACCCCAACTCCCAAGCCGGTCGGAACTGACCCGGGGGAGGTGATGGACTAGTACCTTGCCCCTGGTAAGCCTCAGCATGTTTCAGTAGGACCCCCACACTGATCCAGCAGTAAGGTCCCCCTGCCCTATACCCAAGGGCTTGTTCTATGGACTCTGGCCACTAGGCTGTGATGAGGGGTGTAAACCGTCACAGCTCCTATTACCTCCCACCCCGTGTCCCAATTTTTCACACTTTCTATCTGGTCACCCTACCCAACACTGTAGTTAGGTTGCCTAGGAGTCAGCTTGCAATACCCATATAGCCACAAAAAATCATGAATGATGATCCAATGGCATAGGCCTTGATTCAGCAAAACATTCCCATTCAGCAAAAGCACAAAGCAGATGCTAAACTTGAAATAGGGTTAAATCCCAGTGGCTTCAGTGGGATTTAAGAACAGGCTTAAATGCTTTCCTGAAATATGGCCATGATGACTCTTTTCCTAAGACCCAATTCACATTTTTTAATGCCAGAGAGGTAGAATCTGTTCTAGGATGTTTTTATGAAGTTAGAAACTTCAAAATATATAACATTGGAAATGAATTTGTTTTTGCTGATTTAAACGGACTTTATTCTAAACTAATCATGTCTAAAGTAAGCATTAATCTGATATCTGGAATCAAATGAGTGATACCAAAATGGGCTGTTATAGTAGACCAAAGATCAGGTTTGTAAACCTTTTAAAGATATGGTGTAGTGAACCATAATTTCTCTCTTAACTGTACTGAATTTAGCACCAGTAAAAAATGTTGGTTTGACAAAGCTAGAGATGGAGGATTTTATTCCCCTCTGATTTACACTGGTATAAAACAGGAGCAAGTCAACAGAGTTACACCTGCTTTGCGCTGGTATGAATTTGAGGAGAATCAGGCTCTGAAGCACACTAATTACCTGCTAAACAGACAGAGCATGGGACAGTATCAGTGTGAGCTTCCTCACATTTCACCACCTATGTTCCTCAAGTAGAACTGGGCAAATATGGCAAGAAGTATTCACAAATGTCCAGGGGTGAAAGTAAGTTAAAGGACTTATTGGTATGCTGGAGTCCTGGGCAGGGGCGTGGCTTCAACCAGAAGAGGCGGGGCCTCAACTGGAAGAGGCGTGGCCTTTAAATCAAGATTTAAAGGCCCCGGGGCTCCGGCTGTGGCTGGGAGCCCTGTGGCCTTAAGTCACCCCTGGAGCTCCCAGCTGCAAAGGCAGCTGGGAGCACTCGGACTCAGGGGCGATTTAAAGAGCCTCGGGCTCTGGCCGCTGCTACCACAGCGGAGCTCTGGACCCTTTAAATCACTGACGGAGCCCTGCCACCGCTGCCCCAGGGCTCCGGCAGCCGGGCTCAGGCGGTGATTTAAAGGGCCCGGGGTTTCCCGCAGTGGCTGGAGCCCTGGGCCCTTTAAATCACCGCCCGAGCCCCGCTGCCTGAACCCCGGGGTAGCAGCAGCAGGGCTCCTGTGGACATTTAAAGAGCTAGGGGCTCTGGCCACTGCAGGGAGCCCCAGGCCCTTTAAAGTGCAACCCGAGCCCCGGGGTAGAGGCGGCAGGGCTCCCATGGGGATTTAAAGGGCCAGGGGCTCTGGCTGCTGCGGGGAGCCCCGGGCCCTTTAAATCGCCAGCCTGGGGAAGCTGGTCAGTCTGGCACGGCATACCAGCTCTTGCCGGTACGCTGTACCGGCCCGTACCGGCTTACTTTCACCTCTGCAAATGTCCTTAAAAATATAACCCACCAAAGGTTATATTTCCCATTCCCATTGGCTCTTTTGGTCAGGTGCCCACTCCTTTCCTTTTACCTGTGGGCTTGTTTACCCTTTACAGGTAAAGCAAGTAGAGAACAGCACCAAGAGGGATTTTATAGCTAACTGGCTGGCTGGGTATCCAGAAAAGTAAGCTGCCCCCCCCCCTTCATTTATCACATGGCCATTTAAAAATCTGGGCTATATCCTTAGCTGGTGTGGATCAGCATAGCTCCATTGATTTCACTGTAGTTGCTCTGATTTATACCAGCTGATGATCTGGCCTGCTGTGCATAATAGTCTTACAATGGATTCAGAGAATAATCAAATTGTCTTGAATAATAAAGG
Source organism: Terrapene triunguis (assembly GCF_002925995.2). Lineage (NCBI taxonomy): Eukaryota > Metazoa > Chordata > Testudines > Emydidae > Terrapene > Terrapene triunguis. The sequence goes on along the minus strand of NW_020664487.1, from coordinate 1,892,493 downwards.
CTCCATGCAGTCAGTGGCTAGTCTTTCTGGTTTCCATGGCACGGGATTTGAAATTCTGTGGTCACTTCTGGCTAATTTTACAAATTGAAGTAATGCTATTGGGCGCTGAGATGTCCTGGAGATTGTGGAATAAGACTATTAGGTGGATGTTTCTGCTAAGCTGATCAGCAGCAAAACAGTTAAAAGGGATGACATTTAATTGCTCCTAATTAGGTTCCAGAGTCATTCATATGAATTGACTTAGTTCCAGGTTTCTTAGAGCGGGTTTTCAAATGTCCATGGAGCCAGGTGGGCAACTCAGCCTCAGTACAGATGCAGAATTCTTTCCAAAAGGGTTACAAAGCAAAGGTTAGTTGCTAGGGCACCATTCTGTGGCAATGAATGAGTTGTGCAGCAAATCCAATGTCTGTGGAATAATGGAATATACAAGGCCTGTCTTATAACACCACATTGTAAAATATCCAAAGCAGGATGTGTGTTTCCGCACAGCTTGAGACCTAAAGGGTTAAGTGTTGTGATCATAAACCATACAGTGATTGCTCTCAGCCTATTAGTAGGATGTCTTGCATAGAGTGTCATCCTGCCATTCCCCATGGGTCCTGTTCACTAACCCTTTGCATTTTGACAGTAATTGCCATCCAAGCACAAAACATCATTGACGACAACAGAGGTCTACTCTCATGGCAATCTATCAACATCAATTTAATCTTAAAGATAGTTTTTAAATTCCTTGCTTAATTGGGCTTAGGAAAATCAAAGCCAGAATCAAAAACAACAAAAAATTCCAACCAAATGAGAATTGCTATTTCAGCACGAAAATTAAATTGACTTTAGTGGAGGCCATTCCAGAAGTGTGCACAGGAAGTAACCTGAGAACATTGCTTGCGCCCTCATTTTGAAAACAGTTCCTTGTATCATTTTATGCAATATACATTGCACCGTGTACAGCTCCATGACTGAAGAAGAATTGTATATGAATGGCCATTGCATTTCTCTGAGTTTGTCCTTTCCCCTAAAAATATTTAGCCCTAGTAACATCTGCTCTCACATGGCTTTCCCCTGGGTGTCCGTAGAATCTCTTATCCACTGCAGCACTGCAGAACCTTGTATACTGTTGAAAAGGGCAACAGTTTCTACACAGATCATCACATGCCAGGCAATACTGTGTCACTTCTTGGCATCTCCCGTTATTTAGACAGTACTCACTTGCTATTTCTCCTTGAAATTCCCCTGCCATTGTAGTCATGTTGCTTCACAGCACCAGTCAGTGGGGTGTAAATCTTAACTGTAGTGGGAAGGTGACAGTGGCGACACATATCCATACCTCCATTAGCGTGAGATGGAAAGCAAAGTTCCCAGTACACTATGGCATGGCCTTTAATGGAAATAATGGCTGGTGGTACCATAACCTGTTGTGAGTTCTCACAGCAGGCATGAAATTGACTGTAAATTTTCATGCTGTGGTCTCTGAGAAAAGCATCCTGTAGGGTAGAGGCTGGAATCCGGATGTTTATGCTTCTATAGTGGGGGATGGCTCCAGGGATTGTTAATTAACCGAATATGTAGCTTTCAACATCTAGGTCATGGGTTCAAATGCAGTCAAGATTGCTAGTGACTGAAAATCCTACCCAGCTGATAATTATTTGGTGGCCTATAAAAATGAGTTAGTGGTCTCAGTTCAGCTCCTAATAGGCTGATATCCATTCAAATCACAAAAATGATATTGCAATTGACATTGCTGGCTGTCTCAGCAGAGGGATCAAGGACTGAATGTGCTCTGGAGAGCAAACTACTTTCCAAGCCCTAGACATCACCAGGGTGTAGACACAGTGGTTCTCCTACTGCCTAGGATGTACATGTTGGGTGCATATAAGAAGACTTCTCAGGGCTTTCACCAGCACTTAAAAGAATAAATTAAAGTTCTCATTGGTAAAAATCATGCAGTGGTAACAAGCTAAATATATCAAGCTGTATAAGAAGATGATCAAGACAATACTGTGTTGTGTTGCTATTTGATTTTCACTTTCCAGTTTTCATTGATCCATAGATTTTAAGGCTTGAAGGGACCATTATGATCCTCTAGTCTGACCTCCTGTATGACACAAACCACAGAACCTCATCCAGTGCATCAAGCCCATAACTTCTGTTTTGAACTACAGCGTATCTTTTAGAAAGGAATCCAGGCTTGATTTAAAGACTTCAGGAGAATCCGTTACATCCCAACCTTGTTCCAATAGGTAAATTGCCTCACTGTGAAAAATTTGGTCCTTATGTATAGTCTAAATTTGTCTAATTTCAGCTCCCAGCTGTTGGGTCTTATTATGCTTTTTCTGTTAGATTAAAGAAACATCTACTCTAAGAGATGTCTTCCCAATGTGGTTACATGAAGACAGTGATCAAGTCACCTCTTCACTTTTCCCTTCATCCTCTTTTCCCTTCTTTTCATGCAATGCTGTACAGATGGAATCCATGCATGGTCGCACACACACACCCAGCATGTCTTCGACGGGAACAGCGCTGCAGATGCAAAAAGGAGGAGTGAAATCCTGGAAGTCAATGAGAGTTTTGCCATTGCGACTAGGATTCCTCCCAAGATGTCCACATGCCCCCTCCCCCGCATTGCTCATACGGTATACCGATTGGGACTGCTCTTCTGACAGTTTTTAAAATCAAGGCAAATAACTTAATCCCACTCTTGACATTTATTGTTCATCTCTGAACGCCCTCCATTTTGTCAATCTCTCTCTGATAACCAGGGACCAAGAAATGAAGGCATGGGTTCAATTCTTGGTTTAGCCATTGACTCCCTGTGAGACCCTGAGCATGTCACTTAGGCCCCAATTCATCAAAGTACTTCAGCACTTGCATAACTATAATCACTGAGTTCAATGAGACTACTCACAGGCTTAAAGCTAGACACATACCAATTGACCTGGGCCTCACTTTCCCAATGGATTAATTTTTTTAAAACTCTGGGGGAGACAATTAAAAGGCTTTGCTGAAATCCAAATATGACATTTGCTACACTCCTTTTATTCACCACATTTATAAATCTGTACAGGGACAAACAACCAAGTTTGTCTGACAATATTTATCCTCACAATACTTGCTTTCAAAATAAGGTTTACACTGTACTCAGAAGCTAATTACATATTAGGAGAAAGAAGATGATCCTGCCTCCCATTAGCTGCTCTTTTCTCTGCAGATTTCAACACAAATTTCGAAGATGGGTGTTTTTACCAAGATGTGTGGGCAATTTTAAACTTCCTTTTCTTCTTAGTCTTCATGGGTTTATCACTAAGATTTAAAATGGCTGAGATTGCAGCGTATTGGCTGTAAAATGATACACAAAAGGAGCATTTGCTTTTTCATGCTGCATAAAGCAATTACCCAAAAAAGCACTCCTGTTTTCCTGGCTTCATTTTGAGTTGCAATCCCATGAGCCTTTGCTGCCACAAAAGGTTCCAAAAGTGGCTTTGGAACATACCTCAGGTGAATGATGATGATTTACGCTCATCGCTTGCAGCCTAGATCCTGTAGAACGGCTATGGCTGCTAGGTGCCCAGTCTCACCCTCTATGTGAAAGTAGGTTGCCATTTTTGCTAGAAGTAATTGATGGCCAATAGAGACTGGCTCTTTGTCAGTTCCGGTCTTTCAGACAAAGCCTGATGTGCTGCCTGCAGAGAAGTTACCTCTCTCCCGACAGCGAATCTCAGCGCACTGTTCCCTTTGGACAAGTGATTGATTCCTCTGTAATACTCTTAAATGGGAGCTGTATTGGTATCCAATGAAATCTCGGGATCAAAGAGACAAGGTCTTTAGCATTAATTGGGCCACCCTGCGTCAGGTGAACTCCTCTGCTTATGGGCCAAATGCAAATGTCACATTAAGTGATTGTTACAGGGGAATAAACATGGCTTTGAGTGCCTCACTTGTTTATAGCGCAGGTTTTTCGCCACATGTCTTTGAAAGCATATACCACTAACAGGGACTGAAATCATTGCTTTTGACAGTAATTGTCATGGATCAGCAAGACTAAAAGACAGAGATGCGGGCTTTTTTTTCCCTCCTGTGTAAAAATGTTGTGCTTTTGAAGGTTAAGGGACTGATAGCACTGGAGACTGAAGTCCTCTGTTTAGTCACCATTGAGACAGGTGCTTGCAGGAACATTTCAAGATTCTCCTTGCCAGCTAAGCCTGGATGGAGCCAGCCCTAGGGAAGACTGGCCCTTGGAGCACAGTATTTGGACCTCTGATTTTTTTTTCTATTCTCCCCAAACCATTGTTTAAAGGATTGTTTGAAATATGAAATTGTATAACTGCAAAGAACTCTATAAAACCACAGAAACTGGCTATGCCTGTGCTGCTGTATTATGACAGTGTGAATGCATTTCAGGAAAGCAATCCGCTTTAGGAGAAGGTGAACATATCCACAAGGGACCATATGACATAGAAAACCCCTCCGCAAAACAGAGGCGCTGGCCCACTCTAGCCGATATCATGCAGTCTTGTACAAGAATTTGGGTGGGGGCAGGAGGAATTGATGAATGTGTGGGGGCATTTAATCAGCCACCAGACAGTATGCAACAGAGCATTGCATATCTCACCAACTGACCAGATTAGGATCCCAGGGGCCTGTCAGAGTCAATACTTTAAAAGTAGCACTCGCGTGTGGAAATGATCTTTGAAGGGTAAAATCTCCAAAAATGACTTACTCCCATGGACTCTGTCCCATTGATTTTCAGTGGGACATGGGCTCCTAAGTCACTATGGTACTTAAAAAAAATTGTTATCTGCAGACCTTAAGGATTTCACACTGGGTTGCCACTGAAAATGGTAACTTGTGAGACCACGTAAAAGCTTGTGAACTTCCACTCTTCTTTTCATGTAACCAATGTGTTTATGGTACACCAAAGCTAGGGACTCATGTGGAAACAATATGCAATAAATGAAAGGACACTGTAGAACTGGCTTTTTCTCTATGTAAATGCCCTTTGCAATAGATGGCTATAGAAATTGCAAATACATACAATAATTGTACTTGTCTGTTATGTTTCAAGAGCAGGAGATTCAGAAGCATTGCTGTACATAACGCATGTCACTTACTATTTAGTCTCTTAAAATAAGCCATTGATTTTATTTATTCACTCATTCATTCTTTCTTTCTTGCATTTTCTTTAATGAGCTGCCCAGAATATGTTATGTCAGGAACTCTTTTTTATCGGCGCATGAGATAATGGGCCAAATCACCACTGACACAAGAGGTCAAACTCCATTTAAGTCAATGGAGTTCCACCAGCTTATGCAAGGATTGAATTTGATCTACTGCTGGTGAAATAACAGGTGCTCATGGGGCTAGAGGATCATAGTAGTTAGTGATGGGAAAGAATTAATAGCTCATAGAGTCCATCCTCATCAATGACCTAGATTCTGCCATGCTTGCTTGCAATGAGTATCTTAGTGCTAAAGTTGTCCTGCCGAGATCAGTGGAACTACGTTTGTGTGTATTGGTGGGCAAAATCAGGCCCTACGTCCTTTATTAAATGGCTGACTTTTTATGGCTCCACTTCATTATCATCACCATCATCATCTGATGTTGAGATTTTTCAAAGGAGCCAAAGGGAGAAAACCCTCGCCTGAGTGCTCAGAAGTGTGTTCTAAATGTGCCGTACAGATACATACAAAGACATGATCCCTGCCCTGAACGGGTTTCAGCCCAGATCCAGAATCAAAGGTCACTATTCAGAATTTGGGATTAAGTTTACATTTTTGTGGCTTGGCACAGTTTTCATGAACACAAGTAGTAGTCAAATTTCTAGTGATCAAAGAGATGACTGTAATAAATGGTATTTTATTGTGAAATATTTTGCTTCCTGTGTGTCTAGTCAGTCAGATTTGCTCCATTTACTCTCAAAAACAAGGCTGGTACAGAAGAGTGACATAGAGCTAATTCTTCCTGGTGCATCAGCAACAATTTTGCAGCTCAGTTCCAATTGCCCAATCTTTATTATTGGTGACAATGCATGAGCCAGATTAAGTAAAATCAACTTTCAGATCCCCAGAGAAGTTTCAGATCCCCCCAAACCTGCCTCACTTGAGAAGTCCTGCAAGTAGTTTCCTTGCTTTCAGCATCTGCGTAAGTATAACACACGAGTAAAGAAATGAGACTATTAGTTTGCAGTGCTGGAGTTAGACAAACTATCTTTTAACCTGTAAAGAGCAAATTTTGTTATGGAAACCACTGAGAAAAAGGCACATGTAGCCACACAATGGTATTCAGCTGACTTGATCACATGCAGTGTGAACACTTATCCCTTCCTAGTCATGCCAGTGATGCTGGAATTTCCCCCCTCAGATCATGTGACTTTTCACTCCCTGGTAGACTCTGCAATCACATGCATAATCCATTTGTCCTGACGGGTATCTGATATGTGATTCCTCATTTCGCAGGCTTATATCTGATGAAATCTCCCAGTTTTATTTTAATTGCTGTTGGCAACATGTGGTCTCTGATAAAAAACATATTTTCTGTTGAGATTGCATTCATCAGTTGGGCTAATTTTTCTTGGCCCTCCACCCATCAGAGCTTCTTTGGAAAGGGAAACAGCAGCTTGTGGGTTAGCGAATGCCAAGCGACTGAACAGGGAAAAAAAAGAGGGGGGAAAAAACAACCCACAAGTCTGTTGTGAAGCATTTGTAGAGAAAGGCTTGGAAGGAATTCTTTTAGCCCATAGCCCTGTCTATCTGGTGAATGCTTAGGTGGCTGTATATAAAATGTGTTGCCCCGGGGGCCCTATGGCCTGTACAGAATTCAAACTCAAATCTTGAAATGGATCATTTGCAAAATCATTGCACAGACAGCTTGCTTATACTGTCACTGTGCCAGCACCAGAAGCTCATTGGGTATTTTTGTCTTGGCAGATGCACATTCTGTTGTAAAGGTCTGTTCATCTTGTGCCTTCCTTGTTTTCAGGTAACATGCAGAAGGAGATTTTTCATCAGCCTGTATTTTTTCTTCTTCTTGATACTGCAAAGGAGCGGGAAAAAAGCTGGATCATACTACCTGCTTATTATATTGACCCTTGAACACCCAGATGTGCTCATTTATCCTCCCCAGATGTATGTAAACAGTTCAGTCTTTTGAATGCATATCAAGAGGATGGGGGTGAGGATGGGGAAGATGTAGGGAAATAGGAAGAGAGACCGATAAAGGGAGGGAGGAAGGGGGAAATTTTGGCGGGGGAGTTTCCTAGCATTATTATTAAGAATTTTTACACCATCTGTCTCTAATAAACCACCTTAGGTTATTGAGAAGTTGGTTTTAAGACAACAACAAAAAGTTTCAAAAATGGATTAGTATTCGTTTTTAAGGCACGCTGAAGTGTTTGTTAGGCTCTGCATGCTGGTCTCCATATGTCTCTTTTCAATTACATGTGCTGGGGGGAAAAAAGTATGGCAACATGTAAAATGCTTCTCTAAAAATCCAGAAAGCAAATTGTTCTGCTCTGCTGCCTGTTGTAAGCTAAAGAGGAGGCCCTCTGTGCTCCCCCCTCCAAAGAAATAGCAAAGTATTCTACAGACACAGGTTTCACTCAGAATTCCTCTTTGAAACGAGAACATTTCATATCAGTTCCACTTGGAACTGAGTTTCCCCGTTTTCTTTTGCACTGAGGAATTCAGGGGATGGGGAGGCTTCTATACACTGTTAGGAACTGCCAAGCTGTGCTCCCTCCCTTCCTGACGTTGCTGGGACCACTTGTGCAAGTGTGAATAAGGGGTTCGCCGGTTGGTCCTAACACATTATTTGTTAAGCATCAACAATGTGCTTCTTTTATGGAAAATGTAATAGCCACCTCTCAGGTTTTAAGTCATCTTACAAAATGTAGGAGAGAATTTATTCCCTGCTACAGAATTCTACAGGCTGGCTCAAATCTCCTACAGAAAGGAGCTCATTCTTTATTAAATTCTGTAGGTTTTTAGACTAGTTTCTATAGAACTGAATTATTTTCTAGTCCTATTAAAAACTGTATTGGTTTTCAGTCCTCCTAAAGTTTAATGGTCTGTTTCCATAAAGTCATCCCTGTACAAACCATAAAAGAAGACAATAGTCTCAGCTCCAAAGTGCTTTTTCTATGCATGTAAATGTTTTTTGTTTTGTTTTTTTCATTTCTAAATGTAGGTAGGTTTTTACCAATGTGATGCCTATTCTCCTTCTGTCTGGTTCCAAGCCTCCATCCATTGAAGTCAATGGCAAAACTCCCATTGACTTCAGTGGGGGCAGGACTGGGCCATCTGTCTCTGTCTGTCTGTCTCTCTCTCTCTCTCTCACACACACACACACACACACACACACACACACACATGATTTCATAAACTAAAGACACTCAGTACAATGTAACATGTATTTCCTGAATGGATTTATAATCCATCCAATACGGTACATTTTGAATGTGTTACAAAAAGGACAGATTTACAGGAGACAATCTGCCTTCATGATGATTGCATATTGTGGCATTTCTAGTCCATATGGATCAGTAAGACTTGGATAGCAGGCATTTGACCTTCAAAATCATGCAAATGTGAAACCAGACTTCCAGTTTTACAGCTGGGAAAGTCACAGTGTGACTTCTACATCTTATTCAGGAGGCATTGATTAAAATACAGTTTGACTTTAGAAATTATTGAGATTTTTCATATTGCTTTTTTGCAAAGTATTGGCCTGAGTTTTTCCCGCTCTCTTCCTCATCCCTTCTGGCTAAGCTTCACTCATTAGCACCTATGACTCAATTGCTGATCATTTAAGAGATAAGTTGCTAATTTAGAGCCATGGGCTAACTATAAACAAGACTTGAAACCTTTTTGCTCACGCCATAGTTAATCTCCAGTAATAACTCCTGAAAGCCTTTGAAAAGGTCTGAGTGTGGCTTTCTGTCAGCTGCATTAGGAAACTGTATATTTTTCTCACTAAGAAACCTTGATCATGCCAGATCCAATCAGACTGTTTATACAGCAGTGTTAATCTTCCCGGTTTACAGCATCCTCATTCACCAAGATTATCGGAAGAGACTCATTAAAAGATATGTTAAGAGTCAGACAGTTTTTCTATTAAACTGTGCAAAATTGCAGCATTATTTCATAGGTTGCTAATGCATTACCTGCATAGTTTGCTCAACCCAAATGAAAAGGAAGGCCTGTCCTTCTTTCTGATTTCTTATGTTAAAGATCTCGGGATTATGCTTACTCCTCTGAGATCCCTGCAGGGGGAGGCAGACTGGAGCAGCTGCAGGCATCTCTGTGACCACTGGCTGCCACGCTGTAGTGCAGCAGACATGCAAACCACAAATATGCTCAGTGCCCAGTGTAAAACGCCAGCTGCACAAAAGAAAACAGGGATTTGTACTATCCAGGCCATCGTATTGCTGCCATTGCTACATCAGAATGGCCACACAGGCCCCCAGGGCAATCCCTTGCAAGCTACAGACATACAGTATCTTGGTGTCTCACTAGAATAGTAACTGCAGTCCAGCACTTGATAAATTCCAGCCTTTACATTAGCTCCCAATGGCTAGGGTACAGGTGATTGGACGGAATGGCTAAGGCCTGGCTCTGGTGGCCTTTATTAAGGGGAATACCCTGGGTGATACCATTGGCACACATGCCATTGTAACTGTTTCAACATTCATATCACACCTGTTCTCTATAACTCCTAACTCCTTCCTCTCTAAATGTCACAGGCCCAGTCTATCCACACACCATGGAATACAAAAAATCTCATTGCCTTCAATGGGAGTTGCTTATAACCTGTGAGGGTGGAGAAATATGGACCCCTGTGATGTACATAGTATGAAGACCAGAAGAGAAGAGAATATTGCTGCAAGACTACTCTCTTTCCCGCAAGCAGGGCTGTGTAATTAACCCGCACCCACCACCGCCTTCACAGTCTCCCTATCCAACCCAGAATCCAGTTGATAATTATCCTCCCACTTTTCAAAGCTCTCCATAGACTTATTTACTCATAGACTTTAAGGTCAGAAGGGACCATCATGATCATCTAGTCTGATCTCCTGCACATTGCAGGCCACAGAATCTCACCCACCCACTCCTGTACTAGACCCCTAGCCTCTGGCTGAGTTACTCAAGTCTTCAGATTATGGGTTAAAGACTTTAAGTTAGAGAGAATTAACCATTTACACTAGTTTAAATCTGCAAGTGACCTGTGCCCCATGCTGCAGAGGAAGGCAAAAAACCCCCAGAGGGTCTCTGCCAATCTGACCCGGGGAGAAATTCCTTCTTGGTCCTAAATATGGCGATCAGTTAAACCCTGAGCATGTGGGCAAGACCCACCAGCCAGACACCTGGGAAAGAATTCTCTGTAGAAACTCTGAGCTCTCCCCATCTATCTCTTCTACTACTCTCCACCCCTCCCCCCCTTGACTCTTCACTATTGTTACAGGGTTGAGTTCATTTGTCCATTTTCATCAGTCCCTCTATGCGACCCTCTTTCCTTGTCTCTGTCTGAGACACTGAATCATTTCCACCCCTTAGGTGCCAGATTCTGATATCCCTATTTACATTGAATAGAACTGTACTCCACGAGTGGTCCTACTGAAGTCAGGAGGATTGCTTGTAGAAGAAGGTGGTAATCTGTGGGTGTGTCTACATCATACACTACGCCCGGGCTCTGATTCAGGTTTGAGCCCAAGCTTCTTTTTCATCCACCCACAAATCAGTCCTATTTGGGTCAGCAAGCAGTCAGGATCCAAATCCTAGGACCCTGCTGTGGTGGTGGGTCACAGCCCAAGTCCCACTGAGACTCGGGTCCAAGCCCTGTCATTTTGCAATGTAGACACAGGTCAAGACACAGACCCATATCAGAAGATCTGTGTAGTGCAGTAGGGATGCATTAGCATGACAGTGAGATGTTGGTCCAGCAATTGTACACCCAAGTTTTCAATGCAGTGAAGACTCTCAAGCACAGGCTTAGAAACACGGACTCCACAAAGCACAGCAGTGTGTGGATTTGGACTCATCTCTACTGATAATTCACTCCTGTCAGCACTAGTAATCCAGGCCTGACTCAGCATAGGATACAAGTAATTCCATGTGATTTTAGTAGAATCCATGTGATTTTTAGTAGAATTTACAGCAGTCCCACCCAGGAGGAATCAAGACCAACAGCACAAAGTCAGAATCAAAGATGTTCAAAATGCAATGGTTTTGGATCACATGGTTTTCCATGTGACCCTTTCTTGTTGGCTTTAGATTGTGGATGTTAATTATTCACCCCCTTTTTCCAGATCAGTAATAACCCTAATTCTAGTATAGTACCTTGTGGCGTCTGCTGGTTAGCCTTTTGCCATGTTGATAGCTGACCATTTATTCCTCCTCTTTATTCTAGGTCTTTTCAGGGCCGGCTCCAGGCACCAGCCCACCAAGCTGGTGCTTGGGGCGGCACCTGGAGGGGGGCGGCGCGGCGCTCCGGCCCCCGGGGAGAGCGGGGCCACGGCCGGGCTCGCCGCCCTCCCCCCGGTGCTCTGGCCGCCCTCCCCCCGGCCGCCGGGGGGGGAGAGGAGCCCCCCCCGGGGCTCGCCGCCCTCCCCCCAGGGCTTCGGCCGCCCTCCCCCCCCCCCCCCCCGGGGCGGCAAAAAAGCCAGAGCCGGCCCTGGGTCTTTTTAGCCAGTTTCTCCTCTGTGTCAGTAATTTACCTCTCACCCCAGGATTCCTTAGGGCTAAATCAAGAATTGCCTCGTCTCATATCTATTCTAGAGCTAGCTGTTCCAAGAAGCCATCCTTTAAGATGTCAAGAACTTTCATCTTTATATCTCGTCCAGTTGCAACACTTGACCAATTTCTATATGTGAGCAATTGAAGTCACCCATTACTGTTGTTCAGTTAAACTTAGTGGCTCTTTCATGTCCCTCAAAATTATACATTAGATTTCCTTTCCTGATCTGGAGGATGGTGGCGTAAATAGTACGTTTGTATTTTTTATGATTCAGAAGAGCAGTAGTGTAGTTAAGGGAAGATAGAATGGGAAATTGTTGTGCGTTTTTTTAGTTTAGTTTCTTTTTTTAACAGTTTTCTGTTAATTTTTAAAACTAAAAAAAAAAAAAACTCATAGACAGAAGTTTCTGAAGTTTCTGTAATTTAGTGGCCATATGCCACAGAGCTGTTTCCTGCTGTGAAATCTGTCATGGACAAAAAATTAAAAACAGAAGGGAAAACTCACACTAATATCACCAGCTCCACAGGAAAAGAGAGCCAGAATCTTAGACCCTGGACACTTGTGAGCAGTAGCAGCAGTTAAGACCAGTGTCGTATGTCATTATTAGGAAGAACACGCAAAAGAAGTGACCACTCTGGATGCCAAGGGAGAAGAAAGGATCAGGTAATGCTGCCAGCTTGTTTGTTTCTCAATAAATACAACAGCTACACTCAGATTAGACTCTAAACACCAGGAGCAATCCAAAGTCCAGGGAAGTCTGTATGACCCCTTCCATCCACTTCCATGAGTAGGATCTTCTCCACTCTGTGAGGATATTAAGATCCCATAATACTTTCTGGAAAAGAAGAAGTTTGCCTCAGTGTTCCTGGGCAAACTTTTCCCTATCCTCCCTCACCCCACTGTGTGAAATTTGGCTGCTGCCCTGCACTCCAAAATTGGCATGTGAAATACTTTGGGATCCTTGAACGGCTCTGGATAAATAAGACATCTTTGTTAACTACCATAATTAGGTCACAATTATTGGACCAGATCATTATTATCCATAATTATTATTAGGTATTATTAATCACACTGTGCCCCTAAATTTGAAACAGCCACTGCCCACTAGAGACTGAGGAATCTCAGGAGCCAGAATTTTATTTGTTTAATGATGTCTTTGCCTTTTTTGCTTTGTTTTGTGGAAAATGAGGTGTTTCTACATTAAAACAAGTTAAAACGGCTTAGGCCTCAGCTAGAGTACGGTGTCCAATTTTGGTCACTGCTGTATGGAAAGGATGTGGAGAAACTGGAAAGGGTCCAGAGGCGGGCAACAAAGGGATGGAATGCAAGCCATCTGAGCAAAGGCTGAAGGAACTGGGTGCGTTTAGTTTGGAACAGAGGAGATTATGGGAGCACATGATAGCCATCTGCAAATACTTGAAAGGCTGCCATAAACAAAGATGGAGAAGAATTGTTCTTTCTTGCCACAGTGGGCAGGACAAGAGACAATGGGTTCAAACTACAGCATAGCAGATTTAGATTAAATCTCAGGAAAAAATTTCTAACCGTAAGAACAGTAGGACAATGGAACAGATGCCTAGGGAAGTCATGGAAGCTCCTTCACTGGAGGTTTTCAAAAAGAGGCTGGGTACCCACCTGTCTTGGATAGTTTAGACCCAACAAAGCCTGCATCTTGGCAGGGGGTTAGACTAGATGAACCCTTCTGGTCCTTTCTAACCCTATGTTCGATGATTCTAAAAAAAGGGGAACGTTTTGTGAGATTTTTTTTTGAAATTTCCCACCCTTTTTAACAATGGCTTAAAGCTACAGCTATAGAAGAGAACAATAAACAGGAGTGAAATTAGGAAAAATTTGCCTCCCCACCGCAAATTTTGAAATTTGCAGAAATTTTGACATTTAAAAAAATGTCGACCGGCTCTGTTCTATGCCAGTGACAACTTTGTCTTGCACTGCAGTGAAATCCTGTTTCTTTGCTTGCCAGTGAGCCAGAGAGCCACAATTCCCTCTCTGCTTCCCCCTTTTCCTCCATGAGGGAAGTAACTTGTCCCTAGCCTATACCAGCAGTAGATTACTATTGCTTCATTCTGCACTGCTCAGCTCTGATGGCCAACAGGTTTGGGAAGGAAAAGCTAAGGCCCACTAGCGCCCCTCCCTGTCTCCCCCCCACTAATTCACAGTGGGTACAGAGTGGCAAGCATTCAGCATCCACTTATTCCTGTGCACTCCAGGCTTAATGGCTAGGTAGACCTTATCTTATTTCCCCTGTGTGAGGATGCAGGCTAAGATTGTAAGGGACTGTCGGTACTTGTGACTTGTACAGCACCAAACGCACAGCAGCATTTAACCGATACATTACGGTTATCATTAAATGAGTAAGTAAATAAGAGTACTAGGACTCAGACACTCCGTGTCACATGCAGGGCTGTCTGTTATTATTAGTTACTATTGGTAAAACAACAGACCTGAAAGATAATCATATTCACTGGAATGTGTTTGTCAGGAAGCCAACTTCTGTTTTAGAAGAAAACAGCATTTACACTCCCTAAACACTGCGAAGTCTATATCGGAGATGTGAACCAGTGCTATTTCCTGATTAACTCATGCTGTCACTGCACCTACTAGGTGGTTCGTATTCTAACATCAAATGTGGTGTAACCCTGATACATGAGCAGAGATAAAGCAATAAGTGTCACGCTAGGCCTTAGCTTTCAGATACAGGTAACTCCCACAGGCCAAATTGTCAAAGTAACTCAGGGCCAGATTTTCAAGAGCTTAGCCCGCATTGTAACATGGCCAAAGAGCTGTGCATGCAATGTGCTAAGCTATTTTGAAACTCTGACTCCAAATGTCCAGATCTCATCTGAAGTTTATCTGAACCTGCTGAGATTCCATCCTTACTTTCTTCTTTTTATCATTATCCCTTCCGTCTTTCCTTCCCAGCTTTCTCTCTCTCCAGAGTCTTTCTACTCGCCAGCCCTTAACAAAGTATAACCTGCCTCCCTTCTCTCCACGAACCTTCTCCTATCCCAAAAGGCTTTCATGAAAAGACAGCAGACTCCACCATTGTGCTACGCCTGACTTTGGAGAACTTTGCGCACACCAACAAATCCAGCATTGTGACTGGTGGGCCCCCAGTAGTGCTGTTTCATTCCAGTGTAGTCTGTAGTTTCTCCCAACAGAGGTAGACAATAAGCCGTGGACTACATAAGTCTGATCTAATGCCCACTGAAGTTAATGGACAGACTTCCATTCACTTCATTAGGCTTTGGACTAGGCTCTTTCCAAGTGTGCCTGAATTATGAATTGTTATAACACATTCAGATCAGCAGCTACGACATAGCGGGTAATGCACGCTGAAGGGCACATTTTATTTCTGTGTAGGAATTTGCTCACTGGGGTAGCCTATATTATTCTATCCAGAAAGTGGCAGGTGACTTTGCTAATTCTACCTCATGGCATCCATGTAGTTCAATAGAGCTCCAAGTTGAACTTTATCTTCCGCATTGCAAAATACATTCAAATATGTCATAGAAGGAGACAGAGCAGGGGAAATTTCTCTTCACTTGAAGGCTGAATTTAAAAGAAAAAAGCCCCTTTTCTCTGAGGTTCTGTGGAAGCTGATTTGAAGCAAGAAGAATTCAGTATGGACCTTTTAGCTCTCAAGTATTTGAAATCTGGTGGATGTTTCCATCAAATAATTTAGTTCACAAACTGAGACAAGATCTGCAAATTCCTAGCCAGCTGAATGTAATTATGTGGACAGCGTCAACTCCATTACACTCAATGTCACCAGCTCTTTGTAGTCTGTGGAAACGTATGCGCTCCTGGAGAAATAGGAAACGCATGGCATATCATAGATAGAGGGAAGGAGGAAGCTACCTGGGAGGTTTATGCTATTATTACCATAAAAATAAAGAATATTGAAAGTCTCAAACCAAAGAAACTGGAAAAAATACTGTGAATTGTGCAGTAGAGAGTTTTGCACAGTAACAGTGGATTTCAGAAAATATTTCCCACCATTTAGAACCAGATTTCAATACCCTTATTCATACTGAGTAGCCACCTTAGTCCTTGAGTAGTCCCACTTATTTTATCTCAATGGGCTATAGTGATTTCCACCATCTGAGGATCTCACCCATTATTTCTTATTTTACTTGCATTTTGCTTTTATAAGATGTTAAATCTGCTTGTCCCTGCAGAAACCCAATAATCCTAGAGGAAAAGTGAATTTAAAAAGTGATTTTAAATTAAATAGTGAAGATTTTTTTTTAAAAAAAACATCGTTACAAGTGTCAAAAAAAGAAAGCTTCAAACAGTTCAGGACCAGCTTGTGCCATCCTTACTCCCATTGGGGAGCATTTACTCATGCAAGTTATCCTGTTGCAATTAATGGGACTACTTGCATGACTATGTGTTTACCAATGGGAGTGCGAGTTGCACAGTCTAGCCCATAGAGACAAGGATGGAATGTCATAGTCATTTCAATAGTTAACTCTCCCTTCTGAATGGTGAACGTTACCCATCCAGAGGTCTCTCCAGTTTAATAAGGGCTGCGTTAATCTTAATTGCATCAGTTTACATGAGTCAAAGTTTCCATGGCAATCCCCTGTTTCTAGGGGGTTCTGAACCGGCCGTACAGAAAGGCTAGAATTTGGAACCACAAGTTTTCAGCCTGTGAGTAACTTTTTTTTACTCTTGTTTATTTATTTATCTTAATTGGCGGTTTGCTATTAATGTCAGAGAACAGTAGTTTCTGATGTGGTTCTGGAAGTGAAAGGACTCGTTGGCAGGGTTATTTAATTCAACTGTAGTACCATGTAGCAATTACTTGAGGTTGTTTCCTGTTTATAAGATCATTAATGAGCCAGTTTCTCAGCTGGTGTAAATCGACATAGCTTATTGAGCTCTCTTATTTACACCAACAGAAAATCTGGCCTGGTAACGGTATCCTAGAATTACGGCAGGTGTTCCCAGATGGCGCTGTTACATATATCTTCCGAGTTCTTTTTCTTAGTGTATGAATAAAAGCTCAGTCTTGGGAAGACTTGCATGTTGTTGGCTTTGGTTATGCAAGTTTCTATGTAGACAGAGCTGTAAGAGGAGCAGGAGAGTTTTTCTCTCTCTGCTTAGGGCTCTGAATTAAGTAAATTTTGGGGGCAAATTTGCTCCCTGGGAGCAGCGCTTTGGTGTAGGGCTGAGATTCCTGGAAGAAGTTGCCCTGTGTGCTGTTTATGACCACCTCTGTGCTAGGATTAGGGTAAATCAAAAGTTACATTTAAAATATACTCAAACTCTGCATCACTGATTTGTCCTTTTCTGGGACTCTAACCTGCAAGGCCCCAGACAAGTACTACCACTCAGGAGAGGGAAAACACTCCTTTAAAAAGTGTAGAGGCCAAAGCCTGAAAGCCTCTTTCAGGGGTCTGAAGGCCTGATCCAATTACCAGTGAAATATATATATATATATATATAAGCTGTAAACTTTTGGGGGCAGGGACTCTTGATTATGCATAGGTACATGGCCTAGCTGTCAGGAACCTAACAAGGGCAGTCAGGACGAAGGGTCAGAGCAGAGTCAAACCTGAGGCTGGGAGTAGTGGAGAAGTTCATAGTCAGGCTCCAGGCCAAGGTCAATACCAAGGGTCAGAGTTTGAATCAGGTTTCAGGGTCCAGATCAGGAGGCAAAGTCCAAATCAAGCCGAGATCAAAGCCAGGAATTCAGGAGCAGGAATGATCTTGACAATTACTGGAGATTCACACTGTCACATTTCCTGGACCTCCACTGGGGTTTTTATAGGGCAGGGAGCCAATCAGGAGCCATGAGGCTTCTCCTGCCAGACCCCTTGAGTCAGGACTTCCCATGTTCTGTGTCCAGAGCAGGGCATGGGTAGCGGAGCACAAGCTGGTTGCAGCAGCCACTGGGTGGAAGTATGGAGACGTCTGCTACCTGGCAGCTCTGCAGGCGTGGGTCCTAGAGACATGCAGCTGGGGTGGCAATGGGCCACCCCCCGCTCAGGCCCTGCTGCTGGGGACAGGGGCTGAGCAAGCCAGAGCTCCACCTCCCGCTCCTAGCATGCTTGGGCCCTGTCACCAGCAGCAAAGTCTGGGCAGGGAGGGGGCTGCCGCTGCCTCCCAGACAGGCTCTCTCAGGTAGAAGCGTTCGATCCTGCTCCATGCCTGGCTGCCAGGGAGAGCAGCCAAATGTGCCAGTGGGAGGCGCAGGGAGAGAAGGACAGAGCTCCCCCCCCCCCACAGGTAACAGCGGGCGGGAAGAGCATGGTAGCCCCAGATTGGGTACACAGCGGGGGGGTCACTGGGCTGAGGAGACATGTGGGGCGGTCATATGTCTTCCCCTTTAGATTGTGCCCCCCTCCCCCAATAAGTATCATCTATGCCTGGTGGTGACCTGATTGAGGGCTTGGTAATCCATGCATAGGCGCAAGGTTCCATCTTTCTTTTAATGAACAGAACCGGGGCCCTGGAGGGAAAGGTAGATAGCTGTGTGGAACCCTTGGCCAGATTCTTCTGGAGAGAGGAACACAAGGCAGCCAGCTCAGGTTTCAACATCTCATAGCTGTAACCAAACATCGCCGTGGCCCCTGGTTGCAGCGTGACCAGGCAGTCATAATCCCAGGTGTGGTGGTAGGTGGTCAGCATGATTCACTGTAGTCACTGTCATTGGGGAGCAGAGTTGGAGTCAACTTTGGTGGTGGCCCCATCTGACTGGTGGTCAGGACCCTGGGGGGCATGTCTTGGTTCTGGGGTTCATCAGATGGTGTGCATAGGCAGACTCACCAGCAGAAATGGGAGCAGAAGCTAACCTGGTGCACATGCCAAAGGATGTGCAGCTCATGAGCCACAAGCCATGAAATGCCGAGGATTGTAGGGAAGTGTGGTGAGTGGATCGTTCCAAACTGAGGGACCTCGTGAGGGTCCTGAATGAGAACTTCCAGAGGCACTGTCATAACTATAAAGGGAAGGGTAACAGCCCTCCTGTGTACAATACTATAAAATCCCTCCTGGCCAGAGACTCCAAAATCCTTTTACCTGTAAAGGGTTAAGAAGCTCAGGTAACCTGGCTGACACCTGACCCAAAGGACCAATAAGGGGACAAGATACTTTCAA
The DNA here is from genome assembly GCF_002925995.2 of Terrapene triunguis. Classification (NCBI taxonomy): domain Eukaryota; kingdom Metazoa; phylum Chordata; order Testudines; family Emydidae; genus Terrapene; species Terrapene triunguis. The sequence continues at coordinate 1,873,644 of NW_020664487.1, read as the reverse complement.
ATCTTGGTGGGGGGAAGGCTTTTGTTTGTGCTCTTTGTTTTGGGGGGAGTTCGCTCTTGGGACTAAGAGGGACCAGACATCAATCCAGGCTCTCCAAATCTTTCTGAACAAGTCTCTCATATTTCAAACTTGTAAGTAAACAGCCAGGCAAGGCGTGTTAGTTTTATCTTTGTTTTCTCAGCTTGTAAATGTATCTTTTACTAGGGTGTCTACCTCTGTTTGCTGTAACTTTGAACCTAAGGCTAGAGGAGGATTCGTCTGGGCTCTTTAAGTTTGATTACCCTGTAAAGTTATTTTCCATCCTGATTTTACAGAGATGATTTTTACCTTTAATTAAAAGCCTTCTTTTTAAGAACCTGATTGATTTTTCCTTGTTTTTAGATCCAAGGGGGTTGGATCTTGATCCACCAGGAGTTGGTGGGAGAAAGGAGGGGGGATGGTTAATTTCTCCTTGCTTTAAGATCCAAGGGGTTTGGATCTGTATTCATCAGGGAATTGGTGAAGAGTCTTTCAAGGCTACCCAGGGAAGGGAATTAGCACATTGGGAGTGGTGGCAGCGGACCAGATCTAAGCTGGTAGTTAAGCTTAGAAGTTTTCATGCAGGCCCCCACATCTGTACCCTAAAGTTCAGAGGGGGGAAGGAGCCTTGACAGGCACTGTCTCCTGTGTCACTGGCCCCAATGACAGGAGTGAGCCATCTATAGTTTCCACTAGGTCAGGGACAGTCTTTGGTTGAACTGGAATACTGAGAGCTTGAACCGTATAGACATCTATGAAGTTGTCCACTGCTCTGGAATCCTCCAGCACCCCCTGGAACACCAAGGCAGACCTGAACTTCAAGGTGCAGGAGTGCTCACCTGGCCTGAGGCATGCCTCAGTGAGGAGTAGGGGGGCATTATCTCTGGGCCTGCCCAGGCCAACCCCTTCTACTAGGTCTGGGTGTGGGTCGTTTCCCAAACTGCGTTGTGCTAGGGCTCGGAATGGGCAGTTGGCAAGAGCACAGCTGGATCCTCCACCATAGAAACACAGCTCATGGCAGCAACAGCACTCTTTTTCCTCAGGAGTCACATGGGCGCTCACCAGCTGCAAGGTATTGGGGTCCAGGGGAGACAGGTACCGAGGGAGATCGATTGGTTAGTGGCACAGACCCCTTCCTTTCCTCACGTCGCTCGCCGAGCCTATTGCCAATTTGTATACTAAGATCAATGAAGGCATCTAGGTTGGTCAGAGCCTCCACATGAGCTAGCTCATCCTTAATCTCCTTGCATAGTCCCCACCAGAACTGGTAGAGCTGGGCTGCTTCGTTCCACTCGGTATCCGAGACTAGTCGCTGAAAGTGGGCAGCCTAGGAGAAGACCAGTCCCTGCCCCTGCTTCAGTTTGTGCAGGTCCACTTCTGCTAAGTGGGCATGGTAGAGATGGTCAAATATGGCCGAAAATGCCTAGAGGAAAGCATCCCAGTTTGAAAGCATTGGGCTCGCTTGTTTGAGTAGAGATGAGGCCCATTTCAGTGCATCTCCTGTCAGGAGCCTAATAATGAGTCCTACTTTTGCCCGGTCGGTGGGGAAGGACCGGGGAAGAGCAGAAACAGCAGGCAGCATTAAAACGTTCTGGAACTGGGACTGGGGGGGCCACAGCCACAGTGCATGCCCATAGTGTAGTGTTTTCATCCTGCAGCCAGGCTGCCTGATCTCGTAGCATCTGGTTATCTTTGGTGCGCCGTACCACTTGGGCCCTCGGTGCCACCTTTTCATCACGGAGCTGTGTGGATTGCCTGTGCAGACCTTAGTTCTCTGTTGTGAGCTGCGATATTTGGGTTTGAAACGTGGGGAGCGCCTCCTGGGAGTGGGCAACTCCTTCAGGTTTCTCCAGGCCCTCAAAGTATTTGTAAAGTAGCCATTTCAGGTCATTAGTCAATGCTGAATTGCTGTTATTTGTTCACTTAGGAAAAAATATCCATGGCCAAAATTATTTCATTTAAAAGCAGATGATATACAAGTCCACTGCAGCAAATTTTTTCCCCCCAGCAAAATTTTTTTTGCACTGCTGAGCAGTTGGAGGTCTTTCCTTCAGGTTAACGATATTTGTCTAAAAAAACCCCTCTCCAAATACGCGTCTGTACAAGACACTTTACATAGCTCTGCAGGAGTAGCTAATAATCTATTGGGTCAATTCTCCACATTTCAAAATCTAAATCTATATTACAAGCAGCCCCTAAGGAGTCATTATGCTCCATTGGGTCAGTAATCTGCATTTGAAGAAGACCCTTAATATATATTTACATAATCTGCATTTCAAAAAGTCCTTAATTATGTATTTATATGATAGATCATAATGGCACCAAAGGAGGCATTACAGTCGGCTGTGTTGATCCTAATCCTCTTTGGTGAGGGATATTTTTCTTTTTTTAAGTTGGTATTTGTACTTGTGAAGGTGAAGGAACTGGCAGCAATGGAAGTGAAGCTCTCATTGAAAAGAGACGTCTACTGTGAAAGAATGAAGGACAATAAGGAGCTGATACTTCTGTCCTTAGTCATGTAAAACTTCCATCAAACTTCAAGAGACGTTTCAGCTAAGTAGACGCTGTAATATCAGGTGCAAATTTGACTTCAGGTTGTTCAGATTAAAGTAGAACAATTAAAATACAATTCACGTAGGGCCTGCTCCAAAAGCTTATTGAATTCAACGTAAAGACTCTCATTGGCTTCAATGGACTTTGGATCTGGCATTTACTGCCATCACTGGAACCATCTGCGGTGGGTATAATAAAGAGATTTCCTCTAGCACGTTTTCAGACATGGCCTCTCTTCTGTGTGCGCTTGTGTGGCACCTAAGCGTCATCAAAGTACTTGATTGACATGAATAATTATGATTGTGCTAATGCCGAGGGACCGACCGAAAATGAGGCCACATTGTGCTAGGCACTGGACAAACACAGGAGCTTACAATATAAGTTGAGAAGACAGACACAGGTGGGGGGGAAAGGATACAACATAGAAGCAGAGTGATGGCAACTTTGTTTTGTCATGTTTGTTTTAAAAAATAAAATGAATACACAACTCAACTCTGTAAGCTAAGTGCTCCACATGCAGGATTCACAACATGCACAAGGTAATTATTTAATAGGCGGGCCAGGTTTAATCAGCATTGTGGTTATATATAATAAAAGACAGGGAGTAGAGGAGAGCCATGTGATTAGTGAAACTGTAACAATCCAGCTTTGGCATAACTCGTCTACAAGGAATGGTTGGTGGAAGCTTTGCTGTGGAGCCTATGGATGGAAAGGAAAAGGCATCTTTTTTTCCCCCTAGAGTTCATGAAAGTAAGCCACTATGGGCCCAGTTCACTGAAGTTTCACTGAACTGTCCAGTGAAGTCGCTTGGAGTCTGTCTATTGCCTATGATAGACATTAGATCAGACTCTAACAGAACTGGCTCTCTAGTCTCAGGATAGGCAAGCACCAGGCAGGCATCTCATACACTGACCTGCCAAAGTACCTGTCATAAGGTGTACAGGTCAGTAGTAATGCTGAACTGCAAGGGGGAAAAGGGAACCCCAGAGACTTAGATAAAAAAGGCACGTGACTATGCAGATAAAATCAGTGGCCTTACATCTGTCATTTGTGGCTGTCCATTGTAACACACATCAGTTTCGTCCAGTGGTAAAATAGGCAAAAAAATATTTAAAAACCCCATATTGTTGTGGTTTCATGTGTCTCAAATTTTAAAATGTTTGGGTTTTTTTTCCCTATCTTGCAAGCAGCCTTTCTTGCCATGCAAATAATTCAACCGGCCATCAGATGGACAGGCAACTCTCCTCCTGTTCTTTCTGCCCCAGGGATACTGCTCTTAATCTAGTTTGGTCAACAGGGAAAGGGGGAATGAGCATCCCTACCCACCATAATGCAACAGGGAGCATCCCAGAGCTTCTCCACATTGTTGACTAACAGGGATCCGTAGCAGAATTAGGCCCCGTCAGTCCCTGCTATCACAGGGCCGGCCCACAACATTTTGGTACCTGAGGTGGGGAGCTCAAATGACGCCCCCATACCCCCTCGCTTGGGCCAAAAATGTGAAAGGTCTCAATTCTGCCTTCTTCCTGTTCTACTCCTCTCAGGTACTGCTCTGCTACCTACCCCAATAAAGGAGAATTATCAACTTAAAATGCCTTGTTCAAAAATGTTAAGTAACACATAACTTTCAAATGCCTGAACAGCAAATGTAACTTTTTTTGTCTGCTAGTAAACACTGGCATTTTTATCTGTTTGAATAATCAAAGTGGTGCTTTCCGTGCCTTCTTGGTTGCAAAGATTTGAACTGCTTCCTGATGAAGGTCCACAGTCTGGGCCAGCTCATGCTCTATTGAGATGGTTGCAAGGCCAACCAGCCTCTCCTGTGTCATTGTGGAGCATAGATGTGTTTTTATTAACTTCAGCGTGGAGAAGCTGCATTTTCCCGTAACAGTTGCCAGTGGAGGTGTTAGAAGTATGTGCAGAGCAACAAAAGCATTTGGAAAGAGGGTAGTCATCTTATTTGTGCACAGATATTCCAGAACAGCCTTTGGAGTTGATCCTGCTGAAATGTATCTTGAAAGGGCTTTCAGTTCATCACCTAAATCACTCGCATCAATATCGCACATGTCATCATGTGTCAACACTGTCTCTAGTGCCCTGCATTGCTGGTGTAGGTCTTCTCCAGGTATAGTGAGGAGTTTGGGAATATCATACAACATCCCAAATATACTGCTGTGTTCCTTGAGCTGCATGAAACGTTCTTCAACAGACTGTATTGCACAATCTAACACCTAGTTAAAGAATTCAACTCTGAATTGTTGTTTGGGGTCTCTTATGGGATTATCCCGTGCCTCGTAATCAAAATGTTTTCTTCTTCGGTGACTCTTGTATTCTTGAATGGGTGAGAAAATAGCTTCAGTGTGAAGTTCCTCTGCCAACTTCAGAACATTTTGAAATCCCTCATCTGACTGGTAAGACTGTAGATATGACTTTGTTTTGTCCAGTTGTTCCATTGCTCCGGATATATCAAGGTCGACACCTTGGAGTCTCTTGTTTACAACATTTATTTCAAACAGTATGTCATGCCACAACACTAAGCCACACAGAAATTTAAAGTTATGTATGTTTCTGGTGATTCCATTTCCCTCTGCCACTGTTCTCCCATGAACAGTTCCTGTCATAGCATTATCCTCCATAATGGCAACTATGGCATCATCTATCTTCCCAATTTAGTGTATGATAGGCTTTCTCGCCTCCACTTGACTTTCCCATCATGTGGCACTCAGTGGTTTCAGTGTCAGAGAGAATGTTCCCAGACGTTGCTTCAAAATTTGCCATTGATGACTTGATGCAGAGAAAAATACATAGATGCTTTGAATTACATTAAAAAATTCATCAGCCTCACTAGAAGCTGATGCTGCATCACTGACCACCAAGTTCAATGAATGAGAACTGCATGGGACAAAAAAAGCTCGAGGGTTTAACTCTTGGATCCGTGTCTGCACTCCTCTGTTCTTTCCTCTCATGTTGGCACCATTATCGTAGCCCTGACCTCTCATGTCAGCTATCGCAATTCCCGTATCTTCCAGCTTTTTAAAAAGCACATTTGTCATACCAGCTCCTGTAGTATCATCAATGTCAATAAATTCTAGAAAATGCTCTCTAACAGTCACCATTGCAGGGACATTTTCACTAGGTTCTGTTGGTGTTACAAAATGCACCATTAAAGTCATTTGTTCCGTATGGCTGATGTCAGGTGTGCAGTCCAGAATAACAGAGAAATATTTTGCTGATTTCAGATCTGCCACAATCTTCTGTTTGACTTTTGTTGTCAGTAACTGTATGATCTCATTTTGAATTGTTTATCCAAGGTAGTGGTATGTGTACATTTCTTGGGTGGTGACTCTTAAGTGCTCCTAGAGTACAGCATCAAACTCAGCCATCAGCTCCACACTTTTAAGGAAGTTTCCATTGTTTGGCACATGCAGCTGATCTGAAGTGCCACGCAGTGCTAGGTTTTGGGTAGCAAGCATTCTCACAATGGCAATGAGCCTTTTCAGAACATTTTGCCAGTAAAGAGACTCTGATGCAATCTTCTCTTGATGCTGATCATCTGTGGTGGCCTTTAACCTTAGTCTCATCTCAAGCTCTTTCCACCTATGGAATGCTCTCTGGTGATTTGCTGCCTTCTCATGGCATGACAGATTTCTAGCTAGATTTTTCCAGTCCTTTGTTCTTGTAGAACCCAATGTGGCTGGAACATTAGACTGGAAGAGTTTGCAACAAAAACAGTCTGCAGCATTCTGGGTTTTTGAGTACATAAGCCATGGTCTCTCCACTTTGTCACCATTGGGGATTTCATGCAAGTAATGTGTTGGATGGAAAATTCTATTTTCATTGTCTTTGTGGAACATGAAGTTTTTCACTTGCTGTGGCCCATGCAGTACAAGGAAGTCCCTCAGGCTACTGCTCAAGTGGGTCCACAGTCCTGGATCATCTAGACTTAAGGAACTAAACTCAGCAGCAGCTGTTTCTTGCGCCTCTACCGCACTCTTCTCTGATCTACACTTTTCTTCAGGAATGTGCATGGTTACATCCGTTTGAGATGGAGATATGGATGCTGCAGTAGCTGCCAGGTCACCTGCACTCTGACTAACTGGAAGATCAGGCATCTCCTCACCACTCACAACCTCACTGGGGCTGGAAGGTTCACCGTGAACATTTGTGTCTATGTATCTCAGGAGAGGTCCTTCCTGCTTAGATAGAAAAGCTTCCTTTGCTTGCTTTCTTTTTCTGAATGCTGCCCCAGAGGGCCTTTTTCTTCTTTCACTCATGACTGCTGTTCTGTGCCAGTGATAGTGGCTCTCAATGCTCAATTGAAGGGGACAAATAAACAGGTTGGTAGCAGGGCCTGAGTTAGGGAAGATATCAGTGTCTTAAGGGCCTAATTGGCTCCTACTACTTCAGTTGACTGCCTGTTCTCCTCAAGTGGGTTCAGGGAAGCAGCAGGAAACAGGAAGCTCCCTGAGAAGCTGGTGTTAATCAGTCCAGGCTCCTGGGGGTGCTAGAGAGGTACATAAGAGGCTCCTCCTCCTCTCTCGCCCTGCAGCTCCTGCTGCTTTCTGTTATTCCCTCTCACCTTTTCTCCTGCCTGCCTGTTATGTCTCTTGTGCCCTCCTTCCTCCAGCACAGCACTCCACCATCTCTGTGCATCTACAGCAGAGAGAATACATATGCACCAGCAGCAGACACAATTTTCTACACTCTGGGTCCTAGTGGCACCCCCCACCCCCCACCCCAGTCTGGCACCTGAGGCAGCTGCCTCAGTTCGCCTCATGGTAAGGTCAGCACTGCCTGCTATAGGGCTGAGGCTCTTTGAAGTATTAACAGAGATGCTAGGGCCAACACTTGGTGTCTCACATGGGGTACCCAAAAACTGAAACACTGGCCAATTTTGAAAAATATTCAGCCTATGGTTTTTTTTCACTGGGTCAGAGCAGCACATAAAATGAAGCCGTAGGAGAAAATCAGCCCAGCTGGCTTCTGCTGACCCTCTGCGGCTGGATATATTCAGCCAATCCGGGGACCAGAAGAAACACCATTTGACTTCAACCATTCTACTCCCACCAATCATAACGAATCACAGCCTGAAACTTGACATTCAAAATGCAGTGCAAAACGCGCCCTCAGAATCTTCATGGAGATCCAGACACCATCGGAAAAGGCCACAATCAACATCAACGGACTTTGCTGTGATTCAAAAAAGGTGGCAAGTAGAACATAGTGAGCCAAACTGGAATTTAGTCACTACTCCAGGCAGACTCTGAAGGTTGCATCTTACTTTAGGCTAGGGCCGAACGGGCCAGTGCCATGAGAGCCATTCCTCAACCTCATCCCCTCCTTCCCAGCCATGTTTGGCGGCACACTAAGGGAGAAGACCCTACATTCAATTTGCGAGGGCTGTGTAAGAGGAAGGGGACACTCCTTTGATAGGAGGACCTGGCACAATCTAGCTCACAGAATGTACAGATACTCCCCAAGCTCCAGTTGTTACTGTTCTTCATTTTCACTCAATATTTACCCAGCTCTGTTAGCAATGTCAGCAAAAATACAGCGGGGCAAACTTATCTATGTTTTATCTATGCTAATCTACTGGCAGGAATGGAACTGTCCACATGAATAAAAAGGCAGAATTCAGCCCATGGTTTTTATCTTGATGGGTCTAATAGAACCTATTTAGAATTACATTTTTAAATCAGAACTCTTAAGGAAAACTTGAACATACAGAAAAATACCAGGAAGCTCTTTTCCAACAGAGTAATTACACAATGAACTGAAGTTGTTTTATTTAATCCTGAGTGTTTCAATGGAATCACTTTGTGCATATGCGGAGGTGGTTTTCAATCAAAGGCAAAGGTGTATCATCATGGGGTTAAAAGACAAATTCTGTAAGGGGCTCACTTTAGCAGGACACGTTCCCTGTTCTCCTGGCTATTGCTACCTAAGTATTCTAATAACTCAAGTAAACTGCCGGGACAAACAACGCAGCTACAAATGTGTCTGGAGATTCTGCATCTGCCTTCCTTAATCAGCTTCCTTTCCTGAATATGAATTGGAATAATGAGTCAATTAATGTTCTCAAATGCCAATGAGATGCAAAAGAGATTGGTGGTGGAGGTGGTAGCGGTGCGATTCGGGAGCTATTCCAACGCTTGGATTTTAACAAGCATCACACACTGAGCGCACAACTGATTATTTATCACATACAAACGTGACTGGCTGGCACCTCTCTGTGCTCACCCCACCCAGCTCAGCCAGGGAAAAGATCTCCTTTTTAAGTCAGGCTGTAAAACCTTAATTGTACAGGGCAGCATGAAAACTGTTCCCCTAACTCTCCAGGATCCTATAGGCAGCCAGGTAGTTTGTTTCATTTTTTTGTAAGAATCTTACTACTCAGGAAAACTGCCTTGGTTTGTAGCAATCCCAGATTTATGGGAATATTTTGAAAACATTTGTTCTGAACTCAATTCTCAGGGACACAAATTCCTTTGTTCCTTCTTTCATTTGAGACCAGTGCAGTACACCATTTCAGGAGCTGTGTTTTAACCTAATACATATAACAGACTTATATAGAGATTGGGATTAGTTTTCAGAATTTGGGGCTAAATCCTTGGTCCTTCTTAAATCTCCTCTGCAAAACTTGAATAGCTCAAAGGTAAATTGCCATTGTTTTAAGGCAGCAGGTGTGGATTCCCTTATTGATGGGTTGTTCCCAACTGGCAAAAGGGTAGTGTAGACCCTCCTTGACCCCTCCCCTAACATAGAGAGCATTCTGAGTGGACTGAAGGACAGGGAGAAGGCCCACACAGACTGTTTCTGAAAATTCCACCCATAAAGAACAAGCGGGGTGCTCAAGAAAAGCGGTCAGCTCCCAGTTTTGCCAAGGATAACCGAAATTCTCTCAGCAACATACCCAAATTCATTTCCCAAGGGCCTTAGCATCTCTGTCTCTTTATTTAGACAGTTTTATCAGATGTCATTCAATCAAAAAGTCCAGTCTCTTTTTATAAGTCTAAAAATCCCAGTTTCTTTGTCTCCAAAAAACAGACCTTTAGAGGTGAACTCTTCCTTGAAACTATCTAGCAGAAAGAGACTGAAGTAATATTCACTCTCATTAGAAGATGACACTGAAAGAAAATAAGAATCAGTCTTTTCTGCACAGCTAAATTCCATGTCTCTGTCATTATTTTTGCAGCATTCACATGTATCTGATTATGATGAAATGCTAGAGTGGCTTGACCTTTAGTTCATTAAATGGCCTCGAATCCAACAATGACAAACGTTTCAGTGAGCTGCACGCCTCCTACCCCCGGCACCAAATAGAAAGAGACACGTTTATGGAAGTTCTGTGATCACTCACCCCCAATTCCAGTAATGATAGAGGGCCCAATCCTCACCTGGCACAAGGGGGCTTAGCTGTATTGACCTCAATGGCATTTCACCCATTTACATCAGCTGAGGATTTGGGCCCTGAAGATGTTAAAAGTAGATGTTTATCTTGAGCATGAAGTTGATCTAGTAGCACAACTAAGACACGTCTGCATGGTTGGATGTTGTGTTAAATGTCTCAAAGATTCTCAGAGGATCAGTGTGATGGGGCGTCTGCCCCACACTAGCCCATAAAGGGTTAATAGAACCCTAAGGAGGCTGCGCAACAGGCAGCCAATTGGAGAGGACTCTAAGGAGGCTGTGCAGGGGACAGCCTATTGGAGAGGGGCTGGGAGGAGCAGCCAATCAGCTCCAGGCAGACCCATATAAGAAGAGTTGCGGGGCAGAGCAGGGCAATCTCTCCCTGGAGCTCGAGGAGGGAGGAGGACTGGCTGCCTTGCAGGCGGAAAGCAGCTAGCAACTTGGACAGAGCCATGGTAGGCAGGATCAGGGGAGCGAGAGCGAGCTCCCAGTTGACTGCTGGCATGCTGAAGCCCTGAGACAAGGGCAGAGAAGGTGCTGGGGCTAGAGGGAAGTGGCCTAGGGTAGTAGACTGCGGGGCTGGAGGGGATGCCGCACGTGGCTGCTATCTACAGAGTCCCTGGGCCAGGACCCAGGGTAGTGGGCAAGCCTGGGTTCCCTCCTTTCCCCCAATTGCCACTGAGGAAGTGGCTGGACAGTGGACTGCCATTCCCCTGGAAGGAGGGAGAACTGAGTGTGACACAGCCGGAGGGCTGTGTCCTGAAGAGGACACTGCAGTCCTTGGGGTGACACAGGTCCAGGAGTGAAGGTGATGGCGGGTAAGACACCACCAGAAGAGGGTGCACTGGTTAGCAGAGCTTATCCCCGGGACATCCAGCAGGAGGCGCTTCAGTGGTGAGTCACACCCCATCACAGGCAGGGAGACACTATGGGCAATCGTTTCGCAGTGCCATGTGGTTGTGATGACGCTAGCAACAGCTGAAATACCAAGGAATTTCCAGCTGTGCCTTTTGCATCTCATCAGAGTACAATATGATGTATTGCATCAACAGGGAGAGTCAGGCAGCATAAGAAGGAAATATACAAGTTCTAGTACAGGACCGAACGGCCAGCAGTCATTCACATAAGTTACACTAGAAAGCTTCCTCGGAGGTTTTGCAAAAGCTATCCCCATGCTGCGGTCCATGTACAGTACACACAACTACAGTTAGCCAATCTCTGCTGGATCCTCCCAGGAAGCAGCTCTCATTTTGCTTCTTTTATTTACATTTTCTCTTTATACCAAAGAATGGCCCATGCAAGCACCAGCTCTTTGTTTGGGGGGCGGGGAGGGGAGGAAATCTCAATAGCAATGGCTGACTAAAGTCTTATGCTAGCGTAATTAAATAATCTAGGCACTCCAATAATTAAAACCAACACTCCCGGCATACAAGTAAATATCTCCTCCATTGCCCCCACTGGAGCAGTTCCAGATATTCCTGTGTCTCAACTTTAAATGTGCTCCAGCAAAATGTCTTTTACTACTCCAAGGGGTACATTTAGAGACATAAAAGATGTCAGAAAGTTCCCTTTTGTACTGCTTCAACCCTGTTTTTTAATTGGAGCTTCTAATTTTCCCCTCTCCCCAAAATAGAGCTAGCCCAAAGTTTATAGTGTAATTTTTTTTAAAGGGGAGAAATCCTGACACCCTTACTCATACTGAGTAGCACCTTACTCTGCAAGTAGCCCATTGACATCAGTGAGAGTTCATGAGGTAAGGTGGCCCTCACTGGACTAGGTTGAGTTTCTGAGCCCATAAGGGGCAGCTCTGGTGCAGGAGCAGACCAGAGAATGAACTGTGACCCTCAACAGGCCCAGTTTCTCCTCCGCTCCTCCCTTGCTCTAGTCTGGGGATGTAAATTACTTGACCCCTTTCTGTGGAGCTGCTTGTCCTGCATCTGTGGTGGGAGAAGGGGTGGAATCCTCCAACTCCCCACCTCCTCCACACGTTCAAAGGGAGGAATACTGGGTGAGTAGCTCCTAGTCTCCCAGGCCCCACAGCTGGAGTCACAATTTGGGGTGATGAGGGGGTCTGGGGGATTAAGGGCTGTGACAGTCTAACCTGGTGTAAGTAATGGTATCACAATCTTGCAAATTGCTCTAAATTGAGCTGTTAGCAGAGTAAGGTTCTATTCAAGCCAGGGCTGTAGGCACAGCATGAAACCAGGCCTCCTACGGACCCACCCCTATAAACTTACCCTTACACTTCCAGAGAGGGAGGGACCCCATTATCCCCACTAGGAGCTGCTGTAGGACATACCCTTTCACCACTGGAAAGGCAGGGGTGACCGTACTTAGCCACGCAGTCAGGATGTGTCTGTTCGGGGCCTGCTGTACACTTTTCCTGACACACACAATCCTCTGCTGGTAAGGCCAAAGCAATGGGTCTTGCAGTGAATATCCTACTGAGATGCATGAGACAAGTCACCCCTCTCAGAGATACTGTTTCAAGCTCCCAACAGTCACTGCATTGGTTACAGTTGCATCATGTTTTCAAGCATTTCTTTGCAGCCATGTGGGCTAGAAACCCATGTGGGCTAGAAACCTTTTTTTTAAATGACAGCTGGGAATCTGATATAATCACACCTCTGGAAGCTAGCGGCATAGATAGGCATCTATAGTGCCTATGCCTTAACCCAGCCAGTGACTCACTGAATAAGCACATCAGAATCTGGCCCCTAAGGAGCTAAGGTTTGCAAGTGAAAAAAAAATCATTGTTGTTTACCATTATTGTCTTCTTTGATACCATTAAATAGGAGTCTTCATCTAGTACAGTAGTTGTATCCCATTTTCATATTGGCATTTCTCCAAGTTTCACCATCTGATCTGTTTTCTGCTGTTGCCCTTTTGTCCCTTGTCAGGGCAGGTGGTGGATGAGAAGACTGACCTGCTGGTTAGAGTGGAACTGACTAGTGGTTGTCTCTGGGGCAACTGTACACCTGTTTTCACAAAAGACATCTGCTTCTTCTGCAGTCCAACAGGTAACAATTTAGCTGTCAGTTACTTGCTGAAGTTCTTATTTCACAGTCTTTATTACCAGCGATCAGGGAGCTTCCAAGGGTTCAGAGGTTCATTTCAATTCTGATAAGTACCCCGAGGTTTGAACCAGATTCACCAGTATGCTCCAGCTGCTTTGTGCTGTGCTGGTGACACAAAGGTGCAGTAAATCCAGTTTAACTAGCCATATAAGCCAACGTTACTGGTTACTCTGGGCCTTTGGGGCCAAGAAATTGGATTGAAGAATCTTACTCTTTTGTACTTTCTTCTGCAAGTTGGGCCAGCAAAATTGGACTGTCTGCTGGTAATGAGGGCCTGATCCCAAACCTATTTAAGTCAGTTTTTCCATTGACATCAATGGCAGGTCTTTAAAGCTGCTAAAATAACGCAACATTTACCTTGTGCTTCTCATGTTTATCTCATAAGTCTTTGCACTTCCGGTCCTGTCAAACACCAGGAAGTTCAGAGACATGTAAAATGGCAGAAATAAAATACCCCAACATCGTCAAACTTAACAACATCCCCACCAGACACTCCTTCTACCTGCCCCCCCAGCCCCAAACAAACAAAAACAGGTTTAAGTTCACTTTGAATTCTAGCTAAAGGTTCAGGTTATTTCTTATTGTATCCCACCTAGGTTGGATAGCGCAAAAGAATTCTACCAATTTGCTTCCACTAAGTACCCCTTTTATACTTGTTCTATTATTTAATTAAGATTATTTGATATTATAGTAGCATCTAGAGATTCGATATTTCATATAATAGCACGCAAAATTGCAGACTTTGCAAGTACATTAGTAAGACACAGTCCCTGCCCCCGAAGAATTTTACAGTCTAAATAGAACAGACAAATGGTAGGAGAAAGGAAGGATTTTATAGATGGGGAACTGAGGCACAAGGGGATTAAGGCAGCTTTGCCATTTATTTAAATGGCACCACATCACCCCGAGTGCATGCTACAGACGAATAATTACGCTCAGAAATTGTTCAGAAAATAAGGCTGAAATTTTCAAAAGTGTCTGTCTATGTAACTTAGAAACTTAAGTTAACTGAAAGTCAAAGGGACTTAGATGCATAAGTCAGTAGGATCTTTTTGCCCTGTGTGTTCATGGAAAAGGAAGAAGAGGCTAAGTTAGTCCAGTGGTTTTGTTATAAACTATTTACTCCATTCTAATGGCAACCTATTTGCCCATCCCTAGCTTTTGCATTGAAGATTGGAATGACCGCAATCAGAATAAATCCTGCATATTTACAAGTGCAGGGATTCAAATCAGCCTAGTTCTGTTAACAGAATATAGAAACAGCCCAATGATGTAGGTGCATTTAAGATCAATTGTCAGATCAGCAGCCTCAGCTGCATTTGGAGTAATAACTTTTCTGCTGTCAACAGAATCAGTCAGGAGTTATGAATACATTTCAAATCACTGTTTGTTTTTAAAAAGGACAGCGGAGCAGCATTACAATGAAACTCCTGCTACCTGATAAACCCAGGGGTCAGCATAGCTGTGGATGAATGTGGATGAATTGCTGTGGATGTGGACTAGATGCCCTCCTGAGGTCTCTTCCAACTCTGATATTCTGTGATTCTATATTATCCTGGCAAGATTATTGTGTTAGTTTGAGAAATTGGCTTAAATGGGAAGAGAGATCTGTCCAGTGTTAAAATGGCACCTAGATATCATCTTGATAGGCATATTAGAAATATGATAAATGACTAGACAAATACAATAGAATGAGAGTGAGAGATAAATGGGGACATTTTCAAGAGTGCAAGGGATTTAGGAGCATAATTCCCATTGACTTTCATTGGTGTTCAATCTTAAGTTTCTGAGTACCTTTCCCAGACCTGAAGAAGAGCTCTGTTAGCTTGAAAGCTTGTCTCTTTCACCAACACAAGTTGGTCCAATAAAAGAGATTCCCTCACCCACCTTGACTCCCTTAAATCCCTTAGGCACTTTTGAAAATTTCCCCCTAGATAAATAGTTTCTAGTTTCTCCCAGAATTACATTGAGGCTGAATTTTTTTTTCATTTTTATCACAGGAATCTTTTTTAAGATTGAAGAAAATGAATGTGTTTAACTGGTACTGAGATGTTTGAGTGTGAAGAGAGACAGGTGTCTTCAGCTGTTATCAATATTCTCTGTGTGTGCGTGCATGCTATATCTGTGGCAACTCAGAGTTTGGGTTCTGCCAAATTTGACAATACTGTTTGGGAACTGACACAGGAGTAAATATTGTAAAATACTGCAGCATATGTGCAGATATCATTTTCCTTACTGATCTTATTCATAGATTATCAAGGTTGGAAGGGACCTCAGGAGGTCATCTAGTCCAACCCCTGCTCAAAGCAAGACCAATCCCCAGACAGATTCCCCCCCCCGATCCCTAAATGGCCTCCTCAAGGATTGAGCTCACAACCTTGGGTTTAGCAGGCCAATGCTCAAACCACTGAGCTATTCCCCCCCTATAATTAATGGAGATATCCCATCTCCTAGAACTGGAAGGGACCTTGAAAGGTCATTGAGTCCAGCCCCCTGCCTTCACTAGCAGGACCAAGTACTGATTTTGCCCCAGATCCCTAAGTGGCCCCCTCAAGGATTGAACTCACAACCCCGGGTTTAGCAGGCCAATGCTCAATCCACTGAGTATGCAGAGACCCAACCATAGTCCCATTAGACTGGTCATTCCCAGCTCATGGATCTTTGGGGTCCCACAAGTGGCTGCTCTTTCGAGTCCACCGGTATGATTGCAGCCTCGCACATGCTCCCGGCTCTAGTCCATGTATACATAAAACAGTGAGTCATGCAGGTAATGCCAGACTCATGCTGATAAAACCTTAAACCCTAATCTTGCCAGCTTCGTGGGATTACATTACATTTAGGCATGGGGGTCCACATGCCTGCATCAATTTGCAGCCTTTACTTCCCATCACACCATCATGTTTTCTCTGTTTATATTTTCTGTAGTATCCACAACACCTCCCCTTCATCTCTCTGTGTCTTTTGACTGTATGTCCCTCCAGGTAGGGATTGTCTCTCTTTGTTGTGTTTTTTAAAGTACCCAGCACAATGGGGCTCTGTGACGGGGTGTATCAGTCCTGCGCTGGTGCAGCAGGGGTTAATCCTTCTCTCTGGGCTGAGGAGGCCCCGCCCCCTCAGCTCTGCTGGGCATGTTCCAGATGGAGACAGGATATAAAAGGCAGCAGAGCAGCTCAGTCTGGGCTGACTGCTGGTGAGGAAGGAGGTGTGCTGTTGATTCCTGGGAGAGGACCACCTGCACTCCAGGTTGAAGATGGACACTGACACATAGGCTCAGAATGCTGCAGAGAGGGGAGAGACCTTGGAGATCTGGAGACAGCAAACTGCAGAGAATTGGGTAGGAAGTGACCCAGGGAAACGTTGCAGGGAAGCAGTTGTAGAACCATAGACAGGCTTGGCGTGTTTTGGTAGGAGCCCTGCTGAGCGGGTGGCGGGCCACCCCGCCACCAACAGGGCCCTGGGTTAGGACCTGCTAGAGAGGGTGGGATAGGGGGACCCAAGCCTGGAGTGGTGGCCCAGCTCACAAGTACTACTGACTCTGGCTGCTAGGTCGCACTACCCTGATAATAGGGTTACCAGGCATCTGTTTTTTTACTGTGTTTTCCCCAAGGATTTCTCTAATGTATGTTCAAGAAACAACCATAAATGTGATAAGTCAACTTCATGATACAGTGTTAAAGAGTGTGACCTCAAACACATTCTCTTGCTCTTTAAAGTCAGATCACTCTACCAACAGCCATAACCCTAGTGAGTAAATAGCGCCCTTCATCATCCTCTGTGCCATCTGTTACTGTTGGATCCTTGTAATTAAAAGTAGAGCCAATGGTGGATCATTTAAAAAGATTTATTTGTACTGTAATTAGTTGTTATAGAACTTTTTTTTTTTTTTGGTGAGGGGGTCAGTTTAGGCAGAGTTCTGAAAATTTAAACCTGAATGTTTTAAAAGTTGCTATTTTGGAGGGAAATGTCTACAAAATTATCCAGCTGTGGTGTTTTAACAGAAGAACAGCGGAGAACATTTGTGAAAGTTCAAACTGTGGGATAGAAACTTCAAAATGTATATAATTTTCTACTAATTTCTAAGCATCATGAAATGAAAAATAGCCTCTGGGTGTATCTAAAATGGAAGTTATTAACTGAAGAGCTGGCCTTGCATTTCGATCTAGAAATTCCAAAGACATGCACATTTCACCATGCATTTATAGGGAATGTATTTATTGGTCCTGTGAAATACTTTGGAAGATGGGAGAAGTTGGGAAATGCAGATGTGGGGGAAGAAGAAGAAAGTTGGGTGGAAGGCATTATGATACCTACAGCTGCCCCACCACTATTTTTGGACATCAGCCACCATTGTTGCCAGGGAATTTATATTGATATTCAACCTTAATTTTCCCTTTAGTAATTTCTATTACTCCCAGTTATACCTCAGTGTATGACAGTAAATTCCCCTTTCCTTTGTGTTTACACCCTTCAACTGTGTCTAGCCTCTTATCATGTTGTCCCCCTTTAGTCATCAGGAAACTGAACAATGTATTTAGGTCTTAAGTCAATTCCCCTCCAGCCCTCCAAGTTAATTTCTGAATGAATGCCTATCACTTTAATAGCCTCTTTCTGATAATGGGGTGCCCAGCATTGAGTTCAATATTCCAGGTGTAGTCCTACATTCCTGCCTAGTCCCATGACATGACGACTCTTTGTATGCCGCCCAGAAATGAGTTGGCCCTTTTTGCGTCCATACTACTGTGAACACACACCGAAAATAAATGGGGAGAAAAAGGTGTGAAATATTTTGCACCAGCTTCACCCATCCCTAATCATGCACATTTCTTTACAGTCTTTTGAACAGTTTTCAATGGACATGAAAACGAGAGCTGAGGGCAGGACGACAATTCCGTTTCATGGCAACCTGTGAGGTTTCAAAATTTGTCTTCATTCCTCATCAGAAGAAAACCAAAACCTTTGCAAAGTTACATGAAAACAGAATTGCACGTGTTCTCCACAGCCTGGTAGCTAGGGTTCTGGCATGTGGGTGACCCAGGTTCAAGTGTCTGATCAGAGCAAAGTCTTTCATCCCAGATCACTCTGAATCAGGCAGAGAAGGAACTTGAATCTGGGTGGCCCACATCCCAGGCCAGTGCCCCGACTTCTCTCTCTCTTTCTGAGCCCAGAACACACACACACAAAAAAACTTTCTGGCAAACTCTGAATCAAAACTGAAATGTCTCCGCAAAACATTTCTGCTTCAATGAAACAGCATGATTTTGACAAAATGTATGGTTCTGACCAGTTTTAGTGAAAACCCTCTTATCTGGCCTTGCCCTCACAAACACTGCAGGACTCTAAATGCACAGTTCATACAATGGGGCTTCTATAGGGTGGGAGGGAAGGGAGGTGATACCACTTTGCTCACTCTTTCCTTTCCTAATATATTTAAGGTGATTTGAAAGGTTCCCATTCATTTAATCCCTTCCAGAGCAAATCTTAGAGGATGTGATTTGTTCTGTTATTATTGTAAACTTAATGACAAAATTATTTTCAACCTTAGATAGCACAGCATAAATTGTTTAATAAATGACACACACACAAGTGCTGGTAAGAGACTGATCATTATTGTTTGACCCTTTCATCATATTTGAAACTTCAGTCCTTACATAGGGGGTGGTAAAGGAAACTGCTACAACCAGACAGACAAATAGGCTTCCACACAGCTTGCATTTCAGCTTTGTCTCACTTGTTTACCATACTCCTGAGGGCATTCTGCACCAAAAAAATTAAAAATTCTGCACACAGTATTTTAAATTTCTGCCAATTTTATTTGTCAAATTAATGTGAAGGTTCCAGCATGGCATTGGGGAGCACAGGCCACTGGCTACACAGAAGTGGGAGATGTCTGTGCAGTTGCCCCCAGGACATGGACTCAGCGGTGAGGCTGCACCCAACTCTGATACAGTGCAATAACCGGGCCTGCCTCAGAAACACCGAGGGTCCTGCCCCTCCATGCCAGGTGCACCAGGGGTGGGCAGGCAGGCTCAGCCAGGCAGGATCCAAGTGTGGAGGGGTTTAGTGTGGGGGGATCCAGATATGGGTTGAGAGGGGTCTGTGTGGAGCAATCTAGGTGCAGGCAGCTCAGTGGGGGGTCATGGTGCAGGGGGGATCTGGATGCACAGGGGCTTGTTGGGGGGAGGGGGTTCTGGGTGCAACGGTCATGGGACTCTGCAGGAAGGTTCAGCTGAAGGTGATTGGGGCTCAGCAGGGGGGTCTATGTGGGGGGGGATGGAGTTCAGCAGGGGGGGTCTGGGTGGGGATCCAGGTGCAGCTGGTTGGGGCTCAGTGGGGTGGGGATCCAGGTGGCTCATTGGGATAGTTCAGGTACAGGGGAAGTGGGGTTCATTGGGGGGGTTCTGAGTGCGGGAGGGTCTTGGTATGAGGGGGTCTGGATGCACGGGGGGTGGGTGGATGGGGGAGCAGTCCCTGTACAGGGATCCCTCCCCCTGAAGCTGAGGAGTGATGAGTGCAGGAAGCAGAGGGTTTGTTTGGAGAGCTTCCTGCAGTTGGAGGGAGAAATCTGGGGGTGGGTCTGACCCGGCCCCAGATGCCATGCAGGGGAAGAGGAAGTCCCGTCCTCTCCAGGCAAGCTGGGACTAGCAGCTGAGCCTGTCACAGGGGAGAAGTCACCAGCTGGTTCTTCCCCAGTCCCACCCCCTACCACACAGTGATTTACCTCTCTGCTGGCTGCCCTGGGCACCTGAAACATACTTCTGGGGAGGGTTGCATGACCGCTCATGTGGCTTCCATTTGCTTCCCTGTCAGAAAATCATTTTTCTGCAGGGAAGCATAGAAATCTGCGGGGGACATAAATTCTGCGCATGCACAGTGGCACAGAATTCCTCCAGGAGTATTACCAGGAACCAGAGCCTGCCGGGAACTCCATATAGCACAGAGCCATCTAGTGGCTGAATAGTATACTGCGGACCCTGACAGGAGTTAGCATTACAAAGGTTAGTACCCTGCATCATATGATGTGAGTTAGTATCCACGGTCTATTGGGTGATGTTACAAATTCAGTTACTATTTATTAGCATCACTCTAATTTTCATTTAAAACAGAAACATTTTTTTACCTATTTTTACTCACCTGAGATAGATCATGAAGTCCATACTTACCTTTTATTCATGCAAAATACTACTGACCTCAATGAGTGTCTTCCTTGAGATCAGACTAAATAAAGGAATTCAGGATTTGACCCCTGCTGTTGTTTTTAAAACAATTGCTTTTGCAGAGATGTTTCTTCCCAGCCTCCTCTTTGGAAAATAACAAAATATACATGGGACACATTATCTCTCTCTACCAGGAGGCACTGCCTAATTATGATGGGAAATATAACATTATCTTTTAACTTAACATTTATTAAGCTATTTGCTTTAGAAATGGTGGTGGTCTGATGGGTTTTCAGACAGTAAACTGTACTGCCTGAAACTGCACACAATTTAGGAACTGCCAAATCCAATTCTGAAGCTGAGGAGGCGCGTTGTGATGTTTTGGCACTGCTTAAATATTCACTCATTTGCCTGCCCCGTCTGTGGGAAATATGCTAATAGCTTATTGCTGTAGCCTTTGAACTTTCAGGGCAGGTGAGGACCAGAACGCCACAGCAGTGATGCCAGTGGTCTTGATTATAGTTGATAGATGCAAATTGTTTCGGCTTCGATATTTTTGTTTGATCTGCAATGTATTACTATTTTTTTTTTTTGAAGGATACAATAGAATGAACTCCTGCTTCAAAAGCTCATCAAAACGGGAGTAGTGAGGTGGGATAATGTCATCATCAGCACCGCCAGGAGTGAGCGTGGAGTGTAGGCTTTGTATTACAAACATGGAGTCAAATGACAGACCATACTTGTCAGATTTACGGTCCAACTGCTAGGCCAAAGCTCTTCAGATACACCTTAGATAAACAGGCAAGCCTCGGGATGCTTATCCAGGCCTTCCTAGAGTACAATGGGAACATGAGTCACCTGAACTACAACTCCTAGGAAATGCTACAGCATTTCCAAGTTGAAATTTTATGGGTTTCAGACAAAATTTGGTGGGGTTTGGCCATAATTTGTTGATCTTCAAATTTCCTCTGAAAAACTGAAATTTTCTGCAGAAAAAACTCTTTTTCAACTAGTTCTGCTAACAAGCGGAGGCTGTTACTGGAATAGGTAAGAAGCAAGTTCCAAAAAAAAAAAGATCTAGTGGAGAAGATCTGACAGCCGCCCTTTCTCTTATACCATGGGGGCTTCAGCTCAGATTCCTCTGTTAAATGCAGGTCTGGCAGTATGTCACGGGGACCAAGGTGGTCATTAGGTATGTACTATAGATGTAGATACTTTGGGGGGAGAGAGAGAGAGGTAATATTCCTGAGCCATAGAATCCCAGAAAAGTAAATGTTTTTTCACTAGGGAAGCTAGAGATATGTTGTGCTCAATAGGATGTAATGAAGTTGGAAGCTATTCACTTTCTTCTGCAAAATGTCTTGCCTTTTCATTTTCTTTTATGTCGATAATTCACTGGTCCTCATCCCATAACAGTTCCTAATTAGCTCCTAATTTAAAATTGAAATGAGGCAGGAGAAACCAAGGGAAGCAGATGAATGTCACTCGCCTCTAGCACAATCTAGGGGTTTCTCCACTAAAAAGATAAATAGAGGAGTCTGATCTAGCTCTCATCAAAGTTGGATTCTTTCCACTGACTTCCAGGGGAGCTGGCTCAGGCCATGAATCTGGATGTAGGACACCCTTCCTCTCTTGGTTCCACTTTGCCTTTGTATTCTCATTTCCCGCCTTCATCAGGTTATTCAGCCCCTCCCTGTCGCTCCTTCTTTCTCAGCGGCTGAGTAGCTTTTCTAGATGGAGCACTCTCAATGGCAGTAGCAGGAGGTGTTGTCTCTGGTAGGATGGATTTTCTGTCTTTTTCCCCCCTTGTGTCTCCATGTGTGATACAGGGAAGGGTAAGATGTATTCTGTTCCATTGACCTTTCACATCAGGAGTTCCTTCCGAGTTAGCCTTTGTGCAAAGTGGAAGTTAAGAAATCTCTTTTGTGCTAAATCCAGTGAATACTGTAGCTAGGTAAATTTCTGTATAACAACTTCAATATGCCCTTTCTTGGATCAATGGCGACCTTTGTCCTAGAACCACAGGATGCTGGTACCTTTTAATAAGAGCTGGTGTCCTTATGGTAGGATGGGATGAGGATGCTCTGTCTCCATGTCATCTTATGGAACACACAGTACAGAAGGGAACTACCTTGGAGGGGGAAATGCAGGAGACGTTTATGCTCTTCTTATTAATTATTTAGCCCTGTTGGTCTGTGCATCCGTTACTGACACTTTGCATTGTCAATACCAGCCTGTAACACCGGGTTGCATATGACAAGGTAATTTTTCTGCAGCTGCAAGTCCTGTCAGTGAAAGGATCAAAGTCTCCTGAGGAGAAAGGGGTGCACTTTAAATCTGTCAGATGCAATCAAACTAAGCTTGCTTAGATCATACAGATTTTTCCTTTAAAATAAAGCGTGAAGATGAACTTTTGGGGGAAAAGAAGAGAAACACTTTCTGCTGAGCTTTTTTCCCCTCTCACTCTTTAATAAGATGGTGAAGGGAAGTGCACCAAAAAAATTGCTTGGTTGAGCTAAAGCTAACTACCAAACGTTTGTATGTGTGTTAGCAACTGCCTCTGGAATTCTGCACCGAGAAGGAGCGATTCTAGGGCAGATTTTGGTATCATGGCATTGATATCATGTAGCTGCATTAAAATATTTTGTACTCTTTTACTACCACAATATCTAAGTAGGTGCACAATTCTAAAGGTCAACATTTATCGTGGTCATCACACCAAGCTCTTATATAATATTATTCATCAGTAGACATCAAAGAGGGGTACTGTTATCTTCCCTTTTACAGATGGGGAAACTGAGGCACAGAGCAGTGATGTGACTTTCCCAAGGTCCCCCAGCAGGCCAGGGGCAGAGCCAGGACTAGGAACCAGGTTTCCTGAGTCCCGATGCAATGCTGTAGGCATTAGGGCACCCATGAAAATGTTCTTTCGTCTTCTGCGTATAGTCACAAAGGGCTAGATTGGGGTGACTACCCAACACAACTCTGCGTAAGAGGCAGCATGAAAACTGCCCCACCCTAGTGGGAACTCTGGGCAGCATTGTGACTTTGACGTGTGGGGAGGTGCGACTTTCTTCCACATTCACATGAGGCCAACTTTGTTGCCTGGGGACTAGGAGGTGGAGCCATGACTTAGTTACTCCTCAGTCTCTGTTCGGGAGCATGCAGCGCATGCTGACCTGGGCTGTCCGAATGCAGCCAGGTAAGGGGTAGTTTTACTCCCCCATACTGTCCTGGGTGGACTGCCTAGAGACAATCTAGCGCTAAAGAAAGTTTCATTTTGGGGGTGGGGGAGCTGTGCTCCCATATGTTCCCTATCAGTTTGTGTCCTGCGCCAGAGACTTGAGATTTAAAAGGGACTGGCAGCGTAATGTTAGCCAAGAGGTTAAATATGGCATGTCCCACTGAGCGAGTCACAGAATCTGAGCCAGGGGTTGTCCAGGCAGACAAGCTGACACAAGGAGAGGCTCTGTGGAGGAGTCTATCGGAAGTTGGACCAATCAGGGTCCCCAAGTGGAAGATGATTAGACACCTGCTAAGCTAGATGGGCATACAGTCTGTTCATTGTTTTCAGATCTGTTTTCTCTTAAGTGCTTTCGTCCTAAATAAATGATACGTTGCTTTGAGAAGGCTGCCTGGTCACTGGTTACACTGTCACTGCGCCCAGAGGGAACAGAACTGCAGGTATTGAATGTAAGTCAGACCCGCTGAACTAAATCACAGTTGATACAGAGGGGCTGTAACCCAGGGCCCACTCTAAGAGTGGGAGAATCCCAAGAAAGGTGATACCATTTGGCCTCAGACCTAGGGGGAGTGCAGTGAAAGAGACCAGGAGGGCTCAAGTTGCAGTGGGGGAGGTTTAAGTTGGATATTAGGAAAAACTTTTTCACTGGGGGGTGGTGAAGCCTGGCTGGGATGATTTAGTTGGGGATTGGTCCTGCTCTGAGCAGGGCATTGAACTAGATGACCTCCTGAGGTCCCTTCCAACCCTGATATTCTATGATCAGCAGTGCTGTTAGCCCCGTAACTGTGACAGTAGTCACACAGAATACAGTATCTACAAGGCAGAAAATAAGTTTCCATCTCCCTTTTCCCCTCTGCCTAGCTCATAGTCTTCACCAAGACAATATCCCTGCCATTACTATAGAGGAGAATTAATTTTCGAGATGTGTGGCAAGCGAGTTTCCATTGTAAGCAGACTATCTGCAGCTATAATTGAAATACCTTTTTGTGTGTATGTAAATAATTCATCTGCGACACTTCCAAAATCAGATATTCGCTACTGAGATGTTCGAAGACAAAAGCAGACACAGTGACCTTTGAGACCAAGCATGACTCAGGGTGACGCTGTTTGACACAATGCGCCATAATACAATGCAGATTTGCCCACCACATACAATAAATCAAACTTGGCTTTGCTGTCCCCGGTATTTGCCAACTAACAGATACTCTGATTGTCCTCTCAGTTGCTTGGGTTCATCTGCAGTACTCTGAGATGTGCCAGACTGAGTTCATTTGTGCCACCTTTCCATGCTAGTGTTTGCATAAGGCACAACCACCACCCAAAGGAGTAGGAAACAGAAACAATGGCTGCAACCGCTTGAAGGGGAAAGCGTCATGGTGATATCACTCAGCAAGCTGCCTCAGCACTATAGAGTAGTACCACCTGCGGCATCAGCATCACGCTGTGTCACCACCATCCTTAGTGACAAGATGGACTGTCATCAGTTAATTTACCTGATGATCAGATCTGCCCACTGTTCAGCTCCTTCCACCTTTCAAGTGTATTCTTAATAGTCAGCTTTCAAGTAGCACATTTTATAAATCAAACTGCCGGCAGCTCCCCTTCACACTGACCAAAATAATGGACCTAACTTGCCTTTTCCTGCATCTGTCATCGGTCTGCCTAGGAAATCAGAAGTTAATAATTTTCTTTGCCTCCCTGACAGAATGAAGAGTAGAATCATCAACATCTCGTTCCATAAAAGACTCCAAAACTCTGATTGGTGGTGATCCTTGTCTTTTCCCATTGCATTTTATAAATTAGCATAGAACAGTAAATTGAATTCTCCTTCCTGTCCATGGGGTTTTGGGCTTGGCATTCCTTATACCGTCAAAGCTGATAATTAACAATTTGAGATGGAAAGAAGCTACAAGGCACATCTAGCTCTATCCCCTGTCAGAGAGAAAGATATTTGAAGACGGCATTATGTAGAACAGCTTGGAACTCCTTAACATAATGCACAAAAAATGTTTCTAAGAAATATTGCTAGACCACATTCTAGGGTATTATTTAGGGCTACAACTCACTGTACAGTAGCATATGTTCATGTATTAAGAGTTGAACTAAAATATTTGGTGTGGGATTTTTCCAGCCCTTAAGTGACTTGGGAGCACTGAAAGTCAACAGGACCTGTACTTCTAATTCACTTAAGGGCTTTAGAAAATCCCACTCCCCGAGCAAAAAATGTCAAACCTGGCTGCCTAAAATTCATATTTAGGCATCTAAATGAGTGGCATGATTTTCAGACACACTGAGCTACTGTGGCCTACACTGGATCAAACTGAATTTAGGTGCCTGAGAGGGATTTTAATTGTTTAGGATCCTTTGGATTTCCTGGCAAAACAAGACTTGCACCTTCATTGGAGACAGGGTATATGGTCCTCAAAGTCAATAAATCCTCCCATTGTCTTTCAAGTGTATGCTGGGATGTTTCTTATCTAGGAGCCATTATCTTCTCCTTGGCACAGCCCCATTGAATTCAAGCATTATGGGTGTATAATAAACATTCCCTTACCCCAATATAAGTTACATGATCTATCTCACTAACTACGTTACATATCAGTATTCTTAGATTATTACATAGCAGCTCCAAGTCTGTCACAAATACTACATTTAAAAACAATGTTATGGAGAGCCACCACCAATGTTGACACAGAGGTCAAATTACATGGAATTAGCTAGCAAATACACAGCATTTCTTATTTTCTTCTTATTACTCCTCATTGAGCATCTCACTGCTATTACAAGGGAGAGAAAGAGAGCATTAGAGCACGGAAAGCATGTAGAATACTAATGCTGAATTCTAGGACAGCACATCCTTTATTATGGTAACTCACAGCCACTCAACTCCCTGGAGTTCTGCTGTCTGTTGTGATACGGGGATGCCTCCGGGGTCTGAGTTCAAGTCCAAAGCCCCCATCCTTCAAAGATGTATGCATGTGCTTAACTTTACGCATTGTGCATAGTCCCATTGACTTCAAGAAATTAATTGGGCAGGAAATGATTTCACATTCAGAACTTTTGAAATGCGTTGCTAATTATAGGCTAAATTTAGCCCTCAGATACCCATGCACTATCTCAGTGACTTCTGTAGGGGGCGAACATAGACTCCCACTGTATATATCTCTTGGCATTTTTGCTTATCATGACCATGATTCACCCAGGTCCATTGAAGTCAATGGAAAGACATCCATTGTCTCCAGTGGGCTTTGGCTTAGTCCCCCAGTACTTCATGCTCCCCATCACGCTAGCTTTTCCTTTATAGAAGGTCTTTTCATTGGATTCTTGAATATTTCTACACGTGCCACATAAAAGATTTTTAAGTGCAGAAGGCCCAGTGGAGTGCGGGTTGGGTGCGGGATGGACACAGCACTCTGAGAACAGCCTCATGGATCCTGGTGTATTTTTGCTCATGCCTGCAGTAGTGTTTACTTTACAGCACGGAGTATTTATTGGTGCCATCACACTGTTTGCTGCCACAAGTGTGCATATACCACGGAACCCTGCCCTCTATCAGTTCCCACAGTCTGGGCTTGGAAACGTAATGAGCTCCCAATTTCTTCCCAGCCTCTAGCTGAAACTTGGCTGCTCTGGTGAGGAGCCAGGACACAGCCAGGAGAGAGGAGAATGTGAGCCAGAGAGTGGAAGAGCCAGCAGGTGCCAGAGCCAGCGATTAGGAAAGGCAAGCTGGAAATGCCAGCAGCCAGGAGAGCTGACGATGCCAGGAGACAAAATTACTATTCTTATTATATCCAAAGTATAGTCATTCTTTATTTTGCATCAAAAGCTTCCCTTAAAGTTCTCATTCGTCTTGTTAGTGGCACGTCAGTTTTTCCAGCTTAATCAGGGCTTCCAACTGAAATGAGTGCAAAATTGTGCCTTGCATTTAAAACCAGGGAATGCAATGTCAGGCCAGATTCTCTTGTCCAGACAAACTGTGTTTGCAGCAGGACAGGGGCTCAAGAAGCTAGTTGGTCTTATACAACCTTTGCAAGCCCTAGATCTTGCCCTGGCATACGTTTGAGTAGCCTAATAGGCATCCTGCTGCCCTCAGCCCCAAGAGGCCGTCCTGCCAGTCAGGGATCAGTCTGACAGTAGTGGTTCCACTGTTATATATATATTCTTGGGCCAAGGGTTGGGAGGGGAATGGCAAAAGAGCCTCTACAGCAGCCTGAAACCTCTAAGCAATTCCTCTTATGCTAGGTAGCCAGATAAGCTGGTGTTCTGACTACTTTGCAGTGCTGGAATGAACAAAACAGCTCGAAGGGAAGACCAGAATCTAGCCCACTGTGTCCTGTATCCTTACAGAAGTTGCTGGGGAGGCATGATTTGAGATGAGGGATATGGTTTGGTGAGATGAGAAGTACAAGAACAAGGTAAAGAAGGCCACATGCAGCTGTTCAGATAGTTCTGTGTTGTCAGAGAAAAACAGAGTTCTCACTCTCAGGTTGGGTGCAGCAAGTTCTCACACAGTTCTTTCCCACTCCCCTTCACATCCCCGTCCATTCTTTCTCTACTTCCACACTCCCCTGGTGCTAAAACCCGGGATCGAACCAGTGACCTTTCTCTAACTACAAGGTCGCAACAACTTCTCACACAGTTCTTTCCCACTCCCCTTCACATCCCCATCCATTCTTTCTCTACTTCCACAGTGTCCAGGATGTATGTATACCAAGGTGCACGGGGGTTGTGTACGGACCTAGAACTTCAAACAAAACTTTAACTTTGGAAAATGTTAACGGTTCAACAATATTTTTGCCTTCAAGATATCAAAGAAATGAAAAGTTAAGGATGCCTCAGGTAGTGATTGAACACAGGGCTGTCTGAAAGTTTGCATAAAATTGAGAACATGGGCAAAATTCTGGCTCTACCACTCACTACGCCAAGCCCAAACCAGGCTTGCAGAATGGTCCCCCTCACTGACTGCCTTTACTTAACTCCACTCCTGTGCCCCTTGCAATCCTCATCATCTCCTGCCCCCACTAGTACACGAGCTCCCCCATTTGTATCTTAGATCTCTAAAGGGAAGGACCCATACCATCTTCCTGGGCACTGGCAGGGCCCTCCCTTGGTTTTCTAGGTGTGCCAGCTGGCTGCTTTGCCTTCAGCATGGTCTTTTGGCACCTGGCACAGGCCTGTGTCCATAATCTATACAAGGTCTTTGAGGATGGAGACTAGAGTACCTTGTCCCCTCACGTCTCCCAGTAGGGCAGCAAGAGCAGAGAAACGCTCTTTTCCCCACTGCCAAGTGCTGGTGATATTGAGTTGGCAACACAGATGCCCTATTATCTTCAGGGATTCCCTAGCAACCCCCAGGAACTCTCAGCACAGTAGGGAACAGAAGCATCATCTGTAGGATATGATCACATGGAACCCAGGGGCATCTTTGGTGACAATACTAGGAATTATGGCCTTACTGCAGAAGAAGTAACTCCCCTGTCCATTTCCGTATGGCCTTGAACTGTAGGGAGTAGGTGAATCCTGCCGCCTGTCATCCAAAAACCATGATGGCAGTAGTGGCCATCCCATACCCCGGAAGTCCTAGTGGAGTTAGAAGCCCTTTTCGAATAGGGTCCTTGTCAAAGGCCCTCTGTCCCAGAGTGAGTTTCACCCTACACCGTAGTGAAAATACAAACCAGAGGTGTTGTTTTAATGCACAGTTCACCCCTGTTCTCTTTTCTTAAATGAAAACAGTATCTGCCTTGCTTGCACGGAACCACTTTCTTTCCAACACTCACCTCATTGGGGAGCCACGGTTCCTGGTTTTGCTTTTTTCCCCCCCTCTCATTTTGAGAACATTTCTTCTAGCCTACTGTATTATTCTAGTCCTTCCTCTGAGTCTAAAAAGGGCGTTTCCCACATGCCTTCTTTGTTTTGAAGAAAGTCCACTGAGCTCTCGGTATGCAGCCCACTTTCCTTCTGAATCAAGAGACACATTCACAGTCTCAGTGTTGGGTTTTAACGTTCAGCTTAATTCATAAGCTATGTCTACACTTAGAGCCGGGGGGGGGGGGGGGGGATTCCCAGCTTGCGTAGACATGCCCGCACTAACTCTCAGCAGGCTAGCATGCTAAAAATGGTGGCAAGGGCAGCCACTCACAGTGGTATGGGCTAGTTACCTTGGTTATGTATCCAGGGGTCCAGGCAGCTTTGTACTCAGGGCAGCTAGCCCGTGCTGCTGCCCTCACTACCATGGCTACACGACTATTTTTAGCATGCTAGCTCAATGAGAGCGCAGTAATGCAAGTATGTTGATGTGAGATGGGAGCAAATGTGGACGCAGCCTATGAATTCAGGTACCAGAATGCATCAACTTACTGATACCTTGATTTTTTTTTTCTTATTGGTTACTCTTACAGACAAGTTCATAGAATATCAGGGTTGGAAGGGACCTCAGGAGGTCATCTAGTCCAACCCCCTGCTCAAAGCAGGACCCATCCCCAGACAGATTTTTGCCCCAGATCCCTAAATGGCCCCCTCAAGGATTGAACTCACAACCCTGGGTTTAGCAGGTCACTGCTCAAACCACTGAGCTATCCCTCCCCAATCCTGTATCTTTCCTATCCACACTGTGGAACAAGTTTTGTTCTGATACACCAGCGTAAACCTGAAATAACTCCATTTGGCTCAATATGAGTTGTTCCAGCTTTAGACGCCGGTAACTGACCTCAGAATCTGACCCTGCCTGTCTGCTTACAGCAGTCTGCCTCCACAGGTGACACATGAAGGAACACAAAGATTTAAAAAAAAGCAAGTATCATGGGCGTGTAAAAATAAATCTGCAGTAAAATTACACTGATCAAATTACTGGAGGTGAGAGAAATGTCGTAGCCGCTGTGATGTAAGCGCAGCGGCGAGCACTTTTCATTAGAATTCTTTGAGCAATATGGTGACATCCTCCCAAAGGGATCCTGCCTCTCGGAAATGCCACTGCTTGACCCATCTGCTAAAGAACGGAGGAGAATAAGGGCTGCCCTACCGGCCTCAGAAACGCAGCCCATTAATAGAACATAAGTGCTCCTGCAATGGCACTGGATCTCTGGCAGCTGTTTGTTCAATGTTTCATGCTTTTAGCCACATCTGCTCCAAATGAGTGTTAATATTGCAGTGGCATCCACTAAGGATGGGCTCTGTCAGCTTTGCTGAGCATCAGTTTGACCCCAGTGACAACGAAAGAGCAGTTCGTCCCACTGTACCATCAATTTTTTTATCCTTATCCTCTTAGCCTGCCTCTACTCTGCCATAAAACTCTCCCCGTTTCTCCTCTTCCCACCCCCCGCTCCAAAAAAAACCCCCCTAAGACTTTTCTCAAGGAGAAAAATTGCATTTATTTCTAGCACCCTGTCCAGCAATGTCAGATAACAGTTTATTCATCCCTCGGCCCCTGGATGACATTGAAGCATATCAACAGTGACAAAAGTATATTGAATAATTATCTTGAAATTAATACATTATCCCAAACTTAAATAAATGTCATCTGATCAATATATCTTGGAATGGAAAGGGAAGAGAATGTGAAGGGCATCGCTTCATTATTCATTAATTTTAGAGTAATGTAGGCAGATGAAATGGTTATTTCAGAGCACTGCTATTATACTCACTGGCATTTTAAATAACTCCCAAGATTTAACAGTATATATTCCCTTGTCGGAGCAGCTTATAGATGTTAACACTGTGGGTTCCAGATTTCTCTGCCTGACAATGCTAGAAAAGACTAGGGGGATTGCTATTCAGATTGTAGTTGCTGTATTTTTTTTTCTTTTTCAGTTTCTTTTCAAGGATAAAGCTACAGAGACAGTATTTTCATGGTCGGTACACTCTGTGCTGGTGAGAGTCCAGCTACGGCAGCTGGGCAGAAGCACTGAATTCCTAAGAATGGGAGATGACCCCATTTTATCTGTATGTAGAGATCTGGATAGAAACCAAATCACTGGCTGCAATTCTCTTTGCTTAGAGAAAATGGAAGTTATATTATGCCTCCTAGAATCAGCGGCATTGCCTTGGCTTTTGAGAGCATTGATTCCAGGAAACGGAGCATGGGCAACGTTAAGTTATCATAGTTTGTATCACCTACTACCAAGAACAAATTGATGGTAGGAGTAAATATACCTCTGGTGTATAAATACAGTGATGTAAAATGCAGGGATTTCCCCCCCTTTCATTGACCATCTTAAACCACTCAAAAGTGATTACTAGAGGCAGGCAAAAAGTGCACATCTGTAGGATTATGGTTTTAACTGTCCATTACAAAAATCTATGGCCAGATCCTGAGTGGCTGAAAATTAGTATAGCTCCAGGGACTTAACTGATGTACAACAGCTGAAGATCTGCCCAATAAGGCTTACCAAAGATATGTAAGCAAATGTTGAGATTGGATATTCAAGCTATATGTGAGATTTCAGCACTGCATGATGTTTATCAGAGCCCTTGTTTCCTGATTACACAACAAGAAAGGATGTTAGAGAGACAAGGTGGGTGAGCTAATATCTTTTACTGGACCAACTTCTGGCAGTAAAAGACGCACCGTTTCGAGCTATGCAGAGTTCTTCTTCGGGTCATGAAGAAGAGCTCCGCATAGCTCAAAAGCTTGTGTCTTTTACCGACAGAAGTTGGTCCGATAAAAGATATGATGTCACCCACCTTGTCACTCTAATATCCTGGGACCAATGTGGCCACAAGAACACTGCAAACAAGAAAAGATGTGGCACTAATCCAGGTGTATACCTTATGAGTTACCTTCAGTACTGCCCAAGTGTTCAAAAGTCATGAGCCAGGCCACTGCAAAAATCATGAGATTGTTTAAATTCATGATTTTAAAGCCAAACAAACAAAAACATTTTTAATTCTTTTTATTTGCCTGCTGGTTCTTGAGCCATTAGGGTTCACCTTTTTAAGCTTTTCTCTGCAACCATAAGGGCTAGAAACTTTTTTTAAAATGAAAACTGAGATTCTCACCTCGTCACTTGACTTCCAGAGCTGAAAGTTTGAGAAACAACACATCACAAAATTTGTGATAAAATCCTTAGGCTTGGCAACATGAACCCATGCTGCTGATTGAGAAGAAGATTATAACCTGCCTCTAGAGAGCTGGAAGTAATCTTTATTCCAAATATTAAATGAATGGGCCCTCGTTACTACAAGCATCAGCCACTCAGCAAGCCCAGAAAAAAAATGCTTTTATAGGAAAGTTTCTTTTACAAATAAATAAAAACATGTTATAAAACTAACCCTAATGAAGAAAGCTATATTCAGCAACCGCTGTCTATTCTAACAGAAGTTATTGATCTATATTCCACAATACACACAAAAAATTATGTTGAAAGAACATTAAGGTTGCAAAGTCAAGCACTCAAAAGTTAGGCAATGCCAGAATTAATGCTGCCAACCTTAATTTGGCCCTATTTGCGCATAAGCATTAGAACAGTCATTCATGACATGCTCACATACTATTTTTCCACAGGACCTCCATCTCACTCAGTGCAGAGTTTGGACCTTCTCTAGGGATGAAGCAGGGTTGTGTCGTGAAGCAGGCTGTTGTCTTGTAGGAACCCTGCCTCGTTTCTTGCAGAAGTCGGAAGGTGCATCATGAATGAGATGGGACAACAGGGAGAACAAAGATGGTTTGTTGATTAAGGCAGTTGAATGTTGCCCTGGAGCACTAGATTCGGTCCCTGCCTCCATCACACAGATCCTGTGTGATGCTAGTGAAAACACTTAAACACTTTTCACAGGTGGCCACTAATTGTGTTTTTCACTTTCTGGGTGCCCAGCTCAAAACCCTGGGGCCGGACTTGCTGAGCACTCACAGCTGCAACTGAAGTCAATGACAGCTGTGCTTTGAACACAGAAAGTGCTACATAATGCTGTGTCTTCTGAAATAGGCTATTTCTCAAACTAGCCAATCAAAATTAGTGGACATGTTTACCTTACTCTCTCTGTGCCTCAGTTCCTCTTCTACAAAATAGGGCTAACAGCACCCCTTCACCTTAGGCTAGGTCTACACTACGGGGTGGGGCGGTTGACCTAAGATACGCAACTTCAGCTACGCGAATAGCGTAGCTGAAGTTGCGTATTTTAGGTCGACTTACCTGGCTGTGAGGACGGCGGTGAGTCGACCGCTGCCGCTCCCCCGTCGATTCTGCTTCCGCCAGTTGCTGCGGTGGAGTTCCGGAGTCTACGGCAGAGCAATCGGGGATCGATTTTATCGCGTCTACGCTAGACGCGATAAAATCGATCCCCGATAGATTGATCGCTACCCGCTGATCCGGCGGGTAGTGAAGACGTGCCCTTAGAGAGCTGTTGTGAAGGTAAATGAAAGCACTCAGATACTGTAGTGATAAGCACCATGGAAAAGCCAGTGAAACAGTCTGTCTTCAGAGCAGGGTTTGCACATGTGCAATAAATAGAGCCTGGGGGGGCGGGTGTCACACATTGACGAGCGAGGAGAAAACAAAATATTAAATAGCTGCTCACAGTGTGCACCATCCTGCCTGTGCATCGAATGAGGCAGGCGTCCTATGGAAAAAATAGTACGTGAGCATGTAATTAAAGACTGTACCTACCATACTGCAGATGCACAAGAGGGCTGAATTAAGGTTGCAACTTTCATTCTGCCACTGGCTAGCTTCTGAATGTTTGATTTTGCAGCCTTACTGGGCTTTTAACAAAGTTTTTTTTGTCAGTAATAAAATATAATTTGTCAATATGGATTTCCAGCATCAAAGCAGTCAGAAGATGTGTGTATTAATCATAACGGAAGTTTTTAATATTTAGACTATAAATTCATTGGGGATAGGACTGTCTCTTATTACACGTTTACAGTACACATTGGGACCCTGATTGGGGTCTGTAATAAACCACAATAACCAAACAGCCAAGCAACCACGTTAATAGGAATTTATATTTTCTTATGTAATAGAATGTCTGGTCAATATGGTTGCTCTTCCTATTTTAATACTTCAGTAACTTAGCACCACTTAATTTCACTGGGGAACACTTGTAGCTAGTAATCAAACATCATGGCCTAGGTCATCAAGATAACCAGACTTCTGAGTCCTCCATTTCTGAAGGTACAAGGTGTACAAAAATTTCACGCTTTCCTATCTGACACTTTAGAGCACTGGTTCTCAATCAGGGGTACGTGTACCTCTAGGGGTACATTAGGTCTTCCAGGGGGTATATTAACCCATCTAGATATGTGTCTAGTTTTACAATAGGCTCCATAAAAAGCACTAGCGAAGTCAGAACAAACTAAAATTTCATTCAATGACTTGTTTATACTGCTCTATATACTATACACTGAAATGTAAGTACAATATTTATATCCCAATTGATTTATTTTATAATTATATGGTAAAAATGAGAACATAAGCAATTTTTCAATAATACTGACACTTTTGTATTTTTATGTCTGATTTTGTAAGCAAGTAGTTTTTAAGTGAGGTGAAACTTGGGGGTACGCAAGACAAATCAGACTCCTACAAGGGGTACAGTAGTCTGGAAAGGTTGAGAACCACTGCTTTAGATGAAAGAAGGTTTCTTGTTCTACAATCTGAAGTAATACACTAAATGAAGAATGCAAGTCAAAAAATAGGGAAATGAAGAATGTTAAAAGAGTTTCCCTTTTGCAGTATTCAAATTGGACTCATTTTCCAGTTTTTGCTAAATTTTCCACGATCGTTTTATTGACATTTTTATCAACACTTTTATCAAAACCCTAGTTGAAATAGTCCCTTGACCAAAACACATTTTCAGTAAGACAATGAAGTTTTCAGTAAATGAAAAATATCAATAAGGATTTCAGTGCAAATTCTGGTTAAAAAAATGGTAAAAGACGTTGCTAATGTTGACAATTTTTCACAAAATTCTGTGTTTTAGATTTTATAATGAAAATCTTTTCATTTGAAAGAGTTTGACCAACTCTAAGTGTAATGTTTTTATAATTTAACCGCTCTATCCTACAAATCTTACTCCCTGACTCCAGGGAGCTATGTTGATTTGCATTAACTAGGATCTGGCCGTAAGGTTTTCAGAGAACATCAACATTTAACGTACTGCTACCATGCAATCTGGGCTTGATCCTGTGCTCATTAAAGTCAGATGGCAAACGCCCATGCCATGCATGACCAGTAATATAATAATAGCTACCACTATTCATCAGTAGATCTCCAAACACTTTCAAAGGAGGTCAGTAGCATTACCCCCATTTTACAGATGGGGAATGCGAGGCCTAGAGTTGTGAAGTCATCTGCCCGGGGTCACCCAGTTAGGCTAACTGGAAATAGAACCCAGCTGTCCTGAGTCCCAGTCCAGTGCTGCAATCCCTAGGCCAGGGGTGGGTAAACTACGGCCCGGGGGCCGCATCCAGCCCTTCAGGCGATTTAATCCGGCCCTTGAGCTCCCGCTGGGAAGGGGGTTCAAGGGCTTGCCCTGCTCCGCACATGCCGTGGCTCTGAGTGTACCACAGCTCCCGGAAGCAGCAGCACGTCCCCCCTCCGGCTCCTACACATAGGGACAGCCGGGGGCTCCACACATTGCCCCCACCCCAAGCGCCGCCCTCGCAGTTCCCATTGGCCAGGAACCACAGCCAATGGGAGCTGCAGGGGCGGCACCTGCGGACAGGGCAGCATGCAGAGCCTCCTGACCAGAGCCTGCACCTCTGACCCCGTCCCGTGCCCCCACCCCCTGACCCAGGCCTGATCCCCCTCCTGCCCTCTGAACCCCTTGGTCCCAACCCAGAGCACCCTCCTGCACCCCCAACCCCTCTTCCTCAGCCCCATCCCAGAGCCCGCATCCCCAGCTGGAGCCCTCACCTGCCCCCCCGCACCCCAAACCCCTGCCCAAGCCTGGATCCCTCTCCTGCACCCTGAACTCCTCATTTCTGGCTCCACCCCAGAGCCTGCACCCCCAGCTAGAGCCCTCGCCCCCTCTCACACCCCAACCCCCGATTTTCTGAGCATTCATGGCCCACCATACAATTTTCATACCCAGATGTGGCCCTCGGGCCAAGAAGTTTGCCCACCCCTGCCCTAGGCCCTCTTAATTAGGCCTTAATTGGACAGGCAAAGTCTGGCTGTTGCAAGCTGGGTTTTCCTGTAGTATAGTATGCAAGAATAAGTCCAAGTTTAGAGAATAATTTACTTTGTTAGTTTGACATAGTTTAACTCACGGGGCCCTCACGGAAATGAAGCGTCCAATTCCCATGGGATTTCAACAGGATATGGGTGGCGAAGTCCCTTAACTCCTTTGAAAATCCCAGCTTCAGTCTCCCCTCCTGCCCCCTCACAGAATGTCAGTGAGCAGATTGTGATTTCCTCACATTTGCTTGCTATTTAGATTTACTCAACACATTTTGGAAAGTTCTTTTTATTCTCTAGATTGATTGCAAAATTCAAGCTGTGTTGCGATTGCTCACCTAAATCCCATGGAATTCTTTCTGATCCTTGAATGAATGGGCCGAATCCTCAGCTGGGGTAAATTAGCACAGCTCCTGACGATCTGGCCCAATATGTGGCCTTGCCAGAATTTGCTTTTTGTTTATAGATAATTTAGATGGATAATATTGATGTTAATTTTTAAGCATCTTTTTACAAGTTTTACTGAATTAAATTTTCACAGTTGTGGGAAGTTATGGAGGGATGGCAAGTGGGTGTGGGTCAGAATATAATTAGTTATAGTGGACATTTTTCAAAAAATTAAAGCTTTATAACGGCTAAAACACAAATTATCAACATCACATGTCAAAATATACAAACTCTAATAAGTTCTAAAGCAGCATTTTTCTTACTTTGCCTCTAATATTTTTCTGTCAGCTCATGGGTGTATGGTGAAATCCACGTTTACCGACATTTACTGACAAATCACTTACAACTAAATGTAGTTACAACTCTTAGAACAAGGAGCAGGGTTTGAACAAGGGACTGGATTTTGTATGCTGTCATGGAGAGGCAGCCGTGCACCAGAGCATTACACTAACTAACCACAGGGATTGCTTTCTGCAAGCAAACTACCAAACATAGTTCATGTTCTGCATTAGCTGGGCACTCTGAAAAATACTCCAAGAAAGTAGATGCAGGCTGAACTGAGACAGCATCAGTTCAGCAGTGGGTGGGGCTGTCTCCCAGAAATGCAAATGTCAGCATCGCAAACCTGTTTCTTAAATAGGTGAATTTCAATGGTAACACAAATGATTTTATTATTTAGCATTTACACACCCAGATTCCAACCAACTCAAGCCCTATTGTGCTAAATTATGTACAAACATGCAATAAATCTCTGCCCCATGTACCTAATTTCTGAAGTGAAAACTGCATTGTACAATGACTACTGCAAAATTTCTTGTATGTCCACCCTGATGACTCTGGGCCATCTTTTCAGGGCATCTTGTGCACACAATGCAGGCTCTACAATGGGAGCATGACTTTGATGTAAAGGAAGATGATGTTTAGTAGATAATTACACTTTACTCCCTTGACCATCATCTTGTCGGCCATTCCTGCGTCAATGTGGAGTTTGCACTGTCAATAAATTAACAGCTCTGACATGGCCTATACTCCCCTGTGCGAGTATTGTAACCTTTCCCACAGCAGACTCAGTTTTGCTCACAATATGGCTAGTTAGCTCTGTCTTAGTCAATAAACGTGTACATCTGAGTGACATGGCTGTTTGTTCTAGATGCCGGTCTGCAATCTTCACCCCATCATAGAGATTCACAACATCAAATTCTAAGAGAAACAGCAACATGCCATTCAATTGATTCACTTACAATTTTTGCATATTGGTGAGAACATGGATTGTCTCTTTGATTTAGGTCACAATATGTTGTTTAAGGCTAAAACTGGAAAAGCATAACAGTTATCAGGAACAGACATATACAATATATGCTTGCTTTTAATACCTCAACAGCATCTTAGCAAAGTTTGTTTCCTTGGCTTCTTGGAGCCTATCCCATTAACAACAACATCCTAGATCTCAAACACTGTACTTTTGAATGGTACAAATATTCAAATTTCCCCCCTTTTTGATGCCAAGCTGGTCATTTTGCAACAATGACATGAAGAGTAATGTTTCTGAACTGCAAAATGACCCAGAAGAAAATGTATGGATATTTTTTGTATTAAATTGTGCAGCATTTTTTCCTCATTTACTCATGAAATTTTCCAAAATGTGACTATCAAATCTCACACTATTTTTTCTGCACTGTAGCTATGATCCAACAATTTTAAAAAAAATCAGCTTCCCCAGAAGACCAGCAAATAATAATTACAGTGGCAAGTGAAATTCAAAAGGATTTGGAGGTTCAGTTCAGATAATTTGTCTAAATCGTATTCAACTTCTTGGCTCTACAAATGGCATGAGAGCAGGCTCTTCTGTGAAATTTTGGTGCTTTTATTCTTCTGGTTGGGTCAGAACTATATTGAGAGCAGCTGTTCTCACAGTATTTTTCTTCTTCCACATCCTGTCCTGACCAGAATCAGGAAGTACAGAGGTGAATTACATGAAACATAATTTACCAACCTCCTCTCCCTCACATTTTCTGAACCTCAAAAAGGGAGATTTATTTCCACTTACATTTTAATCAAAAGTTAACATTATTCAAATGATTTTGGCCATCCCAAATAATGAACCATTATTTAGTCAAGCAGTATCAATAATAATTATATGAACTTTCAGTGTTTTGAAGACACTTCTCTTTTAAGGATGGAATGGCATGTGGCATGCTCCATGTCACATTTGCTGCTGGGTCCTCACCTACTGCCCCCCATATAGTTGCAGGAGTCTCAACTGCATTGATGTTCTGCACAGTTAAAGTAGATATTAAAACCTCCTTCACCTTGCAACTGGATCGCACAACTTAAACAAATTGCTTTTGAATTGTGCAGCAGCAGAATGAGCATCAGTCCATTAAATAATACCTAATTAGGCCTATGGACTCCAAATTACTTATGTTGCCCAGTCCAGGCAGAGATTTGTGGGTAATGAATTATCCATGATCTCAAGCTAACTACTGCTAACTAGAGCTGAGAGAATAATTTTCAGCAAGAAATTTACTCAACAAATTTAGCTTTTCCCTGTTCATAGTAAATCTGCAAGCACATTTTCTGTGAATGTATATGTTTTCTGAAATTACCGAACAAACTTTTTGGTGTATGTTTCTCCCCCTCTGTGATTGATAGCAAGCAGTTTGCCTCAAGTATTCAGGGCTCAATAGTTGAAATTCAAGCTGTGTTGCTTATGCCTGGTCTAACTGGGGGACGGGGGGAGGGAGAATCGATCTAAGTTACGCAACTTCAGCTACGTGAATAGCATAGCTGAAGTCAACGTACTTAGATCTACTTACCGCGGTGTCTTCACTGCCACATACCTCCCTCCTTGGACATCCTGTTAACTTTGGAGGAGGATGGGGAATGAATCTGATGATCCTTCCTTGAAGAAGGCTATCTATACATATCTGGCCTCAATTACTGTAGTATTTCAGGACCTCACAATCTTTAATTTATTTATCCTCACTACACTCCTGAGAGAAATACCATTATTCCCATTTTATGGATGGGGAACTGAGGCAGAGAAAGACTAAGGCCCAGATCCTCAAAAGGTAGTTAGGGGCCTAACTCTGATTTTTACACCATGAGAGTTAGGTGACTAACTACTGTGGAGGATCTGGGCCCAAGGGACTCAACCAAGGTCACACAGAAAGACTGTGGCAAAGCAGGGAATTGACCCCAAGTCTCCGGCTTGTGTCCTTACCACTGGACCATTCTCTCTCACTTTGGGCTAAAGAAGACTTGAGTCTCATACTGGAAATGTGCGACTTGTATTGGGGCCCACTGAAGCTACAGGAGCATAGGGGACAATCTACTCCAGAAGAGAGGACTCTGGTTTTCCTAGCTGTAATGTAACTGTCTATCTTGAGCAAGATGGAGGTTAGCCCTACCAGGAACCACTAGCTATTCTCTTCCCAGGAAAGGGATATCACCAGCAGGAAAGCCTGAGGTAAACTGAGAAAGATGTAGTGGCTGGTTCTGAGTGCAGGTGTGTGTGTGTGTGTGTGTGTGTGTGTGTGTGTGTGTACACCTAGACTATGGGAATGACATGCAGTAGCTAAGAAGATTGAAAGATGTGCATGTATGTCGCACAAGAGAAAAGGATTCATTTCTCAAGAGAATCGAATGAGGAAAGAGAGGAAAACAATTACATTAAAAAAGCAAAGCAAGGCCTGAAGTGCTAATAAAATCTAGCCTTTCTAAAACATGAAGTAGCTTTAGCCAGCAGTGTTGAAGAGAGCTTGTGTGTCACTAAAGCATGCCAAGCACATCAGCACAGGGAGCCATTTGAACGGGTTTCAAGACAGAATATTGAGTATCGGGGGGGAAGGGGGAATACAATAAACAGCAAACAAAATTAAAAACAACAATAGGCTATGTCCTTTAAATGACTCACACAGCCTCAACTGCAGCTGAAGTACAGTATGTGCGGAGGCAGTAGGCTTTCACTGAGCAGCACATTTTCCTAAAGCACTTTCTAGTCCTAGCCAGTTGCCTAAAAGCTACAGTCAGCGCTCAGAACATCTGTGTTTATTTTGCATGACAAACTTGTTCCTCTGCTTGACAAAACGCACGCTGATTTGGGACTTAGGGTTTGTGGCTCTTCTATAGGGCTGGGCTAGAGCTCGTGCGGCTGGCCATTGTACCGCTATATAATACATATTACATGATTTCATCCATATTTAATGACAAATGTGCTATATTTTTAATCTTTATAGCTTTAGTGTGTGCAAGTGGCTTTAATAATTGGTGCTGTGATGCTGGTTACTTCCCAGAATTACCCTGCAAAATTGCTGGGTTTTTCAGCCCTCAGTTGTGCAGGTTGTAAATTATAGAAGTTGGTTAGTAATAAGCTTGGCACCTTCTCCGTGCTCTTTGGAGATGCCAACCTGTAGCAATAATAAGAGAGAGATGCTGGCAAAAATTCACACTGACGCTTTCATCAGCTGTCTGCATATCCTCTGTGAGCAAATCAGAGACGAGAAGAGTCCAAGGCTATGTCTTCACTACAGGGGGCGGTCGATTTAAGATACGCAAATTCAGCTACGCGAATAGCATAGCTGAATTTGACGTATCACAGCCGACTTACCCCGCTGTAGGGACGGTGGCAAAACGACCTCTGCGGCTTCCTGTCGACGGCGCTTACTCCCACCTTCGCTGGTGGAGTAAGAGCGTCGATTCGGGGATCGATTGTCGCGTCCCGACGGGACGCGATAAATCGATCCCCGAGAGGTCGATTTCTACCCGCCGATTCAGGCGGGTAGTGTAGACCTAGCCCAAGAGATGGTCAGTGTAGGTGTAATGGGGCTGTACGATGTCTTTGAGTCACTCATTACTTTACCTTTGTTGTTCAAGGCCCATTGAGAGTTACAAATTCTAATGGTAATGGTTTTTCTAGCGTTGCAATGTGTAGAGTCATCACTGCAGCTCAGTTTTATGTCCTCACAGCACCGCTGTGCTATTTTGGTGTCTTTAATGAGGTTGTATTGAAAAATCACTCCAAGACGAAACGACAGTGGTGGTTTGTTGAGTAGCATATAATACTTAGGGTGTGTCTATCTGTTAGCCTAATCCCTCTGTGATATTCCAGTATTGCTCCCTCTGGCTCTTGGACAGGCAGTTCCTTTGGAAAGGCCAGAAACTTGGCTGGTCTCATGCAATCTGGTAAATTCCCATGTTCCTACTTTGAGACTGCATTTCTCCATTTCAGTGTCCAGAAAATGTCTCGTGCAAGGCCATTTGTGTAAAAATGGTTTTTTCTGTTAATTTATGATAAATTACAGCCCGTAAATATAATTGAGTTAAATTATCTATTTTAAGGATGGATTCTTATACCTTTACACTGGTTGAAGGGTACCTTATTCAACTGAAGTCAGTGGGACCACTTGTGAAGTAAGGGCTTCTCAGTGTTGTTAAGGGTATCAGAATTGGCACTGGATTATGAGTTATGTGCTGATTCGCTTTAGATTTACACCTGGTAAATTCAAGCAGAAAAGTCTATGGGAGCCTGAAAATGACTGTTGGTTATTATATTTTAATTATTTTTTTACTCAATTTATTAGAAACAATTGAGCAACTTGCCTTCGGGACAGATGTATTGTTTTATATGAAGAGGACATATGTGCTGTCAAATTCCAGATGTCTCAAGACCAAGTTATGCTCTGCCTAATGGCAGAGTGTGGAGAAAACAGATGAGGTTAAGGTGTTCCAAATTAACAGCAGACATTCAGAAATGGTTGATGAGTCAGACAGTAAAACAAGACCTCCTCATCCTACCTAGAGATGAGGTTATAAAGGCATCTGTAAGGCCATCCAAGCAGTAGAATCCTTAATGTCTGTCACTTCATTAGGGAATCCTCAGAGGCATTCCTTTCAGGACTCTATGTCCTCTCTTAACTGTAAGAGTCACAAAGGACACGTACTGTGTATATTAATCAAGATTTAATTTCACCAGAGGCAGGCAGACAGAGCCTGAAAAGGGGAAAACGCTAGAGAAAGAAGTTGCTGAGTTGGGAGTAGGGGTGGTAAATCTATCTTTAAGCTTGTTTTAGGAGAAACAAAACTTATTTCCGTAGCCCTCTTTTATAGAAAGAAAGACCTCATTTGTGAACCATGATGGGATTCAGATTTCCAAGCTCTATTCTGGTGACAAGCTGTATACGGTCGGTGAGATTACTGGGGACATGATACAAGCCACTGCACGGGTGATTGTAGAAACCAATATTTTAAAATGTTAAAATATTAATTTAAACTTCAACACAAATAAAACATTAAGAACTGAAAGTTATTGCCGTTCGATGGCTGTTTGGTTGCCCGCATGTAATAGGCTGGCATCTCGGCCAAGTTTCTGATAGGCAGCTGCCCAAATGCAATTGGCACTGATTTGTTGGTAGTTTCACTAGAAAAAACCAGGGACTTAATGCATCATCTCCACTTGCAGGGGTGGTCCTTCCAGAACCGAGCTGAGGCATATTTTGAGGGCCGCATGAGGTTGAGGAAGCTTTCACAGCAACCCTTTGTACAAGGCTTATTCTGGCTGATAAATGCAGTATTTTGGTCGCTCAGCCTGTCCATTCAGAATGTTTCATGAGCAATAATTACACTTTTAAAAAATAATTAGCATTAGAGAAAATGCCAAATGAAATAGTGCTTTCTTACAATGTATTTTAACCTTATTCATGCAGTAGCAGTAATCAAGGGTATGAGGATTTTAAATACAAAATTCTTATTATGCATAAGCTTGTGCAAAGAGATGCAGAGTGCAGTTCTTCCCAGAACAGCAGAAGAGTTACAGACAACACATTGATTTCATAGGCTTCAAACAGATCCTATTTTTCACCCTTGGAATTATTGGGTGTAGTTCTGTGCTCCTAATGTGGTCTTTACAATATTTGTAGTATTATTATTTACCAGTTATTTTACAGGAGCATCAAAGGGTCTCAAATGAGGGTCAAAGCGCCATTGTGCCTGATGTTGTACAAACAGGAGTCCCCTGTCCCAGAAAGCTTACACACTAGTTGTCTTGTACTACTGCTATCATACTGCCCTGAACTAGGATCGCATCGCAAACCATATGCTAAGCAACGTCAAACTGTGTTGGTACTTGGAGGAACGACCCAGAGTGCTGAAGGAAGTGATGGTGGTGATTCA
This sequence comes from Terrapene triunguis, assembly GCF_002925995.2. Lineage (NCBI taxonomy): Eukaryota > Metazoa > Chordata > Testudines > Emydidae > Terrapene > Terrapene triunguis. Next base: position 1,829,456 of record NW_020664487.1, on the reverse strand, counting down.
GTACATAACATTCTGATTTAGTTCTAGCTCAGAGAAAATGTTGCTCTACAATCTGAATGGGTATTCTGCTGCTGGAGACAGTCTTTAATGGAAAAATCAAGGTTCTGTGCTACTTTTCCCAAAAGAGTAAGTGTATTATTACCCTGGGAAACTAACCATTCCAAACAAGTACGTCATCAATGCACACTATAAGGAACATTTAGTGGTGCATGCAAGAACGTACACCCCAGCTGGTGCACACTAACGCACCGTGTAGACAAGCCCTAAGCAACTTCAGTTCACCTGGGGCTCAGTGTTTATTTTTGGTCGAACACCTAAAGTTTCATGTTAGGTTTCCCCAGTGGGGAAAGTGAGTGAGAACGTTCATTCCTCTCCCAGTGAGGCTGGCTGGCTGATTCTTTCCTTTATAATTTGGGTCTTGAGATACCACGGAACTTGTAACAAACATATTGGCAAACCTGGACCAAGTGTTGGAGTTTGTAATGGAACTGGAAAGCAAGCAAGTTACAAAAGCTTTGGCCAGGCATTATGAAAGGTTTTCACCCTTTTTATATCTGCAGTGTTCTGCTCAAATTCCAATTAGGTAATTACAGTACATTCTGTCTACCTTAAATCCTTCCTACTTTGGATAAGCTAGTCTTTTCCTCTCCCCCAATTATTGTGCTGAACTGTTGTCTGGTACTGCGGAGCACTATCCAGAGATTACCCCCTTCAACCTCTGGAGGTGACTGTATGAACGGATTACTATGTAAAACGTGTAAAGTGCTTTGGGATCCTTCTGGATGAAATATGCGGTGTGAATAGGTCATTATCATGATTCTTTTGGATTGTGTATAAGCCGTGACACTAATCAATTGTGACCTAAATAAAACCTCATAACATTTGACTTTTTTCTTACATACCACTTATTAAATCTGCTTACAGCTCACTGGCATTGGCCATCAGGCAATCAGTTCAAAATAAATGACAGCTACTTAGTTTAATGAGGGAAAACCTAAAGGTTAACTAAAACACCCCTTCTCTAGCACAACAGAGCAATGACCCCAATGCACTGGTAACAAAGCCAGAGTCAGTTGCCTCTTATTAAGAATGTACATACAAGTCTTGTGGTGCAGGCAGCATGTTTTCAAATGCCTTTTGGTTTTTATACAAAGTTAAATTAAGCTGCTTGCTGTATCTAGGTTGATTTAACTATACGACTACGAATCTGTGCCCCCTAGAACTTCATGGCTGTCACTATGCTGCGCATGTCGACCACTTGGTACTTCTCAGACAGGGAGAACAATATAGATCTTCAAGCTCCAAAAGCACACCTCTTCAGCTACAGGAGAATCTGTTAGCCTAGCTGCTAGCAATATAGGGCCTATGACACATGGAGTAGTTCAGTTTCTATCCAGTAGAAAAACTGGAGAGGGGGGAGGGCAGAGAGCCACACGCACGTACACCAATTCATGGCATTACATTTATTACCACTTGGATTTTTTTATCCAGTGTAATTGGTTAAAATTTAGTCACATGACCAAAAGTAGACCTGTGCCTAAGAAGCCAATCATCATAGTTGACAACTATCAATGACACTGAAACCACAGGCCAATAAACATGAACAGCTTCCATGTTTCTCCCACAAGAGGAACCTACCAACTTCCTCCCTCTGCATCTCCTACTGGGGTAAGGAGACTTATGGAGGCCTGAAACAGCTCCACTCGCATGGGGGGGGGGGGGGGGGGGGGGGGGAAGTGGCTCTAAAGTTAGCTGTTTTTCTGTGCTGAAGTCTCTAGTAACCAGAGGTGGACGGGAACCAAAATACCGGATCTAAACACGCCAGACCGTGTTGCCATTCAGAGTTTGAACTCGCATGTGCATTCATGGTTAGTCTCCTTGATAGCTTATAAAGATTTAAAGCCAGACTCCAGATTTGAGCTACGCTCAAACTTTGTGAGGCTCAAATTCAGACTCAGGGCTGAATGTTGCAGCTCAGGGCCCATCTCTATTTTACCCATAGAGACCACAGTGTGCAAAAGTTTCTCTGCAGATATGTTTATATGCTGAAAACCTCCTGCACAGAAAGTATATAGCAACCAAAGAAACTCTTTAAGGACAATAAACAAATACAGACTCTCCCCAGAGGCAGCAGCAGCAAAACTGCCTCGGGTAACAAGGATTCCTTTAATTGTGCATATTTCCTCCAGCTTCCAGCAACATTGCGTCATCTCAAGAACTCTTGCTACCCGGGGCAATATTTTGCTGCTATAGTTCTCTGAGCCAGTCAATATATGTATAATACATTGCTCGGAATATTTACAGTAGCATACAGAAATATCTGACTATTTATTAGCCTGCTAGTAAAGTTTTTGTTGATTTGTTTTTCCCTTTTGAAAGGCCTTTACTCTGGTAATTTAGAAGTAGATTGTAGCACTTGTCATCCCCATCAGTAGGGGTTGATATGGTGCTCAACTGCCAGAAGGACGAGGGAGCTTTGGACGGGATTGTGGCTCAATGAGGCACATTCCATCCCTGACTCCAAGGATGCCAGCACAAGACCACCTGCTGCACCTTCCCTGAGGACTAAATCAATGGGACTACTCACATATGTAGTGTTTACAGGATTGGGATGTAAATTGTTCTTTTGTCTCATTGCTCACTGGGATGACTAGAGGAAAAATATGAGAAATGGGGGGGAAACTATTGAGGGTAAAGAACTGAGTTGTCCAGAAGATGCCAATTCTGTTTTGTGACAATTTTCAAGGTTTCGATATTTTTGTTCCACACTGGAACATTGCAAATGTTTTTGAAAAATGGGAATTTTATCAAAATGGCTGTTTTCAGAACAAAAAGCTCAGATTTTCAATTTGGGCGAGGTCTCTTTCCTTGGTCAGAAATAACCCGAGAAAACCTTCTCGGTGATAACTCAATTGAAACCGATCCATCTCCACGAAACATTTTCATGAAACCATATTTCATTTTGTCAAATGTTCTGACCAGCTCTAGTGAAGAACAAGAAAACTGTGGATACCACGACTAAAGTTTGTTTGTTTTTAAACTCTTTCTTGTGTATGGTATGAAATATGGTGTCCTCAGCAGTGATTTATCTCTAAATCTTATTTCCAAACAGACCTTTGAGTGGACAATTTTCAGCAAATCATTTATATGACAAATTTAGCCTCTCTTTCAACTCCCAAATGATCTGCAAACAGGTATGATCTTTACTAAATGATTTGCTATTTGTAATTCAATTAATTTTATGTGAATAATTTTCAACCAACTGATCATGAATGGTATTTTTTTTTTCATGATTTGCTGTTCATGTATGATTGACCTAAGTCGCATGTATTATCGCTGTTTCCTGGTTGGATTATCCAAACTCTATAAAACAGGAGGAATTCCTAAAGAAATCATTGGGTGTTCTGGGAGAAGGTGGAAAGCATTCTAAGAAGACAATTGTAGAAGGTTTTTCAAATTTTAGGTTTCAGAATGGTAGCCGTGTTAGTCAAATTTTAGGACATTTAAAACCTTCTCATTTGCTCTTTTGTACAAGAATATTTTATCTAAGTGCACTCCAAATTTAATAATACCTGGGTTTCTTCTGAGGGGATAAAAAACAAATAAGTTTTTTGTTGTTAGCAATTTTCTTATGCAACATTGATAAAGTAGCTGTGTTTGCGTGCAGCACTATTTATAAATGGTGCCTGTCACTTATCTTTGTCTATCTTCTGAGCCCCAATTCAGCAAAATGCCTACTTAAGCATGTGTCTAACTTTAAGCATGTAAGAAATCTCATTCCTATACATCAGTGGTTCCCAAACTTGTTCCGCCGCTTGTGCAGGGAAAGCCCCTGGTGGGCCGGGCCGGTTTGTGTACCTGCCGCGTCCGCAGGTTCGGCCGATCGCGGCTCCTAGTGGCCGCGGTTCACTGCTCCAGGCCAATTGGAGCTGCTGGAAGCGGTGGCCAGTACATCCCTCGGCCTGCGCCACTTCCAGCAGCTCCCATTGGCCTGGAGCAGCGAACCACGGCCACTGAAACAAAACAAGAATACATTGATTCCAAATGGAATATCGAAAAATGTCAGCAAAATTGAAATTTTCCTGGTGAAAATTTCCATTTTGTGGAAATTGCATTTTCTATCAAAAACCTGTTTTGATGGAGCACTCCCAACCAGCTTGTACAAGCAGACAGAACAGAGTGATGGTTTGCAAACAGTATGGTAGTGCCTAAGTTTTGGGAGGAGGAGGAGGATTTTAGTGTTGTGGGTGGTTTGTTTTTGTTGTTGTCGTCATCGTCTTGGGGTGGAGTTTTATTCAGAGAGGATTAGATAACAGAAAGACAAAGGCAGGGAGAGCAAATGTAGAAAGGAGAGCTGCTCTGGACTCCTCATTCCTTATAGGATATACTACGTAACATTTTTGTCATATACATGAATTCAATCCGCTTGTCTTCATTTTACCACCTTCCTGTCACCAACGATTCACCAGAGTAATTTACTGAGAGTAATTGCCACAAAATCAATTGTTGGTTATAGATCTACAATTTGTTTTTAAATGGACGCTTCTACAAGCCGAAAAACATCATTCAGATGAATGGTCACAAACAAATAAACAGAGGCATAAACATTGTCAAAACACTATTCTTTGGACTTTGGAAAATGTTCATGCAGTGATCACTGTTATTATTATTTATATTGAGGTAGGACCCAGGAGACCCACTCATGGATCAGGATCCCATTGTGCCAGACGTACATACAAAAAAAATATCTGTCCAGTTGGTCCCTGTCTCCTCCCACCACACACACACACACACACACACACACACACACACATTATGCTCCCATCCTAAATACATCAAACAAGATTCCTGTAATCTTTACAGGAACCTAAAATCTTCTAATCATATTTGTCTAGAGAGTTATATATTGAAGCACCAACTGATGTTCTGGACAACTAGACACAGCATTTTTTTCTAAGCGAACTAACTGTTCTAATGTTCGCTTTACAAACAATCTGTTCCATGTTTGTCAAATAAATTTTACTCCTGATCAAGCCCCACCCTCCAGGGAATTATCTCACTCCTATGAGACGCACTGCATAGTCAGTGCTTGTACAAAGTGTTCCCGAAAGGGAAAATATTTCCTTTTGCATTCTGTTGCTCCTATGCTTTCAACAATGCTGGGTAGGAGAGAGGGAGAGGTAAGTGAGACAGCAAATAAAAGGAAGGACACAGGCAAACAGTTTTTTGGTGGGAAGGGACACAGAGTTCTGAGACAGATCCTTCTAGCCCCCATTCCCTCCCTGCTGCCCCTCCAGCAGTATTCACTCCCCTAGCATAAGAGGTGCCGGTGAAGGATTTCACAGCAAAAACCATCTGCTGTGCCCTCATCCTACTACCCTGTTCCAGTTCTTGGAAGTTTTGCCCAGCCTGCTGAGGGAGAAGATTCAGCACTCAGTCAATAAGAATCTTTTTAATTCCTGTGGAGAACTGAAGTGGAATAGCTGCTGCTGCTGAGATGCGCCTGATTCTCAGAGGCCCAACTGAGCTGCATCTGTCTTGGGGCTGCTTTGGGGAATGGCTGAGGGGATCCCCAGAAAGCACTCGCTAGTTAGCTAAGTTCAGAGAATCCTCTAGGGAAGGAAAGCCCGGGCACTGCACTTTGCTTTGTACAGGACACAAATGCCTGAACTTCAGTGTAAGATCTCTGCGCAGGGCTGTGTGTTGATGGGAAAAACAGTGCTGCCAACCCCAACTGTTCAAAAAGCGTGTGTCAGCTCCCCTCCCGCCAATCATCAAGAAATTGGCTTACTCATGAGATTTTTTAAAAAAGGATCAATTTTGGTTTGTTTTATTGATCCACTGATTTCTGAGCTTCTAGGATGCAGTAAGGTCATATGTTCAAGCTTTCCTTCTCAACCCCCAGGGCTAAAAGTTTTGGGTTTTTTTTTAAACAAAAGCTAAAATTCTCACACCATCACTAGTCTCCAGGAGGTGGGACTTTAAATGAATCCTTAACTATCATGTGACAAAATCAGGAGAGTTCTCAATGGTGGAAGCACTCAGCCAGCTGTACCCTTTTCTCTTAAATTCCTGCAGTTGTTTAGGAAAGTACAGGTCTCAAAACTGCTAGGAAGACATGCATGTTCTATAGGGCTCTTCAATTTCCGTTTTTATTTTTTTTAATTTTTCGCAGGAATTTATCAGTGTTTATTATCGCAAAAACATAAACGGGTGAAAATCAGAGCAAAAAATGATGAATAATTTTTCTGGGTAAATATCGGGGTTTATTTTGGTGGCGGAAAGAAGGGGGGGGAAAGTATTTAGATTAATGCTTTGAATTCCATTCATTAATGCGGTTGGCTGCAGAACGAAAACAGAACTCAAAACACAATGCCACCTCTGAGTTTAAGAAAACAATGCATCTCTAATCCCCAAATAAAATTTGAATAAACAGTTTACTGTTGTAGACTTAGACCCACTAGCCTATAAATATTTACATTTAATAATTGGACCACACCATTTGCAGTGCATACACTCAACTTCATCTTTTTCTCCTTTTTTTTTTTTTTAAACTTTCAAATACTTCCCTGTGTTCTGAAACAGATTTTCATTTTTGTCTCATTTTAGTGTGTCAGCTTGAAATGTGTATTTGGTGGGCATGAGATTCAGCAGTACATTCAGATGCGCATGCTCTTCACAGCTCACAAGTACACCTGTTTGTTTATTGTGTGTATCTTAATCTAGATTAATACATAGCCTGACTTCAACAGGCATCTTTGCATATACCCACAGACTACTGTATTTTTGTAATACAATACATTGCATGAGATGTATGTGTTTTGCTAATGAAACAAATTATTTTTAAATATATATATCTGAATGATACAAAAGTAGAATGAAATTCAGAAAAAAACTGAATACTTATTTTAAACCTGGGAATTTTTCAGTAAAAATCGGTTTAAACTGAAAACAAACAAAGGGGCTTAATGTTCTAGTAAGACCACTAGTGTGTTATTCTGAGGCAGGGGTGGGCAAACTTTTTGGCCCAAGGGCCACATCTGGGTGGGGAAATTGCATGCAGGGCCACGAATGTAGAGTTGGGGCAGGTGGTTGGGTTGCGGGAGGGAGTGCAGGGTGTGAGGGGGGTGCAGTGTATGGGAGGGGGTGCAGTGTGCAGGAAGGGGCTCAGGGCAAGGGGTTGGGGCACAGGAGGGGGTGCGGAGTGTGGGGGGCTCAGGGCAGGGGGTTGGAGTGCGGGGAATGGCAGGGGGTTGAGGTACAGGAGGGGTGCAGCAGGGGGCTCAGGGCAGGGAGTTGGGGTGCGGGGTGCAGGAGGAGTTTGGGGTGCAGGCTCCCTGCCTGCCCTAGCCCTGCACCACTCCTGGAAGCGGCCGGCACCATGTCCCTTTGGCCTCTGGGGGTGGGGGGGCAGAGGGCTCCGTGCGCTGCCCTCGCCTGTGGGTACCCCCAAAGCTCCCATTGGCCGTGTACTTAGCCTGTGCTGATTGAGGGCATCAACAGAGAGGGTGGGGACAGGTGTTTTGCTTGATGGTCTGCCTGAGTCACAAGTACTATTTGACCTGCCCCTCTCCACTGTTTAAAGACTGAGCTGATTAGGCTCCATGTTAGTCTCTTGTTTTGTTAAGTGACCACTGCAGCTGAAATCACTGATAAATCAGGCCTAAGTGCTTAGTCCTGCTGTGGGACAGTGTTTCTGTGGAAGAGACGGCCCAACCTGCACTAGCAGGGAGGTTCCCCCACTGAGAGCTCAGCTGAAATCACGGAGAGCTGGGTGGAACCTCAAGAGACCATCTTGCAGAGGTCACAGAGGCAGGTGGCAGCAGGTGACAGCGCAGGGCCATTGGCAACAGAGCGATGGAGTGAACGGTGGCACAATGAACAACAGTAGCCAGAGCAAACAGTGAGCAGCTGGAGGAACGAGCAAGGTGCCTTCTTGCCCCCGACCTGGGAGGTGAACTCATGTGAAAGCACCTCTGAACTCTGAGTCTCCACTGACCAAAGACAACACCGGTGAGTGTTAATGCGGCTGTTAAGAATGCTGGAGACACAACACAGTTCGTGTGAATAAACATGGCCATGGCATCATACTTTCTATTTAAACAAGAGATACCACACACTACAAACTGGAGGCCAATGTTAAGTGCATTGTCACTTGTTCATCCTTAAGTTGAACACTGGTTCCGAACAAGACCAGCAAATGCTCACTATCTTTCTGCAAGAAACTCAACTGAGTGGCTAGAAGCATGTGGTGCAACAGTGAAAGACTCGACAGTTGAAAAAGTGAAGAACTCTCTCGCCACATTCAAAAAATTTGCATACATGGCTGATGAATGCACCAATGCAAATGGGCAGCAAGTATTAAGTCATTGTGTACATTATCTTGGTGTCAGGGGTAGGCCAGTAGATGCATTTCTAGATGTTCAAGTTATAGAAGACACGTCGGCTGCATCTGTGACAACCCACATCTTAGAAGAGTTAAATGCTTGTCAATTGGACCCCAAACATATGGCTGCTTGTGCATTTGATGGAGCTGCAAACTTCTCTGGAAGACATGGTGGAGTACAAGCTTTGCTCAGAGAAAAGTGTAACCCTAATCTCTCCGATACACACTTCAGAGGCCATCTACTCCAACTAGCACTAGTACGAGCTGCAGACTCTTCAAAAGACATTAAAAATCTATAAATTTAATGTCTTCATTATGTTATTTTTTCAGCAAGAGTCCAAAAAGACTGAATACCTTGGAAAATATAGAAGATAAACTGGGACTGAAGTTCAAATTAGTCCAAGCTGGGAAAACCCTCTGGCTTTCTCATGAGCAATCCTTGGCTGTTGTCTTAAAATTACTCCAGCCATTATTACTGGCTTTGGAAAGTATCTATCAAGACGGGATGGATCTAAGTAGTGAGGCTGGTGGATTACTTTTGCTACTACGTTAAGAGAATACTATTGCCATTCTCTCTCTTGTAAATCTACCGTTGAAACCACTTGGGTCATTAAACAATGCCATCTAGGCATCTGCTACAACAATAGTAGATCTTTGTCCAGCAATAGAAGCTACATTTGAAGCTACATTTGATAGAAGCTATCCATTGAAAAAGTACTGGACAAAGCAAAGACTTCAGTCCAGAAGTTGACGAATGAAGGCATTTATATTGAATCCTTAAGTGAAGAGGACAAGAAGTGTTTGTTAAGACATCTGAAAAAGTACACAGACTTGATTCTTAAAGATCTACAACAGCGACTTCTAGATTCTACTCAACCGCTACATAACTTTTACAGATCCCTGTCCTATAAAACACTGACAGTTGCATGGAGAGAGGCACTACCAGCAATGGGGCTGCCATGTGCTCAGGACAGAATAGAGAATTTGAATACAGAGTGGAATATCATACGATGAATGAATGAAGATTTGACTTCAACTTCTATTTTATCATCACTACTGGCTCGACCAGATCTTTATGCTATGTTTCCTGGGATGAAAGAAATAGGAATTCATCTCTTGCTACTCCAAGTCACAACAGCTACAGTTGAGCATTATTTTTCATCATTGAATAGAATTTTGTGTTCTGAAAGAAGTCACCTTCTGCTTGATCATGTGAATGAACTAATGAGCATATCAATTGAAGGAATGGAAGTTCTGGACACATGAGAAGCCACCAAAGATGAACGCATTGCATTCAAGAAGTTCATTAACAGAGTTGTGCAAAATTATAACAAGAAACCAAGAAGGATGTAGATGTAGTGCTTCATAGAAGGCTTAAGTAGCCAACTTTAATTTGTGTGATGATTTTAAAACATGAGTTAACTCTAATAAAATGGTCATGAAACATTTTCCAGTTTTTACTATGGTGCCATACAGCCCACCATCACCCTCACAGTCTCACCCCTCATCGGCCCTGACCCCCCCCCATAAATTCAAACACCCCCCTAATTTCAATTCCTGGGGAAAATACTGATGAACTGTCCAGGGAAAGGATCAAAACAGGGACAACTACTAGTGCAGAACAGCTACAAAGGCTCAAGCTAAAAGAAATGGGGAAGCAGGACAGGGACAGACAGATTGAACAAGAATGCAAGCATCATGGTCCAGTGGAAAGCATCATGGTCCAGTATCTACTGTGGAAAGCAACACAAAAGTTATAAAGAAAAATGCTCAGCCTATGGCAGGGGTGAAAGTAACTCAGGACACTTACAGGTATGGGGCTGGGGTGGGGCTTTGGGTGGAAGGGGCAGGACTGGGGGTCAGCATCCCCCAGCCAGCACTTCCAGGCTGCCTGACCCATGCCACCCAGGGCTCCCGTGTTGATTTATAGGGCCCTGGGCTCCGGATGCTGCTGCTGTGGTAGCGGCAGTGGCGTCTGAAGCCCCGGGCCCTTTTAAATCGACGGCCCCAGGGCAGTTGCTCCCTTTGTCTCCCCCCCCCCCGGCAGTGGCTGGGGGGGGGGGAGAAAAAGGGGCAGGGATGTTAAAGCGCTGTAGGGTCCTTTGCAGCGGCAGCGCTTTAATGTGGGCTGGGTACAGGCTGGAGTGTGTTCTTACTGGTATGCTGTACCGGCCCATACCGGCTCACTTTCACCCCTAGCCTATGGACAATGGTGCAAGGGGTGTGGGAAACAGAACCATTGTGTGTCCCAACACTGCAACTACACCAGGAAGGAAAAAGCAGCAGTATATGCAGTGATGGAGGATGTAGAGACTTCCATTGAAGAGCAGGATATATGCAGCATGACTTCAGCAGATACAAAGAACCCCAATGTCCCTGCACTGCACAAGAAGAAGGCTGCCAGCCACTCAACTGCCATATTCACAACTATACCATTAAATCAAGGACCAATTCATTGCCAGCTGGATTGCAGAACCATCTGCACTGTAATCTAAGCAACGTTGTTAAGCAGCAATTTTAGACTGAGATAAGCAAAGAGCCGACCGGCTTTTTAAGGTACATTGACAGTGCAGTCACAGATGTGATTTACATCTCTTGTAGATGTACCCATGCTAGTGTACTATAGCTAGCTTGCTCAAAATAGAAGCGAAGACACTAGCTTCAGCATGGGGTGCACATGCCTGATCCCCTCAATTGTCAGAAGAAGAGTCAGAAGAAAATGACGTATACGATCCATACAGAGGACCAGCAAGATGCCACCTAATAGAATGAAGGCAGCAACAGGGTGGAAGTAAATCCCCTGCCAACAAAGATAATGTAAATGAGAAATGGGAGACAGGCCTTCAACTCTTCTGGTCTTTGAACTAAACAGGATGCAATGGACTGGGGTTAAAGGCCAAAGCCCTACAAAGGGCTATGTACTGGTAAACTCTAGCCTCAGTAAGTCATCAGATGCTTGAACAAAAGACACCACCACAACAAAAATTGTTCAATGGAAAGATGTCGCAACCTGCATGGAACTAGGAGGAAGGAGCACAGGTTGCAGGGTAGGAAGAGTTTGGAAGAGGATCCAGGAAGTTAATCTGTGTATACATGGCTAAAATTCTAGCTACTATGACAGCATCTCTGTAAATACACCTCTACCCCGATATAACACGACCCGATATAACACAAGTTCGCATATATCGCAGTAACCCCGGGGCTCCGGCAGCGGGGCTCGGCCGGCACTTTAAAGGGCTCGGAGCTCTGGCCGCTGTAGTCTGTACACAAGCCTGGTCCCTTTAAATCACCATCGGAGCCCTGCCGCTGCTACCCCGAGGCTCCGGCAGCAGGGCTCGGGTGGCAATTTAAAGGGCCCGGGGTTCTGGCCACTTTGAGGAGCCCAGAGCTCTTTAAATCTTTAAATAACGGGATTTCACCTATAACGCGGTAGGGATTTTTGGCTCCCCTAGACAGCGTTATATCGGGGTAGAGGTGTAGTTCTCTTAGTAAAGAGACAGTTTAGTTTTACAAGCATGGGGTTCTCTCATGGTATTACCTAGCATGCAGTTTGTGAAACACTCTCCATGATGCTTGCTGACTCTTCATACTCTTCAGAAGGTTACAGACCATCATCAGGTACAATCATATGGGCATCTGGGCCCTATGAACGGATTTAAAAATTTTATTAAGATGATATTTAAAAAAAAGTGAACAGAGTTTGAGCATAGAAGTTTCTGGTTATCAGGGAATAATGTACAGATTATCAAGGGTGCAAAGTTTGGTTTAAGATCAGGTGGCATAAGGAATACATAATCTGCAGTATCTCCGATTGGGGGTAAAAGGTTGATGGGTCAATTGAGGCATTGAGATATGAGGGTATGAAGTTCATAGAGTGGCTATGTTCGGGTGCAGGGTATAATGAGTGGATATGATGAGGATGGATTGACCCTCATTTGGTGAGATTTAATGTTCAGGGAGTTTCTACTACTCTTAACATAACACACAGGTTGCTCGGGAATGGAGCCAGATCAAAAACCAGGAAGATGAGGTCTGTGGTCAAGAAATGTGACTCTTACATAAAATCTCAGAAGTTCACAAAGTTTCCCTTGAAATCATGTATCAGAGGGGTAGCCGTGTTAGTCTGTATCCACAAAAACAATGAGGAGTCCAGTGGCACCTTAAAGACTAACAGATTTATTTGGGCATAAAGTTTTTGTGGGTTAAAAAAAACCCACTTTTTTAAGAAGTGGGGGTTTTTACCCACGAAAGCTTATGCCCAAATAAATCTGTTAGTCTTTAAGGTACCACCGGACCCCTCATTGTTTTTCTTGAAATCATATTTCTTCTGAACAAGACTCTAAGCTAGTTACTGTTTAGAGCAGTTTGCATGTACAAAAATTCATTAGATTATGGTGTAGCAGGAATGATGCAACTATATTTTTAACATCCTTTTCTTATCACCAAGGGTAACATTGCTTTATCAAGAAATGTAAAGTTGTATTTTTATTGCTATTTTAAAAAATATTCTTACAACATCATACCTATAAAAGGTTCATCACAGACCAAATACCACTCTAACCTTTTAAGCTTCTACAGTAAAAACTGTCTTTTTTATTTATATAAGTTTGGGACAGATACAAATGTAATCATAACCCCCAAGGCAAAATTTTATGGCACTTTTCAGAACTCCTCACTATAAAAACTCCTCAAACCTACAAACATAAATATTTCCAATAAAATTTGTTTAGATCCTGGCCATAAACCATGAATTTCTTTCCTTTTCCCTTTAGCTGATTTTGGAGTTACAGCTGTCCAATTGTTAGAGGCAAACACTGCAAAGCCAGAAGGGTTCATATCAGCAGAAAAGTTTGTCTTCCTGCAGTCATCGAGACGGTGGAACACATTGGACCAAATCTTGATTGTCTAATTCCCATATTTCCATTGATACCAATGGGAACACAGTAGGACTCATGCGAGAAGTCAATCAGTTTGGCCCAGTGAGTTGAAGAACATGTATTTTAGGGCAAAACTGTTGCACATTCCACTTAGGCTATATCTAGACTGCACAGTTAACCTGAGTGATTGGCACCTGGGTCTGAACACCCAGGTTAGCCTAGCTTAGGTGTGAGCATCCTCACTGCAAAGCCCTAGCCATGTTACTGTGCCCTCACGATGTCTGCACTTGCCTCTATGTTTCTGGAGACATATCTCATGATTCTTTGTGCTGAGGAGCTCTAGAATCCCTGTCAATTGCAAGAGAATTTATCTGGCCTTTGTGGCCATATTGTGGGAAGGCATTGGAGGACTATCAGCACGCAAGTGATTTTGTCTCTGTCCTCACTGCAAAGTTAGCGGGTTTCAGGCAAAGTTAAGGAAGAGCATGGTTGTAACCCACACCCCCAGCTGGGTCAGCTAACCTGGGCTTAAATCACCTCCAAACGCTAGTCACAGTTTTAATATGTGGATGGTAGGGTGGCTAAGCGTAAAATCTGGGTAGAAGCCTGGGTGAACTGTGCCATGGGTACATAACCTAAAGGGGAGACAAACCCCAAACATCAGAAAACCAGGAAATGCACATTTTTCTATATATAATACTAGATGCTCTGGATCATTCAACTGTTCTGATTCTCATTTTTGTTCTTCTATTAAAATATCTATAATGTATATAACTTGAAAGACTGACATTTGTTTGGTTTAGGTCAAATATAAATGTAAGGATCAGAAATAATTTTTTTAAGCCAACAAAAAATCTGCATTGCATAAAATTCTTAGCTGTTTATTATACATATAACTTTTATATTAGGTTCAAAATTTATTTCATAGGCCCTGATCCTGAAATAAACAATGCACACAGGCTTAACTTTAAGGGAAGTCAATGGGACTATTCATGTGCTTAAAGTTAAACATAACTGTTTTTGCAGGATCAGGGTTTAGTTGATGAGTGGTAAATAATTATTTCTGTATGAGTCCTATCAGCCTGAACTGATTTGCCTGTATCATTCAGTGGTAGTCTGGAGGTTGGATTTAACCTTGACTCCCAGTGGTCTTTGCTAACAGTACCCAGCTATGTGTTTCTGATTGCAATTAGAAGAAAAGTGTACACAGGAAAAAAGTCTGTTTTCAAAACCTAAAGCAGATACATTTTTTAAAAACTAAAAAACAACTCTCGTTACATTCTGCCAACTGTTCTTAATAAAATTGAAATTTAAAAACAGAACAGTTTAAATTAAATGTAATACTTATTTTAATATACTGCTGATTAATTCCCCCCCCCCCCTAAAATGCAGAACACAACATTATTTTCCACAGAAGCATATTCACTATGAAATATCAGGTGGGTGGAACAAACTAACTGCTTATGAGCTGGTGTGGTTACCTAGGGGCTTGTGTACAAGAACAGTTAGTTTGCAGCAAGCTGGGGTGTGACATGGGAGAAGACTTGTAGCTTTAAAATGGGAGGAGATTAAAACGCACTAACAAACTTGTTAGTACGTCTCCGCAGGATCCACATGGACAGTTAATATGAGATGGGCTAGTGCAGGGTAGATTCACACCCCAGCTTGCTGCACACTCAATATCCGAAGTATCCCATTTGCATCATTTAGATTTTTGTAACCACTGGTTCAAATCCCTGCAGTGTGACTGGAAGCTCTGGGTGCTGAGCACCTCTGAAAATTGCTCTGTGCCTTAGATCAGGGGTCGTCAACCTTTTCCCTGTCTGAGCCCCCACCCCACCCCCATGCTGTAGAAACTCCATGGTCGAGCTGTGCCACAACTGTTTTTCTGCATATAAAAGCCAGGGCCAGCGTTAGGGGGTAGAAAGCAGGGCAACTGCCCAGGGCTCCCATGCCACAGGGGGCATCGAGAAGCTAAGTTGCTCAGGCGTCGGCTTTAGCCCTGGGTGGTGGGCTTGGGGCCCCAGGCTGCTTTGGCTTTTTGCCCTGGGCCCTAGCAAGTCTAACACCAGCCATGTTTGACAGACCCCCTGAAACCTGCTTGTGGCCCCCCAGGGGGCCCCTGGTTGAGAACCACTGCCTTAGATTACCCATTGTAAAATGGATGAGGACATACTTCACTCTCTATGCAACAAGGCTAAAAATACTCCATGGGCAGTGCGGCCTTTCTGGCCCTGCCAGAAAGGCCGCACTGCCCATGGAGTATTTTTAGAGGGCTGTTTCCTTTTCCCATTAAGGGCGCTTCATGCTGGTAGGGGCCTTACAGTAATAGAGAATCAGGCCCATGGTGTTTCCCTTCTCATCATGTAATCTGCGGGTATGTCTACACTACCTGCCGGATCAGTGGGCAATGATCGATCCAGCAGGGGTCGATTTATCGCGTCTAGACGCGATAAATCGACCCCCGAGCGCTCTCCTGTTGACTCTGCCACGAGAGGCACAGGCGGAGTCAACGGGGGAGCGGCAGCCATCGACTCACCGTGGTGAAGACACCATGGTAAGTCGATCTAAGTACGTTGACTTCAGCTATGTTATTCACGTAACTGAAATTGCATAACTTAGATCGATCTCCCCCCCCGCCCCCCCGTGTAGACCAGGCCTGAGCTGCACTGGATTTGACTGTTGATGGTGAGCACAGTCTCACAGATAGACAGGTGCTGGATAGGATTATGATATTGATTCACAAGGTATTTTTCTCCTGTTTATCTTAAAATAGATGAATTGCCTCTCTGCTTCCCATTTGTGTCTTACGTAAGCAGTTGGTTCTCAGCGTATTAGCTGTCTTTAATATGGCCCTGTCTTCTGCTCCATTAGAGGGGGGCCACATTCTTAGATTTGTTAACCGTTCATAAATTCTGCATGGTGGGTATTGTCTAACAGCCTAACCTCTCCCAAGTGCTTATCACTCGTTACCATTTGTGGGGTTTCTTTGTCTTTTTCACATGCTAGCAAAAACTAGATTTAAGAGAAAAGTTTTGGCATCGTTTATTATTAAAGAGTCCTACGCTGGGATTTTCCAAAAAAAACCCGTAAAGGAGGTCAGTGCCCAGAGTCCATTGAAACGTGCATACCAAACTCCCTTAAGCGCCTTTGAAAAACAACTCGGGAAGTCAGCGTAGCAAAGACCCGCATGGACCAAAAGCTCCTCAATTCTCTCTTCTGGATTTTTAACTTAAGACCAGTTTGTAAGGCATACACCAAAAACTGGGGGTCGGAAGCGTAGAGGAAACAGCTTCAGATAGGAGGAGGACCTGCTACAGATCAAAGCAGCAAAGGAAATGGAGCAAACTACCCTCTCGCTTCAAGTCAGGGTTGAGGTAAGCTGGTAGGGAGTGGAGAGGAGCTTCTATTGCCAAGTATTGTGTTGTACCAATTCAGGGGCACTATGGCCAGGGCCGGCTCCAGGCACCAGCTTAACAAGCAGGTGCTTGGGGCGGCCAAGGGAGAGGGGTGGTACCTGCGGCAATTCGGGGGCGGCAGGTCCCTCGCTCCCTCTAGGAGCGAAGGACCTGCCGCGGGACGGCCGCGCCCGGGGGGGGCTTTTTTTTTTTTTTTTGCTTGGGGCGGCAGAAATGCTGGAACCGGCCCAGACTATGGTCTTCCCAATCCAGCACCTACCACAAGCACCTAATTCAGTTCCTGAAGCTAAAGGTGGGGTTTTCAAAAGCACTTAGCACTGGTCTAACTGAAGTCAGTCGTTTCTAACAAGCATCTTCATGGGTTTTTTTGGTCACTTCTTTTGGGAAGAGCTTGATGTTTAAAAAATAAAAACCCACAAAACCACTGCATTATCCTTCTTTACAGCGGTCTCTAAAACCCTCCTACGTCATGATGCCTACAAACCACTTGACAATGGCTAGATGGCTGGTGCGGTGTGTCTGCTGCTTATTACACTAATTGAAGTTGTCTCACAGCTACATTGTGCTCATCTGTTTGCTATGTGCACCTGTTGTCTCATGTCTTATTCTTAGATTGTAATGATGGTATGAACCATCTTTTTGTTATGAGTCTATAGCACCTAGGCCAATGGGGCCCTTGATAGTGGCCCTTAGATACTACCACAATACAAATAACAAACAATAATAAGTAAGATTGACTTCATAGTTAAAGCAATGCTGGGCACATTTAAAAATCCCATCCAAAATGTCTTTTAAAAATACAACAATAGAAACTGTTTTTCCCCCCAACAATTTAAATAAAATGTAACCAGGAAAGCAAGGTTACTTTGATTTGTATTAAGAAAGTGAATAATTCAGGCCCCAATCCTGCAGCCCTTACCGACTGTAAAGGACTAGTCCTGCCCCCTCAATTTGAGTGAGATAAAAGAGATCTTTTATCTCACTCAAATTGGGTAGATTGGCAGAGGCCCTGGAGGTTTTTCGCCTTCCTCCGCAGCATGGGTCAGGGGTCGCTTGCTGGAGGATTCTCTGCGACTTGAAGTCTTTAAATCATGATTTGGGGACTTCAACAGCTGAGTCAAGGGAGAGAATTATTCCAAGAGTGGGTGGGTCAGCTTTTGTGGCCTGCATCATGCGGGAGGTCAGACTAGATGATCATAATGGTCCCTTCTGACCTTAAAGTCTATGAGTCTATGAGATCTGATCAGGTCTAATGTGAGCCTACAGCTTTAAACTCAAACTGGCCACAGGAGTCACGGTAATATAAAACAGAGTTATCCTGGGGAACTATATACTTGCTTTTCCAGCCCAATGGGACAAGAGCAATTGCAGTTTGTGTTTTTCATTGGAAGACAGGCTGTGGCTCTGGTGGCCACACGCTTAGGGGGAAGTCATCACACAACTGGGAATAAGGCAACCAGCTGCAGCACTCAAAGAGCCCTGCCACTAGAGAGTTCACTGAGCAGCATGGGAGCAGCTCACCTGATATCCCCAGGTCACGGTACGATTTTGTGATCACAGCAGCAGAAATAGCAAAGGACCAGGTGCCATCACAGGGAGGACTGATGATAAAAATTAAAAAAAGAAAAAAGGTGATCAGCCTTGGATGATTTCAGACTGAAAGCAAGAGAACAGAGCTCCCCAGCTGACACAAAACAATGGTGTAAAGAACTGAATCTGAGGGTGGAAAATACATTATTTTACTGAGACTTGTTCTATAGGCCTGGGGCCTGATTCCACAGGGCTTTGTATCTCGTGCAGTCCTTTGCACCTGTCCAGAGGGAGTGCCAAGTGGAGGTAAGATGCTGCCCAAGCAGAAGGAGATAGTGGCTGTGAAACTATGCACTCACTGTGCAAATGATTACGCAAGGAGCAAGACAGTGGGGAATCAGGTGCTTGGTTTCCATAAACCACCTTCCCTTGATTAGAAGACTGACAGTGGCTATGCACAAGACGTCACAGTGGACAACAAAGAGCTCTTCCCTTCCTTTTGCTAGACAACATGGAGGGAATCTAAAGCACAGGCACATCCTCAGAGTCCTAAATGGCCTTCAACAATCATGTCCTAATGAAGTCAAGTTAAAAATCTGTAATAAATTAATGAGACTGTTCGTTTTAGGTGCAATCATCCATATACTCCCTCTTATAGCACCTTCTAATTATTGTTACTAATGATGGAGTTTGGGGGTCACCGCTTCCTGAGTGAAGCAACCCGAAAAACTTCCTTCTGCTTGAAACAGGCATTGGGCAGCCTCTGCATCTTACATATTTGGAACAACTCGTATTTAAGTTCTGCTTCTTTTTAACAGCTGGGCAAGGACATTGCTTCATTTGGATGCAACGAGTGTTCTTCATAATTAGGTGTATTTTTGTTCTTTGCCTCTTCCTCTCTTTCCAAAAGGGGCATAGTCCATTAACTTTTTGCTAAAGTAGCCGTTTAACTTTGTTTTAAGTCAATGGTCATAGTGACCTCTTCCATTTCTTTATTAATTATAATTACTTAACTAATTAATTAATTAACAATCACTGATATTATTTACTGAGGGCCAGATTTTCCAAAAAGAGTTCAGCTCCCATTTAGGCATCTAAATAAGCATCTAGATTTTCAAAATCATGGTGGGTGCTCAGGGGTAAGTGCTACAATGAAAGGTGCTGAGTACTTTTGAAAATCTGACCGAGTTGTGAGTGCTGGGCAGTTGAAACATCTGGCTCTATTTCAGTGTCCTAGGTGTGTTAAAGGGACTCGGTCATCACAAAATCTAGTCAGTTTCACATCAATGTAGGTTGTAAGATGTTTGGGGCAATGACTATCTTTTGGTTCTATGCCTGTATGGGGCCAAGCACAGTGAGGTGCTGGTCCATGATGGGGTCTCCTTGAAGCTCCTGGATTTATATTGGTACAAATAATAATTTTCAAAAAAAAAAAATGTTGAAATAGTTTTGAGGCATGACACTCGCTCCTATCCACTGGACACTTTCTGGTAGTTCTAAGTCATGTTTTCCTATTTTTTAAAATGTTCTTCCTCTTCCCTGTTGCTGTGTGATAGACTTAGCCAACCAACCTGGAAAGTGACTCAGCGGCTGTACAAGGGGAAAGAGTGAAACTGACTATACACACAGGGCCAGATTTTCAGATATGTAGGTCTCAAAAAAAAATTAATGGAGATATCTTATCTCCTAGAACTGGAAGGGACCTTGAAAGGTCATCAAGTCCAGCCCCCTGCCTTCAATAGCAGGACCAAGTACTGATTTTGCCCCAGATCCCTAAGTGGCCCCCTCAAAGATTGAACTCCCAACCCTGGGTTTAGCAGGCCAATGCTCAAACCACTGAGCTATCCCTCCCACCCCAATGTGTAATGAAGGAAACAAAAGCCAGTTCCTTTGAGCCGGAGTTGAACCAGCAACCTAAGGATTCCCCGGAGAATTAAGCCTATAGTCCTCCGCTCCACCAACTGAGCTATCGAAGGAAGACAGGATAGACAAGATCCAGATAGGCACCTAACCTGCTTAGGTGCTTTTGAAAATCCCACTAGGTGTCTAATACCTACTGAAATCAATGATGGATTTCCAATTATTGATCTGAATGGGAGTTGGGTGCCTTGGCGCTTTTCAGAATTCCACTAGGCAACTATCTGCATCTTTAGGGACCTAAATAGCTGAAAATCCGGCCCACAGTGATACCACAATGTAAAGAAGCTGAAAAATACTACTATGAATAAGAGAGATTTGTTCTCTAATTGCTTTCAGTCCAGAGGATACTTGTAACAGTAATAAGTTAAAAAAAAAAATCTAGAACCAGATCTTCAGCTGGTAACTCTTTTAACTTCAATGCCTGTTTACACTGTCTGAGGGTCTAGGTCCAGAGGCACTGATATGGACCTGAAGATTTGGATCTGAATTTCATGTAGCAGCTCTCAATGCTCTGCGCCCTCCATGGCCTTTTTACTGTACCTTGAACAGATTTTTAAGGCCAGAAGGGCCCACTGACCATAGTCTGGGCTCCTGTATAGATCACAGAATTTCACCCAGTAATTCCTGCCCGTAGTTATTAAGCCCATAACTTCTAGTTCCTTTCCCGTTATTTGTTTGTATTACAGTAGAGCCCCAAGTATGGGCCAGGATCCATCGTACTCAGCTGTGTACAAACACAGAACAAAAAGACAGTCCCTGCCCCCAAAGAACTTACAGTCTCAACAATCTTCTTATGCACCCTTCCTGAATCTAGCCCATTTTGAGTACAACTCTTCCCAACGTATATCTGATCCATCAGCAACAGCACTGCATAAAGGCTAAATCAAGAAAAACAGTACATATTTTGCAGAGTAGTTTGGGGGAAACCTGCACTGCTATTACTGTAGCTGTTCGTTGATAAATTGAGGCATTTATTCCCTATCGTCTTTATCTGTCACCTTCCACCAGCCCTAAACACTTAATTATTTTTTTTAAACTTTGGCACTGTATCAGGTTGGCTCTCAGCTAAATAAAATAATAACAATTTTAGGCAGTGCTGTTTGTCTTTTTCATGGCTCTTGGCAAAACAAAGGTTGATCTTATAGTGCCACTGTTAAGATTTGATAGGGTAATGAAACCACCTGGATTTGTACCAAGCTCAGACTTCTTGATAAGGTAATATGTTTGTTTACAGACCTGCACAATGAAAAGCCACCAGTTGCCAGCAAATTTAACACCGTGTTCCCAGGACTCATCGCTAGAAGTTGAATGTGATTGTTATCCTCTGATTTAGGTTCAGCTTCTTCTCACAACAGAGAGCTGCTAATTCTAAATCCCAAAAGCTCCTTGGCAGAAACTGGGCTTAATTGTTATGCTCTTCGATCGTAAAAATTAGCATATTTCCAGCAGATTAGCTTTAGGTAACTCCCTTAAACATGAATCCTTACAGGACAGAAAGCAGAAAGAAAGAGACCCTGACACATCATTTTCTATATCTGTATTAAGTGACTGTATTGGTATGAGACCATTCAAGCTATTGATTGCACTAACTGTCCCTATCTCTGGTTTGCATGGTGCTGTCAAACGCCTATTGTGGTGGCTTGACAGCATCTTCAATATCAGTATTCATGTTACTTTTCACAAGCTTACAAGGAGAGAATACATATGATTGATACTACACCTCTACCTCGATATAACGCTGTCCTCGGGAGCCAAAAAATCTTACCGTGTTATAGGTGAAACTACATTATAGCGAACTTGCTTTGATCCACCAGAGTGCGCAGCCCCGCCCCCCCAGCGCGCTGCTTTACCACGTTATATCCAAATTCGTGTTATATTGGGTCACGTTATATCGGGGTAGAGGTGTATAGCATGTGAAAAGCGTACAAGGTCCTAATTGATTCTCTTCTGGGGGTCTCCCAGAATCACCATTAATGTCCCTCAACTCCCACCACTACCCATTGGCACTGTGTGGGTATTACGTCTAGCCCCCACCCATGAAAACAACCCCAGCAGTGTCGCTGCTGAATCAGCTATAGGAGTGAGAAAACAACATGAGGGATTCTCCCTGCTGGTTTCCCTGCCCCATGAGAATGAGATCTAAAGTATAATCACACCAATATTGGCCTCCCAGTTGTCACCATTGCCGGCTGGATTGTAACTTTATGTACATGGTGATGCAGCAGGAGCAGGTTAGGAACTAGACTGTGACTGAATCACAATCCGGTTCCTGTTTCCCCATTGCTCCAAGGGGTAATTAGTCAGCACCCGACCTTTTATTCTGGCACAGATGACTTCCCCTCTGGGCCTGCTGGTGAAGCATGGAATTGAGGAACATGGGGCCTTGGCTACACCCACTCACTGCCTGCCCACTTAAGGCTTGATCCCATGCTCACTGGAGTCAGAGACTAAACTCCCATTGACTTCAGTGATGCAGGATCAGGCTTGTAGGTGGGAGGGAACAGTAGCTGCTTTGCCCCCACCGCAGACACCAGTGAAGCCTGTAGATCAGAGAGAGAGAGAGCGAGGGGTCTCCTTGTGCCCCCTGACTCCCCTGCCTGGGAGAACAACAGGCTCATGATTGAGCCCCTTATATGATCCTTGAAGTCTATAGGCAGCCCAAAAATACCCCATCAAAAACTCTCTCTCACCTCCTTCCCCCGTCACACACAGGTACTGCTTAGCAGATGTGCGCAGAGCTGCTCTCTAGAGTTGTGCAGCCTGTTTTCTTTCTAAACCCTGCTGCTTTCAGATGTTTACATTGTGAATAGACACAAAAGCCATTTGGCAGGAATGAGAACGGGGCGGAAGCCTATCCTGAACTATTTTCTTTCCCCCCCATTTGGAGCGTCACTCCACCATGAGTCCTTCCGAACTCAGAAATAGCGCATCCGTCCTTACTTCATAAAAGTAACGGAATAAATAAACGATGGGGAGCTGGGAGGCACAAGAAAATAAAAACCCCAAGTTGGCTCTTTAAACCTTGGTTTCCAGAGTTTTATTTAGGAACATAAGTCCCACTCCTGCAACTTCAGACTACTGCATCCACACAGAACCCCAGTGATTTAGAGTCACAGAGGTTACGACCAGAAGGGACCACTGGACCAGCTAATCTGAGCCTTCTGTAAATCACAGGCCACCAGCACCTGCATGCTAACCCCACAACCGAAATGAGACCAAAGGATTACGGCCCATGGGGGATTAGACTATTATGTGCCAGAGGCAGAGAACAGGAGGGACTGAGGTGCAGTGCCTGAGGCTCCTGCAATGGCAGGAAATGAGTAAGTGCAGTATACCCAGATAATCCTGGCAAGTGACCCACACCCACACGCTGCAGAGAAAGGTGAAAAAAAAAACCAAGGTCACTGCCAATCTGAGTGTGTGTGTGTGGGGGGGGGGGGGGGGAATTCCTTCCTGACCCCACCTATGGCGATCAGTTAGACTGAGCATGCGAGCAAGAACCAGCCAGCCAAACACCTGAGAGAGAGAATGCTTGGTTCAACTTCAGAGCTGGGCCCTACCCAC
Source organism: Terrapene triunguis (assembly GCF_002925995.2). Lineage (NCBI taxonomy): Eukaryota > Metazoa > Chordata > Testudines > Emydidae > Terrapene > Terrapene triunguis. The sequence goes on along the minus strand of NW_020664487.1, from coordinate 1,805,760 downwards.
CAATGCCCCTCTCCAGTTATGACCATCCCTGATGCTTCAGAGGAAGGAGATTAAAAAATAAAACAAACCAAAAACCTGAACACACTAGGGTGGAAGGGTTTTCCCTTCCTGACCCTTCCATAGAAGCATGAGCTTTTAGGAACATAAGACGTCAGTGTGGCTTGGTCCGGGGGCAGTCCACCACAGTCAAGGAATTGATGGATCAGGCCAATCCATAGTTTATTGATTTTCTTTCCTCTGCTTCTCCTCCACTCCCCTTTATCCCCAGTCCTGGACCAGGACCCCAGTGTGCTAGGCACTGTACAAACACAGAACAAAGAGATGGTCCCCTGCTCCTTTCCCCTCCCCTTCAATCAATGTTGATAAATGCAAAGTAATGCACATTGGAAAACATAATCCCACTATACATATAAAGTGATGGGGTCTAAATTAGTTGTTACCACTCAAGAAAGAGCTCTTGGAGTCATTGTGGATAGTTCTCTGAAAACATCCACTCAATGTGCAGTGGCAGTCAAAAAAAGCTAACAGAATGCCAGGAATCATTAGGAAAGGGAAGACAGAAAATATCATATTGCCTCTATATAAATCCATGGTATGCCCACATCTTGAATACTGAGTGAAGATCTGGTCTCCCCATCTTAAAAAAGATATATTGGAATTGGAAAAGGTACAGAAAAGGGCAACTAACATGATTGGGGTACAGAACAGCTTCTGTATGAGGAGAGATTAATAAGACTGGGACTTTTCAGCTCGGAAAAGAGATGACTAAGGGGGGATATGATAGAGGTCTATAAAATCATGACTGGTGCGGAGAAAGTATTATTTACTGCTTCTCATAACACAAGAACTAGGGGTCACCAAATGAAATTAATAGGAAACAAACAGAAGGAAGTATTTCTTCACACAATGCAGTGTCGACCTGTGGAACTCTTTGCCAGATGATGTTGTGAAGGTCAAGACTAAACAGGGTTCAAAAAAGACTAGATAAATTCATGAAGGATAGGTCCATCAATGGCTATTAGCCAGGATGGGTAGGGATGGTGTTCCTAGCCTCTGTTTGACAGAAGCTGGGAATGGGCAACTTGATGATTATCTGTTCTGTTCATTCCCTCTGATGCACCTGCCATTGGCTTTTGTCAGAAGACAGGATACTGGGCTAGCTGGACCTTTGGTCTGACCCAGTATGGCCAGGCTTATGTTCTTCCTTTCCCTTTCCTGATACTGTCCCCTCTCCTTTGCTTCAATGATATTGATATCAATGATACTGTCTGTGGCTTTAAGGCTGGGGTTCTCAAAGCTGCCTATGGCATTTGGAATGGGAATGAACATCCAGATCCATTAGGCAGCTTTGAAAAAATCCCACCCTAAGTGTATAGAAGTCTTAGAAACACATGCCTGGTGGTTGGGGGCGGGGGGGAGAGAAGGGGTGGAAATACATAAGAAATAATGCATTATTCCTGCACAAACCTGAGTGTACATAGAGTATAGAGAGGGGCAACACAAATGTATGTAAATTCCATGCTACGCGCTGGGACATATGACTGACATGTAAATTAATTTCCCAGATTATTTTATTTTAAAATAAAATTTGGTTGAATGCTGTCCCGTATGTGGAGTACAAGTTTGTCTTGTGCCTTCTTTCTGGTAGCTTTTTAAAAACACAAATCTTTGTAGAATATATCACGTATGTTGTGGAGCTCAGGAAGTAGGATAGCAGCACATTAGGCTTTCTGAAAATAACCTTGACGTTCCCCCCGACCCATACCCCTTCCATTCTAGATTTGATCAGATTCACACCTGGAAATCAATACTTAGTAGCTGACATGAAAGCATTATCAAAGTGATGTCCCCACTGGTACGGTGTCACATCACCAGTACCAAGCTGCCTGCTTCCACAGAAGCTGCAGGGAGTGAATACTTGAGAGATTTCAGGATGCCTCTCTTCTTTCTTATTAACAACGGGAACCTCTACCTGGAGATTAAAGAACAAAAGGCTCGGAAGACAGTTAATTATAGCTTAAGCTTCATGCGCAGAGTTAATGAATTTTAACATGCATCAATTAATAATTAATTGGGTTTTGTGCCTGTGCTGTGAACGGAAGTGTAGGGGTACTAGGGGGGAAAAATGGGTCTGAAGGCTGGCTGCGTTAATTGAAATACTGTAGGATCGTTCTGCAGTGGAGATGGGAACCCCTTGCAATAAAAACTATTTTAAAGATGAAAAGGAAAATAAGAAGGGTTTGTCTCCAGAGAGATGCGATGGCAGGATTTCAACAGCAATAATATCTGCAGATTTCTTTTACACTTTTAAAGTATACAAGTCACAGAGGCCCTGATTCAGCAAGGTACATATGTACTTCACTAACTTTAAGTTGCAAGCAGCTGCATCAAAATAATGAGACTATTCACATGCTTAAAAATATGGGCACGCTTACATGCATTGCTGATTTGGGGCCTAGACAGTTGCAACGTTAGGAGAGGGCACATTTTTCCAAGCATCCTTTCCTGTAGCCATAATGGGTAGAGCTCTCAAAAAAACTTTTCCTTAATCCCTCTTGCGGGTGATTTCTCTCTAAAAATGTTAGCAGAAGGTGGAGCTGCATGTGCATGCCTGCGTTTTATGGCACAGCTCTTGAGAAGCTTTAAAAGGAAACATGTTTGTTCTTGCTGGGAAACTGATTCAAATTGTAGGTCGAGCAAAGAGTCTTCAGTGCTTTGTGAATGGAGTATGTAAAGTGGATTTATGAAAAGACCATAAGATGAATCCTCAGTTTTCTACTTGAGTCAAACTAAACGTAGCTTCCTTCCAGAAAAAACAATGATCAGGATACCCTGAGGAAAAGTCATAATGGGGGAAGAGGGAACAGTACAAAACAACTGCAGCCTCATTTGCCACTGGAGGGCCATAGGGGGCCAGTTTGTTGGGTGGCGCCAGGTTCCTATAAGTGTACCAGTACTGGACAGGAAGTGGCTAAAAACCGGCTTAGTGGAGGGTACATGGCCCAGGTGCTGGGAGTGTGCTGATCCATTGCATCCCCTCCGCAGTCAGCCAGTGGGGCTGTGGTAGAGACCTGGCTGTAAGCTAACGCTCCCCTCCCCCCTCCCACACATCTGGCAGAAATCCAGAGGGCAGTAGGGGTGTGTGGATGCAACCCCTGAGCTGCCACAGGTTCAATGTTCTAAGGGGCACAGGGTTTTAGCAGGTGCAAGGCAGTGTTCTAATGAATCTGGCCCAATGGGGGCCATGGCCCGCAGTGTGTTAGAGAATGTGTTAATGCTTCAACTTCTCATTTAGGGTGTTTGACAAGACACTGCAGATTATAAATAATGGATGAATTCCCAAAGTATGTCTGTATTTCCTGGCTGACGTCCCACATGGGTGAACCGAGTTTTCTCCTTAATTATCCATAGGAGAACCTTTGCATATTGCTCTTTAAGCATATAATTATCCGTGATCATGTGGGATGTATATATATCCTTAGTACTGTATGGACGTGGTCCTAATGTACAACATACTGTATCACAGCTAAGAATAAATATGAAGGACGTATAAACAATGTAAAATACGGGAGGAAAGGCTCGGCCACACTTCTTCTGGCATGGGTGGAACAGGATCAGTCCCAGAATTTGTTACAATGCCAACATCTGGTTCAAAAGTCACTGGGGGTCAGATCCTGCCACTCTTAGCCCAAATGAAGTCACTGAGACTCTTCACATCATACATTTCTACGGCATTGGGCCCAGAAAGTGCATTTGTGCTTAGTGTGGTATGCTAGCCAGTAAAACGTATAAATAAGGTCTATAAAGAAGGTTTTCAGTTTTATGTGTTTTAGAATATTTGAAAGTAAACAGCATCTGTGAGATGGGATTGGGTTTTGCCTCCTTTGAACCCCCAGGGTGCCAAACCTTTCCCTCTGAGTGGCCTATTAGTCCCTGTGGCCTCTTCCCTTACGTTTCTTTGTGGAAAGGGGACAGTCTGGCCCTCTCTATTTTCAATAACCAAATTTCTCCACCAATGGTGTAAAATAAGCTACTTTTCACTATAGATGCCATTTGCTTTCTAAGCTTGGACAATGAACATAGACCGGCCAATAGTTTTACTTCTTTTTCCAGCCAGTTTCCAGCCAGTACCACTTTCCGATTTCTCATCTAGTATTTCATTCTCAGGTCTTTAGGCTGCAAAGGCTGCAGAAGCACTGTACTTTGTTTGAAATAAAAATGGTTTTCAGTGGAGAGGTCTTATTCTTCTATTTAAAATATTTTAATAATCTTCAATTTTTGTAAGGCTTAGTTGTACAAAATGAAATTGAGGTATTTACTCTGATCGTGCCCTTTTAGGTTCCAAGTGAAAATACAACTTTTAGTTATAATAAGGAATATGTTGAGAATGAGCCTAAGTGAACAGATCAAGAGCGGCTCAAAAATGTATATTGTCCAGGCAACATTTGGAAGGAAATAAAAACATGATTCAAATTTTTATAGATACTTGCAGATGTTCTAGTAAGTTAAAACCAAATAAACTGTCATTCTTTGGGGTCCCCCATTTCCTTTTTTTTTCTCCTCACTGGAAACAAGAAAAAGAACAAATTTCATTTTCCATTGGAAATGCAGAAAATTTAGACAATGAAAATTTTTGTTTTGGCTGAAAAGCCATTTTTTTAAATAAAAAAAATGTTTTGGAAAAGAAAATCAACCAGCTCTATTAAACGTGTGTCCTAACTCTAGGACAGCAGGTCTAGGACAGATCCTTAAAAGTATTTAGGCACCTAACTTCCATAGAAATCAATTGAAACAATGGGAGTTAGGTGCGCAAATACCTTTTGAGGAGCTCTGCTGTAGTGATTTTCTTTCATTCATGCAAGTATCAAAATGCCAGCTACATCACATCAGGCAGCACCCTTCCACCTCACAAGGGAACCGACTGACGTATTCGCAAGTGAGACATTCTCTGCAAAGCACTGTGCACATTTATGATGCTGTGTAAATAATAATGGGTCCAACCACACCACAGAGATCGCTCAGACTTTTTGGGGGTTGGGAGAGGCGGGTAGTCATCAACCTCTATAGCTCTGTGCCCTCTGTAGGGCTGGACTCTCTTAAACCTTGTTTACCAGCTTGTTCTTTGCTTGAGGCCAACACCAATGCAACTGCACCTATTGCTGATAACAGGTACAGAACGAGCTAGTGTATCTAAGGCCTGGTCTACACTACGAGAATAGTGTAGCTGAAGTCGATGTATCTTAGATCGACTTCGAATCACTTACTTCGCGTCCTCGCGGCGCGGGATCGACGGCCGCCACTCCCCCGTCGACTCCGCTTCCGCCTCTCGCCCTGGTGGAGTTCTGGAGTCGACCGCAGAGCGATCGGGGATTGATTTATTGTGTCCACACTAGACGCGATAAAAATCGATCCCCGATAGATCGATCACTACTCACCGATCCGGCGCGTAGTGTAGACGTACCCTAAGGATTGAGTAGGGATAGATTAGGCATTTAACAGGCTGGGTAGAGGAGAAAGCGAGAGATGACTGAGGGTGGGGGAAACATGCATCCTCTCACACTTCACCCCTGAAATGTCAGTTTTCACAAGGCTTAGTGGTGTGTAAGTGTGGTGGCTGCTTCGCAGTGCACAGTAACACTCAAAGCAGTGTAAGTCAGCAAAAGGAATGCTACTCTACCCAGTAGAAACTGCAAGATGGAATGTAATTTCCTGAGGCTTAATCTTGGAAGACGCCTTATTCGGGCAAGCAAATCTCACTGCCTTAAAGACCTGTGTGCATAAGGGTTACTCACATGAATAAGGGTGTGTGGGATCCACGTTGAAACTCATCCAGGCCATCTGAGCTATTGATTTTTATATTGCATGTGAAATATTAAATAAGTAACAATACATATGGAAGGGGAAAAAAAATACACAGAACATACAGCCTGATGCAAAGCCCGCTGCAGTAGATGGAAAGACTCCCACTGACTTCACTGGACTTTGGATCAAGCTCATAGATAAGTTGTTTCAACAGCTTAAGGGGGGAGGGGGGAAATACAGTTAAAGAGCTTGATCCTGATCCCATTGAAGTCAACTGAAAAACTGTGATTTACTTCAGTGGAGCAAGTTGAAGCCCTAAGAGCATATACTGTCGTTATTTTACTTCACTGAGCAAAGAGTTTAACCCACACCAGGTATTCAGCTGCCAAATTCCAGGTGTCATAGAATTCAGGTAGGAAGAAATGACATGTAGCATAATCTTTTTTATACTGTAGGATAGATTATACCTGGTAGTGCCATTTATCTAATGAGATATTGTGTGTCTTTTTCCAATTAAAGAGGATTATTTTGAAGCCCCCCGTTAGAGCATGTCCAGCATTTTGCTATGATTAGCATGTAATTCAGATTCAGGTGGGATTTTTTTTTTTAAATTACCAGAGGTAAAGATAGCAAAGCTTAAATCCTGCATGTAGTAGTTTAAAAGACTGTTTAATCCTGGAGGGAAAACTTAGCATAACTTTCTGTATCACACAATCATATAGAACAGTAGAATGTATATTCTTTCCAATGGTATGCCTTTAGTCTTGCAGGAAGAAACAAAAATGTATGTGCGATTCTCCCTCTTCTAAAAAATATTTATCAGCAACTTTAATTGACAGGGTAGCAAAACGCTTAAAAACCAATGCATAGTTCATTTTTTATTTTGAATGGCACCAGAAATAACCTCATGATGATAAACATTAACTTTTTAAATACAGCATTGTCATGCACAAATTCCCCAACTACAACAACTATTTACACAGTGCTTCTCATCATGCCCTTCAAAACTGCTGTACAATAAATAATAAAAGATTAAAACCTTAAACCTGGAAAACTTAGAAAAAAATATTAGAAAATTTTATTTCAGATTATAAAAATCCTTGAATGATTTACTTTAAGAGACAACTTCATTGCTTCCATGTGCAAGAACTAATGATCACACAGGGCTTGTGATTGGCGAGACTGCTGCTTGGGAAACATAGTCATAGGTAGGTGATAAAGTAGTTCTTTCTCCATGACTACCTCACTGTCACCAGCATATCTTTTACCGTTTGTTACAAGAAAATGATAGTCCATGTACATATTTATATCTGGATGGCAATAACATTGGCAGTAACATTCAACGAATGATCCATGTTGTTTTAAAGAGGCCAGCTTCCCCAGACGAGCTGATGCCAAAGACCCTCTTCCTGCTTTTGCTCAAATATAAAATAAAGAGAGTCTAATTTTGGAGCAGCTCCTGTGATACGGATCTCCAAAAAGAATTTTTTTCATGTATGCAAGGCTCTAACTAGAAACAGGCTCTCTCTGTCTCCTCTCTGGCATTGTGCTGACGATCCTCTTAATTAGGATATAGGATCTTGAAGAACCTTACGTTCCCCTCTGGAAAGCAATGCATCTTCTCCAGTCTCTTAGAAGAATATTACTGAAAGGTATGAATGGTGTTATCCTCATGTCAAAGGTATCCTTGTGATGGTCACAGGGAAAAGGATGCTGGAATCACATCCGTTTCAACAAAGAACCAAATCAGTGTTATTTTTGTTTTTTAAAAACCCCTTTGAAATGAGCCCATTTATTTGTAGCTTATTGTTAAGCAAAGCTGTCAAATCAATTATTAATTTGGGACCTGAAAAACAAAATTAAAAAGTGAAAGATGCTATATAGTACTTAGAATAAATGCACATGTCCTTGGTGGGGAAAGCAAGCATTAGTTTTAATAAATTACACTTGTAAAATCTCCTCTCGTTCCTTTTCTCAGACATGCCTTTTCCAGTGCCTTAAGGTATGGGTAATATTGACAGAGTGCCCTAAACAAGACATGTCTCTACAGTTCTGCCTTATCTAGCAATAATACCCCTTCCCTCTTGATTTACACTAGCAAAACATCACCGCACATTTTTTGTTTCCATCACTACAGAAATGCACTTTGTCTTGAAGGCTTTGGGGAATTTTCTCTAACTCCCTAATATCTTCCTTGGTCGATATGCCATGGCACACACTTATTTTAGTAGACACTGGTTCTTTTTTTCTTTGCCTAAGATTCAGTATTCTACATATATCTACATTGATTCCTGGCATTTGCCATCTTTTAGCCCAGGTACTTAAATGATCTAAGCCCTTCTGCATCTGACTGCACAGTTCTTCATTATTTACAGTTCTTCTGACTTTATCATCATCTGCAATCCTGGATATCTTGCTTCTTACTCTTTCCTCTAGGTCTCTGTTACATGTAGACAGTTGGGACCCTAGTGAAAAAAATCTGGTTCCTTATTAATAAGTTCTTCCCAACATGAGAAAATTGTTTAACTGAAGTCATTGTACTACCTTGTGATTTAACTGCCCACTTATTCTGTACCAAATACACTGGAATACTCTCACAGCAGAGATATTCCCCCCACCCCCACCCCTTACAGAAGAACTTGACTTTCATTCTGCATCATGATAATGTAGGGGGGAGGGTTAGTTGTGGTTTGAGCATTGGCCTGCTAAACCCAGGGTTGTGAGTTCAATCCTTGAGGAGACCACTTAGGGATCTGGGGCAAAAATCTGTCTGGGGATTGGTCCTGCTTTGAGCAGGGGGTTGGACTAGATGACCTCCTGAGGTCCCTTCCAACCCTGAGATTCTATGATAAGTAGGGTTACACTAAACGAATGTAAGTAGATAGAGCATAGGGGAACTGCATATGGCATTATGTCACACACGTCTAAGCCCAGCAGAGCAGGAATTCTGGGATGTACAGTGGGAGATGAGAGGGTATAGCACTCCAGTTGTGCCCCAAAGGGTCTGTTCCAATGTAGGCAAATTAGAGAAGCCTTAAGGGTACTTTGCCTTCCCTAAGGTCAGTGGGGAAAGGTGGTGGAAAATGACATTCCCCATCACCAGCTGAGGAATGTTGGAGGCTCTGGTTTATAGGATCTAGCCCCACTCTGCCATTGACTCACTGCCTAACCTTAGCAAATCATGCATGTTTCTGTCCCCATCTGTGACAACGGTGCTAATGATGCTTTACCCATCTTTGTAAAGTACCTAGGGGTGTATGGATGAAAAGTACTTCAGAAGCACAAAAGATTCCTTCTTATTCGTGTTACTGGATAGCCAAGTTTATTATAAGCAAGTCCAGTAATACAGCAACTTCCAATGTTGACCTTCATCTAATGGATCTTCAAATAACAGTATAAGATGCTCACTGCACCTTTCGCACCAACCAATGCATCTTTCAACCGTGCAAATTTTCAACAGGTGAGTAAATCATGGCTTCTCCTTTCCAAAACCAAATAACCAAGATTCCTGCTTCCCATCTCCTGCTAAATAACCCCACACTTACTCACTTTTTCCATGTACCAAGTCTTCCCTATATGATGTTTCATTAACTGACAGATACCATTTATCTGTTTTTCTCTATATCCTTTGTTAAAGAGTGGAATTGCCTGTAAAGTTTCTTTGATTTCTTTTCCCATATAGGTATACACCCACGCTTGCTAAATAAAGCTATCACTTCTATAATGACTTTTCTGAATACCCATTTTTTAATGTCGTTGAAGAAAGGTTCTGATAAGTGCGTAGTATTTGTCATCATGATACATATTTAATTTTTCATTTCAATTAGAGCTGGTCAAAAAGGGGGTGGGGTGGGAATAACTAAATTGTTGTCAAAGTTGTTTCTTTCCTCCCTCTCACTCCCCAGATTTCAAAATTCCAATATAGATTTTTTCAATCAGCTGTATAATCATTTGAAACCCAGGCTACAGGGAAAGAATTGCAATGTTTGAATTTCTTGGGAGGGGGCTGTTTTTTTTTTAAATTTAGAAATTTGAAATGTCATTGAAATTAACAAATGTGGTTAATGCAAAGTATAATCTAAATCTGACACTGCTTCTTCTATTGCATGTCCATGCCTCAACTGCAGACTTCCTTACTTACACCCCATCAGAAGGAAATGGGCTTGTTGCCCCACTCTTCTCATGGGGCACAAACAAAAGGCAAAATTATAGAACTAGCAAGAGCATGGAGCACTTCCAGACACACTGAGGAAAACCTAAGATGCTGGGGAGTAAGGAGGAAGGAAGGGGAAAGTACTGCTCAAGATCCCATCTCCTCACAGTGTTGCAGTTTTATTACCATTTTTGTGATATGCAGCATTTTTCTTAAAGCTCCAGCTCCTGGAATCATGTGATTACACAAGACTCTCCACTTTTGTTTAAAAAAACAACAGCTATTTTCTTGCATTTCTGAGTGCAGAGAAAAGCTCGGAAATATGAGCCATAATGACTCAAAAGCAAGAAGGCAAATCAAGAGCGCCACATTTATTTTTCAAAATCTTATGATTTTTTAAGCCAATCTCATGGGGGTTTTGGGGAGGGTTGGGGCCTGACTCATTTTTGAATGCTTCAGAAAGTCAAAATACCATCTATTGCAGTTGAACTCTCATGGAAAACTGTGCTGTCCTGCAAAACCTGCTGGAACCAGACCCCTGGAAGGAGGTTCACACTGAGAAGTCGTAGTCCATACAATATAATGCTCAGAGGCTGAACCATATTTCATGGCAGATTTGGGAGAGGGACTGAAGCTTCGTAGAGTGGCCAGCCATGGTGCCTCCCCCGTCCAGTCCCATGAATGGGACCTTCGATGGAATTGGATGGAGCGGAGGTCACTGTTGTTTAAGTTCAAGCCTTCCTTGACTCTGCTCTGGTTGAGCAGGGAAGGAGGCCCCCAGAAGAGGCCATAAGTCTGTGGCTGAAGAGTAGGAAGTGGAGAAGCACACAGCTGAGTAGTGCAGATGGACGGGGCTGTCAGAAGGTCATGGAGTCTACAAGGGGGATGGAAAAAAGACTATCTAGGTGAGGCTGCTGAGCTGGTGGGAGAGGGTCAAAGAACCAGCGAATCCAGATGCTGTTTTGCCTTTCATAAAGCACTTGCAGTTGTGTGCCAGGGAATGCTACAGCAAAGCAAATCCACTTAATTAGCCTTAGTGATAGGTTATTTATTTCACGTTTACCAAATTGCCCTGTATGGGATCATGTGCAGTAGCACTAATGTAATACAATTGTTTTCATCATATTCATCATCATAAACTATTCAGGAACACCCTCCTTGTTAGAGTCAGCAGAGACTGATTTCTCTGAATTACTTTTATCAGAGCTTGGCTTATGTTATTGTGTAATGTCATTTGTGTGTGTCATGTCTTCCCCATGCAGGCCCAGGTTCACTCATTACACAGCCTCCCTTTGACCTCACTTAGGTGTTACGGACTTCAGTGGGAGCCACTGGTGCTCAACGCCTCTACAGAGTAGGCCACTCCTTTAGTGCCCTAAAGATGGATGTAGGCCTCCAACTTTGGAGAACATCAGGCATACTCGGTGAAATTCTGGCTCCACTGAAGCCAATGGTAAAACTCCCATTGACTTCAATAGAGCCAGGATTTCACCATCAGACACAGACCAAGCATTGGAAATTCTAGCCCAACCTCTCTGGATGCCCCGGTGGTTGAAAGCACTAGTTTCTACTGGCCAAGAAGGATTTTTCACCAGTTGCTGCTTTAATAAATGAGTTCCCTCACTTCAAAGGCACTCCTTCAATTACATAGTTTCTTCATAACATCCCAGCATCCAACAGAGTGTGGATGGTGTGACTGGGAGACTGGTATTATGGGAGTTCTATAGAAGGGATTCATTATCTACATATAGACAGCTATACGTAGCTAGTTAATATAAGAAGCATCATCTGTTGTCCTGTTAGCAGGGCCGGCTCCAGCATTTCTGCCGCCCCAAGCAATCGCGATCGGCGGCGACAATTGGAAAAAAAAAAAGCCGCGATTGGCGGCGGCAGTTCAGTGGCAGGTCCTTCGCTCCTATAGGGAGTGAGGGACCTGCCACCCCCGAATTGCCGCAGGTGCCGCCCCTCTCCCTTGACCGCCCCAAGCACCTGCTTGTTAAGCTGGTGCCTGGAGCCGGCCCTGCCTGTTAGAATAAGTATCTTTGCTCATAAGTCAGTCATTTCAATAAAGTTGCTATCCCCTGCAAAGGGCTTCCTGAGTGTCTCCTAACAACTAGCTACACCATCTGTGACACAGGACAGGTGAGCAAAATTTAAATCCAACTCAACACGAACATTTTGTGAAATAATGTTGTACTTATTTGTTAGATAGAAGCCATCATGATTTTAAAATCTGTAAGCCACGGTGCAATTCTGTTCTTCACTTCCCCCTCCCCAGTCCAAAACAATACGAAAAACATTTTGGCACCTACGAGTCCTTCAGCACAGAAGGGGCAGGAGATGCTGTCTGCCAAATACATGGACCTTCAGGAACCGACCGCCAAAACCCACAGATCACTGGTCATGCATGTATTGCAGCTGCCCTTCATGTGCCTCCGGCCAGCCTCAGCTCCCTCAGAACTAGCAGCTTGGCAGGCTCAAGTGTCAGGCTCCCATTCGCTCCCATGGCTTCCTCTTGCAAGGGAACTAGAAACTGAGGAAGAATAATTAATGCTACAGGTTTGACTTATTTAGCATTCAGGGGTGTTACTATGGCAGCAGACAATGTAAAGTGACTGCTGCCTAGCACTGCCTCAGCCTGCTCCCAGAATGCACGTATTTTACAATGGATGATAGCATGGAGATAGTGAGAGGAATAACACGTCACATACCATAGCTGCCTGTCTCATAGGTGTATACTTCCTTCGCCCTAGTTCTGTGAGGTTAATGCATGGTTATTCTGCTCCACACCGTGCAGCTGAAGAGAGGATCAGTGAAACCCCAGTTCACTGATAATCACACACTCCTGGGTACATGATGATATTAGTGGTGTCATTTGGCCCAACGTGATTCTCTGAGCTCTTTTCAGCCCTCTTGTGACATTTCAGACTCAGTGAATTGTTATAAAAGTAGCACTCTGTGCATTTACAGATAGATCAGTCAGTAGGTCCCGTGCACAGCCAGCCAGACCTCAGCCTTTACAGGGAGGTAGACAGATCAGTATGGAGTAGCTCAAATCTTCTAAACACAGATATTACTCTAGGTTTACCTGTGACCCAATCTTGCATTCTTTATACACCACAAGCCCCCCCTTTAGCCCCTGATTCAGCACAGTTCAGGTGCCTAACTTTCCACTGATGCCAATGGGATTTGTTAGGCACATACTTAAATACCTCACAGAATCAGGGTCTAGCAGTCAGAAAGACTGAACCTGGCAACCTCAGAGACTGCCTCTTTCAGACTCTTTAAAGAACATAAAAGCCCTCCCATCACTACCACAGGAGCAATCCCCAAGTGCCCAGTAAATTACTGCCGGGGATTGGCTCAGAAATAGGGCAACGGGCCCTTCACCTTGCAATTCTCTGACAGGATCAGTTTGAGCCACAATCGTACCACCTTAGAAAGGGTATACAGTATAGTAAAATAACTCCTTCTCTGTTATGCGTCTTCTTTCCACCTCTTCTGTTGTGTCTTCTACCTTCTTTGTGGCTTTTATACATTTCTGTGTTTTATTTTATAACATTTTATGTACCATAGTTAGAGTAACAGCACCTACAGAGTGATTTTATTCTAGTAACTTCAAACCAACAAGAATTTCTCCCCAAACTGTCATGTTGCTAAGGCAAATACTATTCCCCTAGCTAACTTCAGTGGTTTTATCCTCCTGATGTCTCTTGTTTTATACTAAGACTGTAAGGTTTTGGGGGGTGGGGACTGTCTCTGTGTTATGTTTGTACTGCACCTAGCACAATGAGACTGAGGACTCTATGTCCCTACTGCAATCCAAATAAGTAATAATTCATCTCTACAAAAACCCAACCTTAGCCAGGTTTAAGCAAACCATTTAATAACCATTCTCATTCCAATTATGAGTTGTGAAATAAAGTTTATTCTTAGCCCTTTGAAAAGTGGGTCCTCATATTTATTTTGATTTCTTGAACTCCTCTGCCCCTTACCATGAAGCACTTCTACAATCTTGACACTTCATTCCGACTGCTAGGTTTCAATATTTGCCTGAAATTGCATACGTAGGTGAGGTCCTCCACTTGGAGGCCTGTTTTAAAAAAAAAAAGATCAAACCTTCACTGCTCGCCCATTGAGGCGTATCACTTTAAAACCTACATTGACAATTAAACGATGGCTTTTCCAAATGATCTAATTTTATAGGGAACCTTTGTAAACACCTTTAGAAAGTTATTTGGCAGCCAACTGAGGCCTTTCAAAGGGGATCGTTATTTATTTGTTTAGGGGGATCTCTCTCTTACAAGTATGCCTGTTTAGATCACCAAATAGCATCACTGTGGCTATGCTCTCCACACTCTGCATAGTTCACACATTGCCACAGGCACTGTGGCGCTCTCTCCGTCTCATGGAACCCTTATGGAGAAGGGAGTGTTCAATCCGTGGGGGAGGGGAAAGACAGGCCTGATCCAAAGCCCACTGAAGTCAATGTAAAGACTCCCATCGACAGGGTCGGCTCCAGGCACCAGCCGACCAAGCACGTGCTTGGGGCCGCACCTTGTAAGGGGCGGCCAATCTTCAGGTGACGGGGCAGCGCTCGTTTTTTTGTTTGTTTGGGCGGGGCAGGGCGGCGCTCGGGGGGGAGGTTGTTTCGGCGGGGCAGGGTGGCGCGGTGCTGGGGGGAGTTGTTTCGGCGGGGCAGGGCGGCGCTCGGGGGGGGGCTTGTTATGG
>NW_020664487.1:1698774-1790974 GCF_002925995.2 Terrapene triunguis | reverse complement strand
GTTGTTTCGGCAGGGCAGGGCGGCGCGGTGCTGGGGGGGGGTTGTTTCGGCGGGGCAGGGCGGCGCTCGGGGGGGGGGCTTGTTACGGCGGAGCGGTGCTTTTTTTTTTTTTTTGTGGCTTGGGGCGGCAGAGGGTGAGGGATAATAGGAGCCTATATAAGAAAAAGCCCCAAATATCAGGACTGTCCCTATAGAATCGGGACATCTGGTCACCCTAACCGCTGCCCATATTGTAGCATTCTACAGTATGCTGTCCCCCTCTGCCATGGTGAGTCAGACCAATGGTCGATGTAGCCGAGTATCTGTCTCGGACAGTGCCCAGTGCCAGATGCCTCTGGCAGTTGGAGGTGTAGGACACCCAGCGAGTAGGGTTGCATCCCTGACCATCTTGGCTAATAGCTCCCTTCCATTAAATGCTTGTGTCCTCATTCACACACATTTGCATAGCGTTTTCTAGTTGAACTCCATCTATGGCATAGGATCTCTTTCTAAACTGCAGTTTGCTGTATAATCATTAGTCAAAGTTTTCATCTATTGTGCAGTGTCTGAGCCAACATACATCTGTACATGAGTTAAGTTGTGCTCACGGAGTAATCATTGTGTCGTCTCATCACTAGTAGTATAATATCGTTTATAATTCTATTATGAATCACACCATTTACAAGATGGCCATAATTAGTTTTGAGTCGAGGGTAGGCAGGTGTGTTATAAATTTCACCAACTATTTCATTTGCTTCTTGCGGAGAGAATCAAACACATGGTGCTGGAATGCAAGTCTTCTTTGGAGTACAATAATCCTCCAACATTTTATCTCAACATCCATTGTGTGGTGTACTTCCTGGACAATGCAGGGAATGTAGAACACTGCATCTTTTCCAGTACTGCCAACTCAAAGCATTTAAAAAAAAATCATGAATTCAGCATGCCAAAAATCATGAAATTAACCCCCCACTCCTCATTTTTAAGCCAAAAAAAATTGGGTGGGTTATTTTTTTTTTTTATTTTTTTTTTGAGCTTCTGGTTTTGAGTCTTTAGGGTGCACTTAGATCATGTTTTCATACTTTTCTCTGCAATCATGGGATTTCACTTTTTAAAAAAGTGAGACTCTCCCATAATCACATGCTTCCAGGAACTGGGGCTTTAAGGAAACCACCACATATCAGGGGACCTGCAATAAAATCATGAGAGTTGACAACACTGTTTCTCCGATTTCTCTGTTTTGTTTTTATATATATATATATATAAAACAAATATATATTTGTTTGCCAAATATATGGCAACAGGTTGGCCAAACCTGCCGCGTTAGCAGGTAAATAAAACTGGCCCGGCCCGCCAGGGTGCTTACCTTGGCGAGCCGCGTGCCGAACGTTGCCGACCCCTGATTATATATATATATATATATATACACACACACACACACACACACACACACACACACACACACACATTTTATATAACTGTTGTAGCTAGCATACTCATTCATTCCCTTGTAAAGCTTTTGGGCATAATATTCAGACATGCTTTGCATCCACAGCTTCAGAAGAAGTTAACGGGAGAACTGGGACCAAGCACTTCTGAAAAAAAAAAAAAAAAAATCAATCCCTTATTGCATAACTGGGTGAAACATTTTCATCTTCTACCAAAAATCAATACAGTAACCAAGTCCCGAGGTTCTTACCAGTCCTGGACATCAGCAGGAACTTTGCCCAAAGAATGCAAGGATCAGACCCTGGCCTGGTCTACACACAAAATTGCACTAGTTTAACTAAAGTTATGTTTCCTGATCTGTTTAGTTAACTAGTGCAAACTCCTGTGCGGACACTCATTTCAATTCAAAACCTGGCTCATGCTGATTTAGCTTAAATTGATTCCTTTATGATTTAAGGTCGATTGACATAAGCCAGAGTTAGATTAATTTAAGTGTGTCCACACAAGAGATTGCACCAGTTTATCTAAAAATCAATTTTAAAACAGTTTTTAGATATAAACCATTGCAACCTTTGTGTGAAGACAAACCCTTACTAAGAGCACAACTAATGGTGAAATTCTGCCTTCAACCATTTCAGGCCCTTTTTCTGTTCGTATTACTCTAACACGGAGTACGGATTTATCACACACTCCAAGATGGTGATTGAATGCATCTATGCTTAAAGACCCAATCATGTAAGCAGATATTAAAAATGATATTTTTTTTAGAGGAAAAAAAGCTCTACATCCATTTCTACAGCTATCAGGAAAGCTTTCAAAGCATACAGCAGTTTGTTGGCTTTAAAAAAAATAAAAATCCAAGTCTACTTACATAAAGAAATTGGATAGAGAAAATCTTCATAAAATTGGGAGATAGATTAAAGATTTGCAGGTTGCTTACATAGATTCCCCAACTGAAAATATATTGTTAGAAATAGCTAAGGCACAAATCTTGAATACTCCACTCACCAAACAGAGATAGAATGTTATTTTCCATGTGTGTCAACAAGGTGAAAAAGCAGGAAAGCGATTGTCCAGCCAGTAAGAAACAAGGATAGAGTGGAATCCCATTACGATAACCTTTTTCATGGTAGATAGAACCTGACACTACAAATAGCCCCACTGAAATAAATGAACTACTTGTGCAGTAAGGGTACTACCCATCATGAATACAGATATCACAACCTAGGCCATAATTTACAGTAAAGTATCTTGCTTGCTACTTTAGGATTTGAGCACCTCATTCTGCCAGTTAATGTATTTCTCCTCACAATAGCCCTCAGGAGGTAGGGAATTGTACTGTTACCCCAATTTCACAGATGGGGAACTGAGGCAGAGAGACTTGTCCAGGGCCACATAATAAATCAGAGGCAGAACAGGAAATTGAACCTGGGCCTTTCAAAGCCCAGGCTAGCACCCCCTGCATCATCAGTTACTTTCATTACAGAACCTCCATGTATTAGCAAAGACATTTTAAATTATAATTATTTACTGCTTTCAAGTAGCATCTAGAGCAGTGGTGGGCAACCTGCGGCCAGTCAGGGTAATCCGCTGGTGGGCCGCGAGACAGTTTGTTTACATTGACCGCCCGCAGCTCCCAGTGGCCATGGTTTGCTGTTCCCGGCCAATGGGAGCTGTGGGAAGCAGCGTGGGCCATAGGGACGTGGTGGCTGCCTCTTCCCACAGCTCCCATTGGCCAGGAATGGCGAACCATGGCCACTAGGAGCTGTGGGAAGCCATGCCTGCGGACAGGCAATGTAAACAAACTGTCTCACAGCCCGCCAGCGGATGACCCTGACGGGCCGCAGGTTACCCACCATTGACCTAGAGCCTCCAACCAAGATCAGGGGCCCATTGTGAGAGGCGCTATACAACACATGGCGCGAGAGACATCATACGCTCATCTGTGCAAGGACTAATAGATGTAACAAAGGGTGGGAGAAAGGAAAAAATACTATCCCCATTTTACAGATGGGGAACCGAGGCCAGAGAGGGTAAGTGACTTGCCCAAGAATACACAGAAAGTCTGTGGCAGAGTCAATTTGCAGCACAGGTATTTAAATGTGGCCTCTTACTTTTGCCTGGATCATTTTTGTTGGGCAGATGCATCATCATATCCAGCCTGAAGAATGAGCTCAGTTCTCGTCTTTCACTTTTAATTCACTGTCAGTTTTCAAAGGGCAGCTCTCGTTACATAAACATTTGGAAGTCAGAAAGCTTAAAGGTCAGCGTGTAGTCCAGACCAAAGACAACATGCAACCAGCTGCCATGTCATCCCATGTGCAGATTTACTCCCATACCAACACATGCCCTGTCCACCCCACTTCTAGAGTAGAGGAGGCCTGGTGGTTCTGTATTTTTATAAGAGACAGACTGTAGTTTTTGGTTTCATGCATAAAGAAAGCTCCAATGAATATACCCTCCCAAACAGCCATCTGTGCACACGCACACATGGATAAGACACGAGTTAGAACACTCATAAGCTATGCAATTGTGGCAGTCTCTATTACATCAGTCTTTTCCCCATTGTATTTAGTTATTCAGTCATTGTTGGCTGATGCAATTGTTAAAGTCATTGTTTCACATTTTCCATGCTTTGTTTGGCTGGTTTTTGCAGGGGGAGGAGGACAAGTTGGCAGTATAGAAACATCCCCATCCAACAGGCGGTCACGTCTCAGAGGGTCAGAGTTGGAGTTGGAAAGGGAGCAAGAGCATCAGGAAGCAAGTTTCTGCTTTTTAATTTGATATTAACTGCAAAATCCTGCCTTATGCATTTGAGCTTTGCAAAGAGGTTGCGGGGAGGGGAGGAGGGTGCCACCCTCACACTGGGTCATTGAGTCTTCCTGCTAATTCAGGACAGGATGGCTCAGGACTGCATGGAGGAAGGGCTGCCAGGACTGAAAAGGAGCAGCGTGTGCTTCTCTCTGAAAAGGACAGGGCAGCTCCTCCTGTGGAAACAGCTCAGCATATCTGCTTGGGGATGAACCAGGGGCTACTTTGTGAGAGAGAGAAAACTTGAGGTGACACCACTAGGAGAAGTTAAGTGACTTTCTGGTTCAGGTCCATTAGGATGTTCACACAGGCTAAGGGGCTAACTACACTCCCCAAAAAGCAGCAGAGAACAAGCCTGAAAACTGTGTCCATGACACCAGGCATTCCTCCACCAGTTCTCAAGAGCATTCGAAGTGTGATACCGGCCCTGCCACTGCCCAGGCGTGCTAGAGTAGGAGAAGAGGATATCCTGTATTCTCTTCAAGCCATAATGCATCTGCACAATTCAGCACAGGACTTTGCCTTGGATTTGAATGTAAAACACACACTATGGGCCAGCTTCTTCCACTGCAGTCAATTGGCTTACTACGGAGATGAATTCGGTGAAATATAATGAAATGCAAAGCCTGAGAATAAAGCACTGTAATTATGTCTCTTTTTAAAAATGCTGTTTGTTTTCAGGCCAAAGCATCTTTCCAGCACCACTCAGCGTGTATCTCCCAACCCCATTTCTTAGCAATTTGGCAACCACTTTATTATTTGAGAAACAACTTTCATATGGTATTAGTAAGGACTTGTTTTTCACTAAAGCCCTTTGGGAGAAATTCCGCTCTCTCCCATCCACACATGCGTGGTTCGGAAAGTTGCACAAACTGTTTCCTTTGAAGAAGTGAAAGGCCAAACTTGCGAACTGCCAATTGTCTTGCCAACAGCATGCAGTGCCAGATCTGTATCTCTCAAGCCTTTCTGATGGCAGAGCCCAAAAGCAGGTGTTTCTATCCCAACTCTAAAGTTATTCATACGCTGCCAGCTATAAAATGTGGATCTGGAGACAAGCTGCTAAGTGTAAATTACTGTTGACCTTAGCTGGAACAACAGTTGCGTACAACTCAGGGTACAGTACATGAGTAGCTACTAAGGAGCTCTCTGGCTACATGATTCATTTAATATTAAGATATTTTAATAAAGATCTAAATGCAAAAATCTAGCACTCAGTGAACCCCTGCAGATACAGCAAAGAGTCCAGAAGAGCGAGGATTCAAATCATTGAATGTCTCACATCTACTTTTTTCCTCTTCAGCAGTAGGTATGTTAGTGATTTTAATATATTCATCATTCGAGTCAAATTTTGAAAACAGGTTATAAATATAGAACCTGACCTTGAAATCCTTATTCACACAAAGCTGATCTACCATTGGAACTGAGGACAGAATGTCTAGTTGCCTTGAAGTTAGTGGGAGCTTTGGGGGAGTAGTGACAACAGGTTAAAAACATTCTCTGTTACTTAACTACTTCAGAATATCATATGTGGCACTGTCTCTCGCTCTGGGTCTGTAGGTATCGTCAGGGTACCGAACCCTCTGTCTAGCATCCCCTTCTGAAAACCAGCAGTCCAACTGCCTAGCCCTGCAACTAGTCCTGGCTCTGCCAGACTCCCCAGTAGTTTAACACAGAACTCCTGCCATACGAGTTTACAGTATAATCCTTCAGAGGCACATGATGCAAAGCCAACAGCCACACAGGTAGGCTTTGCACAAGATCCTAGATCCCATTATTCTTCACTTCGATAGCATGAGAAATACACTAATCCAGAGAGATTAATAAACATATCTGTACTCACTTTCCTGCAACAGTTTCCTCGACACTCTGGAAAGTCATTTAGGATTAGCGCGGCATCCTCTGAGGAGTCCAGGTTCCCCCTTGTGCTGATGGCTTCTCTTCAGAACCATGGACTCTCCGACCTCTCTGGTCTGAGTCCTTTTATGGTCCTGCCCCAGCTTCCTCTGCTTCTGGTCTCTTCTCAAACTGGCTGGTGGAGATACCATCTGTTTTATAACCTCTCATCCCCTGTGAGGTGACATCATTCAGCTTAGCAGGTGGATCCCCTGCTTAGTTACCAGTCCACCTACATGGGCTGGTAACCAATAATTTATCTGAGAACACTTCTCTTTGAATAGAGGCCCATCAAGCTTTACACAAGATTGTTTATTGTCAGCCCTGTGCCACCATCACTTGGAATTTCAGTCCAACATAGAGATAAAAACAACAGCAGCAAAAGCAGCAAGTCCCGCATTCAAAATGGAGTCTGTAGCGTGACACAGATACATACAGAGTTCAGATTCTCCAACAGAACTGATCAACTGTACATAGATTCACCATGTTACTGGGAGGGGTCAAGGAAAAGAGCCCAAGAAAAAGAGACTGAAGAAGAGTCTGATCAAAACAAACCACTTCTTGGTTTGCCAGCAGGCAGTGAGGAGTTTTGCTAGGACTCCCATTCCATTCCCATCCGGACTCAGATAGTCCTCTTGATTTCCTCCTGGATTGAAGGTAGAGAAATTAACAGAGGAAGGGGGGCCCTTTGGCAGGGTGGAATAAGAGTGGGAAAAAACCACAACCACAGAGGGTTCCCTGCTTGTCACAGTAGCACAAAGAGGCTCCCTTTTCTACAGGCTAGCCAAATAAACATGAAAAAGTCTAGCCCCTCAGCTGTAGTGAAGTCAGATCAGAGCCCTCCTACTCAGCACAATCAGCTTTTCATAACCATATGCTTCTCCCTTCAGTGACAGTCCACCCTCTTTCCAGCTGCCTCATAATAAGACACAGCTGAAAGTCCTTCTGATCAGACCTGGCAGTTAATGCAGCCTTTACAGGGTGGGGAGTTTAACCCTTTCACTATCCAGCAGACAGTATACACGCTCCATTAAAATCAGCCTATTAGCCCCATACAATTTTCTTCTCAGTTGGATAAACTATGTGGATGTCAAATTCAGCTTCAGATTTATAATTTCCTTGCATTGCTAAATAACAACATCGATAGTTATTAAGAAGCTACAGTAGCGGTTATGTGCAATAGTGAAATCACTGCAAAAATCAATGGGCAGCATACGAACATGCAGGGATCAAGTGAAATGCTCCTTTTACTCACCATTTTCTTCAGCCATATTATGTCCCTGTGAAGGGACATAGTCATGTGCTATACTGTTTGTTGTCTGCTAATTATGAGAATTTTTTTCCACTTCAAACACTTAAGGAGAAATATTCAAGCATGTCTTTGGAGACAGAGCACAGATTAAACTTAATCTGAAAACAAAACAGAACACCCTAGTGTTTCCAAGCATTATACCATGGTATCATGCTGTATGCCACCATTTCACACGATGAAAGCAAAAATAGGCACAACTCAGCAAACTGACCCTCAGTCCCTTCCACGTAAGGCTATATATATTTTAGCTCACAGGGATAGCTTTCTAAACGTCAACAGGCACATATACCAAATATGGATGTAAGTAATATTCACTAACTGCTGTAGAGTAACTGTAGACCAGACTTCACCCACTTTTACGCAGGTCCATAGCAGGGGAGAATCAGGTCCCTTGTCTTACATGGAAGCAGAAGCAATGCCTGATTCTCCTCTCACGCTGGTGTATATCAGCAATAACTTCTCCCAGAGGCCAGGCCTACATTAGGATGTTGAACCAGTACTAACTGAAGTGGCGGGATTGCAGGGGTACAAATGCAGAGGGGCAAATCCTCAGCTGGTGTAAATCAGCATAGCTCTGTTGACTTCAGTGAAACTAGAGTCATGTAATGTACGCCAGCTAGGGCTCTGGCAGTGCAGTGTGCCCACACTGTCCTTGCCAGGGCTTGTTAAAGGACATTTGCCATTTTGCATGGCTAGAGTGGTGTAGATTCACAGGCCTTCAGGTACTTCTCTAGCAGTTTCTAGTAGAGGCCCAGTTCCATGCAACAGATGTATAATCTCCCTGATATGTAGAGTACATTTGCATGTATTTGTATTGTCTCATTTTCAGCTTATTCCATTGTCTAATCTGAATGGCTCTGTCCTGCATGCAGAGCCATGTGTGCTGTTTCATGAGGACTAGCTCTTCGACACTCTGCTATGTCTTCATGGTAGAGAACCTCCAGAAGCTCCTTTACATCTCTGAGGCACGAACTTAGGGCATGAAGGCCTGGGGTTTATTATGATGAGCCCCAATGCCTTTATGTGAAAACAGGTGAAATGTGGCCATTTCAAGTGCTTTGAGGTTTTCAAGATTTTTTGGAACCTGACACTGAAAGCAAAACTCAGCAAGGCAGGGTGAATCCCAGGGAACGGAAACCAATGCAAACGTTCCCATGAACCCTTAAGAAGTGAAATTAGAATCATGGAATTATAGAACCATAGGGTTAGATGGGACCACAAGGGTCATCCAGTTTAACACCCTGCCAAGATGCAGGATTTGATGTGTCTAAATTGATGAATTTTGCACAGTTCACGTCTGAAGTTGAGTGACAAAAACATTTCCAAAGGGTGAAGGGAACAGAAAATGGATCATTGCTGATTTCCCTCTCTTCTGGGTAGAAATCTGGACAATCATTTCTGTTTCGGGCCGAAGTTGCTGATGCCAGTAGCATTGCACCTCTTTACATCAGATCTGACGTTGATCCTGAGTCTGTAAAGAAGGCAAAACCAAAAAAGAGGATTGACATGTTTTCCTGGCATCGTTTCAGTTGATTCCATAGGGCCTTAGAGAGCCTCCAAAAGGTCACCTAGACAGCAAGTAAACACCCGCAGGCTGGCCCAGGCTTGCCACGCTCGAACTGCAGGGCTGTAAAATTGCTGTGTAGACATTCGGACTCGGGCTGGAGCCTGATCTCAGGGACCCTGCAAATGGGGAGTCGTACATTCACTATGCAGATTTCCTAAATACTATGGGGGGGGAAAAGACACTGCATGTTTTTAAGAAACTAAGGCTATAAAAGACATCTGGGTTAAAGGATCATTTTACCCACTTCTTAGTGAGATCTTTAATACAGTGGGACCTATCTGTGATATATGCATATAGATATTGCTCTTGTTAAAGGAGGATCCACCTTGCTCTACATTTTTTTTGGTCTATCTGTCCTCCCCTCAGTGAACTCCCCCCCCCCACACACACACACTACTTTACATAACAAAACTGACCACCAGATCCATGAAAGTTTACTCAGAAAAATCTTTGCATTGCTGGACACTAGTACCATCTTCAGGGAAACCTTAAAAATCCTCTTTCTTCCAGCTGCTCCTTTTCCACCTGGCAATGCTCCCGGGATATGATGCAAGTCCTAGGAAATGTGACCTGACTGGCGTTACCAGTGGAAAAGTTGTATTGCAAAAATATCATTGGCAGTGACTGCACAAACCAGACTGATTGTACAGATATAACTGGACTAGAAGTTACAGTCCATAGAAATGAACGTTAACCCAAACACAGACTTTTAATCAGAAAGCAGCAAGAATTCATTTTGTCTTCATTTTGTAAAAGCAACACCATTCTGAAGCTAGTGTAGCCTTCTCCTAAAATGGTATTGCCAATTAGATTATCAGTGGAAACTATTCCATCCACAAACAGGCTATAATTACGATCCAGCATTTGCTGTTGTAGAAATCTCAGGGCGGGTGGCACTATATTGCTCCCACTGTACACAACTGATGAGCCTGCCATGTGGAACTCGAGCAGTAGTTTTTACCGAGGATATAAAGCCGGTCAGGATGTATGTGATACACATGGTCCCACTTCCTAACTCTGTGGTGCCCAGGTGTGTTCAGTTTTGTACCTTATTAGCCTCACAGCACACATGTGCATTAATAATAGGATCCTGAGGTGTTTGTTTCTATCTTGTTGATTGGGGAATGGACTGGCCTTTTTTCCTTTTCGTTGTTCAGAACCAAGTCGATCGTTAAGGCCTTGAAAGCGCCAAATGCAACAGAGCCATGGAGGGTGGAGATCAAGGAGTCATGGCATGGAGGCCTGAGGAGTGTGTCTGTAAGTACATGGCTCCACTGGCCGAACACCCCCACACCAGGGGAGGGGGGCTCCCAGAGGACCAGAAGGTGGTACTGAAGCCTCTGCACTGAGGCCCAGATCCTCAGAGGTCTTCGTGCACTTAACTCCCATTTGTTAAAGAGCGAGTTCACACTGCACTCACCCCACACCAGCGACTGGGCTCCTGGCCCACGGGGCTAGGCCCAGCCCCTCACTCCAGGCATTGGGACCCAGTATACAGGATCCTAACGCTACTCAGGTTTGGCTTGGCGGCCCCTCCATGGTGATGTAGGGTCCACATCGGGCCGATCCTAAGTGGCACTGCGACCCCATGTGCCATGTCAGAAGGCCACTTGGTTTTCTCAATACAGGGACCAAGGGCAAATGGTGCGTCCTGACCCCACCCAGGCGGCCCTGGTGACAGGAGTACTGACCTTTTGTTATCTTGACTCATGTGACTGGGGCCAGGAAATAAGGAGCAGTCTCTTTTCAGCCCTTCTGTGTGTTAGACCATTATTATACTCCCCACTCCATTTAGGGTGATGTGCGCCCCCAGGGTGAGCTGAGGGGGTCATTCCCTCTACTGTATTTTTACCTGGCCCTTGCATGGGACACGCGAAGTGGAGAACAGTCTTGCCCGTGATATGCATCTGATCCATATTAACTAACGCAGTAATCGGTCAAATAAAACTCATTCACAAAAACGCTATTTTCCAGGGCCGCCCGGGGGTCGGGGGGGCAAGTGGGGCAATTTGCCCCAGGCCCTGGGCCCCGCAGGGGCCCCCACGAGAATATAGTATTCTATAGTATTGCAACTTTTTTTTTTATGGAAGGGCCCCCAAAATTGCTTTGCCCCAGGCCCCCTGAATCCTCTGGGCGGCCCTGCTATTTTCCCTTTATACCAAACCCCATTGTTATCTCCATGCAGGAGTTTGGGTTTTTTAAATACTGTAACTTGCTAGATTTTTGTTACCCCCTGGAAAATGAACACACCACAATGTAGTTACAAGTTCCAATAAAAATAAAAGTCTTTGCAGTGATAATGAGATATTCATGCATGGTAGCGTAAGGGTATAAACTAAACTCTTATTGTATGTGTTAGGTGTGGTAAATGAAGTGAAACAGGGCTAAATTCATTACATAACATTTCAGCTGCATCTCACAAACAACAGACCTTAAACATTTTCCATCAGAAAGGCTATTTCCTCTTGTTGCCAACAGCAGTTAACCAAGTGCTGAACTTCTGGGTGACAGAGCCAAGTAGCAAACATTTGGTATGTTAAAGTAATAGCATGTAACCTGTTTACCATCAAAGTGAAAGAATGACTGCTGACTGACAACAGAGAGTACACTAAACAATAATATTTTACACTTACAGCTTCTAAGCTACTGTGATCTAAAGACCTCAGAGTTTTACAATTCATTAACGAAAGCATCTGTAGCGTAATAAAACTCTCAGTAGTAATATCATACACATTTTATAGATGGGGAAACTGAGGCACTGAGCGATGCTGTGATGTGCCCAGAATCAGAGAGCAGAGCCAGCAACAGAACATGAGTCCTGCTGCCTCTGACTAGCGAGCACTCTGCCAAGGGGATGTTACACTTTATCAATCCTAATGTGGGGTTAGGCTAAAACTGGAGGTTTTAGAGAGGTTAATGGAGCTGGGGGCCTATTTCCTTTAGGCCCCTCTGAAAATCCCAACCTAAAGAAAATGGAAATAATACAGCAAAATTCCTCAGGTCACCTTCCCACTTGGGTACCAATGGGATCACCAGAAAAAAGTCATGAGATTATGTAAATATCAGTTGTTTAGTTCACTGATTTAGGAGGGTGTAGAAACAGAAGGATGGCAGACTTTAGACTAGTTCTCAGGTGTTTGTCTTGAGATATCAAATCCCTATGGCCCCATGTGGTGCAGGCTTTCAGTGTGGCATTTCATCTGATGTCTTTTAGCTAGGTTTTTAGAGCCATCTTTTAGATAGGTTTTTAGGCAGGCATCATGTTGTGGCTTGCTCTTAGATTTCACTTCCAAAGTCTGTTTTTTACCACCATGGTATCTTACAAATTGGAGATGGCTGACCAAAGGGCTATATAGTTTGGCATGATTCCATTAGGTGAAGCTGAACATTTTCTGCTGATTGTTAATGCATTCATACATTCAGAGTTAATCATAGCATAATAAAAGCTGGTAGCTTTGGTTGTTAATTCTGTATTGAGTCTGCATTCCGTTGTTTATTCTCATTTGTTCTGATAAGGTCCATTGTCTCTAATATTGCTTCGTAAAGGGTAAGAAATAAATCAATGGTATTTAGCTTTTCTAACCATCTGGTCTGGCACACATCCCAAAATTAATTTTTAAAGTTGGGCCCAGTTCGTGTATTTTGCCTTGTAACAGAGAACGTCTCTAGAGAGAGAGAATGAAAAAAATGCCTACTAATCTCACCCAGGGAATTAATCATTTTATAGACATTGTACTATAAACGCCACAGGTTTTCATTACATACTGCAGGTTCACTAGCTGAACTCAGCAATATCTGGCACATTTTCAAAGGGCTACATGGGAGTTCTTTCCCCTTCTTTTGTTAAATGGGATTTATACATGGAACTCCAGTGCACTGCTTTGAAAATTAAGTATGTAAACATGTGGGTAATCTGTGTTTCAGACAGAGTTCACTTCCTTGAGTAGCACTCAGTTGCTGTTAATCAACATGTGTATACATTATATACACTTCTCATCTTAGTGTAAAACCATTCTGCAGAGCTGGGCCAATTGTTTTTAAGAGGCGTCATTGTAATAATGAAATTTAATGGACACGGAAGCCAGGGTATTGTACTGATGCAGAAGGGGAATCTATCCATTGCAACCGATACATTTATTTAAATATTTGAGTGTGCTCATTGCCAGCAGGGCAACATGGCACTGAGACTAATTCCATAGTTTTAATTTTAAAATAGACAATAATGAAACCGTTTAATAAATATCATACACAATGTTTGCAGAACGATTATAATAATTGGGAAATGGGTTTCATAAAAGTTGTAAACAATAATCATCAGCCAGTCCAGCCGTGCCTCTGCTGCAAACCCCCATCTCAGATCTGGGCATGAGAAAACAGGGAGTTACAGTAAATCATCTCAGATAAAATGGTCCAAAGGAGAAGGTTTGCATGTTTCTAGGTCAGTCTGGGACACACCAAAAAAAAAAAAAAATCAAGAGAAAAGTCTGCAAATATAATAAACAAAAATCATTCACATCCACATGGGCTTCCTTTCACACACACTTCTCTACCCGTATCCAGACAGTTATTGGATATATAGGCCCAATTCCCATTTACGCTAAAGCCCTTCTATACTGTTGGAGCAGTGTAGAGGGATGGGCCTTAAAGTGAGTGTAATTTACATGCTCTTTATTCCCTTCTGCACTCCTAGAGTGATGCAAAGGTGCCTTAGCATCAATGTGGATTGGGCCCCAAGTGTGCAATAATTGCTGGCTACAGCTACAGAAATATATGTGATAGGAAGTGCAGGGCCCCATGACTGTGAGTTAGGGCCAATATATCTGACAAGCAGCTGGACCATAAACATATGAGGCCTTGTTGTCTTCTCAATGTGACTCAAGAGTAACTCCACTGAAGTGAAAGGAATTTCACTGGTGTAAGTGAGAGGAGAATCAAGCTAAATTGTTTCTTAGCCCTGGTCTACACTGGGGGAAGGGAAACGATCTAAGTTACGCAACTTCAGCTACGTGAATAATGTAGCTGAAGTCGATGTACTTAGATCGACTTACCGTGGTGTCTTCACCGCGGTGAGTCGACTGCTGCCGCTCCCCCATCGACTCCGCCTGCACCTCTCGCGGTGCTGGAGTCGATGGGAGAGCGCTCGGGGGTCGACTTATTGCGTCTAGACTAGATGCGATAAATCGATCCCCGCTGGATCGATTGCTGCCCGCTGATCCGGCGGGTAGTGTAGACATACCCTTAGTTGGTTAGTAGTTCCAATGGCTCCCAATTTTTAATAATGTTTTAGCAGAGGAAGAGTTTGTCACCAGGGAGGAGCCCTATTAATTCATAGGCTTCTATTTCTGCTAGTGCTTAATTTGTAATGAAAGAGGTGCTGGGGCTCAAGCAATTTTTTTACATTCATAACTGATGCAGCAAGCCCAGAGGTGCCGGGGCTATGAACTGCCCAGCCTAGAGGTGCCGGGGATCGGCCCTGGCAAACCCGGGCACAAATTAAGCACTGCTGTTAGATCAATCCTTAGGGCCAAATCCATTCCCAGTGCCATCACAGTTTTTCTTAATCTCTACAGAGAGCACATAGGTTCCAATTTACCTGGTGGGTTCAGCTGGAATTGAAGGAAACAAGAGATGGGTCTGTGCCCCAGTTTTTACCTCCAGGTGAAATCAGGGAGTGTTTGGATCCAGGGTTCTCATTTGACCCGTTATAAAGAGAGGAGCAATCCCAGAAGCTCAGATTCAGATCTGCTTCTAAATATGAACTCTCTCAAAGTTCAGGATGGTTTGGATCTGGGGGCTTTGGTTCAAGCCCATCTCTAATGTAGTTACATTTCCTACTGAAATCCACCAATTGAATGAAATTCTGTGGCTCAGAGACATCTCAACCAACAGGATGATCACAATGAACTAAAAAATGCTGGCCTATTAACATACAGACAATAAGGACCAGATTCTGATACCCTTACTTGCATTGAATAATACCTTACTCCAGGAGTAGTCCCAATGAAATCAATGG
The DNA here is from genome assembly GCF_002925995.2 of Terrapene triunguis. Classification (NCBI taxonomy): domain Eukaryota; kingdom Metazoa; phylum Chordata; order Testudines; family Emydidae; genus Terrapene; species Terrapene triunguis. The sequence continues at coordinate 1,775,950 of NW_020664487.1, read as the reverse complement.
ATATTACCCAGCATGAACAGTTATAAGAATCTGGCCCTGTATTAAGCAAAACAACATGAACAAAAAGAAAAATACTTTAGACAAATACTGTTCAGTGTGAGTTATTTTTAATAGTTGTGGGAAGTTTTATCACAAATTTATCCTAAAAATGAGAATGAGGATGCTTAAACTAGATGCATAACATGTGGTATCTCAGACCTGGAATTCCATTTACTTTCACTGTTGAGGACACATGAGCTGTTCAGATTGCACGTCTTCTCTGCTTTCTAACCTATGCATGGAAAGATGCTGTAATTCCCAGCTGTCCTCCTCCTGTCTGGGGCCTATCATCATGTTGCACGTCTGGCTTGCTCACATAGGAGACCTGAGCAATGAGCAGCTTCAATTTGTCACTCAGGAGGCAAGTTTAAAATAAATATATGGCCATATGTGAAAGGGCTGTCAGGTAAGAGAACGTAACCTGGTTTTCTGACTTTATTTTGTTGGCGTAAGATAGCACAAATCCAACAGCAGCTTCCTCCTTCTTATTTGTTAGAATTTCTAAAAGTGGTAGTGCTTTATTTAATGACATGGGTCTGCTTCCTCTTTGACGCTATACTGTATGGACACTTTTACCAAGATCCTCAAAGGTATTTAGGCTCATAACATCCATTGAGTTCTATGGAATTTGAATATCTTTGAGGATCTTTGCCTTTCTTTTATTAGATATAATGGCAGTTATGCACACATATTGTGTGGAAATGCACCCCGTATAACAAGTTTGACGCCAGTCAGAGGAAAATAAGGAAGGAGTCTTTGATGACCAGGTGAGATTGTTTTTTTAAACAATATTTAAGGTACAGTTATTTGTTGGCAGAGTTGGTCAAAATGTTAATTATTATGCATATGATATTGGGTATGGATTTGACCCCCTTTTGATCAGCAAATCATTCATGAACCAATTCCGATTGTCTTTTAATCTGTTAATTATTCCTAAATTTAGGGGGAATCATTTTCATAGTGCAGGTTGTTAGCAAACATACATTTGGATTATTCATTAATCATATCATGTGGCTGGTTTCCTAAGTCACATAGTATAGTGTTTTCTTCCTAAGTGGTGACTGAAACATTTCAAATGGAGGAAGAGCACATAGGAAATAGCAAATAGGGAACTTGCAATTCCAATTTGGGGATAAATAAACATTCACACTAAAACGTGGGAAACTTTCTGGGTTTTGAAACATTTTCCTGAATACCCTTGGCTGTTTGAATACTCACAGATACCTAACCCAATAGCCCTATGAATCATAGTGATGGGAACACACTACTTGATTTGTGAAAATGCTGTGCATCATTTTTTCACTCTTTGTCCAGCTCTACTTGTTGATCTATTTCTCTACTGTATTGAAAGCACTGAGGAAAATAGCCCTGCATTTTAAAATGGTTAAATATTTTGGGCCAAAACCAGCCTGCATTTAGGCAATTAAATAAAAGCAGCTGAGTTTTCAGTAGTGTTGAGCATCCACAATTGCAGCTGACCTCCGGGGCAAGTGCCGGTGCTCAATCCCTTTGAAAATAGGTCAGTGGGACTTCAGGATGTGCCAAAGGGCTTTACTGAATTAGGGCCAAATTTAGTAACTTCAGCCTGGACTGAGGCGCCTAATCTCAGGTATCCATTTAAAAAAAAATCTTAGGCTTGATGCTTTAAAATAGTTGGTGGAGTTAAAAAGGAGTTTCAGCCTTCAGAATCGTGATAAGACAAAAATATCGAAAAAAAGAGATAAAAGAATTAAAGAAGGGTCACTGCAAGGAATGTAAGCAAATGAGACTTGCATCAAAATAATCAAGTTAACAGTTTGCAATTCTGTACCACCTTCCGCCTGAAGATGTCTTTATAACACTCCCAATAGGCAGGTAAATATTAGTATGTTTAGGAAACTGAGACAAAGAATTTAGATTTTTAAATATGACTAGTGATTTACAGTGCCTCACTTTTTCGGTGCCCAATTCCGGGCACCTTAAAGGGCCTGAGTTTCAATGAGCGCTCACCCTCTGAAAATCAGATCCCTTTAAAGGATACGTCTACATTGGGGGAAAAAACCGCATGGCCGCAAGTCTCAGAGCATTTCTCAAGTTGGGCATCCAAAAATCGAGGCAAATCACTAGTCTTTTTGAGAGTAATGGGAAGTATTTAATAGTGAGCAAAAGGAGAGGATAAGTAGGGAGCAAACCTTTGAGTACAAGGTTTGTGCACTCTATCAGCTTCAGCATCCTAAATCTGGTATGAAATATAAGAAGTTTCATCTGCTTATGCATGACCTCCTTCTCATCATGTCTTGACTTGGGCGTTGGGTCCCACTGAGTGACACACGCTGTGAAGGGTCAGTCGGAGTGGGAGGAAGCATGAGCTGGGATCGGTGATTGTCTGCGCACATGCACAGCATATGAGAGCCATTCTCAATCACGGCATTTGGGTTTTCTGTTGAATACTGACCTAAATTGAGAGACAGAGAGAGAAGAGAGCAAGCAGCTGCCCCACCACTGTTGCTCTGTTTTCAGGGAGGATCGAGCCTCCATAATCCCCTCGGATTTTATATCTACCAAAACAGCTTGGGCCCATCAGCAAATTGCAGTGGCATATGGTCCAGGTTTATGAGTAATCTGGCACTCGCTTAAGGCATAGAGGGACGTCATCCTTCAGCAAATACAGAAAATATTGTGTTGGTTTTTTTAAGGACTATATTTAATGCAGCTGATAAAAAAGCTGTGAGCAATGTTTACATTTTAAACCAGTCCTATTTAAACTTCAGCTGCTGTTCAAAAGGCTAACAACAAAATGTGAATAAAAAAAAGAGTCTCACTATCCTGCATTTGACTTTTTGTTATTTAATACAGTCACAAGATACACTGCAGCACAGATCCTTAGAGCTGGAAAGGGTTACTGTATCACTAATACAATGAGGAAGCCTGTTGCTTCCTCAGCAATGCAATTGGTCCCTGATTCTCAATACCTATCCAAGATAATCCAAGGTTGTCTAATACAGTAATCTGTACTCAAGTTTCCAGATCCAGTGACCTAAGCTGGCAGCGAATCTGTTATAGTTTCAACCGTTCACTGGGCAAAATTAATGTGTCTGTACATTCCTTATATTATTTTGCATATTTTTTATCAATATCGCAATAGTTTCTAGAGGGCCTACTAGAGAGCAGAACTCCTATTATGCAAAGTACTGTATAAACATATAGTAAAAGACAGTTCTTTCCCCAAAGGACTTACAATTTAAATAAACCAGAGATCCAAAGAATGGGAGAAAGGAATGCTCAATGTCAATTGTGATACAGGTCTTTCTAAACACTGAATATATCACTAGCAAAGTCTGTCCTGTTTGAGGGCTAGTCCACAGTAGAAAATTAAATTGACCCAGCTATGTCACTCAGGGATGTGAAAAACCCATCCCCCTGAGCGACACAGCTAAGCCCACCTAAATTCCTGAGTAGACAGCACTAGGCAAATGGAAGAATTCTTCTGTTGACCTTGCTACCACCTCTCGGGGAGGTGGATTAACTACAGTAACTACCCCTCCTGTCGCTGTAGTGAGTGACCACGCTGAAGCGCTGCAATGGCGCAGCTGCTGTGGTGCTTTAAGTGTAGACATAGCCTGAGCCTTTCTGTCTAGCCCCTATTCTTCCTTTTGTTGTAGCCTCTTTGCACTGCTTCAGAAGTTTTAAACAGGGACTAAATGACCCCTTCTGAATACCTCTATTAGATCATGGTTCTGTGGCCAGCACACAGCTAGGTAATGCTCTATGCCAGCCCAATTCCTGGCTCTTGACATACTGAGAACATGCTGGAGGAGGGAGGAATTGTGTTGGAAGTGCATTGTGCTCTAGTTATCCTGTGCTCACACAACGACCCAAAGAGGGCTGCTATAAATTATGCTGAACAGAACCATAATTAAGGAAGTACAACGGTAGCTAAAAGCCAGATGTGCCCATCTCTTCCTCCCCCAACTTTCTTGAGCAAACCCAGGAGAGGAAGAACAGAGAATCTTGCCCTCTGGCTGGTGAGAGAGACGAACTTTCAAACCACACACAGCCCTTTTTCAGGTTGAACAGTGACCTAAAGCGCTGTGTGGCTTGAAAGCTTGTCTCTCTCACCAACAGAAGGTGGTCCAATAAAGAGATCACCTCACCCAACTTTTCTCTCTAATATCCTGGGACCTATATGGTTACAACTACAGTGCAGATGTTAGAGTAGCTACTTACCAGCTATCTATGCAAGCAGATAAAGCATTTTACATTGCAAAAGCATTACATGGGGTCAGGAATCCTGTAAACACAGAAGTAGGAAAGGAATTAGTGTTATGGAGTTTCCTGGAGTCAGTGATTTGGGGAAGTATGAATCTTCCTGAGAAGTGGAAGAAAATCAAGTATCATACAGAGTTTGGATTCTGGGTTCCCTGACATTCAAGGATGAAGAGGAAAAAGGTTCCTAATCTGGGTTGAAGAGAAAGGTGGAGACATGTATTATACTTGGATAGACATGTCAGCTGAAGAGAATAAAAGAGCCAAGAGCATATTGCAATAGGTGTAGTTGATATGTCACCCCAAAGCTAACCCAGCCTCTCCTCCAAACCCATTATACTCACCATCCAAAGGTTGCCTCGGTATAAAAGTGAACTAATAGGATGTAAGATCTTTGCACTGCAGACTGTAAAACACAATGAGATTGCAAAATATTTACACTGTGAAACACAAAAACAGGGCCATATTCTTACACCCTGCTCATCACAAAGATGTATTTATTTGTATTTCCTGGGGAATACAAGATACCACAGGGGCTATCATAATACATGCTCAATCCACTACAAGACTAAAGAGATTCTGAGAATGAAAAACGTAGGTGTAATTGCCAAGAAAGCTGATCCTATCGAGTGAGTAAACATCAGGCTGATAAGACGTTTGAGTCTTAAAGATACCTGGAATTTAGGCTGGTCTTCTCTACTTTTGCTTGGGTACACTGTGGAGGGTCAAAAAAATATAGGGGGAACAGTTTTACCCCTTAATTGAAAGGGCAGGGTGGAGAAGTCCTTAATTGTCACTAAATTCCAACTATCATCTTTGTTCCCAACTGTTTGTCAATTTGTCGGTCATTTTTAGGTGTTAAAAACAAAGAGCAAAGTGTTAAGCAGTCCGACCAAAACTCTCTTCCCTTGTCAACTGTTCAGATTTTACTCTCATTACTTGTGATGTCATAAGCTTAATTGTTTCTCCAGTTGTCCAGTCTTCCTGGGAAAATGCAGGGTAGAACAAGGCCTGAATTTCTAAAATTATTTTTTGGGGGAAAACATAAGTATTCAGACCATCTTTATACATCATAAAGAAGCAAAAATAGTCAAATATATTTCCCCCTTTTAAAATCTAGCACATTTAAAGCTTTAAGTACCTGATCTAGTGCTCCATGAAGTCAGTGGAAGTCTTTCCACTAACTTTGATGGGTTTTGGATCAGGCCCCAAAAGTGCAACATCATAAAATACAACTACCCTATTAAATTAAAAAATAGGACTTTGGTAATCATCATATGGCCTGTTTAGAGGAAATCCATTTGACGGAGTAGAGACTTTCCATTGGCTGGTTTGATTTGGTTACAGATACAGAAACTTTAGCAGCCACTTTCAGAAAAGTCCTTCAGTCCATATGTTTCTGGCTGAAGACAGAACTACCAGAAAAGCTTGGTTTACGGTGACACCTCCCCGCCCTGTAATCTTGTAAAGACAACTACATGTGCTCTAGAAAAGAATACTACAGTAATCATTTCATGTAACAGAAAGGCTCCTTTTAGCAGAATTGTATCACAAGCTCAGTGCTTCCCGCTTGAATGGCTAAATGGCCCCAGAGGGCCTGGGCCAGTGAAACTGCCGTGGTTCTGCAGCAGAAGAGGCAAGAAGGTAGGGATTTAGGAACCATGCACGGAGTGGTCTTGTGTTCCAGCATAGGTGGGGCCTGAAGGCTCTTGACTATGAAATTTACCATATTCTGGGAGCTAGTAAAAAGCCCTTTTAGTATTTCCTTTTGTTGTCTCTATATTTTATTGACCTTCCATTTCATCAGGTGTCCCTTTATAACACAGACTAATTGGTTTTCCCCATGCTGCCCAATATAAAAGATCTTAGTCAAGACCTTTCTAGTGTTTTTCCTTTCCATAAATGTAGTTTCTGCAATCTCCCATTACGTATAACCTTGCCAGATCTCCAGTTGTCTTTAACATTCTTTCCAGTCTCCATTTTATCTGTCTGAATGAGAGCTATCCACCAGCTCATTTGGACACAGCTGAGTCTGGGACTGGATTCCAAAAGACCATTTCTCAGACTAGGGACTCCTACCAAAGACTGACTCACCTCAGCTGTCTTATGTAAACTCTGCAATGTCTTCTTTATCTCACGCTTTCCCATTGGTTCCCATTTCCATGCTACCATCCTGCCTTTCTGCTCCCTCACCATACCATTTACCTTTGGCTTATTGATGTGCAACTTACATCTTTTACATCCCCTCTGAATTTGGCCCATTGGGTCTACAAAATTGGCTTGGAGATCTCACATAACCCTTATCTGAACTAGAAGAGGGCATATGGCCTACAGTAGCAAAGTGGCCACTAAGCTACCAGTTTCCTCAGTGGTAAAGACTAGGAAAAAATTGCATAGTACCATGTGGTATCTGGAGGTAAATGTTGACTTTTAAATGGCGGCATTAGGGGCTGTGTCTTTAAAGGAGGCATTTCCCAGACAGAGCATCCAGGCAAGGCACTGTTTTGTTGTAATGCACAGCCAATTGGAACTGGACACAGAATAAAGCAAATCTCCTGCAAGCACCGTAAGCAGTGAGTGATCACTGAACGTTGTTAGAAATTGATGCCAGAATCACTGGGGACGTGCAGAGGTATAAAGAGACAGAAAGCCAGACACAGAACTCAGCATGATTTGACCTGCTACCAGTTCATGAAAATGACACTCTGTCTCTGTGATGGGATGCAATGGTTGCAAACAGCAGTGGTGTCACAAGCGGTTGCTCCACGGTCATATGAGATTGCCATCCAAGACAAACACATACAACAGAGGAATCGGCAACACCATCTCCCACTCCCAGAAGGGCAGGTGTAACTGGATGGCATGTTCCTTTAAGGGCCAGAGGCCCTGGGCCGGCCAGCCCAGTTGATTAATCAGATCCAGCTTAGCAGGGGACAGTGTTCCTTATGAAGAGCTGCAAGAAGCAGCAGGAGGGAGCGGGGGAGGTGTTGGTGTCGCAGCTGCAGACAGAAGCTGCAGGAAGGGACAGTCTTCTGCAGTAGACCCTGGATCAGGGAAGACTTCAGGAAGGAAGGCCCCAGGGAGCGCTCCTCTGGCCACTCTCTCGTATACGGGGCAGAGAAGTGGGAGAGAACTGAGCTTGAAGAGAGCCATGGCCTGGCAGAGGGGATATTTCCTGCTCATCTCTGTGAGTACTGGGGTGAAAGAAGTACAGGGGCCAGGGAGCAGAGAAAGAACCCGGGAAGGACATGAGACTTTCATTAAGCCCGGGGTGGGAGGACGCTGCTATTGCTTTGTTAGAAGAAAGACTGGAGACCGAAGAAGAGCCAAGAGTGAAAGAAGGTGGCCGAGCCGGGGGTGTTCTGAGTTACAATATGGGACTTTAGTTTATATCTGTGAGATGTGTCATAATAAAGTACTCCAGGCGGAGGGGTTCTCAGCACAAGAAAATGTTTGAGGAGTGTTTGCAGTGACCCTGAGAAGGGAAGAAACTGAGGCTGGGTGCCTGCATGGCACCTTCCTACCATGAGGGGGAACCCGAGCGGGACCTGACATGGAAAAAAGGGAGATATGGGACAGCGACTCTGCCATTTTTTCAGAGACAGCCTCATACAGTCAACAACCACAGCAGATTGAGACAACAGAGACCCAAGATATGGAACAACCAGAGTAAGTGGACTTGCTGCCTCCTGACAGTGTGGGAGTCCCATTGGTCCAAGTGACAGCACCGGACACCGCAAAGAGGGTTAGCAAGGTTAGTTATTAGCTGGTTATAAGTATTTGTAATTGTGTGTTACATTAATGTTGGGGTCTAAGTGTTTATTGTTACTAAAGTTTGGCTTGGTGTTGAGGATTGCACCATTCAGGGCTGAGCGTCCCAGATAGAGCCCCATCCCTTCAACATCCTGCACATGCAGCTTTTGCGGCATACTAGATTTTTTTCTAAACGAACGACACAGAGCCTCAGTGCCATGAGGCGTCTGTTTGCTCAGACCACTCTTGAAATGTCTTCGGGACTGAAGAACAGGCTCGGTCTTTGCAATGGCGTAAATTCATTCCTAGTATAACTCCACTGATGTAAATAAAGCAGAGATGCAGCAGAACCCACAAAGTACAGATCTGACGCCAAACTTCCCCAGAACTCAGAGGTGTTCAGATGCAGGGTTTGGTCTGGGCCCATCTATGTGGTTTGGGCCCAAACTATGTCATGTTATTTTTTTTATCCCCAAAAGGCAGGAAGGGGAGAAAGAACGCCCTAGCAATGCTTAGTTCAGGGGAAAACGAATTCCTTCACTCCTTGCCCAAGATGCCTGTTGCCACAAGTTCACCATCTCTGTCTTAGCTGCAAGGCAGATATGGATGGATGGATGGTTTATTTAGAAGAGCTGAAATAGTTCGGCTTGACAGAAGAGGAAGTGACTTGTAACCCAGTAACTTGACATAGGTTGCTTTTGCTTGTTAACAAGCAGCCGATGCTCCTGGTATGAGAGGCATTGTAACAGGTGCAGGCCAAGTAGACACATGGGTAGATTGATAGACTGCCCATCTCACCAGCTGAAAAAGTAAAGGGCTGGGGGATGGGAGGGTAGAATGAACAGGGAATGTTTTGCAAAGAGCTATTTGAGAACGCGTCAGTGATCAAAAAGAAAAATCATCAGCTGCAGACTTGAGGGTGTGAACATTGCCTATCATCGCTCACTTAAAATAACAGTGAGCGTACATACCTGCTGAACTTTTCGGCCCCTTCATTAGCGTTCCAGCAAGCTGCTTTGGAAACTAAAAAGCAAAGGACTGATTGTCTAACAATCTGTTTCACAGCCTAGCACACGCGTAGTGGAGCACCACCTACCCTGCTCCAAGTTCAGGGGAGGAAAGTGGTTTTCAACTGACTCACTAACACATGTACTGGTGAACAAGATCTTGTGTTTCTGTAGGAAATTGTGTTATAGTAATTACTTCCCACCAGCTCTTAAAACCCAGACCAAATCGCTCATGTCCCTCATTGTCAGGAAATGAGGTTATAATCTAGTAAACGAATCCCCCACTTTATAAAACAACCCAAGCCATAGAGAGGTTGAAGCAGAGCTAACTTCCCTATTCTATACTAATCTTGCCTGGATTTGTTAGTTACATAAAAGACAGGTTCGGTGATTGTTTGGTGCCCCACTGTAGTTCATTGAGCACTAAGCTGAGATCACTAAATTTATTCGATAGAATTTCATCCTGGATTTTAACTCCGATATCTGATCATTTATTTTCTCTTAAAGGCTATGTACACAACTTTTGGAGGAATACCAAACAGAAAGTGCACTAACACCTGCAGGCAGTGATCGATCCAGCGGGGATCGATTTATTGCATCTAGTCTAGATAAATCGACCCCCGAGTGCTCTCCCATCGACTCCTGTACTCCAGCTCGGCGAGAGGTGCAGGCAGAGTCAACGGGGGAGCGTCAGCCATCGCCTTACTGCAGTGAAGACACCAAGGTAAGTCGATCTAAGTACGTCGACTTCAGCTACGTTATTCACGTAGCTGAAGTTGCGTAGCTTAGATCGATCCCCCCCCAGTGACCAGGGCTGAGTCTGGAGAGAAGAAAGGGTTGAGGTACAGTTATATTATAGGCAGGGATGTTTTTAATGGGAGTTCATGAGTCCAAATACACCAACAGAAGGAATGCATGGCTTTATAGCCCGGGCCCTTGCATCTTAGGGGCACCACTCCTGGCCACGTCACTGCACAAAGATTTCAGAGTCTCATGCCTCTATGGAGGCCGGTAGGGCAAAATCTGCTAATGGGAGCACAAGGGGAACGGAGTCTAGGCAGGAGAGATGCCAGGGCGGGGTATTGGGCTTATGGTGGGGCCTCTCCCTGCCTTGAGCAGCCAAGTCCAGATGCTGAGTGGAGTTGCTTCCTCCACGGTGTCCCTGGCAGGGTCTGTCTTGCTGTTGTGAATAACTGGGACTGATTTACTAAAGTGCACTCATTTAGTCGGGAGAGTACATCTGCCAGTGATTACAGGTGATGCAGATTGAGTAGACTAATCATTTGTAAAGGAACACAGTTCTTAGTTTTGTGCTGGGTATGGGGGATTTGTGGGAGGAACATGGACTGAAGCAATTTGTTGTTCTGTTGTCTTGTGGGTTTATCACAAGGGTCGGAAAATGTGGGGTTCTTCTTAAAGCTCCAGCTCCTGGAGTCATATGATTATGTGAAAATATGAACCATATAAGAACTCTCAGACCAAAAGGCAAATAAAAGAACCCACAAATGTATTCATTTAAAAAAAAAATCTCATAATTTTTAAGCCAACCTCACATGTTTGTACAGTACCCAACAAAATTGGGTTCCATTCCTGACTAGAACCTCTGGCACTACTGCAATAGAAATGCTTAATAGGAATAAAGGAGCCAGAAATTCAAATCAATAGTACTATGCTGATTTATACCACTGAGGATACTGCTCATTATTATTATTGTTAGAGACAGAAAAAAATGGAGGTTCACAAGGGTTGGGCCCAATATAGTCAAGCTAGAAGTAGGCCCAGAAATGGCTTTACTGACAGTGGTTCTGAGCACTACCATCTCCCAGCAACAATATTCAGCACCTCTGGATATCAAGCCACTTTGATTTAGGAGCCTAGCTATGAATTTAGTTGCCCAACTTCAAAGTTTGAAAATGTTGGCTAACCAACATATCTAGGTAGCAAGTCAGTGGCAAAACTGGGAATACAACAGAGGAGGCTCATCTCCTAGATCCCTGCTCTATCCATTAGGATATACCCCTGAAAATGAAAATGGCAATATCTCTGAAACCAGTTATATCCCCAGAACCAGAATTAACGTTTTAAGTGCCCACTGTGTATATAATTGCTAAATAAAAGCCCAATTCATGCACCCTTGCTCATGTTGCATCTATGCCAGTGAGAGAGGTGGTAACAGAACTTAAGAAGATGCCTGATTGACAGGGTACCTTTAAAGATACCTTTTCCTGACCAGCTCTACAAAAATGTAAACGTTTTTCGATAAAATTTTCTAAACATACAATATTCTCTTTTTTTCAAAAAACAAATTTTTTTTTGTGGAACGTGATTTTTTCCCCCCAAAGAAACACAAAGAAAAGGCAGTTTTTTGAAAACTGAAAATGGAAAAATGTTCAGTTTTTTTTGGAAAAGTTCAACATTTTCCGTTAAAGTTAGTTTTCAAAAACAATTGGGGGGAAGATTTATCAAAAAAGCAGAAATGACAAAGTGAAAGTTTTCTGTAAAAATTTGTTTAAAAAAAAAAGCAAGCCATTTTTCAGTGGGAAAAGCTTTAATGTGAAAATTTTCAACCAACTCTATATTTTTGTACCATAATGTATAAACTATTCTCTAATTGGTTTAGGATTTTTCACTTTGAATAGGAACTAATGGCCAACTACATAGCAGTTTGATTGGCTATTAGAAAGTCCATCTGATGTATAATTCAGGATTCTTATAACCTAGCATCTTTGCAAGCAAAGTGTAGCCAGATGCCTGTGTTAGTGCACAGGAAAATTGCTGTGAAGATTTTGAAGGCAGTGAGGTATCATTCTAGTTACTGAGAAGTAATAGTGTTATAATCTGCTGTAATCAAGTTTTAAGGATGCAATGCTAACAATGCATCAGTTATGCATCATTAATCCAATTAATGCTTAGCAAGATTCACCGTTTTTGTACCAAGCAGAAGCTGTAAGTATGATAATATTGCAACATACCAGATAAAATAACTGATGTATCAGTTTGGCCCCAAACTGATGCTTCAGAAGAAATCATACCACTGTTCTTCCTCCCCCATGTGGCTAATAGTGCAAACCTCAAAATGCGGGTAAGTGCAAACCTCAAAATGGGAGTCAGGAATTCGTTCCCACCCCAGCAATGATCAGCAGCTTCCCTGAAGCGTCAGACCTCACTCACTACCACTCCTTTAACATGTGTAGCTGCAAATATTGTTGTTGCTCAGAAAATTACCCAGCCATAAACACCAGCTACCGTATTCGACCCTGTGACTTACCGCTGACTCCATACTGTGAAAAGGAATTGAATTTGTTTGCCATGTATCTGCTGTCAGTTGTATCACAGGACCTCTTTTTTGTTCTTATACCATGGTAAAGTGCAAAAAGGGAAGGGCTGAAGAACTCGTTTTAACTATTTGCTCCATCATCGTAACTTCCACAATTAAGTCCCATCAAAAAGCTTTTTCCTCCAGGCTAATTTTTGCAGTCTCTCATCATATGAGCCTAAGTGCTGTCAACATGCAGAGTTGGGGGTGGGTGGAGGGGAAATGAGGGCATTCCCCACAAAGAAAGTAGCATTAATATTCTCTCTGTATCAGAGCGATGGTAGGCACCAACATTTTATTCATTTTTTAAACACCTTTTCACAGTCAGCAGCAATGCAAAGGGGCCACTTGATGCAACCACCGACAAAAACACACGGGGATTGCTGGCCATCAGTGCCACACAAATTAGCTGAAGCTCATATTGCTCTAACCAGGCACCCCTCCTACCTTTGACACACCCGGCTGTGCCCCTGGCAGTCCCCTCTTCCAGAGACTGCACCCAGAGTGGTGAGGCACAGAATCACCTCCGCCAACCCTATGCCACCTCCAGTGGTGTAGAAGGGTGGCTATCAGGGGAAAGGATCATTCCATTTATATTTTACAGCACATTGGATTAATGCATGCCTGCTGGAATGGTCTACTACAAGGCTTCCATGCAGAAGGTCCAGAAAGCCCTGCCCTGAAGATCTTACCATTTAAATAGACAAGAAAGACAAAGAGCTAGAGGTGAAATAGATTAGCTTATTTGCACAAGGTGACACACAAGCTCAGTGGCTGATCTGAGAAAATAATCCAGGTTTCCTGACCACAGTCAAATGGCATATACAGTGGACCATGGTGCTTCCAAAAGCTCTACTGGTTTATTCATCTTACAGAATGACACTAAGCATTTTTTTCTCAGAATAGCAGTTTGCTCCATAAAAAGACGACATGATAGAGCTTCTCTCTGCTTTAAAGCTGTTTTCATTTCAGCCAATCAGCACATTTTCCTAATATCATAGTGATAGGAATTTGGGACCAACCATTCCATGCAATAACACATGCATTAATTTTCTAACGTCTGGCCAGCAGTCTTTCAGTTTCCACACTTTGAGCCTCTGTGGGTTTACAGTGAGTAGGCTGGGCAGGAGAAGACATGGCCAGGGACAACTTTCTGGCATACTTCCGGAAGAGTGAAGACCGATCCTAAGGCTCACCATTTTTAGAGTATATTGCAAGATCCATTATTCCGAAAAAGCCCCCCACAATAAAAGAAGACAAGGAATTGTGGCAGCAATAAGGAGGAAACAAAACCACTAGGGCATGCTAAAACAAACTCTGCTAGAGACAAATCTATGAAAGTCCTAATTGTATTTGGCTACCAGATGCTAAACTGATTGGTGTCTTAGAAACACACTGGGTTTGTTGGCTGGCAGAAGACAGATTAGATACAGATGGACTCTGAAACTTTATATGCAGCACTAGTTAGTAAATCAAGGATCCTTATATTATAATTGTGCAAGGGATTTCCCATGTTCTCAGTTCTATGTAGGGTTCCTTTCTTTTGAATCTGTGTTCCAACAAGTGCACAATGTTTACTATTTTTTTGCAATTGGTTTGAGCATTGGCCTGTTAAACCCAGGGTTGTGAGTTCAATCCCTGAGGGGGGGCACTCAGGGATCTGGGGCAAAATCAGTACTTGGTCCTGCTAGTGAAGGCAAGGGGCTGGACTCGATGACCTTTCGGGGTCCCTTCCAGTTCTATGAGATAGGTATATCTCCATATATTAAATCATTAAATCAATCTCTTTGTTAAACAGTCTGCCGTTTATTTACCATTTGCAGTGGATCTAAATCACATTTAGTATGAAGAGTCTGGCTGGAAAGATGGGCATACTTGCAGCACATATTTGTACTTTGGAGAAGGACAGCCTTAGGGGGAGTCAGGAATGAGTGGTGGTCAGAAGATGAATTCCCCTCCCAGCTTTTCCATGGGCTTTTTCGGTAACCAGGGTGAATCACAATCTCATGGACCTCACATGGATGTTGTGAAGCTTATGTCATCAATGTCCAGAAAGAGCTTTCTGGCCCTTGGATGGAAGATGCTGTACAAGTGCAAACTTTGTGCCCTTTCAGCAATATATTTATAAAGGCCGGAGGGCTTGTCCTGACATGGGAGTCCCTTCCGCCATATTTTGCTTTGCACCCTCATTTCTGCCCCTTTTTTTCTATAGATTGGAAATTTTTCAATCGTGACTCTCCTGAGTTTACTTTAATTTTTCCCTATTATCAACTTAGCAGCTTTCTACAGCGCCTCCAAGCCAGCATAAGAGCAAAGTGGGGGGAAAAAGATAACACCCAAAGTCTTGACCAAAGGAAGCAGCACCGTGAGTCAAACTACCACCACTAGCTGCCAAAGATTTCTAACCTCCAGCTGATGCCAATGTCCAGAATGAAAAAGTTGCTGGTGGTCAGCATAACACAGCTGCCATTGGTCTCTGGAAGAAGGAGCCCTCTTTCAAGCCTGGAGCTGCCAGTCTCTCCCTAAGAAGCCAAGCAAAAGAGAGCAACATCACAACAGCAACACGTGACGTGGGGCTAACTTGAGGTTAACAATCCCTTCCCTTTGGTAGTTTGTTGGCAAAAATTCTGATAAACTATTAGCTCTGAAGGCTCCATTGACATTAGCACTTTCCCTGAACTACAGAAACAACGAGTAAGATGCCAAAACTCTTAGTTACCACAGGAATAGTATGTTTTTTTCCCCATACGCTGCCTCCAAAACCTGTTGAAATCTTTGCTTGCACTTTAAAACCTAGAAGAAAATTGGTGTGTTCAGTCTTGTCCTGATGTGCTAAGAGTTGCATGCCCAATTATCCATTGGATAGAACAGATAATGTGGATTGTGATCGGCCCTCCTCACCTAATAATCAGACTGAGACCAGGAAATGAAGGAAGAGAAATCTCTAGCGGGACTGTTTTTAATACCTGGGACCCCAGTTTCTAACTGAAGACCATGGAAGACTGCCATTAATGCCAGTGGATGTTCTCCTTATGAATTTAACAGTTTAGATTTAACCCTGGGAACTTCATGTTCTCAAAAGAAAATGGCCACGCCGCTCTCATGAAGTAATGATGTTAACTCTTGGATAGCCTTCCATCAGTATCAAGTCATCCAGTCCTCACTTAACATTGGCACAGCCAATGTCAAACCCTTAGCTTGTAAGAAGATCCAAGAAAATGCATGTGATGGCAGGACATGTAAGTTGGGATCTGCAAACACATGCAGTGTTGCCCTAACTCAGTTCCCACTGAAGTCAAGGGTGAAAATTGGAGCTCAGCCAATGCTGAGCATTTGTGAAAATCTCATCCATAAACGTTAAGTTGCAGATCCTGGCCCTCTACACCCCGGGTGTTCCCTTTCCTTCCTACCCTAAGAGCAGCAAAGCAGGATCTCTAGCCCACGGGAACGCACGAGGAAGGTGGACAAGTTATCATGACTGGCCATGCGCTATGGTCTGCCAGCTTTGGGGCATTTCCAACTTCCACACATGTTGCAGTCAGCAGCATGCAAATACTGCTCCATTTTAGAACAGTAGCAAAGTGCAGCCCACGGCTGGACCCCCAGATCTGCCGTGTGGAACTCTGCACCAGCTAGCAGGATTCCTCAACAGAAGATGCACTGGGTATCATCCTGGGTCCACTGGCCGTGCTGGCCAGGGCAAGATATGACCCCTACGTTAATAGATATCGGAGTTCTGCTGTCACTGGACACACTGCACAACTGAGAAATCCAAAGGGGTTAACCTATTTTCAAGTTGGCCTATTCTCTGTAATAGAGTACTTTGGAATTGGTCCAGCCAGCAGACACCTGGGTGTGATTCCAGCATTTCGCACCCCTAGAGAACCTGAGCCTTGATGAGCTTTATAGGCTAACAGAAATCTTGGAAGAGAAAGGAGGCTTTCCGTGGAAAATGGGTTTTCAGGGCCAGCTGAAGGACATGATGTTCAAGATCATTGCTTTAAAATAATTTCAGCTGCAGTTAATGTTGAGCAAAGAAGAAAAGAAAACCCAAGACAGTTAAAGGATAATTAATTCTGCGTTTGGACTGCAATTTGAAAGGACTATATTGTGAAGTGACCCTTTACCAACTTATCTGAACAACTGGATCTTCATGTAAAACACTTCTTCAGATAGAATCCTGGTGTTGTTCTACTTTTATACCATATGTTCGTTCTCATCAAGAGCTGTGAACTGACCTTGAAGCCACACATACCCTAGGAAAGAAGCATGTCACAGTAAAATACTTTCAGGTATCACTAGAGCTCCGTAATAAAATAAAAAGCATCGAAAGAGCCTTCACAGTGGGCTAAAGGGAACTTTTTGGTGACCTGGATTAAAGAAGTAGGGCTCAGTTCTCCATTGTGTCTGAGCCCTGCTCTCCTTGAACCCAGGAGAAGGGAGTGGCAGCAGGGAGCCAGTTGTCTTTCTCTGGTCCTGTGCTGCCTGGCTCTGATATAAATTACAGCAGCTGAGCATCTGCTCTGGCTTATCCCAATAAAGGACCTTACACCAATAGATGACAAACTCTGCCTCTCTGCCACACCCACAGCATCTCCCATCTCACCTCCAATTCAGCTAGCATTAATTTCTACAGACGCTTGGAGACATATGTGATAGGTAGAGGTCACAGTGACTGGAAACTGTATTTAATACAGTGTTTATTATGGCATAATTTTACTAGAGTATTCTGTAAAAAAAATTATTTCTGGCCAACTTAAGCTTGTGCAGCTCACACAGAATCGAAATAAAAAGCAGGCCAAAGCATTACATTAGAAGAGCCCAACCTCCCCATTCTAACAGGGTAGCGTTGAGCCCAGCAGTTTGCTAGTTCAACTCGTTTTCCTTGCACACTTGTTGGCTAAAGCACATAATTGAACTAGCATCTTACAGTGCTGTCAATAGATCCTATAGCTAGGGCTTTGACAGTACCTGTGCAGCTGTCCAAAACATCAAATAATGGGGAAGAATGTGGAAAATGTGAATAGGATTGCTGAACGAGGGAAACCATTACAGAATGCTGCCTATTAACACAATAAAATAAGTAAGGCATCAATGTGTGTTGATGGCATATGCTTGTTTTTGACCTCATATATTGAAATCTTGTGAAATGGCAGCTACCCTTTAAAAAGTCTTTTGTTATAAAATTGCAATCAAAATAGCCCCAAATGTCCCCCTTTACCATATATGAAGCCTAAGAACAGAAACAGACGACATCTTACTGGCCTGTTAGCCTGTCACTGGAAAATATGTTGCTTAGTTTGTATTATCTAAAATAAATTACATGCCACTGACTTAATCATGAAAAAATCTTTCATCACAAGGCTCAGTTTTCCAAGTAAAATAAAGAAATAGATGACAGCATATTTCAAGTACGCCCATCTCTCTGCCAGTGCCTTGAAAAAATATACAAAGCATGACCTTATCTATAACTGTTTCTTCCTTCCAGACTTTTATTTGGAGGGTCAGATTTTAAGACTTTATAGAAGTTGTTGGAATTTATATTTACAGTAAATATTCATTATGATCTCCACAACTCCTAGTTTCTTCTCTTGTGAAGGGAAACTAATTTTTCACATTTAGGTATGTGAAATTCAGTGTATTTCCTTGGTTATCTCCTCTAAATAAGGAAGGGCAGAGGAAGTGTATTGACACCAAAAATAGCAAGTATAATCCCACACATAAATAATCCGTGTAGAGCCAGTTCTGAAAGCAGCCATACTTGTTACTGGAACCTCACCCTAGGAGAGACTATCTTGCCGAATACCATATATAGTGTTTGATCAACATGATTATCTTACACAGTCCTAAGTGGTCTGCAAAAGAGGAAAAATTCAATCTGTGTGTATCTATATCTGCACTCAAGAGTCTGATCCAGATTCTGGTACAAAAAAGGAGCAAGTTTGTACGGAAGCCAACGACTCCATGCTACTGGAAATACCACTTCTGGAGCAACACAAAAAGTTGCTTCCACACAAGCGATTGGAGAGTAGAATTTAAAACACAAAACAAAGAAAAGTTCCTTCTGTTTCTAGTTTTACTATAATTTCTTTTTAGCATTTTGGGAACAAATTTTCATGCTGGTGAGACTAACAGCAACAGCTGTTCAAAAAACCTTCAAATTACAGAAAAATTACAAAAAAGGTCACTTTTTCATGAACAGTTGCTGTAAAGCTAGATGAAAAAAATTGAGTTTCAATTTTTTTCAATGAATAAGGGACAAATTTCTCACAAAAATTTTCATGAAAAATGTGTCCCTTTTTTCCAACCAGCAATGAGTAGTGCGGGTAGATACTTTGCTATGTGAGCTTCCCCTGTCTAATCTTTCTCTGTTTTCGTAAGGTCATCCATCACTGTAGTATCGGAGATCCAGATTCTCCCAATGCACCTTGGTTGTGACCTGTACCATCAGTCTCCAGAGCAGGAACTGCCAATGGTGAAACGTTGTGTAGTTGTTCTGTTATGTGAACTAGAAGGAGATCTGTGTGTCTAATTCTGGCACAAATACTCATATTGAGTAATACCATACCAAGCTGATTTCTGTGTTAATACTTGTGGATTAAGGAACAATTTAGCAGACATGGACTTTTTATGAGCTTAGAGTGGAACCAACTGGTCATGGTTCTTGACTACCATATTTTCTTTGACCAGAACACAGAACAATGGTACAAATGATCAATTTTCTTGAAACAAACATCAGATGCCTGATCCTCTATAAAGTAGGCTCCGATCCTGGAAACACTCATGTGCTTAACTTTATGCAGATGTAAATTATGAGTAATTCCACTGAAGCCAGTCTAGTTACAGCCATATAAAACTATAAGTGAGATTAAAATGAGTCCCCAGGATTCCATTTATGAAAAAGTTTCTGTGGAAAACGGTGCAGAACATACAAGTGAAAAAGCAAGTCAGAATTAAATAACATCAATACGTTGAAAACATGGAGAATGTAGATCAACTGTTTGCTTTTGCACAGGCTTTGGAGCCATCCATGCTACATGGTAAGAATTATTACAAATTTCCTGCCAAAAAATAAATTGCAGAATATACTGGGCCTCTTGTATTCAAAGCCTCCCATTATATTTAAATAATTATTACAGCAGGAAATTGACAAGTGCATCACAGGACCCACTAGTACCATTAAACAGATGGCACCTACTCAAGACCCAAAAATATATAACAATTTTAATTGAGCCAACACAAAACAGATTTGTGAAATAAAATAGTCCATGCCAGGTCTAATAAGGCTCTTACTAGACATTATGACAATGTCATTCTACACCAGCATGAGAGATATTTAGAAGACATTCATTAGCAAATATAACATTTACTTCACTACTTGTTTAGCGTAATTTCTTTACATTCTTGATACATACGTTTCTACCTGGTTTAATTTTTCTCTGGTTGATATCATTATTCTCGCTTTGCTTTGACATTTGATGTCATTTTGATCATAGCATTTTCAAATTCAGCTCTTTGATTCTCTTTGCTGAAGTCAAATAGCAAAAATTCCCATTTACTTTAAAGGGAGCAGAATGGGACCCACCAGTTGGGACAAAGCATATGAGTGGGTTTCATAGAAATTCATTTCACGATTTGCTCCTGTTCAAATAGCACAGGGCAGGGTTAAGATGTACGGCATAAGAGGAACATACATTCTGCTGCTGCAAATCCCCAACAAGTAGAGATATTTGCTGAGTGTTGGCCAAACTCTGCTCCCATTGAAGACAAGGCTCTTAGGTCCTGATCTTGTAGTCCTCATCCTGGTGAAATGCCCACTGGTGGGGCCATTGAGATCAATGGGAGCTTTTTTGCAGGCGAAATTTGTATTTGAGTTAGTAAAAAAAATCTTGAGGGATGTTCATAAATAAAATATGGCTCTAATAAAAGGCATATCATACTTTTTGGCCACCACCTGATAAAACATTTTGCTTTTATGTTACATTAGATTCTTTGTTGCAGGGACCTTGGGCTATTTCTTCTCTTAGCGCCAGACCATATATGCATTTGGGGCAGGAAAAATCTATGGGAATGTAGAAATATTTGTATATTTAAAGGCCCTAATCTGGCCTTCATTACACCAATGTAAATTCAGAATCACTCCCTTTTAGGTAGTAGAGTTATTCTGAATTTACACCACAGTAAATCTTGCCCCTTGTCTTTATACATGTCTATAAAGTGACATTGCTAAACTGTCTCTATATTTTTGGCTTTCCATATTGCATGTAATAAATAACTGTAACAAGTGAAAGATGTTCTTTTTATTAGAGATGGGTCCTATCCAAAATTTTAAATCTAAAACCCCTATCAAGTTAGGGATGTTCAAAATCCAGATTTGAATTGTGTGGCTTGAACCATTCTCTACTTTTCATAATTATTACCTCAAGGTCAGATTATATGAGGTTTAAGGGCAAGGGGTTTGACTTTTAAAATCAATAGCAGCCTGCAATGGATTGTATCTTCCCTTTTCAGAGCTTTTCATATTGAGAACTGATTTACAGCAGAGCCTTGCAAAGTCTAGCTTGGCTAACCTCCAAAACTGATCAGTCTCATCAAAAAACCTGAAGGATTTAATAGCTGGGTGCTTTAGTGTGGTCTTGTATTAGTAAATCTTAATTACTGCTGCAAACTGAGGCCCCAATTCATGAGACAAATTAAGCATGTGCTTAACCCTATTGAGGACGGCACTCAGGCATATGTTAAGCACAGTTCAGATATTCTTCAGTCCCATTGACTTCAATGGGACTTAAAATATGCTTAAATGCTACCCTGAATAGGGTTGTACTCCTAAACTGAGGGCTGAACTCTAGTACTTCTCATTCTATGAAGTTACCATAAACCAGGGGTTCTCAAACTGGGGGTTGGGACCCCTTGGGGGTCATGCGGCTATTACATGGGGGGGGGGGTCATGAGCTGTCAGCCTCCACTCCAAACCCAGCTTTGCCTCCAGCATTTATAATGGTGTTAAATATATGAACAAGTGTTTTTAATTTATATGGGGGGGGGGGGTTCGTCGCACTCTGAGGCTTGCTATGTGAAAGGGGTCACCAGTACAAAAGTTTGAGAACCACTGCCATAAACAATTTGAAGTGAATTACATGTGCCAAAATAAAAGCTGAAAGTATTTTTTTGTGATGTTTGAGTTTTAGATGGTGCTCTGACCTCTCTTATCTTTTGTTGTGTTCAATGGGACTTATAGATGCTCTGTACCTCAGGGCACAATCCAGCTGGGTACTGATGTCCCAGTTCAGCGAAGCACTCAAGCACGTGTTTTAAAGTTGTGTGGAAGTTGCAATGGAAATTGAGCGCATTCGGCACTGCACAAGAGACATTGAGTACCTCTCAGAATCGGGCCCTATATCACTAAATTGTAATATTTCACAGCATTAGCGCCAGGTTCTACTGCATTATAAAATTCCAAGAGAAAAATATAAAGCCAGGTGGTGGTTTTTAGCATCAGTGCTTTTCAATGGGCTAGAAAAATAAAACAATTCTATGGAAGACAAGAGTAGTATTATCATTGTCATTTTAATAATGAGACCCCCTTCAAAGCAATGGTAGAAAACATATTGTGCCTTTCCACCTGTAAAAAATATAATCAGTATTGTCCATTAAGTCTATATTTCTCAGACGTCAAAGCAGCAATGAAGTACAGGCCACAACGGAATGTGCATTTCTCCAGCTGCTGGAAAATTATACTATGGCTGAAATGACTGCAAGCTCTCTCTTAAGAACTGCATTTCCTCTAGAAGCACATGAAGGAGGCAGTAGAGGGCAAAACACAATCTACTTAGTGGCTTTCACTTTTTAAAAAAATATATTAATTAAAAAGATGTGTTAAAAAGTGAAAACAGCACACAGTACAGTTTTGCAGTTCCACTGATTATTAATACAGGTGAGCAATGGTAGTCTATCAAAATTACAGGAAGGATATGTAAACCTGACTCAGAACAGTTGTTCAGGAAGTCTTAATTCTTCCATAATTTCATTTTGAAAAATTATTTCATATTTTGTTTAAAAAATTGAAGATTGTGTTTACAATGTAACCTCTTTTTTAAACAAATACAACAGCATTAAGTAAACTAATATAATCAAGAAAATATATTATTGTGGTGCTGAATTAAGGATGATTAGAACAAAAGAAATAAGTTACAATTGTTCACAAGAGTATAAAAGATTATCATGGATTTACTACCAGTCAGCCTTGGTTTTCACACAATATTTGTGACCAAGAATGCACTTGAGTTGTGGCATTTCAAAAAATTCCCTTACCTTTTACTTTACAAAGATCAGCCTGAACGCTCTCTTTCTTTAAGCCCCATGGATTAATATTTGATAAAAGGCATAGTTCTTGTTAAATAAAAAACAGACTGAAATGGAATGCTTACAAAATTCCGTTTCATTGTATCTCCGATTATTTCTGGCCAATTACATCCACATATTATCAAAACATTTACAATAAAAGCAAACGTACCATGTTTAGGATGCCTTATTTGTTTAAAATATGTTTCTTTCTATGATATAGATGCCATAATTGTTTATTCTTCTTGGTGATAAAAAAAAGCCCCTACAGGACAGGCTGGTAGCATTTCTACGTGTTCTGTACATTATTCCCTTTAAAAGATATTTCTCTGATGCACCCTTCTTCTTGGTGTCATTCTCATGTGTGATACTGTAATGCTTCCTACCTTTCTCAGGATTTGGAGCATCAGTGAATTTTGATCCTTTTTCAAATTAAACAAACTGACTACAGAGTGCAGTATATGAATCTTCTAAACCTAGTTTTGTTTAAATAGCTTGCACTTTAGAATGTAAAGTAGCTTCCTACAGAGGAATAGGATTTGTGGACATATTAGATTATTATGGAATCCAACATAAAGACACTGACCCCAGATTTCCATTTTCCTAACATTTGAATTGTTTCTTGAGCTGTTACACCACATCTGATTGTCTATCTGCAACCTATTTTAATTTAACCGGTAGCATCTGTGTAAAAAAACATTTCATTTTATTTCCTGTCCCCTGGAACTGGTCATTCCACTCCATAATTAATTTGCATTGTTATACATCCACAGTATGTTGTAAACACAGTCTTTGTGATGAAAATGGAGCTCATTTACAAAGCTGGTATTGATGCAGAACTAGTAATTAGATTTATGATGAAGCAAAATGGATGTTAAAGGTCTGTGCTGCATGAGGCTATAGGTAAGCGAAGTAACATACAATCTCAATATGAATTATTAATACCATCTCGAGTATTTTTTTAATTGTAATACAACTGGAAACAGATTTTTAAAACCTATTATTCTTTTGTTTAAAATCTTTGTTTTATACTGATTTTTATGTTTTGCAACATATGGTAACTGAGTATTATAGAAAAATGCGTAACTACATGTTTTTAGTATACTCTCTGTCCTCCTTCAAGACCAAAATATTGTTCCAAAAGCTGATTACAGTATCCAAAGCATAATGTATAATACACAAAAGCCTGGATTCATTTTAAAGCTTGCACTGGAATGGTATTCCTATGGTCTATTTTCCTACGTATGTAAGAATATAACCATCTGAGCCCTTTACAACTAGCTGCTTACTTTACATAATATGGAAACTGTAGCACGTGTTCATGGATAATAGTGTATTTTCTTCATGGGGAAAATATATTTATTTACACTCCCTCTTCTATAATTTGATGAGAACTCTCACAGGAGTGGGTGACCTAAAATAATTTCACATGTAAAGGGTTACATCTCCTAATGCCTCTAGATGTGCTGTCATCTATATTTTCCTCTTTCATGCTTTAGAAATATGATATTGAAGTAATAGTGTGCATCTTCCCACACAACTTTTTTCATTATTTTTTTTAAAGATCTACTTCTAGCTGTACAGTTCTCTGGACTCCATTTTAATTTGATTATTTTCCCAAAGTACTAGTGCCTCTGTTGTGCAGTCTAAAATAAATATTAAGACTTTGGTAACAGAACATGGTGTATTTCATAAAGTGAAATTTGTATTAAGCCACAAATTGCATTAAATCAATTATTTTAGTTTTATTCAAATTTTTTTGATTGAAGTTAGTGTGTATACGTTTGCCTATCATGTCAAGTAAATCTCACTTTGTGTCATTTTACATCAATGGGTTTTAAACTTGTGCTGTCAATTTCTTCCCCCCAAATGTATTAATGACAGATATTCCATCTTATAGAATAATGAAGATCTTAAGATTTGCTCTTCAAATGAGTCAAAAGTGTAACATATCATAATATAACCGCATTTAGAAGGGGAAACCAGTGCAGATATCTGAAAAAAATTTCTGCTCAGCATCAACTGCTCTATGAAAAATTCAAAATTTAGGTGTTTTTTTAAAATAATCCTGGATAGACAACCATAGAGAACAAGACATTATCATGGAATTTACATTTATACGGATATGTTAGAAAAAATATGTTTTATACACAGAAGATATGTTAGACAAGAAATCTTCTTAAATTATTTGTTTTAGTTTGAAATACAGACTATTTCATCCAGAAAAACTGGCTTTTTATGTGCACTGTTGTTGGTAAATAAAGACCATTTTCCATGTACCTCAAAATAGATGTGGGATTTCATTAAAAATGGAAAACAAGGGTTTATTTTAACTTTCTGCCTGATTGGCCCAAGAACTTCTGCCTGTTCTGCCTCAACATTCTAGAGGTGCATGTGGAACTGCACCTGTGTTTTGGCAAACCTATTTAGTTTGATTATCATCTTGAATTAAGGGATAAAAGTGCATCGATTTAACCAATGGCTTGAAATCAAGTGAAGATTTGCTTGTGGTTGGTCTATGTGAAAAACAAATCACTCTTTTGTACATAAACACAGCAAGTCATTACTCCTCCCCTTCAAAAGAAAAAAAAAAGTCCACTGTGGCATTGGTATCAGAGCTAGAATTCTGTGAATGCTACAGTCGACAGAAAGCTCTTTTGGCATTTTATTGTTCTATTTATATGACTAATGCTACATATCATACATATGGGAGCATCTGACAAATCTGAAATAGTTGTGGGATAGACAGTAGCCATTTGAGTTAGCCTGTGACATGCCTTTTTGGGAACACATGTGATGCCACAGGAAGGTGGGTCTATCGTTTTAAGCTGGTAGCTAGGGAGACTGTAGAGCCAGCAAAATAATGCAGAGGGAGTAAAAAAAGAAGTGATCACAGAAACTTATCTAAGAATTTTATTTATAATCTTTGTGCACACATGGCTGATGCTGATGATGCTACCAGTGACATAAATAAACTCAAGCAAAAGATGTAAGCAAGTGGATATATGTAAAGGCTTCTTTGGGCAGTGCCGCAAATTTGGACATCGACCAAGAGAATTATTTTGTCCCTTGCGATTTCGATGAAGAGCACAAAGGGGATAATTAGACCAGGACGCTTCGCATCGCTCTTTCCATCTTGCGCACATGCATGCCCACCAAATGTGAAATGTTCGCCTTTTCCCCTCAAATGTGATGGTTGTTGAACTTATTTTTAGTGTCATTTGATAAGCCTCCCTGCTCGCAGAGAGACATCCCACTGACCCAGCCACTGGTCATTGTCTATACCAGTTCACATCAAAGCAGGCGCGCTTTGTCAGGTTTCGACTCGAATATCCATTTTGCATCTGAAGTACAGTATCGAAAGTGACTGGATCATTTGAGCCTTTTTCTTCAGCTGCTGCCTCCTTCCTCCCCCACAGTGTTTCCGCTCACGCTAACATAATTTGGCATTGGCGACGTGACACGACGCTGGTTTTTCTAAAAAATTATAATACATACATTGTCAATGTTTTGTGATGGCCAGCGCTCCTGTAAATTTAATTTGTAAATTGATGAAAGGAGGTCTTTTTCCACTGCTGAATCGTAGCCAATGCACAGAGCCCCCTCGAAAACCGAGTAATGCGCATACAGTAATAGGTCATTCAATGTCAAAAGGCATAAAAAAGATGAGCAAAATCTTCACAGGCTGCTGCTTGCTGTTGCTTTTAATTATATTAATTAAACTTTGAAATTCTCATGCAAAGAGAGTTGCTGGCTTGTGACGCTGAAGAGCCCTTGGAGATTTGGGGGGGAAAAAACCCCCTGAGATACCAGCTTTGTGGCTATTGCTTTTTTTTAATCTAAAAAAAAATATACATAAGCCTAGAACTGCTAGGTATGTTTATAGATGATGATGTTTTATGCGCTACTGAACTCTGAATGTAGGAAAGGGGAAAAACCACCAGCCTAAGTGTCAAGGTCTTGACGCATCAGTCCCTCAAACTCTGCTCAAGATCTCTGGTTACAGGCTGTCTTCCTGTAGAATAACGCTCTATTAATTTTCTTCCTGTCCTGGGTGCATAATGAAAGAAAGGTGTCTTCAAAAACTAAAGGGCAAAGTCTTGCTTGCTACCAATACCTTGAGGCACCCTGTCTACATTTTGTCATGCGTGTGCACTTTTCAGTGCTAGAATGACAAGATTTCCAGTCAGAAGGTTCCCGTAAGGCACAATGCGATGGGGGACTCAGAAGGATTTTGTGATCTGACATAGCTGTAAGGCACTGAACTTTTGCATTTGCTTAGCCTAGTGGGAATTTTTACCCTCCGCCTATGGCTAATAGTCCCTATTTAAATAACAAGTGCCATCTTTGCATCTGAGAGACTTTGCATCTCTACTAAAAGCACACTGCGTCCTGAGAATTTGCAGTCCTTTTAAAATCAAAACAAAGCAAAATGATCTTTGGTCGCTTTTTTTTCCTCCGCCCGCACATGCGTACTGGATTTTCTATCAAAGCCTAAGCATGCAGGTCAACGCTTCTCTCTTTGTCACTGTTGCAAATCATGGAGTACGGTTGTAATGTAGTAGAACACAAGAGCTTGGTGCAATAACACTGGCTTGGGGAAGAGTGGAACGGAAAACTCTTCTGAGCTAAGAGGCTCAAGCTGATCGAAGAAATTCGGGAACATGCTCAGTTGTCTTTGGTTGCTTAAAGAATGGCAGTGTGGAAGTTTTTCATCCTCATATCCTCTTAGCCTCCTTTACTGAGTCTGAACGCGGCTAAAGTTAACACATCGGCCCTGAAGGAAAAAACAAAGAGACAATAATTTTAATTGGTGAGTGAAGTAATAAATACAAAGTAAGGATCCTTGAATACCAGTGCTGACGTGTCACATACGAACAATTACTTAAATGTGTATGCTTTTGGAAATAACATGCATAAATAAATATGTTAAAACTTAAGATGGAAATCATCCAGAGCACTCCATCACATTTGGTGTACAGATTTATTATATACTTTCCTTATTAAGAGCAATGAGAAGATAAGTGCCATGTTTAGGATCCTCCAGAGGTCATTGTTAAGGAAGATTTAACAAGTCTTCAAGGTCTGAATAATTGCTAGACACAAAAACAAACTCAACTTTGTTGTTCTGTTTTAAACACAATAAAATTAGATGATGTTCAAAGTTGGAGATTTTCCCTGTAACGGACAACATATTTCCCATTAAACTTGCTCCAAATAAACATGACTGCCAGTAAAGCATTGATGTTGTGTGGCTGATGCAGGTCCGGTAATTTTATTAAAAATAACCAGAGCTGCACATCTACACACAGGCTTTTGTACCAAACTGAAACTGTTCCCCATACTGTCCGGTTTATCTGGATCTGAGAATATCATACTTAGACACAATGGCCAAAATCATTCTTGGTGTAGCTCTACTGACTTTGGGGGGGGGGGGGTTAAATCAGGGATGAATTTGGTCCAAAAGTCATTCATCTTGTTGGGAGGTGAGCACTGAGAAGAGACTAGTTATTTCCACAAGCTTGAAATAGAAAACAATTTTTACTTAAGGCCCTGGCCAGAGAGCGTATTGATGGCCACTCGTCAGCTGTGTTGTACTCTTCCCAGACGGAGCTCCCTTTAAAGATGTCTCACTTGCAAAGAAGCAACACCTTCCTTTTCCAGGATGGAAAAGTGAAAGTTATACTGAAGCTTAGTTCAGAATTCTGTTATGGACAGTCCTAGTATTCTCCCAAAATGGATACAGTGTCATTAACATCTGCTAGTTAGGGTATGCCCATATTACTGCCTATTTCGGCATAACTTATGTCACTCAGGGGGGTGAATAAACCACCCCCCGAGTGAGGTAAGTTACGCCAATGTAAGCGCTCGTGTGCACAGCACTATGTCAGCCGTCAACATAGCTTCTGCTGTTCCCGTTGGAATAGAGCGTCTTCACCAGATGCGCTGCAGGGGCGTAGCTGCGATGGTACAGCTGCAGCACTGTATGTGTAGACATAGCCTAAGTCACAGCATTGGTTGAATATTTCATCTCAAGGTCCTCCACTAGTGAAAAGATTCCTCCCCCCCTACCCCGATACTGTTGGGTACGGCTGTGCAATATAAAATCATGGTCTGGTTCCTCAATCATAGAATCATAGAAGATTAGGGTTGGAAGAGACCTCAAGAGGTCATCTAGTCCAACCCCCTGGTAAAAGCAGGACCAACCCCAACTAAATCATACCAGCCAGGGCTTTGTCAAGCCTGATCTTAAAAACCTCTAAGGAAGGAGATTCCACCACCTCCCTAGGTAACCCATTCCAGTGCTTCGCCACCCTCCTAGTGAAAAAGTTTTTCCTAATATCCAACCTAAACCTCCCCCACTGCAACTTGAGACCATTGCTTCTTGTTCTGTCATCTGCCACCACTGAGAACAGTCTAGATACATCCTCTTTAGAACCTCCTTTCAGGTAGTTGAAAGCAGCTATCAAATCCCCCCCTCATTCTTCTTTTCTGCAGACTAAATAATCCCAGTTCCCTCAGCCTCTCCTCATAAATCATGTGCTCCAGGCCCCTAATCATTTTTGTTGCCCTAATCAGAAGTCAACGCAGTATGTGGCTTTCCAGCAGGCACCAGTACTTATGCGTTTGCCATAGAGCGTCTCCTTTGCCATAAAGCACCCAGATTGGATACCCATTTTCATTTTAGAGTGCTGAGCAAACTCCCCCCATCTCTCTTACAGATTAACCACAACTTTATTTTTATAATGATCTTGTATAAAAGGATATTTGCACACTCAGAGGGAGATTTTCAAAAGTGTCAAAGTAATTAGGAGCACAAGTTTCACTGAGTTTCATTGACTTGTGCTCCTAAATCCCTTAGGCCTTTCAAAAATCATTTTAGTTAATAGATGCTTTTAAGCTTTTTGGGGGGAGGGGGGAGAAGAAATCAGGGACCTTGTCTTCTTAACTGTCTTTGTCACTCAGCACATTTTAGAGCTCTCTAAATTCCTATAATACAATTCCTAATAATAAATGATGCATTTGAATTCATTTAAAACAGACATTTAAAAGTAAATCATAGGTAAAATGAGCTAGTTTTTGAGTAAACAGATATACCAGTGTTTTCCCTTTTTTTTTTTTTTTAAATGATTTGTTGGCACTATTACAGTTTCATTTTATTTTATTTTTTTTAACAGTATGCACTGGGTCCTCAGGAAAATCAGGCCAAAGCTCCATGTTTAATTCATTTATTTTATAACTTTTTTGATTAAAATACTTCTAACAATAAGAGTACCTGGGTACTACGTACAGTAACTTACCGCTAGTATTATTTGGCACCATTCAAGCAAGCATAAACAGATGTCAGACTTTGAGTGGTATGTGAGGAGGCAGTGTTCTCCAGATCAACTGGAAGAATAAATATACAGTGCAGCATAGACCAAGGGAATCTTTTTTTCATAATGCTTTTCTAATGAGTCTATGTCCTATTTTTCTTGTGATAAATATAACAAAGTGAATGCAAGGTTGGATTAACAGCGGTGTTTCCTTGCTGCTACAATGTTGATTATAAATGCAGAGAAGATGGAGAGAAGATAAAGTGTGCGAGCGTTAAAATATTCCATTGAAGGTAGCAGATAAAAGGCACCATACATTTTCACATCTTGTGCCTCAATTTAAAAAAAATTAAATATAACAAAATGAGTGCTGTAGTAAAAGGGCAAAGCATTTCTTGAGCATAAAGCTCAAAAGCTCTATGCAAATTCCCATAATAAAGCTAACCCTAAAGAAACAATAAAAGCAAGGAAATTCACACCCAAAGTGCAATATGGTATGTGAAAAATAGACACCATAAAACATTTGCAGAAATTAATTCTTAGGCAAGCCCCAGTGTACCTGAGGTGAAGAGAAGCATGTTGGAATTTACCCTTCACCTCAAAATTCTTGCTTTTGATTGTTTTGTGTCACAGCCTTATAGTTCTTTAGATATATTTACTGGTGCATGAATTTACATGAATTTTGGATAAATACTCAGATTATTTTCCCTTTAGCGTGCAGATTTGAATGTAGTCAGGGAGGGACAATTCTTGGTCAGTCTTTAAAATGTGTTTTAGTGCACCAACATTTTACTTAAGGACTAAAATGACTATCAGTAAAATATGCTACTCTAGGTCTTCTTGCACAGAGTCAATGAGACCTTGTGAACACTAAAAAAAACCTGGCATTCATGAGCTTTAACACTTCTAAATACAAAATAACTCCTTAGTTATAGGGAAAGACACACTATCTAGCTATATAAGAGACTTCAAAATGCGGACCATGTTCAGCAAATCTGGTAAACTACATCCTGCTGCACCAGCCAAAATCATAGGATACTATGAGGAGTAATTTTGGCAGAGGGCAACTTGTGTTTCCATCTCTGTTCTCACTGGTATCCTAGCAGAAAAGTGGCTGCTGAGACTTCTGATCCCCCACCCCACCCATCCCCAGGTAAGTGGAGTTGTGGCAGCTTTGCAACCTGATCTACTGTTGGCCACCCACTGCCACTTTTTCTATCATACTAGAGGTGTGCTTGGTTTCTTATTTGATTAAAAAATACTTCAGATTATTATGAAAGCAAAACAGTGTTGAAACAGAGCTAATTTTGTAATTAAAAAAAAACATGGCAATGTCTTAAATTCTTACTGTGGGCTAGACAGCAAGAACAAAATAATAACTGGTGCGATTTGGTCAAATAATTTTATATGGACAAATTTCTTGTAAATAGGTGTTTATAATGGGAACAATGTTACAACTACAAACACAGCAATTACAACGTTCACTAACACAGTACAAAGGATACTGCCATAACAATGGCTATGATTAACTTTTTTCTCCTAGAACACTGCAAACATTTTATTTTATCATTATAATTAAGGTCACATTACTTTTAATTGGGGTTTATTTTCATGACCTTTTAAGGCAAAACACTGGTTTCATCAAAGCTTTTTTAATTTTACTGAAATTAAGAAAAAAAAAAAGCATTTGTTTGGTTTTTAACAACACAATCTATGCAAACTTCTTGCCAACTGCCTTTAAAAAATGGCTAAAATATTGTTTGAAAAGCCCATTGCTAAGATTTATTAAAAAAAAATTATTACTTTTTAATTTATCTCAGACTTCCAGGATTAGAAAACAGGGAATTTTGGATCCATATGGTTCAACCAGAACATTTCCCCCAAAGTTATTTTCAAATATTTTCTAACAAAATCTATCAAAGGAAATAAGATGGGCTTAAGTAACTATTTGTTTACAGTGTCACAGACTTACAGTGAAAGAATGGCTGTAGAGAGAGAAAGTGTCCTAAGAAGACAGAGAGTCACATATTCCCCTCTGTCACATAGCGCAGAAGGAAGCAGTATGTAACAACTAGAATGAGATCAGACTTGAAATCCCTGCATTGTTTCTGGCCCACAGGAACTTTGCAGACTGCAGGAAAGGACATGGGGTCTAGGTGCAGGAAAGGGCTTCCAAGCTCTTCTTAAGAGTACTGAGATCCCCCTTAGCGCCTCAGGCTCAAGTCTCCACCTTGAAGCATCTTGGAGGCTCCGGAGTACTGAATGCAACTCCCTCCAGAGCCAACCAACCCAGCTCCTGAGTTAGCCAAAAGTGCTACCTTTAGAAAGTGCTCAAGTACTCCCCTTCTTATGGGGCTGAGAACTCTGGCCAATATTTTCTCACGAGGGTATTGAAAGTTATGGATTTTAGTGCCTAACTTTTGAAAAGTTTAGACTCTGCCCACACAATCAAGCTATCCCTGGAGTTAATGCACGAGCTGATTCTCAGTCTTTATCTATGAACCCACATCTGGTAGTACCTTAGACTATCACCATGCCACCATGCTAGCGGGTGTATTTTATGTATCGTCAGGTACTTGCACCTGGAGTTGTAACTTCCATTATTTATTTGCCTCCATGTTTATTCTTCTTTTCGTATAGAAAAAGTGGCGGATGACAGATCTTAAATGCAAAAAAATATATAATAAGCAATCTTCGGAGAACAGTCTGATGCTCCCATAAGACAGCTGAAATCAGGATGTTGGAAAACACAGTGAAAGTGCTAATTACTTTGAAGGTCAGGAATGTTGTACTGCCATTAATGTAACTGCAAGTACTCCATGCCAACATTGTACAGAACAAGTTTCATGTTTAGGTAATAGAATGTGACACGGAGTGCATCTTTATAATGCCCACACACTAAGGGCACATTAAAAGGTACCGTATGAAGCCAATGTAAATGGCCTGTTGTAATTAAACAGTTTAACATGTAGTGTTATACTGTACATACGTTATAGATTACTGCTATTTGTCGATAAAATAGGAATGCTAGCAAAGCTTTTTCTTGATCTTGTTTGCAAGTTTAATACATTTACATAATTGTTTCCACGGAATGCTGCCTTATATATAATACAGATGAGGAGGAGAAAGAAGCAAATTCTTAAAAGTAACTGCAACATGCAGATTATCATGACTTTCCCCGCTATTTAGATATGTTAAAATTGCCACAGAAATGGCCAAAACATCTGTGGAATAGTCTTAGCTTCCAAAGATGTTTAACAAATTGATACTAATCCTGGGCTGCAATCCTGCAGTTTGCTGCACCCACACAGAGCCCTTCTGACATCAGTGGTGTTCCGTGCACAGTGAATAGCAGGGATTTACACGTCAGCCCTCCTCATCAGACAGGGAAGATGGACAATGGCATTGTCCCCTGATAAGAATGCAGAACTATCAGTTGAGGGATTAGGCCACCCAGGGTCACCTGATCGGTGTGCCTGCAATCAGGGCCACACCTGAAAGGCTAGTTTTCTGAAAACAATTTTCCCTTCTTTCTTTTTCCCACTTGGCTAGCAAACAACTTCTCCCCCTTTATTCTGCTACCAGGATATCCAGGCCCACGGCTAGCACTTTGTTATGTTAACAGGTACCACAATAATCTTCTATTACTTTTTTCCTATTTAGGCAAGTTGAAATTACTACTTAAATGGCTGAAATGTATTTTTTATTTTTACAGGAAAATATAAGCCATTTTGACTTTATAATTTTAAATCACAAAAGGAAAACATACAAAAAAAGAGGCTCAATCATTTAGATAATTCTTATAGTTGCAAGGGAAGCAAGGAGTTAAAAGGAAATGACCTAAGAGTAAATAGATCACTTATATAAACACACTCAATTAAAAGCTAGATTTTGAATACATGTATTACCGTGTGCTTTTTTTAAGGGTGATGGAATCCTTCAAACCCATACTCAAGCAAGCACTTTAACTTGCAGGTTTGCAGTACTGGGTGTATAGTTTACAAATCTTGCCCTGCCTTCACCAGCATGGAGGTTCCGCTGGGAGTGGGACTAGTTCTGTTCCACTGTACTAGAATTGGTGGGATTTGGGGAGCATGGCAAGGTGCCCCGTTCTGTAGTGGCTTCCTCAGAAGCTGAGCAAGGAGCTTTGGGGTGGATGAAGGGATCTGCCCTATTATTTATTATGGCCTTGTATCCTTCAGTTTTAGTTGTCCTTCACCCTTCTGAGGTTCTAGGGCCAGGCAGACTGTAGTAACTTCCAGGATGTAGTAGCCAGATTTAAAAAGGGGTCTCATTAATGAGTTAGGGTAACCCATCAGCTAGAAAAATGTCATTGCTACCATATGATAGGTACATATATCATGTAATATTTAAACGTTATCAGGTATCCAATCTGAAAAAAAATCATAAAAAGAAACATAACTCGAAGAAACATACTCTAATTTTGACCAAAAAATGGCAGAAAGCTTCTAAATACAATTGCTAATGCCACTATGTACTCAGAATAGTATTGTTTTGGGACGTTTGGGAAATATTTAGCCCCAGGTGATATATTTTATGAATTTTCCCGTACTTTTCTGCCTTCAGTTAAAGCAAAGTTCTGTAGTAACATGACTGTATGAGTGTGTTTGTACTATGTAATACATCAAAATATTTGTCATTTGTAGAATGGACTGACGAGAGAAATGTTTTTCTGTCTATTTTATATTTTATGAATATTGGCTACTGTTCAATGATCCCTGCACCGGCAACTGATGTTTAATATATTGTACACCAGGGGTAGGCAACCTGCGGCACGCGAGCTGATTTTCAGTGGCACTCACACTGCCCGGGTCCTGGCCACTGGTCTGGGGGGCTCTGCATTTTAATTTAATTTTAAATGAAGCTTCTTAAACATTTTAAAAACCTTATTTACTTTACATACAACAATAGTTTAGTGATATATTATAGACTTATAGAAAGAGACCTTCTAAAAACGTTAAAATGTATTACTGGCACGCGAAACCTTAAATTAGAATGAATAAATGAAGACGCGGCACACCACTTCTGAAAGATTGCCGACCCCTGGTGTACACCATGATGAAATGTTTTCAGGATACATTCCACTCTCTGGGCCAATACTGGACCTATATTGTGCATGATGAAATAATTTACTGCAAAGCCCAGTTGGTTCAATACAAATTTGACAATGACCACCCTGAGATGGGAGGCATGCATAGTGTAATGAATTTCATGGATATATAGGCAGCGTGATGCAGGAAAATGGGTTTGAAGACATCCTTGTAGAAGGCAATATCTATGGCATTTCATTCATCAGCCATGCTCTAAAAGGGAAAGCATATAAGCATGGCATTAGAACCCCCAAGCTTAGGAATGAGGCAATGACTCGCTTGAAATAGATGGCACTAGGCGATTCCATAAACAATGATGTGCTCCCAAAAGCTGAGTAGAGATGCAGCTTGCAGAAAGCTTGAACATACACTGAAGTATTTGAAGATGTGCACACAGAGAAAACAGAGTGGAAGCACAGAATGCTCGGGCAGACTTCATGACAGCACCCAATCACTCCACCAGCCCATGGACACTTGTGTTACCGAAGAAAAGAATTGTTCAGATACATTTCTGTTCTGGGAAAACTACGTAATGGATTTCTTTCACCCAACTACTGATGGATTGTGTAGCAGTAAAGAGAGACAATTACAAGTCCATGGAGCTTGAAATATTTTGCAGAGATGATTCCATTTGACTGCCCGTGTGGCCATGTGAATTATGCTAGATGGGGTTGTATAAACATAGCAAAAGCCAGACTTCCAGAGGAGCAGAAGCCAGATATCTATTATGCCCTCATTGATAGGGAGCAGTGTACTGGACTGCCAGACCCTTCCGTGGTGTATGGTATGACATGACCATCAAGCAGTCTTCTCAACAAGGACTGTGGGCAGCGCCATCACCTTTGCATAAAAGATAAAGCGCTGACCAAGTATCTGCCTGCACATTTTAAGGCAGCTGTAACAGCTAACAAAACAAATGTGTGGAATGCAGCATTCAGCAACAGATCTCCACAAAGAAACTACCACAAAGTATATGGCAGCAGATGAAAGTGCTGTCCAAGATATTATAAAAGTTGAGATGTAAAGTATGACGAATCCTTTTAGCATTGAACCTGGAAGAAGCTCAGACAACAAACAGTCACTTGTGAACATTGTAACGTCTACTGTGGACCCACCTGAAACTGCAGGAAGTTTGTGCATTATGAGAGAGAATGGCACACAACAAGCAAAGCAGTTTGTAAGCAGTAGACTGCAAAGGAGTGAGGTAGACCTCTTTGATCCCATAAAAGGACATAATCTCAAATCATTTGGAAATCTCAACAGAACAATTAAACAAAAAATGCACACAGCACAAGCAATAACTATTGATCATCACATATTCAGCAGGCAGACAAGTATTGGCTAGTCCAGAGATGCTGATATCCAGGGTTTGATGAAGTATAAACTGGCACCTGTCCCACTTCAGCTTGGATGGATCTCTAAGAAAGACCCAAAAGAGCAACACACTGTCTTAGCTGGAGAAAAATCTGTCAATAGTTGAGCTATCAGCATCTGAGGAGCCAACATTAGCTATTATTGACCTCATGGTGCTTCTGCAGATGGTGTGCACTGATACTGCCAAGTACAAAACTTTTGGGGAGCTGCTTGATCAGCTGATGAACATTTATCCTTGGACTATCTTGGATTACGCCCACACCTCAAATACTGCATGTGATTCTGGTTGCTCCATATCAGAAAGATACATTAGAAATGGAAAAGATACAGAGAAAGGTAACAAAAATGACTAGGGGTATGGAACAGCTTCCATATGAGGAAAGATTAAAAAGACTGGGATTGTTCGGCTCACAGAAGAGATAACTAAGGCGGGATATGACAGAGGTCTGTAAAATCATGAATTGTGTGGAAAAAGTGACTCGAGAAGTGTTATGTACCCCATCAGATAACACAAGAACCAGGGGTCACCCAATGAAATGAATAGGCAGCAGGTTTAAAACAAGCTTAAGGAAGTATTTCTTCACACAACACACAATCAACCTGTGGAACTCATTACCAGGGGGCGTCATGAAGGCCAGAAGTATAACTGGGTTAAAATAAAGAATTGGATAAATTCATGGAGGATATGTCCATCAATAGCTATTAGCCAAGATGGTCATGGATGCAATTCATTCTCTGAGTGTCCCTTAAACCTCTGACTGCCAGAAGCTGGGACTTGAAGACAGGAGATTGATCACTTGAAATTGCCCTATTCTGTTCATTCCCTCTGTAGCATCTGGCACTGGCTGCTGTCAGAAGACAGGATACTGGGCTGAATGGACCATTGGTCTGACCCAGCATGGCCATTTTTATGTTCTTATGACTAAAATGTAAATACACTGCTGTTGATGGTGACAATTATATAATGAAGCATCAATCAAGTATGGTGAGAGCGCCTGCAGAGGGAATGTCCAAATGCAAGAAGTTTGGTGTGCTCCAATGCATGCAACTGTGACAGTGACGACTGTAGCAACAGAGTATTGAACACGTCAGATACAGATTCTGAGGGGGGAGCAGTAGAAATGTTTCAACTATCTGCAAATTACTGTGACTATTTTTGTGACTAATATAGCTCAGAAGGGTGCTGCATTAGACATTCAGCAGCTCATATTTATAGGTAGAAGTTACATAAGAGCACATGGTTATACTTATGTCTTTGGCCAACCAGATAGTGCATATATATATTAGCCCCAGATTTGTAAGCAGTATATATATATATATATATGTACTGCTTACAAATCTTACACATTTTTTTATTTATATATATATAAAAACCTGGAGCTAAATATTTCCCAAACTTTCCAGAACAGTATTATTTTGAGTACACAGTTGCATTATGGATTTAGACTGTTTTCAGTGGTACCAGATGACAGAACAAGAGTAATGGTCTCAAGTTGCAGTGGGGGAGGCTTAGGTTAGATATTAGGAAAAACTACCGGTATTTCACTAGGAGGGTGGTGAAGCACTGGAATGGGTTACCTAGGGAGGTGGTGGAATCTCCTTCCTTAGAGGTTTTTAAGGTCAGGTTTGACAAAGCCTTGGCTGGGATGATTTAGTTGGGGATTGGTCCTGCTTTGAGCAGGGGGTTGGACTAGATGATCTCCTGAGGTCCCTTCCAACCCTGATATTCTATGATTCTAAGATTATCAATTGCATTTAGAAGTTTTCTACCAATTTTGGTCAAAATTAAACTATGTTTCTATGAGTTATGGCCCTTTTTGTGATTTTATGATTTTTTTTTGATTGGGTGCCTGATAATGTTTAAACATTACATGATATAGAAAAACTACACCACTTCCAGCATCTCCATCCACCCTAGTGGTGACTACCAGATACCTGTCTAACATGTGGTAGCAATGAATTTTTTCTAGCTGATGGGTTGCCCCTCAGTGCCCAAAATGGGCCAGGGCCAGTAGATTAAAGACAAAGTTGTCTTTGGAGGAAGGTTCCTCCCATGTTCTCATGTGCAGATCCCAGCTCTCAGCTAGATATTTAGGTAGGGCACTGGGGATTGGATTGACTATTTGCACAGCACCTTTCATCAGAGGTCACAAAACACCCTATAAATATTAACTATCAAAACAGCCCTGTGCTGCCAATATTAAATATTAATAAATCATAAAAAGTACAATGTCCTATAGATGGGCAAACTGAAGCATACAGAAGGTAAGAATCTGATTTTCAGAGATGCTGAGCACCTGTAACTCCAAATGGAGTCAAATGGGGAGTTGCAGGTGCTCACCAGCTCTGAAATTCAGGTCTTAAATTATTTACCCAATGTCACACAGCGAGTGTGAGCTGGTTCTGTGAAAAGAACCCAGGAGTCTTGGTTGCAGCTCCCAGCTCCTGCTCTAAATCAGCAGACAGGCTCCCTCATGTAACAGGGTGGTGATATTTATTAGATAATTAAAATAAGACATCAGAATATTAAATTATTGTTCTGACCAATTTGAACTTTGGTTAAAGTGTATCAAACGTAAGTTATTTTTGGCATCCAGTATTAAAGCCTGCTTGCACGACGAACCTAATAACATAGATGAATTATCATCACAGCCATGTTACCACTGCCAGCCCATGTGGTGGCTTAATGTTTCACTCATGTCCCCGTACTCAATTAAACAATCAATACAACCAATTTGAATTCAGATGTATCATGCCTTGTAAATCATTGGGTCATAAACCTTAACAATACCAACATGTAGTCAGTATAAAACTGAACTAAATGAGTGTCTTAGGGCTACAGTAATTAAAAAGTGAGTTATGCAAGCACTCCATGATTTTCCAACAGGAGATGGGAGTTGCTTGGATGCACTGGGTTCGACGGTTTAAAAAAAGAACGAGAACCGTTTTGTGAGTGAATTGTAATTCCTGTAGGAACTACAGGAGCAGAATATGCTGAACATTTAAAAAAAAAAAAAGGTGCGGGGGGGAGAGAGAGATCAACAGTTTCATGCAGACAGCAGTAACGTAATGATCATTTTATGTCACTTCGAGATCATTCGCTATATTTGAATATCTTAAAATAATGTTTCTTCTTAGCTGACTGGGCAATAAGGGTACATGTCCTTGGCACACACTGCTTTCAAAGATAACGGATGAACGTGTCAAAGTGCACAACAGGGCACGAGGTACCAATGCAAAAAAGGCAAAAGAATGTCTATTGTTGAAATGGCCATGTTCCTTTTCCTGCGTGACCTACAGAACAGCTGCTACACTGGAACAATGCGATCAGTATACTGGGGAGGAATGCCTTGTGGAGCGCTGTGTTAGAAGCCTGGAACTCAACTAATCTGTTGACTCGAACGACAAAGGGATCAAAATCGCTTTTGTGTGTGTGTGTGTGTGTGTGTGTGTGTAGTGGACAAATGTTCTTTGATCTCAAAGACTCATAACAATCATATTTAGCATTTATATAAGACTTCTCAGGCCAAATTCACAGTGGAGGAACAGGGTGCAACTCCGTTGCCTTCAGTTGAGTTGTGCCCACATACATCATTGGTGCATTAGGCCCTATCTGCCCAAAACACTGTACATTAACTAACTTTGAGATATATTTGCATTTATGCAAAACATTGAAAAGATGTCTATCCATAAACTCTAGGCACTCTTGATTTATGTACATATGTATCATACTAAACACACGGTGGGGAGGGGGGAATTGTAATTAAGAATTTATTGAAACAGACACGGTGGGGGAGGGAGGGAACACTAAGAATTTATTGAAACAGAAAGAAATGTCTAACTTTGAGGCACCTGACAATGTTTTTGATTGGTCAAACTGAGACGATGGTATGGTTGACAAAACATCTTGTCTGGATGTCTTTGAGAGAGACACAGGGTCAGTGTCTTCGGGGGACTCTGAAATCCTCAGATTTGGGGAATCTCATTCAAGTGACAGCACCTTACCCTCTGGACTTTGGGGGAATCCCTTGATTTATCCAGGCCACAAATAGACCAATGTGGATGTCAGCTCATTACCACCGGAGATGTGAGATTGAGGATTCCTGCTATATCCCCCTCCCTCCTCTGATTTCCTTTCCCTATTTTTTCCTCCCTTTCTTATTTGTTAGCTTCTATCTAATCAATTTCAGCCTGACCATCTTTGGAAGTGAATATACTCCATGATTTGAGACCATTGCTATAACCAGCATGACAGCTAAGGCAGAGTACTCACCTCTCCCCAGAGTGAAGGAGGGTTAGTGGGAATGGCCTCAGCATGCCAGCCAAATGTCCTTCCAGACCAGGAAACCAGCAGGGTCCGGAGGTTAAAGCACACCTGACTGTAACTGACCAGGCGGTGCCCTGTATCTTGCCTGCTACACACAAATCAAGCAAGCACTAAGGAGACAGATGTTTCCCCTTTCCTATCTTTTCTCATTTCCCCTTGTGCTTGCCTTTGTCATATTTACAATAAACCTCACAATAAAAACTACTAAGCTTAAATCCAAGAGTAGATGGACTTTTTTTCCCCCTCCAAGAAATGCTTTTAATACCTGCAAGAGACTTTTTCATTTAACATCTTCCCCTATGAAGGACTTTACTGAATGGAAATGAAAGAAAGGAACACTATCCTGAAATCAATAATTATTTAACTTGTGAATACCAAATATCTTAAGTTTTCTGTGTTGCTTTTCTTTATTGGGTGTTTCATAAATGTTTTAAAAGGTATCTACAATGTGGTTGCAATAGTAAAAACAAGCAAGAATCTCTTTATACAAAACCCTGCACCCACAGCTGGCTGTTTAATGTTGTTACAAGGGTTCCAATAATATTTTTTGGTCTGTTATCCCTTTATAACACTACCATCCTACAAGTGCAGTTGTGCTGACAGCTCCATACTCCTTTTTAGCACCACAGAAAGTTGAATGCAGCAATTACACTCAACTCTGAATAGGGCTTTAAATCATTCTCATACTATTTACATAGCTGGACTCTCCTGCCTTGTCATATTGTCTTAAGAAATACTCCCTACCTACCATCTCTGAATATTTTTTCTTCTCTATGTTTCGCTTCACTTGCAATATTCTCCAGTAATTCAAAAGGAGGGGTGGGGACGTGGGCATAAATCTGGAGAATCATGGAAGCTGGGGATGGAATGGATTATGTTATCCATCCCTCTTCCCGTGCTGAACTGTATATTCTCAAGCACTTTGTCACACAACTGAACATTGTCCTTTGTGCATCTGATTTTGCTGCTTTAATACATTGAGCTACTATCAGTCAGCCTACGAAAATGTTCCCTGTTCATTACTGAATGGTTCAGCATGCAGTTTATACCTTATGTGAACAATTTCATTCTTCAAGCAGCTTCACTTAATGAATTCTTTGTTACTGTTGTTTTCCACAATAGATTTTGTTGGGGTTTTTAAAAATTATTACTATGCCATACAATATGTCAGCTGTTTTCTATCAGGCCGGCTCACGTAGGTCCTGACCCTCCTCCTGCTGACGTCAATGTCCAAACCCCAACTGATTTCAGTGGGAGCAAGATAGGACCCGTAAACTCCCGAGTCCAAAGTCAACCTTCTTGCCCAGCTCAGTGGGAGCTGAGGACGCTGAGCATTTTGTAGGAGGCATTTGGA
Source organism: Terrapene triunguis (assembly GCF_002925995.2). NCBI lineage: Eukaryota > Metazoa > Chordata > Testudines > Emydidae > Terrapene > Terrapene triunguis. The sequence continues at coordinate 1,733,767 of NW_020664487.1, read as the reverse complement.
ACCTGGGAGGATCACACCTGGAGTACACTATGCTAGGATCTGTGGAGTAAAGCGCAGCTGCTAATACCCATTACCCACGTGAGCTCGCCAAGCCAATTCCTAAAAGACCATCTAACCATGAGAAATGTCAGTAAAAATAAAAGAAAATATTTTGGAATATTACTCTTTTAAATTAGCTTTTTAGATTTGTCTCTTATATAAACCCAATTCTCAAAATGTTATTGTAGTTCTTCATCTGCTAGCCTCTCTGTTAAGCCTGAGTTTCAAAACCTGAAAAAGCGGTCTCTCTCTATAGCTCTTCCATAGGTCCCTTGGGATCACTGGTGCAAGGCTGATGTTCAGCAGCTGAGAACCTGGATCCCCCAAATTTTTGAATTTTTTTGAATCGTCCACATCAATCAAACAGCACTTGGACTTAGTTTCACTTTCTGGCAGGTGTCACAATTGGGAAGGTCAAATCCATGTTAGCCACTTCCAAAATCTAGCTCTTTTCAAGAGGGTCTGGGTTGTTTAGGTCTTTTCTTGGGAGAAAGTCTTGGAATACAGTGGCTGGAGAGCTTCTTGCCTCTGGCAGGGAGATCCACAGTGGGAGTCCAGTCAGCTGCTGTGCTCCCAGTGGGGAGCAGGGAGCTGGGACCTGGTGGGCAGCAGGGCTCCCTGTGGGGACCCCGGGTGGCAGCCCAAACTGGGAGGCTTGGTGGCAGCCCTGCTTGGAAAGGAGACCCAGCAGCAGCCTGGCTGGGGAGCTGGAAGCCAGCTTTCTTGTTAATTTCAGGACTCCAGCCAAGACAGCCAACAGCCCATGTAAGAAACGCAGTATCTACACAAAAACAACGAGGAGTCCCTGTGGCAACTTAGAGACTAACAAATTTATTTGGGCATAAGCTTTCTGTTTACACGCCAATGAGAAACTGCAGAACTGGAGTTAATTTGCAAACTGGACACCATCAAATTAGGCCTGAATAAAGACTGGGAGTGGATGGGTCACTACAAAAACTCTAATTCCCCCCTGCTGATACCCACATCTTCTTGTCAACAGTTTGAAATGGGCCACCTGGTTTACATTGGCCTCATTAGCACTACAAAAGTGATTTCCACCCCTTCTTGTCAACTGTTGAGAATAGCCCACTTCCACCTTAATTGAATTTGCTCTTTAGCACTGACCCCCCACTTGGTAAGGCAACTCCCATCTTTTCATATGCTGTGTATGTATACCTGCCTACTGTATTTTCCACTCCATGCATCTGATGAAGTGGGTTTTAGCCCATGAAAGCTTATACCCAAATAAATGTGTTAGTCTCTAAGGTTCCACAAGGACTCCTCGTTGTTTTTGCTAATACAGATTGACATGGCTACCACTCTGAAAAGTGTCTACACAGATACTGCATCGCTCTATCTACACTGATATAAGCCCTACGCCTCTCGTGTAGGTGGCGTTATTACGTCGGTGTAGTAGGGCACTTACATCGGTGGGAGCAAGGCTGTTGTGTAGACACTGACACAGTTAGGTTGGCATAAGCTGCCTTATATTGACCTAACTCTGTGGTGCAGATCAAGCTCCAGACTGATAACAGGACAACAGTGAGTGCTGACGTATCTGTTTCAGGTTAAGTACCAGACCCCAAATGTTTTGCAGCATTTAGAAACTGACATCACTGATTTCCTCTCTCACTGTAGCCAACAAAAGCCACACCAGTTAGAGCCCGGTCTACAGGGCATTAAAATTCTACTGGCATTAACATTCTTGTGCTCTGTACTAGCTCCCCGCACTGGATGTATTTCACCGCTATAAATGTTATAATATTACACTCACCTCATAAATATCTGTTGACAAGCTGGAGCATACAACTGGAGTTCAGTTAATAGTTTTTTAAAAATACCGATAGCTGATTTATACATTTACTTTGGAGAGGGGGTTACTAAACATCCCTGTTCTGTACAGCTGTAAACAGTGTTTAAAGTTTTAAATTGGCGTTCCTTTCTGTATCTCTCACTGTCTTATGCACTCTCTAGCTAATAAAGAGGTTCAAATAATCCCCCGTGTCAAGGGCTGACAAAGTGGGAACATCAAATAATCCTGTTTTGTAGTTTTGTTGATAAAAAACAATATACTGCACTACCAAGATTTTAGTGTTAACATTACCACTCTTGCAGATGCATATTGCTGCAAATATCTATTATAGCTGAAGCTCAACTGTTTAACATACATTGTAATATTCAGTTTCCAATCCCTGTATATGTTTTATTATTACACACAAGATAATCCACCATACATTCATTCAGTTCTATACCTGCCAGCTGTTATTTCTGACTATAGATATACTCTAATTAGGCACTAATGCAACTTACAAGAAAGAAAGAAAGAAAGAAAGAAAGAAAGAAAGAAAGAAAGACTAATCTGAAGACCTGATCAGGCCCTGAATGACATTCAGAGTCCATGAACCATTGTACTCTGGTGGATATTTAGTACCTGGGGAACGGTGGATTGCAGTATTCTGCAGTATTTTCAGACTAACACAGCAATGAGTTCCCGGTATTATTGCTGCTATAGAAAGTTGGCATGAGTACTATTTTCTGAAGCTGCATATGTACTAAAGAAACTATTGATAACATTTCTTTTTAAACTATCCCTTTCTTTAACAATTAATTATTGGCTGAAATGTCACCAAGCAAAATAAGATAAGATCAAAATAAGTTTAATGGCAACTGTGGAAAAGAGGCTACTGAGGAAAACAGAAAGGAACATAAACTCTGGCAAGTGTAAAAGTATAAATAGGTAGGCCAAAAAATAATTTGAAGAGCAACTAGCAGAAGACACAAAAACTAACAGGAATTATTATTTTTTTTAGCCTGCCAAAACAGAAAGCCTGCCAAAAATTCAGTGAGACCACTGGACGATCAAAGTGCCAAAGGAGCAATCAAGGAAGACAAGGAAGTCGCAGAGAAGCTAAATGAAGTCTTTGCATTGGTATTCTCTGCAGAGGATGTGAGAAAGAGTCCCACACCTGAGCCATTCTTTTTAGGGGACAAAGCTGAGGAACTGTCCCAGATTGAGATGCCAATAAAGGAGGTTTTGGAACAAATTGATAAATTAAACAGCAGTAAGTCACAAGGAACAGATGGTATTCACCCAAGAGTTCTGGAGGAACTCAAATATGAAATTGCAGAACTACCAACTGTGGTATGTAACCTATCGCTTAAACCAGCCTCTGTATCAGATGACTGGCGGATAGCTAATATGATGCCAAATTTTGAAGCATCTGGTACTGGGCAGTGTTGGAAGACAGGATATTGGGTGAGATGAACCATTGGTGTGACCCAGTATGGCTGTTCCTGTGTTATGATGTTACTTAACAGCTGTTGGGGAGAATAGCACTGTTGGACTTGATTCTCTGCTGCCTTGCACCTTGTAAAGTCATTTAGGCCCTGATTCAGCAGTTCAGCACAGATCTTAAACATGTGCTTAAGTTCCACTGAAATCAGTGTGACATACAGATGTGTCTAAAGTTAAGCATGTGCTTATATGCTGTACAAAGTGAGTGGTGGGGGTAAAATCACAGCATTCCGATCCGGTAGTATTTTATGCCCACTTTGCACAGATGTGAAGGACCAAATTTGGTGCAAGGCAGTGGGGAACCAGGAGCATTATCTCCAGTGTTTTCAGTACACTGGCAGCTTTTGGAAAATGCTATTAACAGCATTTCCGCATCACTAATAATGCTAATTTTGTAACTGGACATATGGACATTCCAACACTTGCTGCACTGTATAAAACCCTCATGTACACACTGATCAGTGGTTTAACCTTGTGAACATCAGGACAGAAAAGGCTTTATAGTTTGATATACCACACAGCACCAAAGTTACAGCCTTTGCCAAGATTTCTGATAATTAAGAGGCCACGATTCACGGATATATTTTCAAAATTATTTCCACCCCCCCTCTAAAATTTCATACACACATAGACACACACACACACACACACACACACACACAGTGCAGAAAAATCTGCTAAACCGTTTCCAGCCTCAAATCGCATTTACAAAGTTAGTATGAGTAAGACACAAACAACCCTTACTGAGATTGGTGAGCTCATACAAGTAGTGCCATCACCCAAGAGTCACGACCAGTCCCACTGCAATCAGTGGGACTTCTTGTGTGTGTAAATGCTCACCAATATGAGTACGCGTTGCTTAATCTACTGAATGAAAGGAACTCCAGCTTGTTTATTATTATTATTTGTCTTTGTTTGCACCTAGAAGCCACCCTGCTAGACATATGACAAAGAGAGGGTTCCTGAGGAGCTTTCAATTGAAGTATAAGAAGGGAGGCAGGCGGATACAGGGGGAGCACAAGGAAACAATGAGATGGTATTGGTCAGCAGGATAGGCACAGCTCAGCCTGCTTTTGTTGAATTGCCTGTAAAAGATTTTGGTGATGGAGAGGGGAGGAATTTCTTATCCTCTGCTAAGTTTTCTGCAACTGCTTTATTCAGCAGTTCTCCAAATAATCTGCTGCATTAGAAGGAAATGGTTGTGACAAGCTGCTTCTCCTGTGAATCGGCCTTCCGGGTCTAGAGGATGACGCACCGACAAGCTGCTGAGTTGGTTGTCTGGTTCCTAGGGGAGAATCAAACTCTATCCATTTGTAGCATCTGCTTCAAAAGGAGGATGTGGTGAATATTTTATTCATCAGCGCTGGAGGTCTCCTATCTCTAGAGGGCAGGAGTTTGCTGATTTCCTTATACCAGGCACGTATGGCTGATGCAAAGGGGAAAGATGAGGAGGCCATGTTTCTGTCTCACCAGTTTCTCCGTTTTCCCATGCACCTGATCCCTTGGCAGAAAGGCTCCGTCACTTGGGAACACTTTGCCTCCACAAGAATGCTCAATACTCTGACACAGTTTGACCCTTCTGAAATATACAGGACTTTATCACCACTTCAAATGACTACTAATGGAGGGTTCTTCCCATTCAGATTTAATTATGCCCTTGGCGGGCGAGACCAAGTTCCTTCTCTCTGCCAGAGGGAAAGTGTCTAGTCTCGGAGGGCATAGGGTCAAATAGCTTGCGCCAAATTCTCTCCCCTGTGATTCACAATCTGATATTTGGGGCTGTGATTTGGGAAGTTCCCCGTCCTTCATTGGGGAAGTGGAAGAGTAGGATTCTGCAGAGGAATTCATTTCCTGGACTCTTCCTTGCATTCTTTTGGTGGAATTTTTACATCTTCTGGGGATTTCTAGTTGAAAATATCTGAGAATTCTAGATGTTTTCTCATAGATGAAGTCTTCCTTCCCAACCTCCTCTAAAATTTTCTGGGAGAGTTTCCTTGGCAGGAAGAAGAGCTCTCTCAGACCCTATTACTCTTACTCTCTGTGAGGGCTAAGGCTAAGTAGGCTGAGGAGCAACTATCGGCAGGAGAAACAGAGTCTATCTGCTCATTTCCCATTGTCATTTAAGGACCTTTGGAGTCACACCCACTCACAGCCCCTGTGCTGGGAAGGGCAGCAGAATGTCAACAACTGGAGGTCCCATTCCGTTTAGGGATGGCTCCCTGTTGGAACCAATCTGCAGATGAAAAAAAGGGTCCTACTTCACCTTTATTGCTATAATTTATTTTCTTTTTGCAGCTCTTTGTGGAGTGTATTACAATCATATCTGCAAAAGGCTGAACGTTGGAAAGTGTGAGAATACGGTATTGGATAACGTGAGCTCTGAAAAGCCATAACGGAAGCTGTAAAAAACATCTTCACAAAGTGGATTGCTCACCCCTCCATTATATTACATACTTCCATTTTTTGCCAAAAAGGAAGAAAGAAATAGTGCCAACAGCTCTTTCATGCAAAGCAATCTTTTTACATTAGCTTCCGAAGCTAACTTAAAAAACAATCCCAGTACATTTTGAGGCAAACTAACATGTTCTCACGCTCATAAAATTCTGTGCCCTGTAGAAGTGGAACATGAGCCCAGGCCAAAGCCCAGTGAAGTCAATGGGGAATCTTTTCATGGACTTCATTGGGCTTTGGATCAGGCCCCCTCTGTTCTTTTGTACAAGTGGAAAATGGCAAATCGATCTCATGGTGATAACGTTCCTGGAGCAAACATCTCTAGAGCATAACTAACATGTCTATTCTTTTACCCTCTGCTTCTTGTGCATCTCCCAAACTTTTACCTCTTTGTGCCTCTGTCTTCCCATCTAAAAATGGGGATAATGTTACTTACCTCCTTTGTAAAGTGCCTGGAGATCTACTAATGAAAAGTGCTATATAAAAGCTAGGTATAATTGTTATTACTACTGCTCTCTTCATTATCTATCTCCCACTCTTGCTTTCACACTTTACTTCATACTGATCCCTAACCCTGGAACAGTTCCCCTCTCCTATGGAAACACGCTCTTATTCTCTCATCTTTCAAATCCCACTTCCTCCAGGAATATTTGCCACAGTCTCTTCCTCCTCATTTCTCTCTCCGCACGCTACCATTCCTGAACCTTTATACCTTTGTTTGGCTTACATGTCTAAGAGCCAGATCCTACAAACCCTTACTCAGAGAAGTAATCCCATTGACTGTCACAGGGCTATATTCATAGATTCATAGAACTGGAAGGGACCTTGAGAGGTCATCTTGTCCAGTCCCCTGTACTCAAGACAGGACTAAGTATCATCTAGACCATTCCTGACAGGTGTTTGTCTAACCTGCTCTTAAAAATCTCCAGTGATGGAGATTCCACAACCTCCCTAGGCAATTTATTCCAGTGTTTAACCACTCTCACAGTTAGGAAGTTTTTTCTAATGTCCAACCTAAACCTCCCTTGCTACAATTTAAGCCCATTACTTCTTGTCCTATCCTCAGAGGTTAAGAAAAAACATTTTCCTTCCTCCTCCTTGTAACAACCTTTTACATACTTGAAAACTGTTACCATGTCCTCTCTGTTTTTTCTTTTCCAGACTAACTCTATTCCAGGGGTCGGCAACGTTTAGCATGTGGCTCGCCAGGGTAAGCACCCTAGCGGGCCGGGCCAGTTTATTTACCTGCTGACCCGGCAGGTTCGGCCGATCGCGGCCCCCACTGGCCGCGGTTCGCCATCCCGGGCCAATGGGAGCGGCGGGAAGCCGCGGCCAGCACATCCCTCGCCCGCGCCGCTTCCCACCGCCCCCATTGGCCCGGGACAGCGAACCGGGGCAAGTGGGGGCCGCGATCGGCCGAACCTGCCGCGTCAGCAGGTAAATAAACTGGCCCGGCCCGCTAGGGTGCTTACCCTGGCGAGCCGCGTGCCAAACGTTGCCGACCCCTGCTCTATTCTCAGCTGGTGTAAAATGGTGTAGGCTTCATTGAAAATCTGGTCCACAAAGTTTTACAGAATCTGGCCCTTAGATGATAAGGCTTTGTAAGCAGAGAAAGCTTCTCATTATATACTTGTAAAGAGGCATGCACATTTATAATGTTAAGCAGGTGATTTTTAATAAATTCTGTAATGATTATTATGAAAAAATAACTAAGAACTGGTGGGGAAATGGGAATCTACTGCAAAATGGTCACAAGATCTCAATGAACTCCTATTTGTGAGTGTGATTTATAAGCCCGCTGGCATAGCAGGTAAGACACAGCTATAACATGATTCTAAACAGCTTAGACTTGGATTGCTTTGTGGCTGGAAAGACAGTCTCAGCAGAAATCTTGCTCTGCCGCACAAACCCATGAACACATACTGTATATAACAGCCCTCTAGATGCCACTGTGATCCAGCTGTCCCTTCACCAACCAATGCTTTTACAGTGATATCTGATAGCTGGATCCCTTGCAGTTATAATGAATTCAGAGTTAATGACATTGACCACTGGGTCCAGTAAAGAATCTGAATGCCAAGCTATTTCCCGCCCCCTGCTTAACCAGTGTGGGCTTTTCTGGTACAATGAACACATGTCAAAGATTCAACATTCCCTCCTAGGATAACTGCAGACAAAACCCCATGATGCATAATTAGGCATGTGTTTTAACCCAAGTGGATTAGTAATCACAAACTTCTATATCTGAAGTACAGATATTTGACAAAAAATATCCTCTCTGCTCAGAACTGTGCTGAAAGTGGCAACTCTAAAACCTTTTTGCTTGGGCCAAAGGCTTAAGTCCTTAAGTCACACACATCTCTGCCAATTTACCTTATTCCTGACCTGCAAATCTCTCTGTTAGTCCAATCCTGGCCCTATTTCTAACTGTGCTAAATTATTATTAGAAATTATTTGTGTTACCCCAGCACACAGGTGCCTCAGCCATGGACCAGGACCCCACTGTGCTGGGTGCTGGAGAAACAGAGAACACAAAGATGGTCCCTTCTCCGAACAGCTTACGATCTAAGTAAATACGTTGGTTTTGTGATGCTGACAAATCGAGACAAAGATGAAATTACTAAACCCATTTGCACTTTTGACTGGGATCTAGGATTTGAATTGAGTTGAATGGATGGAACATTTATCCACTAGCACAACCTCCCCCAAGCAATGCAGGATTTGGCACTCTGTGTTCAAGTTATCAGGCTACCACTCAGCTGCATGATTTAGGGGACAGGGCCAGAAAAGGGGGACATACCCAGGGTTTTACTGCACTTTGATGATCCCTGGCTGCTGTAACAGCCTCTTAGGACCATTAGCACAAATCAAAGCAGACTTTAGATTGCTCTTACTTATGCTGGAAGACCAGGATCAGTGCACAGCCAGCACAGGATCAGGGGAATGTAAAGGTGACCTTTTCACACCCCTACCCTCCGAAATAAGCTGTACCATATGGTCCTCAGCAGCAGCCAAGTATTGTGACCCCCTCGTGTACAAAAGACTTGCACGGTCTCAGCTCGGCACAAACAGAGAACTACCAGTAACAAAATGTGAATATAAGGTTGTAGAAAATACCGTCTGATGTGTTGTATTAATTGAGAACTGTAATGTGATTTTGGAATGAGGATTACCTTGTAATGATACGCAGAAAGGGGTCGCACGTGCCACCTTACTATTGGCATTTCCTGACCTCTGGGGGCTTAGCTATGCAACCTGAACATATATTACATCAAAAAATAATCACAAGCCACAGTTGGACTACACGTACACTATGAAACACCTCTGAGTGTAATGGGCTATCACAGGTGTGAGGGCAGTCTTTGGTGCTTCGTGAAGAAACAGCCAAGTGACCCGAAACCAATCAACTGGAACGTACAGAGACAAAATACCGTGAACAGGAGGAGCAGAAAGGATGGTACATCAGATTAGTGACTAGCATCTTTTATGATCTTTCACAAAATCTAAGTCTGAAATCTGTTTTTCGAAACACATGGGCAGGTCCCATGGAAAGAGTATGGTTTTAGTGAGAGTTTTGCCCCCCCAATATATTGGGTTGGACTTAAATACAAAAAATGTTACCTGTTAATACTTCGTTACACATCTCCACTCTGCAAGATGGATCTCTTTCTTGCCCATCCTGAAGTCACTAGGCTAAATTTATTCCTGGTGTGCATTTGCCCTCAATTACATCAGGTCTCAAGTTGGCTGCAACTTCCATTGTGAAGAATAGGAAGCATGCAGAGAGCAGAACAGGCAACAGAGATCCAGAGTGTGGATCATAGAGGAGAAATTTTCCCTGCGGTGGCACAGAAGGGAGATAGGTAACATCTCTCTCTATATCAAGTCACTCTTTCTCTGGCATGTCCTAATTCAAAAACCTACTGCATCTCATCACCTTGTCAACTGAATCATGGACACAGCACAATGGCATTAGAACTACTGAGATGACCCATCACTCCGACCTGTGGTCTTATCAGTATAGACAGTTACAGAATTTATCTGAAAAGACAGTTAAATGCAGTCTCTTCGCCTTCAAATGACATCCCTGATAGATAATCTTCTCAGTGTAGTGCATGTTTCTGCACTCATATGTCAGAGGTTGGTCATTTTAAATTCATATCACTGCAATTTTTTCAGCAAAGCCAGGTTCAAGTCTTAACTAAACATTCAAAGGTTGAAGTCATAAAATAACCAGACAATTTCCCCTGCTCCTCTCCAAAGATGGACAACTGGATCACCAGTCATTTTTAGGCTTTTCTGACAAGTCTGATACATGTTGCGAAACAAAAGCCAGATGTTTGTTTTCTCCAGAGCTATTAAAAGTTAGTTTTACATCTTTAAGTTATCTTCAAGTTTCTTTCTCCCCACCCCTTACAACGAGGACACAGAAGCTTTTGATAATGAAGATGTTATATATATCTATATAGTCGTGCTAGTTTTAAATATAAAGTATAGCATATGTTTAACACAGAGCATATGGAAATAAGAAAAAGTCAGTCTTGAATTCTCGGTAAAATACCCTTGGTACAAAAGCTACCACTGTGTGGAAGTGGCAGTAGAAGATAATTTAAAAATGAATGTGATTACTCGAAATGGAGAATTAAATATTAAAAGGGCTTGATCCTCCTTTCACTTACCCTGGTGCAAATCTGCAGTATTTCCCCTGAAGTTAATGGAGTTACAGCAGTGTAAAATTGGTGTAAATCAGACTAGAATCAGGTCTAGTACTTTTGGTGGGTAAATAAGGGACATCTGAATAAAAGGGCTCTTTGACATGGAGAGAATGAACGTAGCAGAAAACCTATTAAAATGGCCTGATATCTGATGAAGAGAGGGGAATCACTCACCCCCCCATCCATCCATACCAAAAGCCCTCTGCACAAATACCCATGTCTGAGGTTCCGCTGGTTTGAAGATGTGTTGCTCATCTAATGGTATTGTCTGCCAGCAAACTCACTCTGACAAAATTAATTCCTACTACATACTTTCAACCTCTCTCAAATGCAGGCCGTAGGTACCTGGTGTAGGCAGGAAGACACTGACAGCCTAGTTTCAGACCATTTTCCATGAGGATAGTAGGGAGACGGGCCCAGGGGACAGCAAAGAAGCACCATCCTATTCAGGGATTTCCATGTGGATCACAATCCATAGGACTGGAAGACAACTCCCCACTACCCATTCTATGGGGCTACGAACCCCGTCTCAGTGATGCCTTAGAAACTCTGCTAACGGAAACTCCTTTAGCTTTACCCTGGCTTCTCAAGGGGTTTTTCAGAGGTGGGCAAGATTAAAGAATGGCAGTCCCTTTGATTAGAGGCTCAGTGGGTGGAATAGACCAAGACCTTGACCACACTGCTGTTACCAAGAAGGGAGCTGATTAAACCCTTCTGCATATTGCCAGTAGCATTCCTGAAGGGCTGGCCAACCCATTGCAGGCCAAGAAGAGCTAGTAATTAAACAAACGGAGGTTATGGTTTTTAATTTAATTATAAATAGCCTGGTAACAAACAGTAGCTTAGCTGACCTGAAGTGAATGCTTCTGAGTGTTCCTGTCGTGCAATGTTTGCTGTCTGGAAGCGAACAAGTGAATAGTGAAAAGCACATGTCACTCTTGGGGATGGAGATAAAAGGATCCAGGGATAAGACGCAACCTATAAACTAGGAACTATTCTACACTAAGATGCCAGGTTTTCAGTAAAAACATGGGGGTGGAGCGCATAGTGTTGGATATGTTGTAATACAATCCGTAATCCAACAACATTTCTTGCCAGGAGGGACTGCTGTAAGATTGTCCTAGTTTTGGAGAGGCAAGGGAAGGAAATGATTAACTTATGAGAAACAGAGATATCCTCATCAATACTGGCACTGTCTGGAAACCTCAAGAATGTGTCCCACTGCAGAGTGGAGAACTTAATTGATTGGTCTCCACAGGAATGCTATTTGATTCAGAGATGATTTCTGAGCTCATTTGCCAGTTGTTCTCTCTCTTTAATTTTAATGTATTTCATTTTAGGGAGGTGGGAAAGTCCAAGTTCTCCAGGTTTTGCAGAAGTTGCACTGATTTAATGTAACAATTTTTTAAACCAATGTAGTTAAACCAGTTTAAAATTTGGTGTAGACACTCTTATTTTGTTTTAAAAGTGGTTTATTTTGATTTAGCATAAACCTGTTCCTAATCTTCTTAAGCTAAATTGATATAAATCAAGTTTATATCGATCTAAGAATATCTCCATGGTCTCTGACACCAGTTTAACTAAACTGAGAACTTTAGTTAAACTGGTGGAACCGTCCCTGAAGACGGGCCCTTAAATGAATATACTGTATTTACCTGGAAAAGGGAACCTGAGGGCTAGGAGCATTTAATCTTAAATTGCAAATTTCTCTGTATCACTCATTTGCTTTTGGAAAAATGTCACCATCACCTAAATATCAGGAAAAAATGAAACTCGGGAGAATGAAAAATATAGAGAGAGAGAGCCTTAAAATTCCACCAGCCATACTTGGTATTTCCTTCACTGCAGGGTAAGTTCCACTGAATAACATTGAGTTCCTGTTAAAATGACAATAGATATAGAAGGTCTCCTTGAAAAGGAACTATGTGGTTTTGCTGTAAAAGGGAAGACAGGTAGGATTTTGCAGGGCTGGGCAGTGGATACGTAAGTCCTTAGCAAGACACAGTTTGGCTCTGTTGGAGCTCCCTATGCAGTAACATGGACAGGGAAAGTGGTGGCAGGATGGGGGAAAGGGTAGAGGCCGGCTCTATTTGGCCAGAGTGATGGTCTTAAGATTTTTACCATATTGCCTGGTAGCGATATATTACATGGGTGGGGCTAGTAATATAGCTTCGGATTATGCAAAATTCTCCAGTCTCTCAGGAATCCCGGAGAACGATGATTTAATTACTATTATTATGCGTTAGCTTTTAAACTGGAAATGAAGCTACAGTTTTGACCAGCTATTTGACAGCATAATAGAAGGCAACAATTTTTATAATATTTTAAATAATAACAGAATAAAATTCTTTCCCCTCCCTCCCAAAATGAAATAACCAGCCTATCTTCCACTTAATTTTTTAATTCACATATTTACTCTGAAAGGAGAAATGAAGTGGCAAAACACCACGACATCTGTGCTCCTCTAAGCATTCATATATTGAAAATATCCTTAGATATTAACTGACCAATTTAAAGCACAACGGAGTCCAAGTTATCTGTTATGTCAAATTGAAGGCACTGCATCAAGAATGTATAAAATAAATTGTGGTAGGGATGTTCAATCCACATCAGCCCTGATGGAGTTATGGGAGAGCAGATAGGGCTAATTAAGCTTATAGGCCACACCTGGCTTGATTGAAAATGACCAATGGCTGATAAAGTCCAGCTGTGGGGAGAAGTTGGCTAAGGTATAAAGCCAGGAAGTTTGCAGCAGAAAGAGCATGCAGTGTGGAAGCTGGAAGCCACTCTCTGGTCTTGGGGAAAGGAGTAAATCCAGGGAGAGATAGAAGCCCAAAGGATCCTGACCCTGAGGAAAGGGTTTACCCAAAAGGGTGGAGAAGAAAGCATGTGAGAGGAGTGGGAAGCAGCCCAGGGAAAGAGCAGTGAGGTTAGAGATTGTAGAGACCTTGGCGGCTGATGGTAGATCTCCTGGGTTGGAAGCCCGAGTAGTGTGCAGGCTCGGGTTTCCACACCGGCCACTGGGAAGTGGCACAGGATTGTGGGAGATGTCAACTGAACAGCTGGTATGAAGGGACTTTGATATCCCGGAAGCAGGGCACTATATAGTGACCTAGGTGGGGGGCTGAGTCACGAAGAGAAAGCGCATCCAGAGTCACAGACCGAGAGACAGGCCGTGGGACAAGTGAAGGACAGAAGGAGGTGCCAGACTGGATGAGAGCTGATTCTCCAAACACAGCCACCAGGAGAAGCCCTAAGTGAGTGAACCCCATGACATAAATACTATACCTTAAACTGCAGTTTATTTTTATTTAAGTCCTTGCCAATATATTCCTTCTTTCAAATATGGGGATGGGGAATTTGCATGTTAAAAATAAATAGATTCTTTTCTCCAGATAAAGGCTCAAGAGTACAGTTGATTTTATCAGCAGTTGAAGTGAGGGACACCAGCTGCAGATGTTCTGTGCTCACCGGTGCACCTTCTTCCCTGAGTTCCATTAGTGTCAGCAGCAAGCAAAAAGCTCTGGGTACCATCTTTACTCTCTCTCTCTTTTTTTTTTTTTTTTTTTTTTTGAGTGCACTTCCAGATAAATGCCAGTCATTTGGCTAGAGCTGACTCACAGAAGGTACCGCAGGCACAGATGGTACTAATGCATAAATGTAATCTAGCAAAAGGATGCCAACGCCAACCCAGAAAAGGTTCCAAATAGCTGTAGTGCGCTTACAGGAATACAGTGATTGGCAAGGTTAAAACTGAGATTTGCAAGAGCTTACTGTTCCCAAATCAACAATAGACATTCTAAAACAAATGAGCATATTTATTTATTAATTTATAAAATGCACCTAATACCAAGGTCTCTGGGCATATGTACAATACTGAAAAAAAAAAAACATTATACAGATCATACTGATCAATGTCAAAAAGAAAAAGAAAAAAAGCAAAGAGGGGCTCTCCCTTTACCAAAACACACTAATTGTCCTTATACAGCAGCCTGAAGGTCAACGGAACTAGACTGTATCAGATCAGTGAGAGAAGCTAATTCCAGGGAAGAAGGCTCTCCACCAAGAATGACCTGTCCACTTCAAACCTAAGGACTGTGAGTATCTCAGCAGACCTCACTTGTGGCAATGATTCCTATTGAGAAAGGCAGTATTTTGGAGAGCAAGGACCCAACACATGTAGGACTTTCAATGTCAACTCCAGGAAACCAGTACAATTGTTGGGGGACTTATGAAATATGATTCTTGTGGCTAACACTTCCAACTATGGGGCAGCACATTTTGTACCAGGAGAGCTTCTGAACAGTCTTCAAAGACAGCACTGTAGAGATACTACCAGTGGGGGTAATCCATACGGCAATAATCCAGTTCTGATCTCATTTACACTGGCTTTACACTACCATGTGTAAAGTTACTCCTGGTTTACACTGGGGAAAGTGAGACCAGAAGCAGGCCCTAAAAGTGAATGGGCATTGATAATTTTGGTGGTGTCAAATCCAAGAGAATTGGTTTCAAATGCTTTACCAGATGGGGATAAGAAAGTTGCTGTTAGTCACCTAGTAATCCAGGGGAACCCGGATGCAAAAGCACTCCTGAATTGTGAACCTCTTGGGAAAGAGGTGGGGAGCAAATACTTGAACAATAGGTGTAGGGACCATCCGCAGCTGCTTACCAGAATGACTTTTGTCTTGTCTGGACTGAACTCAGATGGCTCAGTTTCACCTAAGACTCTAATTCAGTCAGATACTCAGCAGCCACCAACTGTGTCTCGGTTTACAAGAAAAAGAGATACAAAGCTGCACGTCATCCAGACACTGATGACATCACAACCCAAACCATCTCAGTCCCAAGAAGCCTCACCTGAGCACTGAACTAGAGTGGGTCAGAACTCTACAGGCCCTTACATGTGAGAAACCACTAGGGGCTGATGAGCAAGTGACCCAAATCACCGTCTGAGATCTCTCAGAGAAGAAAAAGAGTGGGACCGATCAGACATAATTCCATATACTTCCACTCACGTCCTGCCACACACAACTTTGTGGCCCATCTGTCTCTTAAGCTGCTGGATAATAGTGTTTGACACACCCAGGCCAGACACCAAGCATTGGCACTTTGATATCTCTGGATGAAAAGCAGTGCATACCTGTATGCCTGACTGGCTGTGTGTTGTCCATCTGACAGCCCACGGATCGGATCTCGCCCATGGGACAATTCCGTCCATCCCCTGCACAGTGTGACCTCACACGCACCATACGTGTGAGATCATGCCACATGGAGGACCCCATTTTGGACTGCCCAAGGCATGCAACTGAGTTGTTGCATGCCTTACTAAAACTGACTCAGCCTGCCACTGATGAAAAGTGCTATGTAAGGCGCTAGATATTTCTTTATTATACTGAAAAGAATCAAGAAAATCTGAAGACTCCAGATGTTAAGAAGGTTTGGGACAAGCAACTTCAATAGCTTTTTCCAAAAAAAGGGAGCGTAGCAACCAGGTGATAGCTGGCAAGATCACGAATATCAAGGTACTGCATGGGATTAATTCTCCACTGCCTTTCACCTTGTGCAATCATTTACTGCTGCGCAAAATGGGTGAAAAGCTCATTCTGATAGTGTAGCATTTTACACCCACTTTGCAGAAGTGTAAATAACTGCACAAAGGGCCAGATAGTGGGAAATGAGGCACATGGCTTCTTGAGCAGGAATCTAACTACCACTCAATTAAAGGGAGCAGGTGCCCGGTCACCTCATAAAAAAAAAAAAAGTTAATCTCAACCAGCAACAGACCCTGTAACTCCTCCATTGATTTTATGAGCCATGAGAGAAGATCCACCCCAACCCTAAGTATCAACCCTTAAAGGGATGGAGCACAGGCTGCTAGGATGGAGTCAAGTGTCAATTCTTCAGTTGTTTGAAAGAGAAATTCAAAACCCATGACCCTGTATTTAACTAATATGGAGCTTCGGACATCAAGCATCCATATCCTGCCCTCGAAGTGTGCATGGCACTGTCAGTAGCAACAAAAGAAGCTGCACACACGAAATGAATGCTGCCTTTCCCCCCTCCCTCCAAACCTCTTTCTTACACAATCTGTTTATGTATCTCTAGGTTTCTATACTGTGCCCATCATTCTGGTTTCTGAGCGCCTCTGCTGTATGAGTCATGGATGGAGTTAATGTGGATTCTTTAACTTTAACATTCTTGGCTTTTGACGAATTTCTTACTCTTATAAATGTTATTTAAATCTATGGAAGGGGGCTGTCTGTATTGTGTGGTTCACTAAGGGCCAGATCCTGCAGACACTTGCACACTGATATATATATTTACCGAACTAGTCCCACGGACATGAATAGGATTCTACACTGGTGAAGGAATCTGGATTAGCAGTTTCCAAAGCAGGAGTAGGGCCTTAGTTATCTGGCTTCTCCCTTGCTAAAAAAGACCCTGATAAACATCAGTAGGGAAGAGAAAAATCCTTATAAAAGTGTTTAAAATAATAGTAATAGTGTTTAAAGTAATAGTAACGATCAGGGCATTCTGTTTAAAGAGAGCTGTCTGAGAAACTGGAATGTTTATTAATAAAGAAACTGAAAGAGGAACAGGTTGATAGTGTCCCTATCAAAAAATGTTCTAGTATCTTAAAACTGAAAAGATTTTTTAAAAAAAAAGTGTGCTAAATTGAATTTGGTGAATGTAGGTAAGGAAGCAGTTTGTAGTTTATAATGTAAACACCAAGTGTTCTGGCCATTGCTATGGCAACCACTTGTTTGTTGTACACCACTGTAAACTGTGAAAATTTACGGCCTCAATGGACTTCAAAGTACATACTCTCCTCGTTTTAATTGTTTTTAGATTTTTTTCCTGAGTATTTAAATTTTGCATGTTTGAGGGGAACATCCCTTTACCCATTAAGGATGTATCAATATTTTATTTTTTATGAAATGACTAGTAATTTAGAACTTGTCCTCTGAAATTAGCCGACAAATTATCACAGCAACGTTTAGAAGTAAAAAGCAATGAGGTGTGCACAATTATCTTCTAAAGCTGGAGACACATACACACTTAAGCATTAATTTAATTCTAATCCAGGTAGATTGGTGACTTTTAGAAACATCAGTTACACACTGCTGCTGGGGATGAAAGCTATTTTCAACTGACACCATAATCAAATTGAAGTTTTTAAATTTTTTAAAACAAACATGACTATAAAAACACACCTGCAGACATGATACATGGGTCAAATTATAATTATAATACTTAGCAAAACTCTTTTCACCAATTGATTTTTAAAGTACATCCCAAAGCTGATCATCATCATTCTTTTTGACAGACAAAGTGAAGCACCGAAAACTTGCCCATGATCACATCTGGAGCCATGAAAGAGCTGGAAATACAACCCAATTCTCCTGGGTCCCAGTCCCATGATCCACCAACTGGACTATACTCCACTCGCTGCATTTTGTATTTCGGTGTACTCTGTCTATTTATTCTCCTCAATTTATGTCATTTGCCCAAC
Organism: Terrapene triunguis; assembly: GCF_002925995.2. Lineage (NCBI taxonomy): Eukaryota > Metazoa > Chordata > Testudines > Emydidae > Terrapene > Terrapene triunguis. The sequence goes on along the minus strand of NW_020664487.1, from coordinate 1,715,751 downwards.
TGACTTAACAACAAGGTAACAATTTAAATTCAGAAAGTTTTGTCTATAACCCTTCAAGTTTTGTTCAAAATCTTTGAAGTAGTATCCAAAATGTAATTTACTCTAGTTCTAATCCTGATGCCCTTTCAAATTGGGAGTGATATGCACCGAATGGCATACGGGATCAGGACATACACAACTTACAACCGTTCATTAGAACTAAGCAAAAAGTAATTGTGTTTAATTAGGAAACTGCAGAGTGCCAACTGGAGTAAAAATATTTACTGGCCACAGGACTTTTCAGCAGGCTCAACAATGCTGAAATGTAGTGTGCACCTTCTCATTCATTAGCTATTTTAAAAAAAACAACAGTTAAGCACTGGTCTTATAATTCATGATAATGCACCAACTTCTAAGGCCCTTGATGTGAATGGGAGTTGTATATGCCTTTAACTGAGGGCAGAAAATTATTCACAAATAAGGAGAGTGGTTTGCTTTTTGTGTGTGAGGACTTTGTTAAATAATAATACAAATGTCAAGGGGCCACATCCTGCTTGTCCTGATTCAAGATTTTGGTTCTGTCTACTGAAACCCTAATTATTCGACAAAGGTGTAAACTGAGAGAACAACAGGGGCAAAACCTTTCAGTCAATAGAATGAATGTTGGCTTCAGTGAGAGTTGGACTCAGTAAGACTTGCTGAAATCAATGAGGTGCAAAGCTCACAGATACATCCAGTTAGAAAATACCCTTCGATGCGGTAAATCTAGAAGAACAAGTAAATAAAGCAAATGAGAGATAAGTAAAGTTGCTAGAGAGAGACTAGGTGGTCAATTTCTTTGCTATGATATCCAAGGGTGAAATTTGGCCCCAAATTAAGGACTTTTAATAATTCCTGTGCAGTGTTTGCAACCCAAATACTGCAGCTTCATGCTAAGTGTATGAGAAGCCTACAGAGACACTAACTAGAAACATCAATAAATGTGAAGCAACAGATTTTCAAAGGAGCTTCAAGGAGTTAAATGAAATGAGCGTTGGGAGCCTAACTTCTTTAATCCCAGCCTAGATTTTACTGAACTAAAATAGCCAGTTGTGCTGTGAGCAAGTATATTCTTCTGCAGTGCTAGACCAAACTTACAAAGATTGATTCTTCTCTCTCGCTCACAGCTGTGTAAGCCAGGAGTAACTCCACTCAAGCCAGTGAAATTATTCTGGTGTAAAATAAGCATAAGTCAGATCAGAATCACCCCCACAGTACTTACTTTGCTTCTCTCTAGGTGAGATCAGCACACGATGTTACATACCATATGTGCTGCAATACCTATGCACACGGGGATGAGTTAAGGACAGAGTGTCAGCCTTAATTGGAGTAAGCTGTCCAAACAGAGATGTGCCTGCATGCTTGAAAGTCTGCCACTTGGACATTAAAACCATCACCTGCCAGAACTCCTATTCTCCCAAAGGGTAGCACAGATTAAACTCAAATCATGAGGTTAATGTGGAAAGAAATGTTTTTGGTGATGACTACAAGAGACAGGCTGTTTAGAAAAGGTCTCACAATAAACAACTGACTTTAGCAACAACAAAAAAAAAAGAGCTCTCTCATTTTTCCATTATAAAGGCCACACTATGGGTTTTGGCAATTTCTGCATAACATCTGAGGGGCATAAACACAGGATTCATTAATAGGCACTTACTATAAAAAATATTGACAAAAAATTGAATTCTGTGAGAAGTGGGGATGCAAGAGAATTGCATCACGATGGAAAGTCTGAATTTCAACTTCAGCGCAATTTAAAATCCTTCTTAAGAGACACATCCTGACCCCTTCCCCCCAAACCAAGACTGATCAAAAGCTTTAGCTGAATCCAAGTCAGTGTTACTTTTGCTAAGAGAAATGCTATACTTTTGCTGAGTGTATCCACATGGCCATCAGATCCCAAAAAAGAATTGGCTTGAATTTCTGCCACGAAAATACAGCCTTTGGTGACAAAGGATAAATACAGTCAGAAGTGAAATTAATGGGTAACAGTGGAGGAAAACCAAACCAAACCCACTTTTCTTTATGGAAAACATGGACTTACACACTTTATTGATGGCAGCATTTGATATTTTTGGATAGCTTAGTACAACCTCCTAATTTACTTGGAGAAAACCTTCTATAATCTGAGCAACATTTGGTGTGGCTGAAATGTCAGCAAGCAGGAAAAGATGGAAAATGTTTGGAGAAAGCACTGGGGGAGATACTGCTGATCACATACTCTTACATACCCTGTATAGCCACGTCAGACCTTTGTAGAACAACATGGGCCAAAACAGCCCAATTTGCTCTCCAAAATGTCATTATGATTCATCGCTCTATGTGGCAGAGGTGTTTATTTGGGGATTATTTCTGGCATTAATAACTCCATTGCTGTATGTAATGTATCATTTTGAGATTTCTTACCTACGGTAAATAATAATAGCAACAATGATTATGATAACAAGTGACTAGAATATTTTTGTGAAGTATTGAGGTTTCCTCTGCACTCACACTTACTTGAATGTGTTATTACTATGAACAGTTTACAGGGGTAAAAGGTGGGAGTGGATTTACTCTGAGCTGCAGCAAAAAGAATACACTCACCCTTCAGCGCAGGCCAGTAATGTCTTTAGAAGACCATGAATGAATTTGCTATAGACCACTGAGTTAAAGCATCTTGTTTGGTTTAACAGGTGGATTGATGCCTTGACAGGAAAAAATACACTACACATGACAAATGCACTATTTATCTCAATCTCAGCTGTGTCATCAAACTGGTGTCGTACTTCATCTCTTTCAGCAACAGACAAAGTGAATGAATCACTGGAGACATGTGCTTCAGACTTTTTGACAACACATTTGATATAAATTCTTCAACAAAATGTGTTGAGGTGTCCAAAATATTTTAATTTTCTTGCAAGTACATGTTTTGACAATAATGACTAATTTGAGGCATAGTCAATGAAAAAAACGTTGCAAGGATGTTTCAAAAGTAAAAGGGTTTAATTTAAATATTTCATAAATCACAAAGCAAATCCACAGAATCTCTGTTGTTACGTTTGGGTTTTATGGAAAAAAGTTCCATCATGATCAAAACTCAAACATCTTGTAATTATTACTTAATCAGTAAATATTTCAAACATTAGCTGTTTGGACGTCAAAGTCTTGTATGTGCGCCAACCTTCTCTCAAGAGGAAGGAATCGCCCCGTAACTGGCTTTCACTATGAGCAATTATAAAATTCTCTCATTTCAAATGTGATGCAGTGAAAGCAAAGGAAAGCATTTTTCTGTTTATCAAATCTATTGTGTTTGTGTTGTCTTTCTCTTATTTGGAGGGATTGGTTCAAAACTCCTACTGCATGGAGTCACTGCTCAACCAAAACCACTCAAGTCTGGATATGCCATTAAGGTATTTAAGATAGCAGATTATCGAATTAAACGTATGCCAGCCTTAAGCAACCATCGCCATCAAATAAAATTGTACCAAAAATCACACTTTACAATGGTGGCTTAAGACAGGGCTTGCCTATTAGAGACAGGGCCGGCTTTAGGCCAATTCCACCAATTCCCCCGAATCGGGCCCCGCGCCTAAGAGGGCCCCGCGCCCAGTGGCAGGGCCACCCAGAGTGGGGGGCAAGTGGCAGAGAATCCCTTCCTTGGCTAGAGGCGCCTTTTTAATTTTTACTCACTCAGCGGCGTTCCGGGTCTTTGGTGGCACTTTGGCGGCGGGTCCTTCAGTGCCACCGAAGACCTGGAGCGCGTGAAGGGCCCACCGCCAAAGACTAGGAGCGCGGCCCGGTGAGTACAAGCCCCATGTGTTTTTTTTACGTGTTTTTTTTTAGTCATCCCTGTCGGGGCCCCGTCGAAACTGTTCGAATCGGACCCCGCACTTCCTAAAGCCGGCCTTGATTAGAGATGCACATTTCTGTGTATTTTAAATGCTTTACTGTTTCAAGAAAAACAGTTTTCTCAATAGGGCAACTAAGGTGTGGTTTATTGGATGTTTTGTAAGTACATATTGTACATGGGTATTTCTAGTGCTCTGGAGAGCGAGGAGGAGCTGGAGGGAAAGCTGGCTGTGGGGACGAGTAAATCTAAAAAGCTATAGAGGTTCAAGCTGCATGGAGACTTTTTTAAAACATCATAATAGAGGCTCAAACTACAGGTATACCCCAAATTAAAAAAAAACCAGTAAGAGGATTAAAAAAATGCCATTGTAGCTAAACAACAGAGTAAAAGAGGCAGTTAGAGACAAAAAGACATCTTTTAAAAATTGGAAATCAAATCCTACTGAGGAAAAGAGAAAGGAACTTAAACCCTGCCAAGTCAAGTGTAAAGATATAATTAGGCAGGCCAAAAAAGCATATGAAGAGCAACTAGTAAAAGACAAAAAAAAAAAAAAAAAACCGAACAGGAAAATTATTTTTAAGCACATCAGAAGCAGGAAGCCTGCCAAATAATCAGTGGGGCCACTGGACAATTGAGGCACTAAAGGAGCACTCAAGGAAGACAAGGCCATTGCGGAGAAGCTAAATGAATTCTTTGCATCAGTCTTCATTGCAGAGGATGGAGAATAGGTTCATCAATGGCTATTAGCCATGATGGTCAGGGACACAACCTATGCTCTGGGTGTCTCTAAACCTCTGACTACCAGAAGCTGGAACAGGACAACAGGGGATGGATCACTCGATAAATTGCCTTGTTCTGTTCATTCCCTCTGCAGCATCTGCCACCAGTCACTGTCGGAAGACAGAATACTGGGCTAGATGTACTATTGGCCATACTGAATCAGACCAGTTCTTATGAGGTTACCTCTAGAAAAACAATGAAAATGTACTAAGCTAGAATGCAAAGTCATTTTATGGCTGCCAACAGACTCTCTCTTCCAAGTTAGTGCTCTTGGGTTGAGGGCCCAGTTGTTTTGTGGGCAGGTGTTCAAGGTTGGAAAGGCTGGAGCTGTTTTTCAGCTAGCTGCTTCTCACTCTGCAGAATCCAACATCACCACTGCGGTCTAATGTAGATTATTTTCCCTGTAAACACTGGTTAAAGGGAAGTAGCATAAACTATTTTATGACAAGTGATTGGCTATAAAACATTCATGACACATACGTGACGCTAGATGGAGATTATTTCTGTGAAACAAGAACAGGATCAAGATTACCATGCTGGAATAATCCGCTTTCCTTACTTCTATCTATTCAGCAGACATGCTGCTCACGCTAGGCTGTTAGGATCTCTGTGTGCTGTTGGACCCTTGGCCAGGAAATCCTAGTGAAACAGAGCCTCCTGGGTCAGCCAGTTCCATATTAATGGGCAGATGTTGTCTATAGTGAATTGGGATTTCTAGAACCAGTAGGGAATTGGGACTCAGGTATGTTATTCCTTTCTCAAAACTGATTATTATTCCAAGTGTCAGGTTGCACTTCTGGTAATTGACAACAAAACCACGTGCCCCAAGTATGTCCGGTGCGAACCCTGTGGGATTCTTTGCCCTCTCGTAGTCAACATCCCTCATAAGGATGTTGTACAGAAGTGGACATAGTCTATTCATTCCCTTCTTTAGAAGTTGGTGGTTTCCTTGACCTTAGTAAATGTTCTGGGTGCTGCTGCAAAGCTGAATTGTGAATTCAGGAGTCTAGAATTCAGGAGTCTAACAAAATGTCTCTTTGCTACATGCTCCAGTGCTTTACTCATGCATCTTTTTTTGCCTCAGAATGCACAATTACTACGATTGCACATGTGTATTTTTTGCCCTAAAGTGCAGTAATGTAATACCAGATGTGAAATTATACACATGCATTTTTCTAAAATCAGGTCCTCATTGTTCATTCTAATACATTGATTAAGACCGTTTTTAACATATATTTTATTATCCCAACTACTAATTAAAATAATGGAAAATGTACTTATGAATTACTAAAGAAATCTAGAGTGCCTTATGCATGGAAAAACTTCATAAATTCCACCCAGCCACAAAATTGACCTGTGCAAACTAGGAATGTATAAGCGGTTATGAATTTGTGATTCTTTTCAGAAAGAGACATTAATAATTCAATCACTTTAAAAGAAAGTTGGTTTCCACACATGAGCACTCATGTTGTAAGTGGGACTGACCTCATTGGCTACACTGGGGTTGTGCTCATTTCAACCAGGGTCGAATTTGGCCTTGAGTGTCAGCCTTCACTCTGAATGGCCTAGTTTTTGAACTACAATCTTAATGTTCAGTAAACAAAAGACAAGACTTTCCAAACCTGGGGCCCATAGTTAGACTCCATGATTAGGCCCTTAAGTAAGTAGTTTGGTTTTCAAAACTACGGAGCACCCAGCAGCTCCTAGAGCGATCAATAACAATCAGGTTGCTTGTTAAATATGGATTTAGGAATCTAACTTTAGGCAACCACTTCTCTAAAATCCTGGCCAAAGTTTTCCAGTTTTTGACAGCATTAAAAAAAGAAACTGGTTGGACAGTAAAAGGGAAGTATATAGTATACTGGGAGTATATAGTGGGGTTCCAAAAATGTCCTGGGGCGGGGGGAGGGAGGAAGCTCTATGGTCTGTATGTGAAGAATTTGACTAGTGCTGCTATGTAGCATTTCTGTCCTTATATGGCCCCTGTCTCTTCAGCACTCCTTTCTGGGCATGCCCAACCACAGCTGGGACTGAGAGAGCAGCTGAGTAGCCGTTCAGAGACCATCTCCTGTGTCTTATGAAGCATTTTTCCTGAGCTGTGCTCACCCATGTTTGTTTATTTTAAACTCAATTTTATACTGTGTCTGTTAAACTGAGTTGTCCTTTCTACAACTTTATCATCTGTTTCTCCTGCATCTAAGATGAGGGTCACTGACCGTGATTGTCAGAGTCTGTGGGTGAGGTTGGAATCTTTATTGAGAATTCTAACTCCTCAGCATACAGCTGGTGTTCCCTGGCCTGAGCCCAGGATAGCTAAAAGACCACCTAATGCTCTGGGGTAAAGACCGTGTTCGACAACTTCATTCCTCTGGCACAATGAAATCCTCTAGTCTACAATAAGGGTAAAGCTTGTCCGTGAGGGAGACAACTTTCCCAGGGGTTGGTATGAGATTGTGAAATGAACTTTCCCCAGGGAGTAGAGGACCCTCACAAACCTTACTACTCCAAGTGAAAGTCACGCTTCTTTGACTTTGCCTTTTCTGAGGGTATGTCTACACCCAGCCGCTAGTTCGGCGGCTGGCAATCGAAGTTTTGGGTTCGACTTATCGCGTCTTGTCTGGACGCGATAAGTCAAACCAGGAAGTGCTTGCTGTCGACTGCGGTACTCCAGCTAGACAAGAGGAGTACCGCGGAGTCGACGGGGGAGCCTGCCTGCCGCAGTTGTGGACCGAGGTAAGTTCGAACTAAGGTACTTTGAACTTCAGCTACGTTATTCACGTAGCTGAAGTTGCGTACCTTAGTTCGATTTGGGGGTTTAGTGTAGACCAAGCCTGAGATAAACACACTGCGACATGCATATTAACTCCAGCCCCGCCCTCCAAAAAACCCCAACAAAACAAACAACACCCTACCTAAACATGACACTCCACTGCACAAACCTCTTCCCCTGAGGAGAGGATGAATGTCACGTTTTGTTTGTTCTGATGCTAGTCACATAGCTTACTGCACAACTGGAAGGTTCTCAGATATTACAGTGGTGAATGTGGGATAAGAACCTACATTGAATAGAATAGCTTTAAGGTTGGATAATAAACTAAAATTTTTGTAGAAGGAATAGATTCTCAACATTATAGACAAATATTTATATATCTCTAAGAGGCATAAGTAGGAAATATTCTCATTTAAGCTTCACAATATTCTCATTTTAACTGGCATTACAGATCAGGAAAAAATGCTTCTGGTCTCTGCCTTCCTTTTCCTTCCTCCTACAGACACCTGATTTGGCTACACCTAATTAAAAAGTGGCATAATCTTAATTAAGATTTTAATTCAGTAACCAAGTCTGAGAATCAATCACTGCAGAGTCGGTAGTGAGATTAAGAAAATACAGCTTCTGTTCCTCCTCTGCAATAGAGATAATTACTACTGATGAGTGAACCTCAAGAGGCGAAATGGGTAAAAGTATCTTGCCTAATTTTGAACTCACTCAAGCATCAGAAGTTTGCAATTGGGCTGCAGCACTCCAGGCTCCAAGTTCCAGGCTGAAAACTGCTTTTACTTCTTGGTCTGAAGTGGAGTAAGAACTCCAAAGACACTTCCTTGATATGAACTAGCGGCTGCCAGGCTGGCTGTAGCAGGAATGGAGGAGGAAGAGTAGGAGGGAGAAGTAATGGAGAGAAAGGGCACGTGTAGAATCAAGGAGAGAAAAACCCTTTCCTAAGCCAAGAGGTGCTGGAAGAGGAGCAGAGAGGGGGAGAAAAGTCCGTTATTAAACAAACAGAGATTGTTCAGCTGGTGTAAATCAACCTAGCCCTGCTGACTTCAACTCAGCGATGTCAATTTACACCAGGATGTATGTCTGTGAGCTTGATAAGGAGAACAGTGGATAACAAATTCTTTACTAAAGACAGGAGTTCTGTAAATGTCAGTCATGTGCACAGACACACAGACATCGAATAGAAGATGCTCGCTTTGCCACTGCTCATAGTGTCCTGCCATCCTTGGTGTCCTGTGTTGCAGCTGCTGTAAAGGACCAACACAAGATATTAGAAAATGGGGCAATCACGTGTCTGTGCTTCTGAAAGTTTTGGAAAAGGCTTCAAGAGCTTCAATTTGCTACTGGCCACCTACTAGCTGTGCCAAAGAGCTGCGGCTGGCAAGTTAGAGGTTTGCTCATTCAGGCTGTCTAGGAAATTTCCCTTAAAACTGTCCACTGTTGCAGCTGCCAGTCCAGCCTCACCACAACATTTTAGGAAAAAATAATCCTAGCACAGACTAGCTCTAAGGCCTCATCGGGCGAAACGCAGAGGTGCCACACCCAAGGGAGAAGTCCTGGAGGAACTTAGAATTATTCCTGGCACTCCCCACTGCAAAAGAGGAGTGACCCTGCTGTTACACCCCTTGGGAAGTACAGCACACGCCTTCCTACGCTGGTCAGCTCTGCCTCATGCGTGTCCGTGTCTGGTGTTGCACAGAGTGACTACTTGCTGCACCCCGGGGAGCACAGGACTGCAATTGTTCCTACCCCTGCACAGAATGGGTTCAGGCTCCTTATGCTCTCTCTCTTCACCCTGGCACACCCATGGAGCAGCAGGGCACAAGCCAACCCTTAATAAGTGTATCCACTTGGGCCACTACTGCTTTTAGGGTTGTGCACTTGTGTTCCTCATTTCCTTCTAAAGACAAAGAAGACAGTTGCTGGGACACCTGTTCTTTCCTGCCAGTCATTCTTCAATAGACCAGTAACTCTACCCAGACTTACACATTGCATGAAACCCAAAACGACTGTGAAGCTTGCAAAACCTTGAACTCCACCAGCATTATCCACCCCAAAGCAAAAAAGTTTGGATATATATTTTGGAGAAACAGCCCAAGTTTCACGATGCTTGTCTGAGCTATCCAAACCTCTGGCTCTGGTCTATTAAATTCAAATTGGAAATCTCACAAGAACAGACTCTCTCATGATATTTCTAGTCCCAGCCAAAACCCAGAAACGAAAAGTTGCATGAAACTGAAAAACAATTTTGAATCAATAACCAATTTTTTGACGTACAAACGTTCTGTTGAAATGAGCCAGGAGGCAAGTGTGAAGTTCTAGTGGATTCTTATTTTATCCAAGCAAACTAACCTTTCCTTAGCAATTAGTACGAGTTATGAAAGCAACTATTAAATCTAACCCAAATAACATTTTCTTTCCCAGATGCATGGCTTAGTAAGATGGAAGTAGGGGAGAAATAAGAAGAACTGAAATAAGGCAACTTCTGTTGTAGGGTCTAAGAGGAAACAGTGTCCCTCTCATTTCTGCTTTTGGATCAAGCTAATTAACACCTGCCAGAGGCTTTGCACAAATCTAACTTCCTTAGCAGGGCTGCTTGTACAAATCATCAGACATTTTACTTCAGAAAAGGTCTAAAAAATAGAAAACACAGTACTGGAAATTGACAATATGAAAAAAGAATATATCTTCACTCTTCACCCTAAGAGAAGTTTATCAAGCAAGCCATTCTCCACATACACAGCACAACTTCCACAGAAAGCTCTCAGCAACAGATCCTGAGTGATCCTACAGAGGAATTAACAGTGTTAAAAAAGGAGAGAAAGTGACTGCTTTAGACCTAAGTGTTACTTCTTTGTTATTCAGGGTGCTTAATATATTGAGCACTATACAGGAATAATTACTCCTATTACAATCATAAAAAATTATTAAATCACATGAACATTAAAAAAAATGCTGCCGTAGGAGAAAAAGTTCAGAGTTTTACAATATGGCACTTCAAGGCTAGTCAAAAAAAAAAAAAAAGAAAAGAGGGGAAAAAAAAAAAAAGATGAACGGTCCTGTTAAAATAGAGACTTGATGTGACTAAGTATTGCACAAAATTGTATCTTCTCCCCAGAAGTGACAAATTTAAAACATTTTGGTCAAGGAGATAAAAAACAATTTGCACTTCTGTGAATGTCACAAAGGCAAGAGAACTAGTAGCTTGAAAAAGCATCACACATGACTACGGTACGTACATAAGACTTTAGCACAATATGGGATACATGTGCAGTTTAATTTCAATAGGCCGTTAAGCTCTTAAACACATTAAGCATAGCCACCACTGCTGGCAGAATCTTTCATGTCTTTGATTCTACCACTTAGTGCATGCTGCTCTCTCCCCAGATTTGAGGCCCCACTGGGAAGTATTACTTGCAGTCATAACTGCAATTCACTCACACCAGCCTGAATATACAGTAGTTCTTTTCCTCCAGGGGAAAGGTGTTTTCATGTTTTTATTTTATACATTTTTAAATATTGCCATTTCTGACGGTCTTTTTTTCATTTAAACTTTTCAATTTTTAAAGAAGCGTCTTAAAAACCCTGCTTTTTCTTGCTGTCTTCTCCCAGCTATCTGAAAAGCCAGACTAAAAGCTGTGGTTTAGACATTGCATTATTGACACCTATGCTGCTTCACCATCACTCCCATACGTCTCTTATTTTTTCTCTTCCCGATGGTGTCTCATCATCTGTTTCCACAACAGAGTTCTACACTACTGTTTTGCTGATTATCAATTACAGCTGTCTGGCAGCCCTCTCATGTTTCCAACCTTCGCAGATATTTAAACTATTTCTTAGATCCCCTATTGTATCACAAAGCCCGATCCTTTTCCATTTCTGCACGTGGCTCTGGAGATGGTAAGGTTAGCAAACTGGGGCCCCCCTGTTGTATGTCTGTTCTCAGAGCAGACTTCTGAAGCACCAGTAAGGAAGCCACATTTAGGGTCTAATGCTCCCCTCCGCTATGGTGAGGGGAGCAAAGGAAAGCAAAAAGACAGGAGAAGGCTAAAAAAAAAAAAATCAACAGACAGGAGTTGGACATGTTTCATATTATTTTGAAGATTAACAGGCATGAGGGAAAAGGCACCTGGACCATTACGTTTTGATGTTTTTGCCTGTTACAAATACGTCCAATATAGCACAAAAATGCAAGTCAGCAATAATTAATCATTGGAGTACCTTTGCCCCCTGCAGAATCTATTCAAATATGGGTGAAGAGGAAAGTTAGGTTAAATCTGGTTTACCTCTCACAGCCGTATCTAAGATGGAGATCTATACCATCAAGGCAGCCCATTGAAAATTAGAGGAAGGAAGAGCATTATCAAATATGCCAAAGCTACTTTTTTTGCACCTGTAGGAATAATCACAGGAAACACAACCCCCTATAAAATGTATCTCGTTTCCACTAGGATGCTGTAATAGTTTCCCATGAACTGCTTTGTATGAAGTTATGAACTAATATCAACAAGCTGAAACTGGAAAAAATAAAGTTGGATGAAATTACCAGGGAACAGGCTAAAGGCCCCTCCATGCAGAGTGAAACAAATCCCTTCCCTTTACCTGGCAGAACACCACAGCACAAATGAATTTTAATGTGCCACCTTCTTTAGTCAGCTTACATATGCCATTAAAACAGACTTTAAACTCAACCTACATGTAGCAAAATCTACAAAAAAGGAGCTCTCCACCTGTAATGAATTAGAAATTCAACAGATTTGAATCACATTGAATTCTATGCCAACACTGAAGCAACAAACAACAACTAAATACTTGGGGCAGGAAGGGAGAATTCAGCTAGAGATAACCACATTTCCTCTCTGTGACTGGACTCTCAGAAACACCTTTCTTCATCTACCACTGACCAAGCGATTGCGTTCTTTTTCTTGGCTGCATTTTCAAAGGTGCTGACTTCAACTGAAATTGTATGAAATGTGCACAGCGGAGAATCAGGCTACTTATTTAGGCACCTAAGTTTAGGTATCCAAGTTTAAATGTTTTCTCTCAAATACACAAGAATGCACACAAACAGGCAAGCAACTTCCTTCCCAGCTTTAGCCAAGACAAGATTTTTAACACAGTTTTTCATCCATTGTCTCCCTACCCCTTCTAATTGTTGCTTTTTAGTTTTACAACCCTACATCTTGGACCTGATCTGACTCTCACAGAAATCACTGGGAAATTGATCCAGAGGGAGAAGGATAAGATCCCCATGTGTAATGATTTTGATTTAGCTTTTAAAATAAATTCTTTAAGCTAACAGCAGCGTTGTCACCGAATACTGCAATTTTATTTTAAAACTGTATTTTTCTTCTGGAGTCAACACAGACACCATTTCAGTTACACTTTATCTGTCCGTTGCATCACAAATCACTAGTTTTTTTCTTTTTCTTTTCCTTGTTATCAAAAAATGAGCTAAATCAAGACCAGTGATGGCCTGATTTTCGGAGATGCTGAGCACTGACAAGTCCTGCTAGTTTGCACTGGCGTTATGGGTACTTCTGTGGATGCTCCACACCTGTTTCCTTATAAACTAAAAATGGGAGTTAAATATGACATGATGCACAGTAAATGGTTATTGAAAACCCTGGCCCCACCAGCAGTTTCTGTTTTAAAATGGCTTTAACAGCCCCCCACCCCGCCTAGGATTATATTTTCCAAAAGATATGCTTGGAAGTAAGTAAGGTCAGCAACGGCATGCCCAATTGGATACACATTGTACGCACTGAAGCATTTTCAACAGGTGGCGCTTAAGGGCAAAGACATCACTGCATGGTTAAACGAGAGTACTGTAACAATGGACAGGCGAGGGAGGGGGAGGGGGGGTTATTTAGCTCAGTGTGCAATTGCATTTTCAACATAATTAGGTGCCTAATTGTGCGCCTCTGCTTAGTTGATGTATTTGCACGTGTAAGTAATTACGGTTTATTTAAGAGCTCTGGTTGTATTGTTTAGTTTTCCAGCGTTACCAAAGGAGAGCTCCGAGTTTAACCATCTAGAGTCTTTTGCTTAATTTTTATTTTAATTTAATTGGCCATTCAGCTTTTACCAAATTAAAGAGCAGAGCAGAGCTGGCTGGGGAAATGGGAACATTCCAAAGCGCGATATTCCATAAAACCAAGCAGAATCCAGTATAAATACCAGAGGCCAACCACTCTTCACAGGGGGGGCTGAAACTCACCCCTGCGCAGGGGGCCAGTACAGGGACTATGTGCCATTTAAGGCCCCCAAGTAGGACTTCAGTGTGAATATATTTTGTACTGGCCCCTGCACAGGGCTAAGTGTCACACAATATGGAGCCTGTTCTAGCACCTATTAAAGTCAATGGGAGTCTTTCCATTTACGACAATAGGTGCTACATTGGGGCTGTAAATGGAACGATTCTCATTTAAAAACATAAACACAATTAATACTTCACTGATCTGTCAGTGGCAGACCCCCAGCATGGGCCTGATCCTGCACCACTGAAGTCAATGAGAGATTTGCCACTGACTTTAATGTATGCAATGTCAGGCCCCATGTGCAAATACATGGAAGGTGGAACATAACTTATCCAGGGAGATACCTGTAACTGTGCTTTCGAAAGGAGATGGGGCTCTGAAATGGCCATGATCTTCAGCCAAGCAAGCCATCACAATCACCAAAGCCAGCACTGCCTTCAAAATCCTTCACAAAGCAGATACAAGAGCAGGGAACTGAGCTATTACTTATACCATACAGAAGTTTCTCTTTTTTAGTCTGCCAGTGTACTAGGAATCCAGCCGACCCAATATATAACATCAACAGCAGAATAAGCTTTACATTCAGGTACCCTGCCCTGCACTTAAATGAAAGAAATCAATAATGTGCCAATTTATCATGTTACTCAACATACATTTTAAATACCCGCTGTGAAATGCCCAACAGTAATACGGTTGTTGTTCATTAACGTTATGCCCCAGTTAAAAAAAAAAGGGGCAAAATAAGAATACAGATTTTGCTCGTAACCTAAACTTATTTTTACTTAAAGTGGATACATTTTGAAAATTCATTTTAATAGCTGAAATCTTAAGTGGTGTAAAACTTCCTTTTAACACAAAGCTGGCTTAATATGGACATCATAAAATTCTCAGGGCAAGCAAAGCTAAACAGCAAGACAATCACACTCCTAATATAAACAGCAATGTGAAAATGTCTATTATTTTCCTTCAGTGAAACACTTTCTAAGCTACAGTATCCAATCATCCTTTACTGTGTATGATGTCAAAAACACTTACTGCACAAGCAGAGATCTGTGTTTCTTTTGCCACAGACAATAAATCTTTAGTGTCTTCTCTTGATACGCATCACTCCACTTGATCTCAAGAGGCATTGTACGTCTCTTTCCCTCTCCCTCTAACAAGGTCACTTTCCAGTGACTATACAACTTTTCCAGAACGTAGTGGCGTATCAATAATTAATATCCAGTGGTAATTACCTCCCGAGCAATGTTTTAAAACTCTAAATAAAGGCTCTTTTCAAAACGATGGCTTGAAATTTCCATACAATAAATTTGAATAGTACAGCTGGAAAGAATCAGGCTCACACCTGGAGCCAAATTCACCACTGCAGTCAATGGCGTTGCATCCACTTATACCAAGAGCCAGTCTGGCCCTTCTCCCCAACCCCACTGCCATTTTATTTCTTATATGATACAAAGTTAATCCAAAATACAAATAATTCAATCACCTATAAATATTATGAATGGACAACTGGGAATATTCACTTCCCCTCTCTTTTTCAGTACTAAGATACAGGTTCTATAGTCATAGTACTAGGGAAGCAGTATTATTAAGTAAAATTTCCCTCAATTGCAGGCTCTACAGGATAAATAATGAACCACAATGGGAGTTACGTATCCTAAGCTGAAAGGCCCACTGAATACAGAATCTGATTCACTGTCACAATCACTGCGTCTTCTACTAGTGTTTAGTTTATAATGCCAAGGTAACTTCCTGATCAGATAATCTCCTGTGAAAGTGATGTTTGAGGGTAACACAAAAAGTTGCACCCAGGGACATAGAGAGAGGATCAGACTATTTAAAACAATCCAAAGCTTTGCTGTTTTGCTGCTGAAGTTACAATCGTTTGCTCCAATCCTGAATCTACTGAAATGAAGGGGAGACTTGCCACTGACGTCAGTGAAAGCAGGATCAAGCCCAGAGAACCGCAGAAGTCTTGGTTGTTGTGGCTGCCTGCCCTAATTCTGAACTCATAAAGTGGACAAAGTCCTGAGCTTATCAGATCCTATTTGGGAAAGATGTAAAACATGTCAGAGTCAGGAGTAAGACATTACCTATTTGAGGGATTAGCAAATAAGAGATCTAGACTGGCCTTTTGCAGAGACTGCCCAACACAATAGTCTATTTCTCCATCCATGAACGTATGTCTCCACAACACCGATCTTGCTGGTCATGCAGCCAGACAATTAGCATCCTTCATAGATATAACCAAACATTCTCCACAGACCAGCCACTAGGGTGTGTAAGAGCTCAATTGGTGTCCTTTCTACCTCTGCCCTTAATCGTTCTGTCCAAAGATCTATGGCACTCTGCATACAAGCCATTGCTGAAAATAAAGATTTTATATTAAACGTGCCTGGGGGCTGTGACAGACACAGCAGCTACACGGCTGCTGTAGTTAAGGCTATGTCGCCATCTCCATTACAGAGCACCGCTTTCAAATGTCTATAGCTAAATGAAGTATTTACTCTGTGGCAAAACCTAGACTACAAGGGGAAGAGGTGAAGGGGATGTTCCTTCAGGACCTGCACACTGAGAGCAGCCTCAACAGGCAGACCTTCTCCTTCCCAGCCACCTCCACAGAACCTTTGCTGTGGAGAGCACTGAATGGGTTCAGGGATATTAACATGGGATGCCGCAGGAGGAGGAGGTGGAATGAGGGTGGATGTACATGCTGTCTTTCACACTGCAATGCAATCCCCCCAATCAACAACAAAAAAATCAGCAGCATTATCTTTTGTGTGGTCTCCATACCCCACACTGAAGTGGGAGGGGGGGACTAGGAAAATCCACTGCAGCATGGGACTGCCTGGGAGTTAGAGGGGGACAAGGCTCCCCTGAGCTGCTATAGAGGCACAAAGTCTTCATATGGATGGCCTTGTGGATCCTCCAGAATCTGTGAAGCTCTCTGAGTCTCCCATATGTCCTGGGCACAGGATTACATTAAAACCAAGAAGCAACTTCATCCTCTCCTCTGACAGAACTATCTGAGTAAAACTCCATGCGGAAATCCTTTGTATTTTCCTCCTGTGTGGCCCACACTGATGGGTGCAAATGAGACTTACAGCACCATGTGATCTTGTAAAGAGTCTGGTCGTGGTAGAACTGATTTTCAACGGCAGCAGAATTGGGCCCATTATCTGTTCTGCACTATTTACACCCAACAGGGTGAATTAAGGGGAGCGGAGCAACCTCACTCTTCTTAATTTAACATAACAAATCCATGTTAGATGCCTGCAAGTCACCAGGGCCTGATGAAATGCATCCTAGAA
>NW_020664487.1:1642469-1698374 GCF_002925995.2 Terrapene triunguis | reverse complement strand
TTATGCTCTAATAAATTTGTTAGTCTCTAAGGTGCCACAAGTACTCCTGTTCTTTTTGCGGATACAGACTAACACGGCTGCTACTCTGAAACCAGTAATTACCACGTGTGGCAGGCTTGTCCAGGACACTGTAGGTGACTTTAAGTGGAGTCCACCATAACACAATGACATGAGCCTGCAGTAAGCAGCACTGTTCTTTCTTGCTTAGCAACAGATAAAGAATACTGGCCTTCACAAATGTTCTGTCATTGTATGCGGTGCATTATGACATCACGTGGAATGGTTTGCCTGCTCATCTTTTCCTTTAGTCATAAATACTTTTAATGGCGCTCATTTCATGAATTGAGGAATGATGCGCCACCATTAAGAGATGAAATGTTAAAAGACATTTTTAAAAACCCACAATGCTCTATAGTAATGAGCTAAATCACTCCAATGTTCATGGTCATTTGCCCTTATAAACAAAACTGCCATTCTGAAGTAATGGTCCAAAATACAGCTCAAATTTTAAAATAAGGGACCCAGTCCTGCAACCCTGGCTCAAGACAGCAATCTTCACTCACCAGAACAGTCCCAAAAATTTCACACGGCCCACTCCCATGTGTAAGAACTACTTGTATGAGTAAGAGTTGCAGATTCAGGCCAAATACCTGTACTTTTAGTTATGTTTGTGGAAAAGTACTAATATTATTATTAATACTTATCTGTATTATCACAGCACCTAGAAGCCAGAGTCATGGGCCAGGATCCCCTGTGGTAGGTGGTGTACAAACACAAAACAAAAAGACCAGTTCTGCCCTAAAAAATTTATAGACTATGTGTGGCGATAAAGAGCAATCTTTCAAATGCTAAATCACGGAAGCAGTGCTCTTTCAACCCTGTTTTATCCTGTTACATTATAGCTTTTCTCTTTAGAGCCAAATCCTGAAATCTTTCCTTAATTTCAGTAGGAGGGCGGTGAAACCCTAGAATGGGTTACCTAGGGAGGTGGTGGAATCTCCTTCCTTAGAGGTTTTAAGGTCAGGCTTGACAAAGCCCTGGCTGGGATGATTTAGTTGGGGATTGGTCCTGCTTTGAGCAGAGAGTTGGACTAGATGACCTCCTGAGGTCCCTTCCAACCCTGATATTCTATGATTCTAATTTTCCCCAGATTTTATCCAGACAAAACTCTTATAGTCAATGGGGGTTTTGGATGAATAAAAACATCAGTGTTTGACCTAGAGTCCTCAGTCTCGTCCCGAATTATACATGAGTTCAACTATTTATACAGTGAGTGGCCTGGAGCACTCCTCACCACGTAGAACTTTAGGCACATGCCTAATTCTGCCCTAGATTAGGTTTTTAATGTATAACAACATAGACCATGAAAATTAGGCAACTAGGAATTGTAGCTATTTCTTTCAGTTCATTTTCTTTAGGATGCTATTTAAACATATTAAAGCTGAATTTTAGGTACTCTTCAGTGCAGTAGTGACAAAATTTCACTAAACCATAATTATTGCTGATTGCAAAAAGAGAGTATGTAATCCTGATCTTTAAAAATTAAGGACACAATCCTGCAGTCGTAGGAGAACATAGGAATGGACCCTTACTCTTATTCTCCTGCTTAGTTTCCTTGTTCCCATCTTCCATACCCCACATCCTCCCCACCTACCATCTCAGTTCTAATTAGCACTGCTAAGCAGGTGCTGTAAACTAAAATAGATCTTTCTGTTTGTTTGAAGACTGCCTCAAGTCACGTTTGTTTTGTTGGATCTAGGAGGAAGGCTGACAGACAGAATCAGTTGCTTCATAGCTCATTGCAACAGCTCAAGTAAGACAGGAGAAATGGCAAACTTCAGATATATCTCACTGATACCTAAAATGTGATGATGAGAACAATTTTGGAAACAGAATTTTAAGTGAAAATATATGCAGTAAATCATTTAGTTATGCCTGCTTACCCAAGTGTCTTATAAAAGCTGCCAGTTCTTTAGTAGATACAAATAACTGGATGATATTTTAAGTAGGGTTGGTTTAATTCTCTATTTCGGCTGGGAGTCTAAGAGACCTAGGTGCCCCAATTCAGTGGGAGTTGCCTTCTTTGAAAAATCAAGCTTTTAACTATATTTATCAACTCTAAGTTCCCACACAATTTAAAAATATACAAGCTTTACCAACACACTTACCAGACTTCTCTTAACGGGCCTGCCTCGCCCTAAACACTCATTTGCCCGTGGCATCCACTCCACAATTTCGTTTAATCCCTCCCCCACACCACCCAAAAAAAAATATTTACAAACTTTACCGGCCACAATCAAACCAAAGAGATGGGAGGTTTACAGAGTCATTCCACCCCCCCCCCCCCCCAGTATTTACCTCTCAGGCAAAACCGATCCGTTTTTGCTTTTATTCAGCTGCTAAATTTTCAATTGGCAGGATCTTAAATTGTAATACAGAAAATAACATTATTTCATATTTGGTGGCTTTATGCTGTTCAGCGATTTGGGGCTGACCCTAAAAAGTCCTGAGGAGCTGCAATTCCCTTGATCCTCTCAGAGTTAGGCCCCTGGAGAATCGATGCAGAACTATAAAATTTCATGGTGAAAGCTGGATATGAAAACATACAAATGAGTTGCAGGGGGGAAAAAATCAAAACCTGGGATTTTGTTTTCCGTGTCTTTCATGTGTGTGTAACCAACCCCACTGGGGCCAACGGAGGTGTATCAACCCAGGATTTTCAGGGTTAAAACCATGAGCCTTTAATACTTGAGCTCACGGACTAAGTCCCACACCTGGCAGCTGCAGCTAACTCGTTCATCTGTAATGTGGATCAGCCACTAGAAGGAAACACTGAACTACACTCCCTTTGTGCAGGCTGTATGTGTACACAATGGCGTGGCATGTTAGTATTGTGCAGGTGCATCTGATAAACAGGTGGCTATCTAGCCATATGTGCATGCAAATCATGGATTTGTTCTTGCTAAACATGCATGTATTTGCATGAACTTGTGTTACAAACTTGATGAAAATCAGGCATTTCTTTTTTTAATGTCAAGGGTGTGGGGATCAGAGGATAGAACCACAGTATCAGCACTGAGCCAAATTCTATCACCTTTACTCTTTTTGAGTAGTACCTTACTCCCTGAATGGTTCCTTTGCAATTTAAATGTGAGAAAGTATTTCTCCCATTGTGTTCAGGGGTTCCTTTTAAAGAAAAGCCATGAGAGCAAAAGATTCTGAGATTCAATAGCCTTCACGTAACCATAAATCAATAGCTTACTGCTTCTTTAAAATCTTCCATTGCAATGTTCGTTATTCATTTTTATATGAGGGCGAGGGGGACACAACATATTTAGTTGTCATCAGACCCTTAATAAAATGCACCATCAAGTTCATTAGTCACATATGATCTCTGTCCATCTGCTTAGGTGCATTCATGTCACATTATCAAAAGCAATGATGTCTACTAATGACTGAGGTTTGGCTGCTAGACACAACTCTGAATATCAATATGAAAATAGTTGCACAAATAGAAGGTCATTTCCATTAACTGCCTGAGATTTGAAGTGGCTACTAGCAAACAGAAACATTTATCTATGGAATCAAGTAAAATAACCTGCAAGTATTTCCGGCTAAAGAGGGACCAAAATATTAGTCAGAGACTCAAGTTGGCCAATGAACTCAATACTATCATGATAATAACTCCTGCCCTCTGAATTACTGATGGGCCGGGTGGAAACTGAGTGTGAGGGATAAGAAGGAAGTCACCAGGAGATAAAAGCAAGTGTCACTGAAATTATGATGTGCCCCAAAGTGCAGAGTCCCTTTATTTTTGTAAGTTTTGGTTTTTAGGCACAGGATACTTTGGTTTAGAGACCCGTTATAATGTGTTATGTTTAGAGACCCGTTATAATGTGACATAGGTCTGGGTCTGCTAGGAAAGACAAACCGTCAGGACTAAATTCCCATATGGGACTGAGAAGTACATTTTGTTAACATCTAATTCATCCATGTGCCAGCTCTATGATCTTGAAGAGATGGTTGGGGCCAGGGCAGAAGGGGATGCGGAAGAGCTTAGTGGCCCATGGATCTACTCAGGAGCACATACAAATGGAATTCCTGCCACCATCACTCCTTTCCCCATGCAACTATCCATGTATTTCTGCCCTTTTCCCTGCCCATTATAGGGGGTCTCAGAGGAACCCTCGTAATCCCCACAGAGATGCTGCAGAAGGAGAAAGCTAAGTACCTCAGAACTACTAATATCACAGGCCTTTGTAAGTAGGGATAGCTGGGAAGTCAGGAGAGAAGGACCTCTGTGTCCTTCTCTTACCCACTGCCTATGGATTGCATTGGGGGGACGGGAGAGAGATGTGCTGAGCTAAGCTCCGTCCCACTCCCAGGCAGCTGGAAGGGCACTATCAGAGGCACACAAACCCTCTGCGGAGGACAGTTAACCACAGAGACCCGCTACCAGCAAGCCCCCGTGAAGATGATTCTTCTCATGCAACACAAACTCACTGAGACCATGACCACAGGTCTCCAGCCAGTACCACTTCTCAGTGCATTACAGTCATAATTTGATCTTTCGGACATTAGAAACACTGAGATGTAAGCTGGACTCAGTCCTTACTCAGGCAAAACTCCATTGACTTAATTGGTTTTGACCGAGTAAGAATACAGGCCCTGAACAGGGAAGCATACCAATTCAGGACATCACTTAAACACATTTTTAACTCCCTCAGGAGTCCCACTGGAGCTGAATAAGGATGGTCTTAAGCACGTATTCAAGTGTCTTCTGAACCATGACTGGAATAAGAACGTGTATAGTAGTAAGTAATGAAAATACTCGGATACTGACTCTGAACACAGCATACATTCACCTGACCATGTGTTTTGGTTTTCTGTAGATCAGGATCTAACTGTCCTTTGTTGCAACTTCACAAAGACGATGATGCCATAGCCACTAGTTGAGGCACTGATGCTGGGATTTCCAATGAAGGTTAACGGAGACAGCCTGGCTTTCAACTCCACACTGAATTTCAATGGGTCCCTAATGCCATCAGGTTTTTATGAAAACCTCAACCTTAAAACATCAACCAACATTCCTTTGGGATCATTTTCTAAAAGTTCCTACAAGATATCTGCCCATCATTTTACAACCCTTCCAACTTTTAGCAGGTTTTATGTTGTACTATAACACAACATAAAATACTCTCATCTCCTTTGGCACAGAATGATATAAAATTATCTATTGCTACCTTGTATTTCCCACCTGCATTTACCCTTTTTTGATCGTTCAGTAATATTTGCATCTAGCAAGGAATTTTATATTTAAAAAGGTTAAAAGATATTCTATTGTTTCCAGTGGAGGGAACTGTATTAGCAGATCTCAAGAAATAGCTAAAAATTCTAACCCTCTTAAACAATAGTCAAATTGATTTAAATTACAGGCCTTGTGTTAGTAAAGTAAGTAATAAAAATATGATAACATTAGGGAAGAGAAATGTAGAGAGAAATCTACATCTGTGTGGATCAAAAGGAAAGTGATTCCAATGTGTGAACCAGAAATATTGAATCCTAGAATAAAAGGAATACTATAATAATGAAACCACTGTCCTCAGAGCGTTATGTTAAAACATTTAAAGGCTAGAGGTCAGTCAAACTGTTACTTATCATCTGGTTAGTTGTCCGACAAAAGCTATTTAATAAAGACAGTGTGCTTAGCTATTTTAAATTAAAGTGATTGATTTTCATTTAGCATTGTCCACCACAGTTAGTGGAAGTTGCAAAATTCATTTCAGAATGACCCAACAGGAGTAGAGTCATATATATCCATATATATTTAGTGACAGAAAGCAGCATTAATACTCTATTAGTTGTAATTGAATTAATTTTTAAACCTATGTTTAAATTGCATTAAGGTTATGACACAAACCGTCAAAAGGCAGCACATTCAGTGTTGAAATGTTTAGGCTGACAACACTCCATTGTGTCACACTGTTGGGCAAAACCAATAAAAAATAGCACAACATTCTGAGTTATGGAATGACCGCTTGAACGTCAAACCCCATTGGGTTTTGGCATTTTATGCCGCAATCATTTCTTTTAGTATATAGTAATTTCCCTTTTCACAAAAACAAACAAACTAAGCCAAAAAGCCCTTCCCATCCCTGGCAGATTTAAGAGAGAGATTTTCTGAGGGAGTCCCAAAAATGAATTCTTAAGCTGTTAGTACAGAGTGCTAATAAATCACCTGTTTAATTTTTTGCTAATTCTCAATGAATCCATAGCTCATTATGGACTATAGGCATGCAAACATTAATTCGTAAAAATAACGACATCATTTTGAATCACAGTAGCAGAATAAAAAAAGTGATGAATTTCACTTTTTTGTTTTGTTTTTTGTTTTAACTGTCCACCTGCAACATACAACCACTATGTACATTTGTTTGAAGGTTACCTCCCATCCCCAACTGTTTGTCCATCTGTGCCTTTAACGCCCGGATCCTGAAAAGAATTGTGCATAATCTATTGAACTCAATGAGCTTGGTCCTGCTCCCATTCAAGACAATGAACCTTCACCCTCCTCCCGCCACCCCCACCCCCCGCCATTAATTTTAATGGTTCAGGCTTAAGCCCAATGAGACTATTCATGTGCCTAAAATTACTGATCTGCAACTCTCTGCAGGACTGGGTCCGTAGAC
The DNA here is from genome assembly GCF_002925995.2 of Terrapene triunguis. Classification (NCBI taxonomy): domain Eukaryota; kingdom Metazoa; phylum Chordata; order Testudines; family Emydidae; genus Terrapene; species Terrapene triunguis. Next base: position 1,691,685 of record NW_020664487.1, on the reverse strand, counting down.
TGTAAGCTTTTCAGGGGAGGGAATGTCATCTCTTCTGTGTTTACACAGTGCTCAGCACAGTCCCAATGTAAGGAACCGTATTATTATTTATTATTAACAGTAATAATACTTTTAAAGGTATGCACACATAAACACAGCATTTCCAGGTGAAGATCTCATATGCCAAGTCTCAGCAAACATTTTATTGCACTGTTGGCAACTGCTAAAATACATTTTATTAAGGACATTTCTGACATTTAAAAATTTGTATTTTCTGTCCCATACAGGTCTTATCCTAGCAGGAAGAATGGTAGCTAAAGCTGATGGGCTGGGTGCAGAGTTTAAATGTAATTTTCTCCTGCTACATTCATTGACGTTGATGGGCCTAACCACCTGCTTAAAGTTAAAAATGTGAATAATTTTGCTGAATCGGTGCCTTAATTGACTCTCTCTTTTTTTTTTCCAGGGCACTGGGGTCTGACGCAATGCCCAATTAATAAGGGAAACTTGAACCACACCCTTTCCTCTCCCACTGCTTTGTCAAACGAGGCCCCATCCCAAATACACCGCATTTGCTGACCAACCAATGTCTAGCATCCTGTTGCTTGTTAGCACAAAGTACTTGTGGATGCCTATGCAGTCCTAGTTGCTAAGGTGCCGTCAGATCATCTGATTCTCTTAATTGTCCCTGTGCCAGGGCTGTGTTGAGGGGTTTGGGGAACCTCCTCCTCCACGTGTGTTGAGAAATATCCCATCCCATATAAAAAATACTACTTCCAGTGCAATTATTTGAGCATGAAAACTGAAAACTGCTTTCTGTGTTAATTCCATCAAGTAAAGATAGATCATTAAAATGTTCACAGAAAGTGAACACAAAAGGGGTGAGATCATGGCCAAAGCATATTCATTTTTAAATCTGAGTGAATGCTTGTAAAAAACATCATTGAGTTCTGGTGTCTACTTTTCTTACAACATCATTGCAAAGGTTTTCATCTTCTACGTCGTGTCTGGCCCATGAATATTGTCTTCACTTTGCAACTCCGGGGAAGAGACAAGCTGTATGCAAGGGGTTCAGGCACTACAGCCTTTTCATCCAAGGTAGTGATAAAGTGAAAGAAATTATGCCCCACTCTGAGATCAAAATGTGAGTCATCTGCACTCCCAATCTCACCTTCCATCAACCAGTGAGGAGGATTCCTGGGCTCACTAGCAAAAGTAGATGTAGATCACCAATGGCACTGCAACTAGATGATGGCATGATAAGACCGCCTGGCATGCTCATCAACAAACAGGGATTCTCCTGGCTCGCCAATGCCGGAAGTACACAAGGAGGGTAACATGGTTCACCAGAAGAAGGCCGTATCAGTTCACAGCTCAGTTTGGACACGAAGGACCTTCAGCCTGGAGACATCTCTAACATGGTCTGAATCTAAATAAAATCCAAATGCTGAGACTTTGTAACAGCATTTTCTCCTCTTGCCTAATTTATATGCTCAATCCCTAATTTAATATTTCCTCTGGTGTACAGTACTTTGGTAAAGATGAAAACAACATTACTGGAATTTATTACTGTTGCCCTAACCAGGGCTGTACCAGGATGTACTGTTATTTATCTATCCATCCTAACTGTCCTTCAGTAACTTGTTAAAAAAAAAAATTAGGATTGAATATTAGGAACATAAGAATGGCCATACTGGGTCAGGCCAAAAGTCCATCTAGCCCAGTATCCTGTTTTCTGACAGTGGCCAATGCCAGGTGTTTAAGAAGGAATTAACAGAACCGGTGAATATTAGCTCAAAGACATTAAGAAAGATGCAAATGAAAACATTTCTGTTTGAAATATGGATGGGTGTCTGTTTACCACAGATACAGATGGACATGAGCTGCTCTTTGGTGAAATACAGGGATTTATACATCTACACATAAAAGATAAGATAGATATTTATATAAATCCCCATACTTCATAAAAGAGCAACAGAGGCTCACAGACGTATGTACAGGTACATATATATATATATATACATATATCATACAGAAATATGGGTGTGCGTATCAATATCATATTTCACAAAAAACTCCTGATGCTTATATACATATTTACAGACAAATACATTTCTCTCTCTCTCTATATATATATACACACACACACACAACACACATATACACACAAACGTGCATATTTCATACAGAAATATGATATATATGTATGTGTGTGTGTGCGCGTGTGTGTGTATGTATATGCGCAATATAGCCATATTTCACAAAGGAGCATCTGATGCTCAGGTGTAGACAGTGTGTTACGGCTCTTCCTAATTAATAACCTCGATTAAAACCTTTTGGCAATCAATTAAGATTAATGACAGAAGTCACTCTCTATCCCCCTATGCCCCCATCTCGGGCTGTGAAAACCCCGGGTCGTGAAACTTTAATCCTGTTATCTGCTGCCTTCTCCATCTGAAAAGCCTACAGCTTAACACAGCCGCCATTATCGAATTTACAACCAGCCGCTTGGACAGCTGCCCTACTTTCAGCAGTTAATGGGAAAGGAACTAATCTGGTTAAGAGCGTAGGACTAGTTCATAAATCTGGGCGCACAAGACAGTTAAAGCTGTCACGTCTCTTCTGGAGAGTAGCAACTGAATTAAACTGTCAGCTTTCTACTTGCTGTTTCTTGAGGGTAGTCAGCCTTTCCGTAAACTGGACTAATGAGATACTCAGCATTAACATAAACCACGTCAGCCCCCACAGTACATAATAGCTGTGCCGGAGTTGGGGTTTGCATTTTATGATTGAGCTTGGTTAGAGATGTACTGCATGCTCTTCAATCCTGGAAGACTGATTAAACAGAACTGTTCTGTTGCCATCTACTTCAACACAAAGGTGTTTTAAAGAAATCAAATAAGCAAATGTGAATTTTTTAAAAAACAAACAAATAGTAAGTCACTCTGAAACAAATTATTGGCAAAACCAAATTGAAAATAAAATGTTCATTTCTTCATATAGCTCAACCTTGTAAAAAACACGGTAATGCTCTTCATGGCAGCGGAGACAGCATGTGACAGCTGTAACTGTAACCAATTCACACTGCACCCAGAAAAGATTTACTTTATCTTCCTTAATAGGCATTATTCCCCATGCATTCCGCACAGCAAGCATGGCCCTGATACTCATCAAGTTCAATGTGCTAAATGGCCTAAAATGCTCAGCTCCCTCATAGTGTTTTGTAAACTAATGAAGACAGTAAGAATGGCTCTGGCTCCACACCTTGTGGTAGCATGGCAACTCTAGGCCAATTAAAAATAAAAAACGTCACGCACTCAGAGGATGCATCTCATGCTGTGGGAGGAAAGCACCTTTGCTGTGACCTTTTTGTGTTTTAAGAGGTAACCCGCTGTACTCTTCATAAAAGCCCATCTATGGTGGTTACATTTAAAAGGCCACTCTGATTTCGAAGACCTGCCCAAGGACTGTTCCAGCAGGATTCCCCATTTTTATGGTATGGGCTCACCAGACAAATATTTCAAAACTGTAGTGACCATCAAAATGTACGTGTCTCTTTATTTCAGGTCAATTTTTCAGCCTACTCTTCCAGATGACTTCTAAATGCTGATTTTAAGCACAGCTGCAGTAATCATCATAAAATGGCAGGATGTGCCAATAGTTATCATGTAGGTGTGTTTGAAATGACTCTGTTTCCTGCAAGTTAAAGAAATAACTAGTGTTCATTAACAAATGTGGGTTTTTAATGGAGACCACTGCATTAAAAGCACCTACCACATCCTTCATTGACTGACACTGAGAAATTATGATCCTTATATTCCCAGAATGATTTATATATTATAGGCCAATCTTACTAGGGTCCTTTTTCCTGATGCTGATTTTAGTGGGAGAGGTGGACACTCCGCACCTGGTAGGACTGGAGCCTCCAGGCTAAAATATTTTTAAAAACTGCTATGGGGCGATACAATTTACACTGCTGCAGAGTTCTCTCTTGAGAAACTGTTACTGTTTAGATGCACCAGTCACTGAATGTTGCCTCCCCGGGAATAAAACATAACCCTAAACAGACAAGAAATGTCAACAATAATCCCTAATGATGCCTAACTCATAGTTAGCATTTTCAATCTATAGTTCGCGAAGTGCTTTGCGAGGGAGGGAAGTATTGTTATTTCTACTTTACAGATGGGGGCTGACGTACAGAGAGGTGATGTGACTTGTCTAAAGACATGGCCCTGGAAAAGAACGCAGGTCTCCTGAATCTAGTCCTGTGCCTTACACACTAATTTAGATTTGACCACAACTTCAGAATTTAATCGGAAATACTAGGGGAGTTTCAGAAGAATGCACTAAACTAGTTTTACTTCCACTTTCTTGAAACATTTCCTTCCACTTTCCTGAGAACTGAACAGGAGCAACTAGAGATTTTAAAATGAACTGCCGGTCTGCTGAAATTTCAGAAAAAGCTTAGGCTCAAATTTTGCTCTTCAGTCTGCATGCACAGCTCCCACTAAAAAATATTAGAGCCTTTAACTGAGATATTTTGCCAGAGGTTCCACAAATTGACAGAAAACATGTACAGGAAAGCGATGCCTTTTAACCCCACACATCTCTTTTTTTTTTGTACTTCCATACCAGTACAGAGATTCCAGAAATTCAAAATACATATAGACTTTGATAAATACATAAAGGAATATTTAACATTCTTTTTAAAAATCTCACTTTTTAACATAATCCTTTCTATGTTTCACGAAATCAAATCAGATCTCCACCTTAAGTAAAAGTCACAGTGGCAGAGCCCATCCTGGGCTTCAAAATGCCCATTGAATTCAATGGGGCAGGATCTGACTCTATGTCAGTATCACATCTGAAAATGCTGCTGGGTTTGGTTGGATTTAGAAGAAAAAAATCATTTGTGCAAATTATTTTTTAAATTACTAAGAAAACAATTTTCTAACTATGATTATTCTGGTTTTTTTAAATCTTTATGAACTAATCCACATGATGGATAACATTTTCAATTGTAACAATGTAAAAATAATACAAGCCAAACCCAAACAGCCAAACTCTGATTTTGTATACTTATTTCATAAAGAGTCAAAGTGTTTAATTTTTTTAAAAGATAAGAATAAACTAACAAACCTTGCTGCTTCCAAACCTTGTTCCTGGTTTGAATCCCTCAATACCAACACAAATATTCATGAGTGAATCAGGAAAATACCCTCTTCCCTGAAAAACGAGGCTTGTAATGGGAACGAAGGCAGACTAAGTGGCACCACTGTAATAATGTATGATCATGGACTGGCTCTAGACACATGAAGTTACAGCATCATGTGGAACAATACGTTCTGATACTGGTAGGGACTGAATATTCATTAATGAGTTACTAAAATTAGTGCATCTAGGACTAATCAGAGCCTAGACAAGAGCATGAAGCTCACTACACCCTATAGAGGAAAAAACATCCTGATATTTGGTGAACGTGAATATAGTGGAACGCCAATGCAAGTACATGTATACACACACACAGCCATACACAAGAGTAATAATGTGCAGGCAGTTGCTGTTACCTTGTGGAGTTGCTGTGAGTTGAGTGGAAGAAAGGATTCTCTTTTTACTGGCCTGGAGACAAGTTTCTTGGGGAGGAACTGCTTCCCCTAACACCCTGACCACCTTTGAAGAGGAATAATTGATTTCTCGGCCACTCCCCTCACCTGGCTAATAGTTCCACGTCAGAGTTGTCAGCAGGGAATTGCCATAGGGTGCACAGTCTTTCTAAGTTTCCACACCACCACTTACTGTGAAGCTCCCAGGCTTCAGGGAGGCACCACACAAACATGCAGCCTCTGCCACAGCCTGGTGGGTAGCTTAGAATATCAGGGTTGGAAGGGACCTCAGGAGGTGATCCAGTCCAACCCCCTGCTCAAAGCAGGCCCAATCCCCAGACAGATTTTTACCCTAGTTCCCTAAATAGCCCCCTCAAGGATTGAACTCACAACCCTGGGTTTAGCAGGCCAATGCTCAAACCACTGAGCTATCCCTCTGGGGATAGCTTCTAGGGACCAAATTCGGAGGTGACATAAGTGGCGCAGAAGGTGCCTATTGGTCAATTGGCAGAGCTAAGAGTAAGTTGGTCTATTTACTTCAATTATCTCCACTGGCTCATACCAACCAATGTGCAACTTATATTGCCACTTATGCCACCTCTGGATTTGTCCTTGTGAAGTCCTTGCTGGGGTTGGGAGAGAGTAAGAAGCTCACAAAACCTTTACAAGTCCATCTTTGAGTGAGGACAACCCCTCAGGATACGAAGAGGCCTCTGAGACCATAAAGTCCAGCTTGACTACACAGGTCTATCTAGGCTCCATGCCATGAATACACCAGGGCCAGGCTCTGACCCATAATACACAAATATCTTATAGTGAAATATGACGACCCTTAAAGAATTCCAAATGCAAACACAAACCTCTCTCTACAGCAAGTTTACTCAAAATAATACTCTCCAATTTATTATCTTAAAACTCTGCAGAAACTAAAAGTCCTGGTCAAAACAGACACACATTTTAAGGCAGGTTTAATGTAGGACTCAAGTACACTGTGGCATGCAGCTTCCAAAGATACTATAACGTTATGGTAATCGGCTGCATCAGAAGAAATGATCCATCCAGCTAAATACAATTTTTATATGTGCAAATATAACTGGTAAATGTAATCATCTGACATTTCAAATTTATTTTAAAATGAATCATCTTGCTAACTTTCTCTGCCTCTCATGTTTCAATAAGAGATTGAAAGGGGGAGGGTGGGGAACAGTGATGTATATTGCCGGCAGAAAACTGTGATTAGTCTGACTCAAAATCATGGGGTTTCTCTTATACAGATACACATATAGCCCAATATTACTAACACTAGCTACCCTACTATCAGTTTTTAAGCAGAAATCTCTATAAATACCAAAGGGGATTTCTGCTCAAAAATTGATGGCACAATCTTCTAATTATCAGAGGGGTAGCCGTGTTAGTCTGAATCTGTAAAAAGCAACAGAGGGTCCTACGCCACCAGCACTCCCAGCTATCTAAGTGACACCACAGATTTCCTGAGAAAACTACAATGCATTGGTGACCTCCCAGAAAACACCATCCTAGCCACCATGGATGTAGAGGCTCTCTACACAAACATCCCACACACAGATGGAATACAAGCTGTCAGGAACAGTATCCCTGATGATGACACAGCACAACTTATTGCTGAGCTCTGTGACTTTATCCTCACGCACAATTATTTCAAATTCGGTGACAATATATACCTCCAGACCAGTGGCACCGCTATGGGCACCCGCATGGCCCCACAATATGCCAACATTTTTATGGCTGACCTGGAACAACGCTTCCTCAGCTCTCGTCCACTCGTGCCCCTTCTCTACCTACGCTATATTGATGACATCTTCATCATCTGGACCCATGGGAAAGAGACCCTGGAAGAATTCCACCATGATTTCAACAGCTTCCACCCCACCATCAACCTCAGCCTGGACCAATCTACCCGGGAGGTCCACTTCCTAGACACCACCGTACAAATAAGCGATGGCCACATTAACACCACCCTATACCGAAAACCCACCGACCGCTATGCCTACTTTCATGCCTCCAGCTTCCACCCCGGTCACACCACACGATCCATCGTCTACAGCCAAGCACTGAGGTACAATCGCATCTGCTCCAACCCCTCAGACAGAGACCAACACCTACAAGATCTTCACCAAGCATTCTCAAAACTACGATACCCACACAAGGAAATAAAGAAACAAATCAACAGAGCCAGACGTGTACCCAGAAGCCTCCTGCTACAAGACAGGCCCAGAAGAGAAACCAACAGAACTCCACTGGCCATCACCTACAGTCCTCAGCTTAAACCTCTCCAACGCATCATCAGTGATCTACAACCCATCCTGAACAATGATCCCTCACTTTCACAGACCTTGGGAGGCAGGCCAGTCCTCGCCCACAGACAACCTGCCAACCTTAAGCATATTCTCACCAGCAACCACACACCGCACCATAACAACTCTAACTCAGGAACCAACCCATGCAACAAACCTCGATGCCAACTCTGCCCACATATCTACACTAGCAACACCATCACAGGACCTAACCAGATCAGCTACAACATCACCGGCTCATTCACCTGCACGTCCACCAATGTTATATATGCCATCATATGCCAGCAATGCCCCTCTGCTATGTACATTGGCCAAACTGGACAGTCACTACGCAAGAGGATAAATGGACACAAGTCAGATATCTGGAATGGCAATATACAAAAACCTGTAGGAGAACACTTCAACCTCCCTGGCCACACAATAGCAGATGTAAAGGTAGCCATCTTACAGCAAAAAAACTTCAGGACCAGACTCCAAAGAGAAACTGCTGAGCTCCAGTTCATTTGCAAATTTGACACCATCAGATCAGGATTAAACAAAGACTGTGAATGGCTATCCAACTACAGAAGCAGTTTCTCCTCCCTTGGTGTTCACACCTCAACTGCTAGCAGAGCACCTCACCCTCCCTGATTGAACTAACCTCGTTATCTCCACACTGATTTATACCTGCCTCTGGAGATTTCCATTACTTGCATCTGAAGAAGTGAGGTTCTTACCCACGAAAGCTTATGCTCCCAATACTTCTGTTAGTCTCAAAGGTGCCACAGGACCCTCTGAATCTTCTAATTATTACTCAGAGTTTGCTTCCTGCAACACCCACAATTTGCTACGTGATGAACAGGAGCAAAAGGAGGTAAAGTCCCTGCCCCATGGAGCATATACTCGAAAAAGTGTTTCAGTGGAACTGCTCATAGCAGTAAGCTATGTTACTTTAACAGTTTTTCCTATGGAATATGATTTATTTGCTAGGATAGTTGGTTACAAATAATGTTATCATGAAAAAAAATACATTAGCAGCCATATTGGTATTAATTCTTTAGCTTGTATCATGGATTCTTGTTCTATGCAATTTGCATGCGCATTACCTTTTATTATAAAAAAATCACTTTTTAAAGAGGGTGAAAGTATCTCATATTCTAGGACATATTGTACCATTGTTTTTAAGAATTCCCCAGTAAAAGTAAGGGTATCATCAAGCCCACGACTAGTATTTTTTACTTATTTTACATGCATTTTTATGGCTTGATCCTGCAAACATTATGCATGTGGTTGCTCAATCATAAGCACATGAGTAAACCCATCGAGTTCAATGGAACTATTCACATACTTAGAGTTATTCATGAGCATAAGAAGTGTTTGCAGGCTCAGAAGCAAAATGAGTATCAAATTTTGCAAATCAGCAAGGTCATTTGGAGCATTTGAAAACGAACAATTTTATTTTGCCTTTTTTTTTTTTTTAAACTTAGAACAGTTTAGACCCTGTTTAGCCATATTGCAAACCTGTGCTGAGTTTCTTGTCAGATGCAATAATGAACCCCACAAAACAGGAGTTTCACAACAGAGACAATGGCAGACATACCCCCTCTACAATGGTGCTACGAGGCGTCACTGGTACAGTATACAAACTCAGCTCTGCTGTGTGGCTGAGAGTGTGGAGACGTGGTCTGAAGGTTAACATAACCTCAATTAAAGCCAAGATGCTCTTCTGACAGTTAACTGGTTTATGGAGCAACCCCAAAAGTATTGTGGTTCTTTACTTCTTTTTCTTTAAAAAAAGAAGTAGAATGCATGGTAATGCATCATTTATAAATTACCTTGTTAGCGCACAAAACAAAACAGGGCTTTGAAAAAAAACCCAACTCCTGCTGCGGACTCTAGCCTGTTTGATGGAACCCCATCAAAAGAGTTCATGGCTTAATGGAGGCTGTTTACGTGGGGACTTCGATCTGTACCTGCTGTCCCCTGTCACTCCCTGGAAACTTGGTGGCAGATGTTGCTGCGTTAAGTTGTCTCTGAAGTGGCTCTCTGTCCTCGTCTCCCCACCACAACAGAGTCAAACTATATTAGATCTCTTTATTTGTGCCTGAGGCATGTTTGGGAGCGCAGCTGTGTCCACCCCCACTCTACCTTTAGTGTTTCAGCCCCCCAGGCGGCAAATGTGAGACCAAAACTGTTCTGCCACTCTTAACTACATCTGCTGACAATCCAGCAGCTTCACTGCAGGCTGGTGAGGACCTGTGTCTGTGCTCTAAACAGATGTCGGCGACAACCTGCTAGCTCACACCTGGACAAGCTTCCCTAACCTTGTGGATTGCCAGCTGAAAAATTTATGACTCTAAGGAGTTCCATCCACAAATCAAAGCCTCTTGACTCGACTGTGTGCGGCCCTCAAACTGGGCCACCCTCGGCATTAGCTGGCTTGTAGGAAAGACAAGGGGCGTAAAGGGGAGGAGGAGAAAGCTCTCTCTGCTTTGATACTTCATGCCTAAACTTTAATTACTTGATCAAGGACTTGAATTCAGCAGTGAATTCTCCTGCAAATGAGAACTACCAGGTTTCTAAGCAATAAAAGAAAAACATTTGTTTGGCCTGCTATTTAGCATGACAGTGCTTCCAGTATGTGTGTGAGAGAGAGTTGGTTTGTTTACTGACTTGAACTCACAAGAGGTATAGCAGCAGATCTGCACTGAACAATCTATGAATAAATAAAAGGATTTTTTTTCCTGGGGTATAAAACATGCTGTTAGCCAGACAGAAGTTGTGTTCTTATGTTGCCACGGGTCACACCCTAAGGACAATGACTGTATTTTATGCTTCATCCAGCATTATAAATTCTACCCCTCTCTGAGTCAATTGAAATTCAGCCAGATCTTCGCCCCCCCCCCCCTTTCTTGTAAAACAAGACACTGGTCACTGCCTTCTCAGGTTCATATAAAATAGAAGTCTCATTTCCTGCTGGTTCTAAAATTGTTTGCTCATTTCTATGGCAGCAGCGGTTTACGAAAGTCCCATTTTTACAAACAACTTTGGTAGCAAAATTACACATAGTTTTCAGCCTGTTTGGATACTATTTTATCAGTGCCTCTACTCACATATTGCATTTACCTGTCAAATTGTCCGATTTTGTATATGGCACATATGTTTACCAAGTGGATCTACTATGCCTAACTGGATTTCCAACACACTAACAATAACAATCTTGCAACCACAATAAATCTATTGAAAATGTTAATGTACAAAGCTGTACATTGTTACAAAAAGGATATCCCTTACCTCCTACTCTCCTCTCTCACATTTTATTCCTTCCATCACCACTCTCTGCCTCCATTCCAGCTAAATCTTGCCATTTTTTCCTTTAGAATAGTTCCAAAATCCATCCTATACCATCCACCCCTATGAGCAAAAAAAAAACCTGGTCCATGCCCTGGCCTTTGAATGCAGCAACCTCTTGCTGCTGACCTTCCTACATTTCACATTGCACCCTTCTAGTGTACCCTATACGCTGCTGCCAAAACCATCTTCCAGACCCCACTGTTTCAAATATATCACCTCCAGCATCGTCTCCATCAGGTCCTGCACTGGCTCTCAGCTTCCTTCTCTACCACATTCATCCTCACGTTCAATGCATTGCAGATCTGTGGCCCTACACCTTGGAACAGATCCTTGGCTGGTGCAGAAATTACACCAAGTTCATAGTCAACCTTTACTGGAATGAGTAATTTAGACCGCAAAGTCCCGGCATGAGGACCTCTCAGTTTTATTTCCCCATAAAGTGTCACGTATCCATGCCCCTGTACAATTTTTTACGTAGAGACGTTTCTAAGGTGCTCATTGAATTAGAGCAAGTCTTGTCTTTGCCTTGTCACCTGCACAGAAAGTAAGAGGACATAAGTGTCTCCCCTTTTCTCCCCTGTGAGAATGACCTGCCTTACAAGTGGCAGTGCAGGGAAGAGAGCAACCTTCTTGGGGCTCCTGCTTCCTGTCACACACAGAGAGGCAGGCGGGGTAGGGTGTGGGCAGAGCCTTGACGCCATTCCACTCCCACTTTGCGCCAGTCAGTGCACTAAGACAGCACAACGTGGCTAGGGTGACCAGATGTCCCGATTTTATAGGGACAGTCCTGGTATATGGGGCTCTCTCTTATATAGGCACTCATTACCCCCAACCTATCCCAATTTTTCACACTTGCTATCTGATCATCTGCTGCTGGTTAAGGCCTGGAGCAGATTATTTCCCCTGGTCTGCTTCTGGAACAGTATCAATGCACACTACTCCTTACTCAAGGACAGTGATACATCCCCAAAGTACGTGGGGGAACAGTATCTAATAATATCAGTAATAGTACCTACCGATAACAATGCATCATAAATGGGTTTGTATTAAACAACAGGCAGGTTGCACATTTGTACTCTACATCAAGGACATGTATTTAAAAAGTTTTACATAAGTTTCCAAAAAGTCCTACTTTTGCTATATATAAAATCAACTTCTGAATGAGAGTTCTACTAAGTCAGTGAAGCACTGAGGAAGAAAGTTAACAGATAAGCTCTTTTTAAATGATGGCAAATTAAAGTTAAAAGAAAGGAGATACGGAATTAATGGTGAACAGCATACTTGTACTGTCAGCTTGTACTGCTGCTTACATGATAAAAGGATATTTATTTTCTTGAAAGGAAGACTATTTCTAGAGTATAGCATTTCCGTGCCAAATTCTGCCCATGTCTGAATGAGTGGGTCCACAGATTTCAATGGATCAGCAAATCTGCATTTGTGCTAGCAGAGCTCCAAGAGGGGTGTGCTTTGGCCAATAATGGGCAGATCTCGCAAAAAACATGCACAGAGTATCCTCTAACAGGTGCATTGGAGCGAGTTTATTGAGTATAAGGTATTGTTGCATTTAGCTGGAATAACCTGTTCTAAGTCTCCTCCTCGGACCTGTAGCCAATAAGGAACTGAATGGCTCTATGAGATAGTAAATATCTTAAAGGTAAGTCACAGATCCCAGCATAAAAGGACATCAGGTGGATTTGTGACACTCTCTTTAAGACATGGAGACCAGAAATCAATCACCCACACAACAAGTTTGGGGAGTGTTGCTCTTGATGGAATGGCACGATCTCCCCCCCGCCCCCCCAACCACCTCATTTGAGACAGAAAAAAGACTTACAGCATTCTTCATTTTAATTAACTGCTTCAGGACACCAAGGATCTGCAGCATTTTTTGGCTGGTGATGCATCTTTTTAATGGCACTACTTTTAAATGATTGTTTGTTTCTCTGTTCATCATTTTGTGTTGGCTTTAGAATCAAAGAGTTAAGAACATGAAGACTGTTCCCCTAACCAGTCTACAAAGACACAATATAGGAAATACCAAAGCACTTTATTAAGAATATCCTGTCGCCTCAGTAGGAGTTTTCTGGAGGGTGCCGTGAACAGCCCCTGTCGTGATCTGACTTCCTGAATTACAAACCTTATCGTTTCCATCCTTAAAATGAAGAAACTAATACTGTAAAGCAATTGTACAACTTGGTTTAGCTAAGAGGAGTGCATTATCAATGTTCATTCTTATTTATACCTAGAGGCTTAATTTAATAAATAAACCAGGGGGTGTTGTGAAATAGAACCAACTCCCTCTCTCCCTCCACCCCACTAAATGCGCACACACACACACAAACCTCATCTCCTTGCTGTGGTCGCATCAAAGACACCCTGTCATACTGCCGTCGCAACAGAGCCCACAGTGCGTCAAGTCGACCCTGTAACAATAGAGCAGGTTGATTTTGAGCATTACAGTGTATGTCAATTAACAGGGACGTACTTAAATCGAGACAGCTGCTGTCCCATGTTGTCTTCCAGGGAGCTGATTTAGCCACAGACTTTTCTACATGCAGAGTTGTTCACGTTTAACTGAAAGTATGATTTTAAACAGGTGTAGTTAAGTGGGTGCAGCAATCTGTGTGGACACTTTTATTTTGGTTTAAAACCATGATTAGTTCAGTTTAGATGAACCAACTAGGAACAGATTTAAGCTAAACTGAAATAAGCCCCCTTAAACCAAAATAAAATTGTCCACCCAGAATTTGCTTCGGTCTAACGACACTGGTGCAAGTCTGTGTGCAGACAATCCCCTAATAACAGTGAATGACAAGTGCTGCTTAATTGGGACTGTATAAGCATAAATCCTAATTAATGGGAACAAACAGAGCCAGGGACAAATGATTAAGTGGTGGCTCCACAAAGTGGGAAATTCTAAGGCCTGGTCTACACTAGAAAATTAGGTTGCTATAACTATATCACTCAGAGGTGCAAAAAATCCCCACCCCTGAGTGATGCAGTTAAACCGACCTAACCCCCAGTGTAGACAGCACTAGATTGATGGGAGAATTCTCCCATCAACATAGCTACTGCCTCTCGGGGAGGTGGATTACCTATGCTGACAGGAGAACTCCCTCCCGTTGGTGTAGGTAGCGTCTTCACTGAAGTGCTACAGCGGCACAGTGCTTTAAATGTAGACAAGCCCTAAGCTATGGGCTTTTCCAATATAAGGGCTTGTATACATGGGAAGTTATACTGGCGTGAGGTAAGGTATGAATTTAAAGCATTATACTAGTATCACTCGCCATATGGACACTTTTATTCCATAATAAAAGTGCCTATTTCCAGTTTAGTTTATGTCACTTTGGAAGTAGTTTAAACTAAACCAGAAAAAACTACTATTATTCCAGAATAAGGGCTGGTCTACACTGGGGGGGGGGGGGGGATCGATCTAAGATACGCAACTTCAGCTACGAGAATAGCGTAGCTGAAGTCGACGTATCTTAGATCGACTTACCTCCCGTCCTCATGGTGCGGGATTGATGGCCGTGGCTCCCCCGTCGACTCCGCTTCCGCCTCTCGCCCTGGTGGAGTTCCGGAGTCGACAGGGAGTGCGTTCGGGGATCGATTTATCGCGTCTAGATGAGACGCGATAAATCGATCCCCAATAGATCGATTGCTACCCGCCAATCCGGCGGGTAGTGAAGACGTACCCTAAGAGTGCCTACACGGTGAGTTATACCAGTATAACCATAGCAGCTTAACTATACTGATATAATTTAGCTAAAACAAGCCCTAAGACTGTGAGCTCATCAATACACAGAGTTGCACTAGTTTAACTAAAGATGGGATTATAAACTGATTTAAGGTAAACCCATGTCACTTCTGTTTGAACGAAAAAACATGATGATCAAACAAAGATAAACTGCTTTTTGTTCATGTATTTTTATGGATTATTTTATTCCGATGACTTTTTTTCAGTCTTCTTTATTAAACAGCTTTTTACTTAACTGAGAGTGAGGCTAAACAGGCCGTTCACCAGGTCCCTCCAGAGCTATTCCTGCTCTTCAGTGGCCCAATCCTGCAAGGCACTGAGCACCCTCAACTCTCATTGCCCAGCTCCTTGCTGGTTCGAGCCCCAGCTGCATTGTTGACTTCATGGTACCTGAACCCTTCCCATGTCTATTTGCTATTATAAATTATTAATTTTTATTTATTATTATTATTATTCACCAGGTTACATGATCTGGTCAGAAGATATTTTGCAGGACTGACTAGCCATTTGTATGGTTTATTTCTCTGTTTGCTAACTACTGCTGACCCATTTAAAAAGTATCTTCTGTTTCAAGTGAAATTACCAGTTTCAGAGATATTCCCCATTTGAGTACTAGCAATAACTGGAAAGTCAGATGAGTCTTTCAAAATGAAAGAAAGGTTTTAAGTCTGATGCTCTGCAACAAAAATGGCTAGCTATCAACCTGCCTGACTTGCCCATGAATTCTCTCTTACATAGTACAGTAGGTTTGGGTACTTCAATTTTTTTTCCTGAAAGGTAATTTTAATAGTGTATTAAAAAGAAACTATTGATTGTTTTGCATTGCATTGTTTTTCTGCCCTTTATATTACTCATGATTCAAATGAATCCAAACCATTATATTTCTTGAGCATTTATGTTTTAAAATATTTAAGTTGTGCAGATTTTACAGAATATGCTTTTCAGTCTATTTTATCCTAGGAGAATGTGGTACTGAAACTATACATGCTGAGACCCCTTTGGGGCTGTAATTAAGTATAGTATCAAGAAAGCTCTGAGTGCCAGTGCCACGGGGCTAGCATTGGTGAAAAGTTCTGTTTATTTTACAACCAAAGCATGTTACTATGTAAACCAGAGCATCTAAATTAAATCGCCATGTGACCTGGATGCTTTCTGACTGGACATTTGCCTATACACACTTTAATGAAAGATGTCCAAGGACTCCTATCCAGTTTTTCAGAAGCAGCAGCTTGCTGTTGGGCTGGAGGTGGCCCATACAGTCTCCAAAGGGAAATCTCTTTATTCAATAATATTACTAGCATTAACCATTTATTTTACTTTCATTTATTTTAGTCAGGTTTCTGTACTTGACTCTTGCTCTTGTTGACTCTGTGCCTATATTTATTTTTTACTTTTTTTCGCAAGAATATCTTGGACGCAGCAAATTATTTAGAAAAACTATTACAAGCTATAAACAAACAGCTTTAGATTTTTAATCAATCAGATGACAGATGAATGGTGAAATAAACAGAGCAAACATCAATAAAAGGGGATGATCTGATACTCTTCTGTTGGTAGTACCTTACTCTAAGAGTTGTCCCATTGATTTACTCATGGTTCAGGCTGCGAGTCTGTCGCGGAAGTCATGGATTCCGTGACTTTCTGGGACCTCCGTGAAATTCCACAACTGCAGTAGCCAGTGTGGCTGACCCCAGGCCTGCCCGAGCAACAGCCCCGGGGCCAGCTTCTCAGGAGGCCTCAGGGCCAAGCACCCCGAGGACCGCCCGAGCAGCGGCTGGTGCGGCTGGCCCCGAGGACCGCCCGAGCAGCAGCGGCTGGTGGGGCTGGTCCTGGGGCACCCCAGAGCTGCAGCGCCCCGTGGGCCCGCCAGAGCAGTGAGGCCTCAGGGCAGCTAAGATTTGGTCAGGGGTGTATATAGTAAAAGTCACAGACAGGTCACAGGCCCTGAATTTTTGTTTATTGCCCGTGACACGTCCAGGATTTTTACTAAAAATACCCATGACCAGGCCCGCCGACAGGGCGGGAGAAACGGGGAAATTGCCCAGGGGCCCAGGCAATTTAGAAGGGCAGGCCGCAGGACTCCCAGGCATGCACGACCGCTCCGGGCCCTGCGCTTTGGGGAGCCCCGCGGGCATTCCCGGAAGTGACGGATTCGTCACTTCTGCCCCAGGCCCTGCCCCACCTAGGGACAGCCCTGGCCCTAGGGCCCGGAATTTCTGTCGACAGGCCTGCCCGTGACTAAATCTTAGCCTTACTCATGGTGTAAGGTATAATTCATTGTGAATAAGGGTATCAGAATCTGGTGCAGAATAATGAAGTCTAAAATTAAGGGCCACATACTGCCACCCCTACTCCCTCTGAGTAGTCCCTTACTCCAAAAATAGTTCAATTTACTTGAATGGAATTACTTGAGGAGTAAGGTACTACTCGGTATGAGTAAGGGCTGCAAAATCTGGCCCTTAATATAAAGACACAGCAAAGTTACATTCATTTAAAGATTAAAAGATTACCTTAATTGGAGTATACCACTTTTCCTGAGCAGCTTGTGAGGTAGCCTTGGGTTTAGGAGGTTTCGGTTGAACGAACTCTTCTGGTTCTTCTGGGAGTTTCACCACAGCATTTTTGGCTTTTTCTAACCTAGCTCCTTCTTCTGTAGATCCCTTATCACCCCAACGAACCTAAATAAAATGAGAATATATGGCATTAATGTGGGCATATGTGTACTAGATAATAGGACTGGGTAAAAAAAGTTAATTCCAATTTTTTTATGGGGGGGAAAAAAAAAGAGGAAAAAAATTCATGAACATTTTCACTAACATTTCTCGTGATTTGTAACCAGCTCTCCTAGATAGGTCTTGAAACATAATTTGCTAATTCTCAATATTGGAAAACTAAATATTAAATGAAGGTTGTACCACAGTGGTGGACAACCTGTGGCCCATCAGGGAAATCTGCTGGCGGGCCGCGAGACAGTTTGTTTGCATTTGCACAGCTGCTCGCAGCTCCCAGTGCCCGTGGTTCGCTATTCCCGGCCAATGGAAGCTGCGGGAAGCAGCGGCCAGCATGTCCCTGCGGCCCACGTCGCTTCCCGCAGCTCCCATTGGCCGGGAACGGCGAACCGCAACCACTGGGAGCTGCAGACGGCCATGCAAACGTAAACAAACTGTCTAGCGGCAGGTTGCTCACCACTGTTGTACCATATATCGAAAGAAGGCTGTGCCACTGGAAATTTGGGAAACCTTTCCTTGCTAAAAGGTACAAATCTACTTTAGTTCTGATAACTTGACTTTTCTAGTTCAGATAAATTCAGAGATCTACTTTAAACCTGTCAATGCAAGACTGGCTATTACCTGTCCTGCACCTCAGACCAGAGTAGTTTTTATGGACAAGAAAGAACTATTTCTTCAGCAGTATTTTTTTTAAATGGAAGCTGATTGGAGCTGCTCAGAGGTTTGGAATATTAGAAGTAGTTCTGTGGGAGAGAGATAGCGGGCAGGATGCAGATGAAGTGGCCAAATGCGAATGACATGGTTATCTCCATCGCATAGGACATAATATATATGTGAATATTTCAAATGGAAAGAAAATCTTTATTACTGCTCATGGTCAGAAAGGAACATATTTGCATTGTGATATAAAGGGGCACTCAATATGCTGTAAGGATACAAAACGGAAGAAACACTGGCCCCATCAAAGAAAGAACAATGTCTTGGAGAAAAAAACATGATTTAAACATTGAGCCAAAGTCTTCTATCACTTACATTAGTGCAACCCCACTGCAGTGAATAAGGGAGTCCAAGCGTACTCTAGTAACTCACCTGGTAAAATACAGGCTGCTATTTCTTGGGCAGAGGATTAATTTGAACCTTTCTGCTAGGTTACTTAAGGACTTTAAAAAAAACAAAACAAAACAAAACACAGGGAATCTTCTTACTGCAATATTAGACAGGGTCTACTTGGAAATGAAAGCCCAATGAGTCATACAAATGTTTCTGTATCTTTCAGTACTTTTACAGTGTTTTTTATGAAGTTGTTAAAACGTGTTTTAAACACTGTTAAAACCATTTAGTGCTAGATGGTGTATTCCTTATAGAAGAAATGACCTTCTCCTTCAGCTTAAAATAGCTTCACTAAGAAGAAATTGAAACTTGTGGAGTTTGACAACCCAAATTTGATATGAAAACTTACGTCTGTTGTGGGCTGGGCCTGTCAACGCAGCAACAGAAAACTTTCAGGCAATTCTAAAACACAGAGCTGGGAAGAACTGCTCAGAGTTAGCTAACGGTGGCTAAACTGTGCTGGACTATCATGGAGGAGCAATAGCATTGCCTGGGAAGGCAACTTCTTATCTGACCTTCCTAACAGAGGAAAGGAGTTGGTGGCAAAGAGAGAAATGGACATGGTAGAAAAAAGGAATGTGAAAAAGGGCCCAATGGTGACACAGACGATAACCCCCTGGAAGATGGGAAGAACAGGGCGAACGTCTATGGTGATGGAAAGGGATTTGGAGCAAAGGTAAGAAGTTTGTTTGGGAGAGATTAAATTCAAGATGGTGTCAGAACATCCGAGATGTCTGAGACTGGCTGGAGGGGTGGAAGTCAAGGCTACAGAAGTAAATTTGAGAGTCACGAGCTGAGAGGTTGTACCTGAAACTGCTAAAGTGAATGAAAGTTACCTAATGAGAGAGTATAGAAAGAGAAGAGGAGAGGAAAGGAGAGACACTGTGGGTCACTATAAGATTGTTGCCTTCTTATCTTTTCTTCCCCATCTAAGGAAACAGTAAAGGCACTGCCTACAGGACTGCAAGAGAATCAGGAGAGCACAGAGGAACAAGAGGAAGTGGAAGAAGACTGAATGACCATATGCACTGAAAACAGCACAGAAACTCAGAGGAATAGAACACAGACTTGACTCTGTGACATAGCAGAGAGAAGGCTGTCAGGACCTTGGTGAAGGAGGAGGCGGTCAGGACATTGGTGAAGGTAGGTTCAGGAGTGAAGTGAGTTTTTCGACAAGGATAAAAAATCATGCTTATAAGCCAAAGAAACAAGAGAGAAGTAGGGGATGAAACAAGGAGCAAGGGAGGACAGGAAAGGGGGATAGAGCTGAGGAGATAGACTGAGAGTTAGAGGCAGTAGCACATTCAGTAGCAAAAAGGAAACACTGGAGTCAGAGATCAGAATGATGGAGAAGAGGGTAAACCAGGCTATGGGGAAACAATGAAGGGGTAGAGCCCCTCCATACAGTATCAACTTTATTTTAGAAAGATTCAGCAGGAGACTGGGCAGAGAAAGAACAGTGTCTAAGAAGAGAAGTGACAGTAAAGACGAGTCAGCAGGGGCTGATGTCACAGGAGTAAATCAAGTAGGAGAAACAAAGCTTTTTAGAAAGCTCTAGGGTTTCTGTGTTTGTTTTTTTTCCAATTTTAAATTTTTAAATTAAAAAACTTGCCTATTTTTCCTTAATTTACCCAAGTTTCTAGAAAACTCTGTGTCCACGTTTAATGTCAAGTAGAAAAGAAGCCTCCTTCCTAATGTTCCCTGGAGTCACCGGGACCAGCTCACCTTCACTTTTCCTAGAAATCTTTCCTTTTGCCCCCTACCTCCACAATGATACCTGCCTGAGTCACCAGACAGACAGCATTCAGTCCTGATCCAGTGAAAGGTTTAAGGGCTGATATCTCCTCACCCAGATGGACTAGAAAGGGGGCGATTAATATAATTTGAAAGTCAGGAATTCCCCTCCCCTATATTCTGTGCCACTTTGTTCAGTTAATAGTGGCCACTGAATCCCGTATTACCAATCAGAGGTGAAGTCTCACACTCCTCTGCCATACATGGCTGTGCAGGCGGAAGGTAACTGAAAGATCAGAGGGCAATTCTGCAAGGTGCTGAGTACTCTCAACTCCCACAGAGGGCAAGAGGGGCTGAGTACCACGTAGGAGAGGCCCTAAAAGGGTCTTGGCTAGGACTGTACCATGTTTGTGTTTTCAACAATAATTTCAAAATGGTTTCAGCTTTTAGCCCTTTGTCCTGGCCAAAATTCCAGCGATAAATTAAAACATGTCTTGTAACTAATGCTGTGTTTGAGCTAATACTCACTGTAATTTATTATGCATGCAATTTAGTGCCAGAAGTGCACTACACAACTCAGAGACAAAGCAGAGAACAGGATCCCAGCTCTGAAGGGCTTGCAATCTACTTTGTCCACATGAGCAAGTTGCACTCCTTTAACTTAAATCAGCTTTTAAACCAATGTAGTTAAACTGGTGGAAACGATGCATGGCACTCTTATTGCGGTAGTAGTAAAAGTGGCTTACTTCTGTTTAATTTAAGATGATTCTGAACTGACTCAAGCTAAACTGAAATAAGCCTGGTTAAAACTGAATTAAGAATGTTCATACAGCCTTTTGCATCAGTTTAAAAATCACAGGTGCAACTCTGTTGTTACCAGCACAACCACTGCCCTATTATTGTCTAACCTGAAGATTTCTCAACGTTGTCCTATCATCTATTGAGCTAGATTCTTATATAAGCCCAAACACCATAGCACCTCAGTGTCTTACAAACATCAGATAATGACCATAGCCTCAGAGAGAATAGAGAAGCATTATCATCCCCATTTTACAGATAGGAACCTACATACCTTTAAAAATCTGGTCCACAGTGCTTATAAGGTAACATCTGCCTGTAGTTGCACACATGGGTATCTGAGATGCAACTGTTTTTTCTCTATACTTAGAATAGTAAATATGGCTATGTGGTAAATGTAAACTTTTTAATTGCAACAAGGGTGTATTTATGTTAAATTAGGTGTTAGGTTCCTCTTTAATAGGAACATGCCCCATTTTCAAAATGGTACCATTTAAACTCTGCAACCTTCTTTGAAGACTCACCATGACCCCAGCTGGGAATCCAGACCCATACTCTGGAGTCCAATTCATTATAGTCGGGCCTCAATTTACACGGTATTTTTTTTTTTACACGGTCTCAGTTATGCACAGTCAATTAATGTGACCCTTTGTTTTTGTACACGGTTTGGATTCACATTTACACGGTGCAGCACGGTAACCAAGATGCGCAGATCAGTGGCATAACCAAGACTGGACACTTGGGTGGGCTCCGACTTCGGGTGGGTGGGCAATGACGGGGGAGAGGAGGCAGGAGGAATGGGGCAGGAGGGATCGGGGCTGCCTCCCCATTCACCACCTGCAAGGCTGGCTGGTGGGGGGTTAGACACTCTGGCCAGGGGACTGCTGCCCCAGGCGCGGACCCGGGGTCGAGGTGCAGGGGCTTGCCCCGCTCCACCCACCTGGCACTCCAGCTGGGGAGCGCAGTTGGGGCGCGGGAGCTTGCCCACTCCCCGGCTAGAATGCCAGGCGGATGGAGCGGGGCAAGCCCCCATGCCCCGACCCCGCTCCCCAGGTGCGCACCTGGGGCTGGGGCGGGGGCCTGGCCAGAATGTCCATGGCCCTCCGCAAGGCCGGCTGGAAGGGGCGAGGGGAGGCGATCCCTCCTGCCCAATCCCTCCTGCCTCTCCTCCCCCGCCATTGCCCACCCACCCAAAGTCTGGGCCCACCCCACTGCTCCACACTCCCTGGCCGCCCCAGACACCCCAGGTGAACCCTCAGAGTTCTGACTTCAACAACATCAGCATTATCAATAATTTCAAGTTCATCCTCAACATCAGTAAAGGCTGGTAGCAAGTTTAAATTTCATTAAAAAATTTTAATAAAACTTGTATTGGATAAATTAGGGAGGTCATCATGTGAGCATGGAACCTAAACCCTTATTTCCCATAGGCCCTTGGTATCTTTTTACACGATTTCTGTTTGAACAGTATTTTTTCAAGAACGTAACCACCGTGTAAATTGAGGCCCGAGTGTACTCTGTAAAACCCTCTGGGATCGCTTGGATTTGAAAGGTGCTGCATAAAACATTTTTTCCATCTACATTCCTCTAAACTAATCATTTAGAACTGCCAAAGGCCCTAATTCTGCCCTCACTTACAGAAGCAGATTTCAGGAGCGCTCAAGGAGGACTGGGCCCCGTTATGTTTAGTTGTGGTTTTGATACCTTGGATACTGACAGGTTTTTTTTTTAAATCAAGTTAAAATGCACAAGAAAATTGCCTTGCAAATTCCATACAGGCTGACTTAACTATAAAATGTGACATAAGGACATACCCATAAGGATGCACATTTTTCATTCTGTTTTAATTAACATGGTGCTATCATGTCTCTTCAAAGACAGGCACTGTTGTAGCTGTGCGTTCCTTACGGATCAAGCCTCTCCTTAATGTCACTATTGTCAGTGCGTTTGGCTGGCCCACAGTTGGAGTACTTATGTTACGCTGCAATTTCTTCCAAAACACTCAAAAAGGCTCTCACTCTCCTCCTCATTAGCTTGATGGAATCAGCATGCCTTTCAGCATCTATTTAGAGTTCAGATCAAATGGAACTAATGAAATCAGTTCTTCCATAATCTGCTGAGATACGCTTAGAATTCTTTCAGAGGGTAAACATTTTAGGAGGCTGATGTCAGTGGGAAGCAAGCAAACATGATACAATTATATTTCTACCACACTTTGTTGCCATCAACTTGAGCCTCAGAAAACTTGTATTTTCAGGCATCAGTGTTTCTCTTTCTTTCCAGAGTACAAACCTCCATTCTTTTAATTCCTCCCACTCCTCGTCCTCCGTAGTAGGAAGCATCCACTGTCGGCCATTTTTTGTTAGGCAATGGGTCTTCTTCGTCTTCTTCCTGTCCATAAATTCAAAAACATTTTTTTGCACCAAGTTCTTTTCTAGCACATGCTTTTATTAGTGTTCACAAACAGAGTTTTCCAGACTTAAATATAACTCTAGTGTGACAGCAGCAGATTTTAAAGGCACTCACATGTCTAGCAGTTTTCATTATTTCACGTGCTATCTGGCCACGCTTGGAAATGTTTTTTGCACATGGGAGAACATCGCTGGCAACCATCAGAAGTGTCCCAAACTGTGACCAGCGTTCTCAAGCCATTTAATAAACTGGACTTTCCACTAATCAGAGCTCATTCACCCCATTATCCTCCTTTCCAGTAATGAGAACAAACAAAACACTGAGAGAGAAAAATCATTAACATTGTTTCCCTCTTTTAAAAACGTTGTGTGCTTAAAGAGCCAGATTCCCAACCACAGAGGCCTGCTCCAGTAAAATGGCTTTGCTCTCTGTACAAAACCCAGGGCAATAGCCAAAGGACAGAGGGGCAGAATCATCAACAGCCTGCAGTAGACTGATCGCAACAGATCTGCAGCTCTTAGTGGAGGGCCAAGGGTGGGTAGCAGACACATTCCACTGGTCTCCCATGTGACGTTTGGACCAAGTGATCCTGAGCTGTGGCCGCACACACTTGACTTAAGGACATGCTTGAACGTACACTTAAATCTGAATCAAGGCCCATGTGCAGACCCACCCATGATACTCCTAGAACACCCACTTGCCCAGGACTGAGTGACCTGGTCTGCTATCCAGAGCACAGAAGGTTGCAGAATCAGCCTACAAAGATTCTCCAAAGCTTCTTGGACACTAAGCCACACTGTGAACAGCGGCGGGCTCCACAGATACAAGAGTCTTCAGCACCTTTTTTTTTTGGCAGATCATAGCTTGAGAACAGATTGTAGATGATTAAAATGATTGGATTCATCCAGTCAGTTTCAGGGGCAGCCTCCTTGCTCTACTGCTCACCCCTCCAACCCAGATACCAGCTCAAGGACATTCTGTTGGATATTCCCTAAGGTGCTCACCAAGACAAGACCTATTTCTCTATACCCCAGGAGTGGATTTTGCTCCTGTGAAGCTCATGATATCCACAGGAATAGAAGGCTAATCCCACAGCGTGGTTCCCCTCTGCTCTCCCCTTTTCCATCCCACTTCCATAGATCTCATGAGGTCCTCAGAAAGGAATTCCCACTCTGGTAAAATCTCCTTTCCTGCAGATATTAGGAAGTGCACAAACAACAGGCTCTTCTCCTGCACATCTCAGCAAACCATCTGGAAGGGGGAGAATGTCCCCACCCCAATCTGACACCAACCCAAGGTTTCATCCCTCCCCAGTCCCATGTTCGGACGATTTCCAAACAGAAGGAACTTCTAACACCAAAGCATTTTGTTAAGGGAAGTCAAAGTTGCAAGCATTTGTCAGCGGCTTAGGTGACTTTCGTCACTATCAGACTTACAAGTTAAGAGGAAAAAAAAAGTAGAAGCCCAGGAATTTCAGATGTAAGGTTTCCCTTTCACAAGTGACAGTCATTCTCAAATTACAATCCCAATCTTAACTCTGCCCCCAAGGCAATGTAGGGTTCTCGGATCGATTTTGGAAGTAATGCATATTGCTCTCTTTACAGTTCATCTTAAGAAATTTGTTTGTTCAGCTGAATCTCTCTAAATCAGAGAACTCAGATAAAGGAGTGATGGTGAAAGTGATGGCTCAAATCCTGGACTAGCTGTCCAATATTTTCAAGAACATCTGGCCCCAACAATTATTTGACACTGTTTTCTGCTGGTGTATACAAGTATAATAAAGTCTACAGCCTTTAATTTTGAACATCTGCAATTTTTAACATGTAACGAGAGGAGGAATCACACCATAATCCATTTCTATCCAGATATACGATGTATTTGTGTGCACATTTTTTTTTAACAAGGTGGGGGGGAAATCCTCCTTTTTTTCCCCACTAGAAGAAGATGGTAAAAAGAAGTGAGAGAAAGGGGGGGGGGAAGCCTAAAAATTTGAAACAAAGTTTTTCAAAATGAAACAGTTTTTAACTTGACCTAACTCGTGTGATAACTACGAATTGCCTATGATTTTACCTTCTGTTAACTGCAATTTTGCTTAGTTTAAGGCCCTTTTACAATGCCAGAATGGTAAAAAGGGGCCTCTGTATAAATGAGAATCAGGCCTGCTGGCTCACGCTACAGAAAGTTTAGCATATGCCTCTAAGTCTTTGCAGGATCAGGGCCTTAATTGTCATTTGTGTGTGACTGTGTGGTTTTGTGAAAGTGGTAACCTTAGCTCTGAATTTCCTGGATTTCTAATATTTAGGGCTTTTGGGTGAGGGTGGGGGTGTTAATTGTAATGTTCCTCAAAGGTGATATAAATTCAAAACACTGGTATGTGCCTGCAACCCTAATTTTACCGTAATGAAGTCTTTTTGTGTTTTCTCAGGCAAAGTTGGATTACCATGTGCCCTCCATTTCATAGAATCATAGAATATCAGGGTTGGAAGGGACCTCAGGAGGTCATCTAGTCCAACCCCCTGCTCAAAGCAGGACCAATACCCAACTAAATCATCCCAGCCAGGGCTTTGTCAAGCCTGATCTTAAAAACCTCTAAGGAAGGAGATTCCACCACCTCCCTAGGTAACCCATTCCAGTGCTTCACCACCCTCCTAGTGAAAAAGTTTTTCCTAATATCCAACCTAAACCTCCCCCACTGCAACTTGAGACCATTACTCCTTGTTCTCTCATCTGCTATCACTGAGAACAGTCTAGATCCATCCTCTTTGAAACCCCCTTTCAGGTAGTTGAAAGCAGCTATCAAATCCCCACTCATTCGTCTCTTCTGCAGACTAAACAATCCCAGTTCCCTCAGCCTCTCCTCATAAGTCATGGGCTCCAGACCCCTAATCATTTTTGTTGCCCTCCGCTGGACTCTTTCCAATTTTTCCACATCCTTCTTGTAGTGTGGGGCCCAAAACTGGACACAGTACTCCAGATGAGGCCTCACCAATGCCAAATAGAGGGGAACGATCACGTCCCTCGATCTACTGGCAATGCCCCTACTTATACAGCCCAAAATGCCGTTAGCCTTCTTGGCAACAAGGGCACACTGTTGACTCATATCCAGCTTCTCGTCCACTGTAACCCCTAGGTCCTTTTCTGCAGAACTGCTTCCTAGCCATTCGGTCCCTAGTCTGTAACAGTGCATGGGATTCTTCCGTCCTAAGTGCAGGACTCTGCACTTGTCCTTGTTGAACCTCATCAGGTTTCTTTTGGCCCAATCCTCTAATTTTTCTAGGTCCCTCTGTATCCTGTCCCTACCCTCCAGCGTATCTACCACTCCTCCCAGTTTAGTGTCATCTGCAAACTTGCTGCGAGTGCAGTCCACGCCATCCTCCAGGTCATTAATGAAGATCTTGAACAAAACCGGCCCCAGGACCGACCCCTGGGGCACTCCACTTGAAACCAGCTGCCAACTAGACATGGAGCCATTGATCATTACAAGCTTAATATTCAGTAATAAAACAAAGCAATATTTGTAGTTGGTTATTTGTACAGAACTCTGTACATATGATAAGCACCAAGTATCATGATTACCAGCAACAAAAATACAGTATCTTGGATTATTTTGTTTTAAAAAGGTGGGTCAGATGCCACCCAGAATTCTAGCAGTCTGGCCTGTGCAGGAGCACACATGCAACACAAAGCCACTTTGGGAGGAAGTTTAAAATATGTACCTGGAGAAGAACAAGGGGGCAGGGGATGATTAAAGGGTTTTATTGGTGCTTTAATTTACTGTCTGGCTGAGTTAATTCCGGGTATGTCATGAACTGTTATTTTAAGATCGTTCATTGTTAGGAAGCTTCAAGTTTCTTGTTATGATGGGTTTTACTGTTATTTTAAATAAATAAAACTGGGCATCACATATGGATAAGCACCAAGTATCATTATTATCAGCATCGAAAATATAGTACCTTTGATTATTTTATTTTGTTTTTAACAAGGTGGGACAGATGCAGCCTAAAGAGGGGATGGCGCTAGTTAAGGAGAAATTGTGGCTAGAGTAGCTAGTTATCTGTGGTACTTACATGGTCCCCACCAATGTAATATCTGAGGACCTCATATCTTTTCGATGTATTTATCCTCCAAACCTCTCTGTGAGGTAGGGAAGTGCTATTACCTCCATTTCACAGATGGAGGCACAAAAAAAGCAGCTTCCCCAAGGTCACAGAAGAAGTCTGTGACAGATCTGGGACCTGAACTTTGGTCTCTCACGTGCCAGGAAAATGCCCTAACCACTGTGACATCTTTTCTCTCCAGCAGCTGGGGGAAAAGAGCTGGTTTGTAATATACAGCAATATTTAATGGGATGGTGTAATGTAATTAATGTAACTGGTGGTGTGCTAGGATGATGTCTTATTGTAAAGGTCAACAAACATCCTCATACTGTACCTCTTTTGGAGCTGGAGGTGGTGGTGGAGGATCCTTGATGACCTAAAAGCAATACAAAGAGAAGCATGAGTGACAGCAGTCAGCGACTGCAAATGACCTTCAAAATCTGATAGAGTATCTTAATTGTTAACCATTCCGCTATGAATCCCCAATGTTTCTTCACAAACTGACAACTGCTGTTGCAACTCCCTGGACTCCTGATTACCAAACGTGTGTGGGGATGAACACCATCCCTCTAATATAAAATAAAATCAACTTGTTGACAGGCACTCTTTGGGACATGCCTGCCCATTTACTTACTAATTGGATAAGGTTCAGTCATTCTAAGTAAGAGCCAGTGATGAAGTCCTATGTTGTTAATTAGTCAGTATCAGCAAAAGGCAGCCCAAAAGCTTATCTCAGGACTTGCTTAACTATAAACCAGCTTTCTCATGTCATGTGGAGAATTTCTGGCCCAATGACAAGTGTGAAATGCCTTCCAGAAACTCAAGATCAACTCTAGGCCTTTAAACTATCCACCCAAATTATTTCTGCAGCTTTCACATTTCAGATCTATAATTTCAAAATGGCTCTCCTTTGTGGTGCTCAGTGTGCAATGCCTACAGTGCGGTGTTGCTACATTCACAAGCATTCTTAAATTGCTACTGGAAAATAATCCCTCCTGTTAAGGAGGTTCGTTTCTAATTTATAGCCATCCACGGGGTTTCTGGCACATAAATATTAACAATTTGTCAACGGAGTGGAAAACAGGAAGGCGAGCGCATGCCAGGGAGCTTTCATGTTAGTAATAAAAGCCCTCTATTCACTCTACATGAAGTGCTCCTAATCTTATTTAGCTTAGTCTTAGTCTTTAATTTAATTTAATATGCAATATAGCAAAAAAATAGACTTACACCACTTAAACCCCTTCCACTTTCTTTCTGCTCTCTTACACACATGCAGCGCGTGAACTTCTGTGAGTTCTACTGCTACTCACCTCAAAATCCCCAACAAGCCATTAAACAGAAAAAATGCACCAATGTATTTATTAAGATGATAGCAAAAATTAAAGTCAGAAAGTTTTCTGCAAAACAGAAACAAGCTGCACTTAGCAGACTACAGGTGGGCTCGCTCTGTGGCCAAGCTAACAGTAAAGAAATACTTTATCTATACAAACAGTCATGATTTTCTGTGCCTCAGTATTGTTCAGATATGAAAAAAGAAATACTCCACCTATACTAGGACTCATGATTATTTTGTGCATTGGTATAATACAGATTTGATTAAAATATATAAAATGACTGCTACATAAAAAGCTCCTAAAATTACATTTGTATTGAAATACTAGTTATGTTATTTTATCCCTATCCCTGCCATTAATTCCAGTAATTTATTTATCTTCATCAGTGCCTCTGAATATCAAGTAAATAAGTGGACTCATGGCATCATATGTAGAAGAAATGTTTTTTTAAATCTTGATAAAAGTAACTTGGATGTCACCACTGACATCTCAGATAATAATGCCACCAAAATAGTTTACTTCCAAAATAAATTTGGGCATCACATATATGGATGATATTAAAACGAATATAGTTAAAAGTAAATGCATGATATAACTGGAAACATATTACCAAATACTTCAGAATTAAAATATTAAACTGGTTCATTAGTTCTTGGAACCTTCAACAGGTAGGAGAACAAATTATGGACTTTCAACGGAAGGATGTTTGTTTCATGCTTGCAAAAGTGTGTTAGAACATGATTTTTCCTCCTATACTTTTTAACTTAAGGGTGAATAAATAATGTTTCTGTAGTGCATTCCAGCACCGGATCTCAGAGGACTTTACAAACATTAACTAGTTAATCCACATAACATCCCTGTGAAGTGGATCAGAACTATTATGCCCACTTTATAGATGGAAAACTTGAAGCAGAAGGGATACGGACCAGATTTACAAAGGTATTTAGGCACCTGAAGATGTGCACAGGCACCGACAAGCATTGAAGTTTATCCAAAGATCAATACCTATAAGATTCTCTCAATATTATAAAACTCACATTATCTTGTTTCAACTCCCATCCCTTTTTCCTTCCACTTTCTTCATCTATTATCTTAAATTTCGCTATTTGTCTGAGGCCTTTTCAGAGCTGAGGCCTTTTGTTGTATCAACCAGGCAAGGTACTATCAAATTTCAACAGGACTTTATTTTTACAGTGGAAACCTCTTTACCAAGCTGCTGCTGCACCCTCTGTAACTCTCACTCTGCCTTCTCAACTCCTCCTCCTCCCCCTCCTTCCTGTTTCCTGTCCTTTCAGACTCCCAACAGCCAGTGCTCCCAGTTCTAATAATTACAAGCAACATCTAAACACCACACCTTTCTAATGTCAGTAAAATGCCATAAAAAGTTATGGCCCTTGTAGCGGGGTGGTTACCCCGCTCCTGCCCTGAAGGGCTTAAAACAGCCCTGGGGGAAGGTTGTGGCTGGGAGCTGCTAAGCTGGGCTGATTGGGAAGCAGCTGCAGCTGGGCCACACCCCAATCAGGCCCTATATAAAAAGGCTGGGAGGCAAAGGCCAAACAGTCTCTCTGCTTTCAGAAGGAGAAGGGCCTGGCTGCTAGAGACAGAGTACCTGAGTGGAGCAGGGCTGGGAACGGGTTGGGGAGCTCCAACCTGGAAAGCCCCAGGCTGCGGCCTAGCGGAAGGCCAAGGGGTACTGGGGGTTGCAGAGGGCAGCCCAGGGGTAGGCCAAGGCAGCAGGTGCAAACCCAACCTTGCCTGTGATAAGTGGCCTATACTCCAGTCTGCCCCAGGGAGCAGGGGCTAGTTGGTGACTGGCAGTGGCCTTATTCTGAGGTGAGGTAGGGATAGTGAGTGGGGGTTCTCTGGGGAGGGGAGACCCTAGTACTGAGGGGTGTACTGCCAGGGGGCAGCACCCCAGATAAAAGGGCACCGGGGTCCGAAAGAGGGACACGGGGGCTGGAGGACAGGCAGACCACTGGCCTGCAGGGGGCGCTCCAATGCTGAAATGAGCTAATTCCCGAAGACGACCAGCAGGAGGTGCCGCAGGGGTGAGTCCGCCCCTCTACACCCTAAATAAATATTTATCAATAATTCATAACTGTCATTTCTTACACCCTTGAGACTCTCCTAAGCAGAGACAACTAAGTGTGCCAAAATACATATTAATTTTATGATGTGGGCTAATGCTCATTAGCACCAAATACCTATTAATTTCAATGGGACCAAGATTTGAACAAAAAAAATCTAATCCAAAACCCATTAAGGGCCTGATCTAATCCCCACTGAAATCAAGGAAAAGACTCATGACAACTTCAATGGGCTTTGTAAGCCAGTGAGTCAGTGGAAGCCTTTCCACTGACATACCGGACATGAGATCAAGCCCTAAAATGGTGCTGCTAAACTCACTGGAGTTGTACGATAAACTAGATTTAAAATGAGCTAATGCATTAATCAGCTGCAGTTACTAACAGCTTCAGAAGATGAAACTTGTTTGAAAATGTACCCCTCCATGAAGTGACAATGGTGTGAGAAAATAATCTGCTTTGAGTAGCAGATATTTGGCCCTGTTGACAGAAATGGTATGAAAATGCTCCCACCCTTATGTTTCGACAGGCCACACACACAGAGAGTCAGTACTTATTCCAATTTGATTTTTAAAGCAAAGTTCACTGGGAAGCCATTATTAAATGCAATTTTAAAAAACAGTCTAGGGAATTTAGGCATTTTTTGTAGTAAATTATTCAAATGCAGTATGAGAATTTGCAGATATTAAAAGACATAATATTGCAAGATTGCCTGAATTTTTTTCTTCATTCACATTAGTAAAATGCAGTACTGACAGTTCTGAAGAGCACTTCTCTGTCTTAACCATATGTACAATTTGATTTGTCTCCAGTTTTGTTTGGTTTTATCATCAGGGAGGACTGCATCTCATGTACTTAGTTACAAAGAATGAAGACTTGAGTTTGGAGGAGAGCCGATTTTCTTTATAAAAAAAAACACGTTAGTTGCTTCAGGCAACAGTCCTTTTGATCCACTCATTAACACTTTTCAAATGTTCCAGTGATGTGGGCATTAGGAAATGTCAGCACTAGAGCCTGAAGCCAGTTTGATACAATCATATGTTCTGATATTCAAGGAGGAGTGAAAGAACTGTCAACAGTGAACTCCCTTTAAAAAAAAAAAAACCTGGTACTGTACATAGACTGCAGACCAACTAACATCTCGAGAACTGACTCCTGCCAATGATTAAGCAGAATACCTAAGTCATCTAAAGTGCTGTCCACCAACTGCCTGCAGATAATAGAAGGCAGGAACTTCTGCAGTTCTCATTTGTTTTTGTTCAAAGTCTGTAACAACTTTATTCCTTTTTGTTTTGATTCTGGTGATACAACAGTTTTTAGGTTTGGGAGCTGCTGCTCTCTTCCTGTCCCATGCAACTAAATACTTCCATCAGCAAGACAACCATGTCTATGGTTTCATCCACCCTTTCTCTAATGGTCTTGAAGGAGTGATCAATAGTCAAGGACATTTACATCGAAGACAGTAATAGGCCACAAACTGGGATAATGAATAATGTTAACATGCTGGATGTGGAATAGAAGGAAGGAATAAGAGCACATTATCATAATCTAAGGATTTGCAGTGTTGTTGTAGCTGCATTGGTACCAGGATATTACAGACACAAGATGGGTGAGGTGACATCTTTAATTGGTCCAACTTCTGTTGGTGAGAGAGACAAGCTTTCACGCTTACACAGAGCTCTTCTTCAGGTCTGGAAAATATACTCAGAATGTCACAAGGTGGATCAGATTGAAATACGTGTAAAGAAGTTATGCTAAACAAAGACCATTCAAAATTAAGTGTCCCATTAACACCTCTCTAGTCATGGGGAGAAAGCTGTGGGAGGGGGTTAAGTGGGTTATATGTTGTTATAATAAACTCTATATCCAGTGTCTCTATTCAGTCCATGATTTTTAGTATCTAGAAAAGTTAAGAATTTAAACTCCCAGGTTCATCTTTTGAAGGTGTTGTGCAGGTTTTCTTTGAGGATGAGGACTGAGAGGTCAGATATAGAGTGATCACTTTATGAAAAGTGTTTACCCAGAGTTGATATGGTGTTTTTGTCTTATTTTTCTGTGACAGTTCAAGGGGACACAATCGTAGTCCTCAACCATGATGACTATGTTCACAAGGCCAGTAGACAACTGTTTCTCACCACCCACTATAAAGAACTCAAAACACACCCCACACCACAATTTACCCAGGAATTTAAGGATATCATCAAAATTCTTCCTCAAACAACTCCAAAGAGAAACTCTACAACTTCATCCCCCACAAAACCAACCCAGGGACCTTCTACATCAGGGGTGGACAAACTTTTTGGTCTGAGGGCCACATCTGGGAATAGAAATTGTATGGCGGGCCATGAATGTTCCCAAAATTGGGGTTGGGGTGTGGGAGGGGGGTGAGGGCTGTGGTTGGGGGTGCGGGCTCCGGGGTGGGGCCAGAAATGAGTTCACGGTGCGGGAGGGGGCTCCGGGCTGGGGCAGGGGAGTGAGGTGCAGGGGTGGAGTGAGGGCTCCGGCTGGGGGTGCAGGCTCTGGGGTGGGGCTGGGGAGTTTGAGGTGTAGGAGGGTGCTCTGCGCTGGGACCGAGGGGTTTGGAGGGTGGGAGGGGGATCAGGGCTGGGGCAGAAGTGCAGGCTCTGGCTGGGGGTGCAGGCTCTGGGGTGGGGCTGGAGATGAGGGGTTTGGGGTACAGGAGAGTGCTCGGGGCTGGGATTGGGAGATTTGGAGGGTGGGAGGGGGATTGGGGCATGGAGAGAGGCTCAGGGGTGCAGGCTCTGGGCAGCGTTTACCTCAAGCGGCTCCTGGAAGCAGAGGTATGTCCCTTCTCTGGCTCCTATGCAGAGGTGCGGCCAGGGGGCTCAGCACTCTGCCCCGCTCGCAGGAACTGCCCCTGCAGCTCCCATTGGCTGCAGTTCCCGGCCAATGGGAGCTGAGGGGGCAGCGTGCAGAGCAGAGCCCCCTGGCTGCGCCTACGTATAGGAGCCGGAGCGGGGCCATGCTGCTGCTTCTGGGAGCCGCGTGGAGCGGCCCCCGATCCTGCTCCCCAGCTGGAGTGCGCCAAGCCCTGTCCCGATTTTATAGGGACAGTCCTGATTTTTGGGTCTTTTTCTTATATAGGCTTCTATTGCCCCCCATCCCGTGTCCCGATTTTTCACATTTGCTGTCTGGTCACCCTAGCCTCAGACCCCACTCCCCAGCAGGAGCTCGAGGGCTGGCTTAAAATGGCTGGCGGGCCAGATCTGGCCTCCGGGCCATAGTTTGCCCACCCCTGTTCTACATGCTTCCCGAGGTATACAAACAAGGGAACCCAGGCAGACCCAACATATCTGCCTACGGCACTCTTACTGAAGGAATATTGGGTCTCATAGAAACCATCCTCAAACCACTCATCATACAAAGGGCCAGCTTCCTCCAGAATCTCTGCAACATTAACAACCTTCCTCAGAACATCATCTTTGCCACATGGATGCCACTTCACTATACACCAACATCCCTCACAATGACAGCATCGCTGTCTGCCTCAAATATTTACAAGACAATGGACAACCTACAGATATCCACCCAAAACACATCATCAAACTCATCCATTTAATCCTCACTCATCACAATTTTATATTCAACAGCAAACACTTAGTCCAAACCATGGGAACAGCCATGAGTATTAGGATGGCTCCTCATTATGCCAACCGCTTCATGGGCCACCTTGAAAAAGAATTTCTGGACAAATGCACCACGAAACCAATGATATACCTGAGCTACATCAATGATATTTTCATCCTCTGAACAGACATCCTCCAGACTCCATCATAGATTTCCACCACAACTTCAATACAGAATACAGAAATAAAACTCCCTCCAACTGCATACCCCTAATTGTCCCCTACCACTCCACACTGGAATCCATGTGAGGTATCAAACAACTAAAACCCATACCAGATGGGGACTACATCCTGAAAGAAATCTTCCCTGAACCCCCTATTCTGGACTTCAAACAGCCCCTCCCCCCCCCCCAACCTCTCCAAGCTCATTATCAGAAGCAAGCTTCCCATAGACCAGGACACACCAACTCAGAGCTGCACCAGACCCTGCCAGAACAACGGATGCAAAACCTGTACACATATCTCCACTGCTATAATGATCAACACCCCCCACAACACACCTTTCAAGATACATGCCTATACACATGCCTGTCATGTGGCGTACCTCATCCCGTGCACTAAATGCCCCAATGACCACTATGTAGGTGAAGCCAGACAATCACTACAATCACACAGAAAAATGATAAAAGATAAAAACACCATATCACCTGTGGGTGAACACTTTTCATAAAGAGATCACTCTGTATCTGACCTCTTTTTCCTCATTCTCAAAGGAAACCTGTACAACATCTTCAAAAAATGAGCCTTGGAGCTCAATAGGACTGAACAGAAACACTGGATTTATGGCTTATTACAACAATCTATAACCCACTTAACCACCCTCCCCCACAAACACACACATCTTTTTTTCTCCCTCCCCGCCCCCCAGGACTGAAGCGGTATTAATGGGACACCTCACCTTGAATGGCCCCTCGAAATATGCATTAACTACCTATGCTAAACTATCCACCTTGTGTTTAGCTGTGACACTTTGAGTACTTTTCCCAGACCTGAAGTAGAGTTCTGTGTAAGCTTGAAAGCTTGTCTTTCAGGACAGAAGCTGGGCCAATAAAAGATATTACCTCACCCACCTTGTCTCTCTAATGTAAGGACATGGCTGTCAAACCAAAAACTATTGAAGTGTCAGTATTTGATAAGAAGTTCACTGAGTGTTCAGAACTCAGCACTATTGTAGCACTAGGCCCTAAAACCACACCCTGGTCAGACTGGCAGAGACCCTGGGGGTATTTCACCTTCCTCTGCAGCTTTAAACTAGTATACATGGTGAATTCTCTGTAACTTGAAGTCCTTAAACCATGATTTGAGGTTTTCAGTAACTCAGCCAGAGGGTAGGGGTCTATTATAGGAGTGGGTAGGTAAGGTTCTGTGGCCTGCAATGTGCAGGAGGTCAGAGTAGATGACCACGTTGGTCCCTTCTGACCTTCACATCTATGAGTCTAAAGAACATGACCCAAAGATATCCTCCTGGAGATGTCTTGGGACAATCCTGTGAAGGGTGGGACAGGGGAAGGATTTTTCCCATTAGAGAAGGGCCATTGGCTCTGCTCTTGGAAACCATAGAACATGGGAGATCCGCAGAAGGCTGAGGTCCCGTACCTCCATGCCAGTTTTGAGGCCCTCTTGTCCTCACAACCTGCTTCCGGTTAGCAGTGGGAACTGCAACCTCAGTGCTTCTGTAACAGCCTTGGAGCATTTGGGAAGAGGGATGATATTTCACTGCCCCAACCCCCAGGAGACCTCCCCTGTGACAAATCTGGGTAGACGGAATACAGTGCCAGGTTGGAAGAAATTGCCACCTCATCAGAATTCACCAATCTCAAACTCCTGCCATGCATGTGTGTGGGAGGGCGGAGAGGGGGGGAGGGGAATTGAAGCATCATTGCTGACTGCTGCTAGAAGGATAAAGAATGTTCATTATTCAGATGAAAGTAGATGTAATATAGACAGGCTGACAATTTCATTTTTTGCAAGGGATTAATAAGAGAATAAAGGATTTGCAACTTGAGAGTCCATAATGGACTACAAATATCAATTTTAGTGCTAGTGCTTTTAAAATAGTCCTTGATTTCAGAAAAACATCTGTACACCATTATAGCCTCAACTTTCAAATAATAGAGGAAAAGCTTTTATGAAAGATTTTACAGAAATATGGCATTCGGGTAAGAGCCAAAACGAGAGACACCAGTCTTCCTATCCTGGTTCATCTGTGCTTAGGTTTCTGTCAAAGCAGCAACTGCTTTAAAGAACACAGTTACTTCACCGTTATTAAACAGACCTTTTCTGTGGCTTACAATATACCACTGATAAAGATATCCCAAACCTATGTCTCATATAGTATATAAACTCTTGTACTTAATCCATTCTATACAGCAACTGTGCTGCTCTACTACTGGCTTTCAAGAAACATATATGAAAAATAATCTATATTTCCCAACAAGAGTTTGGGGACAGTTATAGGTCATATGTCCAAATTAGCCATTTACGTTTTTTTACTTACCACTTTGCAACAAAGAGGCCAGAACCACCATAAAAGACCAATAGCCACCAAAAGTAACAGCACAAGAATGGCAATAAGGGCAGCTATGCCATTCGACTATGGAGAAACAAGAAGGGAAAAGACAGTCACTGGATGATGTTAACAATTTCTATCTCATTAATAAATGTTTTTCGTCTCTTCCTCCCCCCCAAAAACAGTTACATCTTGATTCACATACAGAGGGTTCCTACTTGCCGGATCCTCTTTCTGCAGATCTTACTCAGAAAAAACTCTTTATGAAGCCTTTAGTATCAGACCCGCTCTGGGCCACATTCACCCCTAGTTAGCTCCTCTGACACCTTGTATGTTTAGTTCCCTCCCCTTCTGTGAACCGAGGAATGTACCTGGTAAACCAGAATGCTTTAAAGAAGCTGTATGATAAAATGAATGATGTGTATCAACTACAAAACAGGGCAGAAGGGAGATTAAAAGGTAATGTATATGTTCTCCAGTGCCTTACGTATTCTTGGTTTTGGAGGAACTCAGATGCGTAGACTATTTTAAAGGACTGGACACAGCATCAATATAGATGACAGGCCACAAAACTTTGAACTGTAAAACAAAGAACATTGAAACTCATGTACCTGTGCCATTTTATGGACCTGTGTTCCAGACCAGTGTGTGCCATCACTGCACAAATCACACTTGGAAGATAATGGGCCCAATTCTCCTCTCACTTACTCCAGTGTAAGTCAGGAGTAACTCCACAAAGTCAATGGAGTTATACTGATGTGAAACTGGCACAAGTGAAGGGAGAATCAGACTTAATATGGAGGGGGAAAAGGTCACTGGCACAGGTACACCAGGCATCCAGTGGCTAATGACTTTAAAGGATTACATTAAGAGCTGCCTAAGGAAAGCTGTTTGCCAGATCATCAATTCAGTCTGCAACCATTGATAGGAAAGAGAATAGGAAGTAGCGTCCCAGAAGGGGTGTATAGGTAGGGCCCTACCAAATTCACGGTCCATTTTGGCCAATTTCATGGTCATAGGATCTTAAAAATCATAAATTTCATGATTTTAGCTATTTAAATCTGAAATTTCGCAGTGTTGTGATTGTAGGGGTCCTGACCCAAAAAGGAGCTGTGGGGGGTCGCAAAGTTATTGTAGGGGGGTTTGTGGTACTGCTACCCTTACTTCTGCACTGGTACTGGGGGCAGTGCTGCCTTCAGAGCTGGGAAGCTGGACAGCGGCGGCTGCTGGCTGGGAGCCCAGCTCTGAAGGCAGAGCCACCGCCAGCAGAAGTGCAGAAGTGAGGGTGGCATGGTATAGTATTGCCACCCTTACTTCTGCGCTGCTGCCTGCAGAGCTGGGCCCTCAGTCAGCAGCCACCACTCTCCAGCCACCCAGCTCAGCAGCACAGAAGTAAGTGTGGTATGGTATGGTGTTGCCACCCTTACTTCTGCGCTGCTGCTGGCAGGGTACTGCCTTCACAGCTGGGTGCCCGGCCAACAGATACTGCTCTCTGGCCACCCAGCTTTGATGGCAGCACAGAAGTAAGGGTGGCAATATTGCAAACCCCTTAAAATAACCTTGCAACCCCCTTGCAACTCCCTTTTGGGTCAGGATCCCCAGTTTGAGAAATGCTGGTCTCCCCCTGTGAAATCTGTCTAGTATAGGGTAAAAGCACAGAAAAGACCAGATTTCACAGGGGGAGACCAGATTTCATGGTCCGTGACGTGTTTTTCATGCCCGTGAATTTGGTAGGGCCCTATGTATAGGGCTCCTATACCATGGTGTTTGGTATTCTAAAAATAAAGATTTAATTATAGTCCTGAAGTCTGAATGCTCATCTTGCCCTGCAGGGAAAAAAAACATAAGAACTACCGGACTGGATGTGACTGGTGATCTATCAACTTCAGTATCATGTCTCCGACAGTGGCAAATACCAGTTGCTGCAGAGGAAGATGCAAAGGAACCTAGTGTAGACAGTTATGGGATAACAAGAAGTTGCCGTCTAACCCAAAGGGACATGTGGAATTTTAAGGAGCCATGACTGTTGGTTCAATAAAAGGTACTACCTCACCCCCTTGTCTCTCTCAATAGACAGATCCTCCACTGAGACCTTTAAACTCAGATAGTCTCACAAGGTCTTACAAGTCACACAAAGTCACTGCTTTGGCTCATGCATGCTAGCAAAGATGTCCGAAGGCTAAATGGTGCCACTTAGGCATAGGCTAATTGGGCCATGAGGCTCTTAAAAAGCCACACTCTCAGAGGCTCACAGAGAGGGATTACGCTTAGCCTATTTCAAGTTAACTGTCAGCCCATTTTGCCGCTTTTGCCAGTATGTTTTTTATGATGAGTGTGAAGGATGACTCTCACAAAGTCTGAGACTGCACCTCTAACCTTATTTTTAAGGGAGGACGTGGAGAACAGAAGTGGCTAAGAGGCTAAAAGCCCCAAACCCACATCCTCTGCGCACTCTTTTTCTAAACCCTGGGTATAGTGTGCTCCACAGCATGCTGATTTGGAACAACATTAAGGGGAAATCAGTGATGTGCTTTGTGTGAATGAGACCTGTTCACATTTCATAGGGGGACAACAAAAAAAGGCAAAGGATACAGCTTGATTCTCCTCTCACGCCAGAGTAAAGTAGGAGTCATTGTATTGAAGTCATGCTGGTGTCAATGAGAGGAGAATCAAGCCCTACTCAAATGATGACTAATAATGTGTAAATGTTAGGTGACCATTTAAGATGGTATCATAAGTAAATAATGTCCATGCCTCGCTGCAACACCTTTTTTGTTTGTTTTCTCTGCCGCAACTTCAGTTTGCTGTTGAAGGCTGTAACTTTTAACTCTCTTGTACCAGGTTAGCCATCAGCTGCTCTGCCATCAGAATTAGCTCAGTGTTCGAGCAGTGACCCATTTCTATGCAGTTGCCCATCTGCTACTATGGAAACAACAGTTCTCCTTGTATGGCCCTTCCTTCACTGCACAATGCATGACATGAGGGTTTACAAAGAAAAAAGATGAGCAGAAGTAGTGCTGGATTTCCTGTCAGTTCACGTCTGTAGTTATTCTGCTTCCTGCTGCTTGAAAACTTTTAACCACAGAGAAACAAAATGGGTTAAGGTTTTGCCAAGAACGGAGCAGAGGAATAAAATGATTTAGTACGATTTGTTTTGCGTTCATGCTGTATTTTTTTAAGTTTGTTTGCACTGTCAGCATGTAGATTTATATGTGGTCATGGTAAATTCATAGTTTCAGCATACAGTGGCCCACTCACCCCTCTGAAAGGATGAAGAAAAAGGGAAGAGTAGTATATCGGGTGTCATGACAGAGCATTCTCCTGTATCCTTATGTCATTCATTCAAGATGTTGCATCATCATCCATTGATACAACATCATGACATCAGGTGGAAATAGGCTACAAACCTTATAATGGATTCATCTAAGTGTCTCAGCGTGATTTAGGTTTGGTGAGCTGCCTCTATTCTAGCGTCATTCAGACTCCTTCCACCAAATCCTAAAACCTGAGTTGGTGCTGACATCAACCCCCCAAAATTATCCATATTCGCAATTTTAAAAGGGTTGAAAAAAATAAGCTTGGCTTCTCCAGGTTAACTCCCTGTGAACAACAATCTGTTGGTGGAAAACCACGCAAAATGATAGGTTAAAAAGGGGGGTCATTGGAAGTACGGAGTGACCGAGTTCCTGGGGAACTCATCTATATTTTGCACGACACGAATATTATTTATATTCCTTTTCTCTCCCTTTAACAAACACAAATGGTCAATTCTGCCCTTTGTGTGCTCACAACTCCACAATGAATAGCAGAATGCATGGTCTCATATATTTACCAACCTGAAAGTAAAGCCACATACAGGCATGCTTTAAAAAGGGCAAACATTTCGTGCAAGTATTTCATCCTTTCACAAAAGACTTCGAAACCCCCTATTCTATATGAAAGCTATCTACAATATAAATACAGCTATATCAGGAGACCTGGTTCCAGCTTGGTTTTCCCCTGACCTAATTATAACATTGTTATAATTTGTAGTGTAGATGAGACCAGGTCCATAACCAATCTTCCATAACTGGGCTAAAGTCTTGAGTTCCATCTATACAACCTCAGGCTTTACATCACCACTGTGGACCCATCTACACTGTAAAATGGAACCAAGTTGTAACTGGGTAAGTGGACAATTGTATCCTAACTAGCTCCTCTAATACAACTATACTTGTAGTGAAGGCAGTAAAGGGTGAGGAAAGTCATCCGAAGGCCTCAGAGCTGCAGCAGCAGACTGTAGCAAATAATATGTTGTAATACGTTTAGCATATAATAATGCATAGCTATAGGAAAAACATATGCACCGTACATATTGAAAACATACATTCCTTAGCTGACAAGCTAGGGAATGCTGAGAGGCAGCAAAGAGACTGCCCAGAGGGGAAGGGAGATTTCCCCGGCTTTCCCCTCTACCAATAGCTCTCTGACTGGGTCTATCTTCAGCAGTTTCTGAAGTAGTTAGCAAACCAGAAGCAATGGTGATGGAAAAGGAGGGAAGCTCTTTATAGACAGTCTATGTCGGGTGTTGAGGATAACCAGTTAATCATGCATTAGTGTAAAAGATGTTTTGTATGTTATCTGGAAATTGAGCATAATGCATATGGTAACATTCCTTTTGCATGGAATCATGCAGAGACTTAGTGTTGCCAGGTGTCCAGTTTTCGACCGGAAAGTCCAGTCAAAAAGGGGACCTGGCAGTATCCAGTCATCACAGCTGACCGGGCACTAAAAGTCCAGTTACCAGAGTAACCGTGATCAGCCTCCCTGCTGAGAGGGCAGGAAGAGCAGCAGCTTCTCAGCTGCTGCTGCTGACTGAGAAAACTGGTTGGCTCCCAGACCTGGCTCCAGCCTCTCCAGTGGAGAGGTAGGTATCGGCACAGCCGCTGCCAGGGGCGGGAGGAGGGGGGTGGATCCTGTCTGCCCCCCCCTCCACTCCACTGTGCCCCAATTTTCCCACTCGGGGGACTGACTCCCACCCATTACTGCCTCTTCGCACACACACAGCACGTGCCCCTCTGCTGCCCGTTACTGCCTCACACACACACACACACACACAAAGCATGCCCCCCCTCAATGCCTCTTACCGCCTCTCCCCACCACACAGACACACCATGCACCCCGCTGCTGCCAGTTAGTGGTCCCCCAACTCTAGCGCCCCCTCTCTGCCATTTAGTGTCCTAGCACAGCATGCCCCATCAGTTCCAGTTAGTCCTCCCCCCATGCCCCATCAATGCCAGTTACTGCTCCCTCCGTACCCCCTACACCTCCTCAATGACACTTACTGCTCTCCCAAAACCTTAGTGCCCCCCCACCTCATTCCCCCTCCATGCGAGTTAGTGCCTCTACAATCCCATCCCAGTTACTGCCCACTCACATCTTTGGGCAAGGCTACATTTTTGTGAGTTCTCAAGAGTGTGGATTAATACATTTCTATTCCAACAATATTCCCAGATGCTTATTCTACTGGCAATTTTAAAAATAAGTCGGATTTAAAATAAAATACTTTCTTAAACAGCCAAAAGTCACTTGCCAGCTTTTCAAAGAACTATTTAGACACCTAAAAAGACTTAATTTCTACAAAACAAATCTTACTGTGCATAATATGCCAGAAGCCAAAAAAAAAACAAATGTACCAAATTTAGAGATTCTAAAACAGAAACAAGATGATTAGGACTATGGAAAATGGGGCGGCTAGCTAGCAGCAGCTTGGCAAATGGTTTGCTGCATTTTATAGCAGAATTACAAATGCTGCCAGGTTTGTTTGGCATTATCTTGGGATATGTTTTAGCAAGGCATTCTTGTTTATACAGCTGAAACTTTCCTTTTCTAAGTTTGTGGAA
The DNA here is from genome assembly GCF_002925995.2 of Terrapene triunguis. NCBI lineage: Eukaryota > Metazoa > Chordata > Testudines > Emydidae > Terrapene > Terrapene triunguis. The sequence goes on along the minus strand of NW_020664487.1, from coordinate 1,648,344 downwards.
CTTCTCATTCACCCTCACCACAAGAAAAAACTCACATTTCTGTACCATTTGGTATCTGATAACTCATAGAAAAGAGGTGGGATGGGGTTTTAACCAAGTTATAGGAAGATTTTTAAACTTTGTTTTTTATATTAGTGGTGGTGGTACTTCTCACTTAATGCAGATGCACTTAAACCTGTTTAACTCTCACTTAAATTAGCTTAGTTTAATTTAGTAATTTACTAATACATGCTAAACAAGGATTAAATGGGTTTAAGTGCATCTACATTAGGGGGGTATCACCTATTTAACTATACAGACTTCAAATTAATTTAGTTAAGACTGTACAACTTTTCTAATATAGACAAGCCCTAAGTATTAGGACACAATTGCAAATAGATGCATATTGGGCAAATGTCAATATTTATTTGTACAATACCACTCTGAATCTGTTCATTGGGGTATGTCTTCACTACCCTCCGGATCGGCGGGCAGAGATCGATCCAGCGGGGATCAATTTATCGCCTCTTGTCTAGACACGATAAATCGATCCCCGAGCGCTGTCCCGTCGATTCCTGTACTCCACCGCCGCGAGCGGCGCAGGCAGAGTCGACGGGGGAGCAGCAGCAGTCGATTCACTGCAGTGAAGACACTATGGTAAGTCGATCTAAGTACGTCAACTTCAGCTACGTTATTCACGTAGCTGAAGTTGTGTAACTTAGATTGATTCCTCACCCAGTGTAGACCAGGGCTAGGTTTGCTTCATTTGAGCGTGCAATCAGTTTTCTCTTTTAAAAATAAAAATGTCCCTGAGCAGGTGTGTGTGGAAAGCCTACCTACAGAACAGGTGAGACATTTAATGAATGCTCCTAAGGCTAGAGGGTTTCTCCACATGATTTTTCTGTGGAGTTTTGTTGTAGAAAGAAATCAAGTATGAGAAAAACATTTTCCAAAAGACAAAGAACAAACACTTCCTTTAAACCTCTCATGCTGTTCTAAGTCTCATCTAAGAATCAGCACTACCTTGCTCAATCACACCAGCTTCCTAGGAGCGGAGAGTGAGCAGAGGGCAGGGCCTCGAGGGGAAGAGGCGGGGCAGGAGATGGGGCCTTGGGGAAAGAGCAGGGATCAGGGGGCATGGACTCCTGGAAGAGGCGGGGCAGGGGCGTGGCCTAGGGGAAGAGGCAGGGCAGAGGTGTCCGGTTTTCAGCAATTAGAAAGTTGGCAACCCTATGTAGATTGGAATGCTAACTAGTATAGTTGTCTGCCACCTTAATGGGAAATAATAAATGAGTCATTTCACACACTATAACTGCAGAAAAATCTGCCAAATACCAATCGTTTCATTAAGCACATCCAATCAGCGAAGCTTGCCTGTGTGCACAGAAATTAAATGAAGAACATAAACATGCGTTTCGCAACAGTTAATGATTTAGAAGATATATGCACCTGTGCTTAGGTACAGTTTCACAGCTATTCCTTTTCACACATTATTAATAGGCTAACGCAGCTCTGCTCCGATTAGAGATTCTCCCACCCAAAAAGTTACGCAAGCATAAAATGGTAAGTCTCACAATTTCAACATCTACATGAAACAATGTCAGTCATTGACTTACACATTCCGAAGCTGTAATTATTAATGAGCTGGAGATCAAAGACTGTCCTTCATTCAAACTCACCAAAACTTCTAGTGTCCTGGAAATTAAAAAAAAAGGCAAACAAATATACATGAGCATATACACATTAAGTAGGAATCTTGCACCAGTCAGATTCCGTTAAAATAGAGCACGAAGTGTGGTAGGCCAGGAGAATGGGAAACAAGAGGTGGACATCTCTAAAGCTAACATGTTGTATTACTGTTTATAGATAGTCCTGACCCCTTACAATTTGCCAGTATTTTTAGCCATTCAATTAGGATATAGATTTAGCTGTCTAACTCTAGTAATCAAAGTTTGGTAATTGGCACTTCAACTTTTGTGTCTCAGTTTACCCAACAGTAAAATGGGCATATTAATAGTTAGCTACCTCACAGGAGTTAATATTTGAAGACAAGTTTGATATCCTTGGTAAAAAGACCTATCTAATTATAAAATATTAACTCATCCTCGATCATACTTTTTTAGGGTTTTATTTTTACAAATAGTAATAAAAATAATACTGTAAACCCTGTTCAATAAAAATATATCTAGTAATATGCAACCAGCAGACTAACAATGCTGGCTGTTTATAAGTGGCCAAGACTGTCTATAATAGCACATCAATATTAAAGTTATACAAATATTAAGTAGTTTACATTTTTCAAATTAATCCTAGAAGAAAATGATATGTGGTGAATATTAAACAGAAAAGACTCAAACTTCTCTGTCTTTGTTTCATGATTCAGAAAGCTCACAATATGCAGGGTATGTTTTGAAATATAGATCTCCTTGAACTAAAATGATTAATCATTTATACTGCTCTTCATAGATATCATAATTTTTCATTCTGGCACAAGCATTTTAGTCAATATTAAATTTGAAAGTCTTAACTAATTTGTCTCAGCCGGTTTCTGTTTCAGATTTTAGTAAAAAGGTAGTAAGTTGCTTCTACTGCTCAATTTATTTTTTTTAAATGGTCTGTGCTGTGAAAGAAAAATCCCCAATATCTTTCTTTATATTATGCATCATTCTAAATAGATGTGAGTGAAAAGTCTGCATAATTTTTTTTCTTGTCCCCTTCCAATTTTCTACACTTTTAGTTATAAATAAAAATAAATTAAATAAATAAATAATAATAGTTCTGCACTTTGCCCCTATACATCACAATTCTAGACAAGTCTAGGGGAAAAAACTACTGAAATACTCAATTCTTATAGTATTTCTGATCCAAACCAGAGAAAACACTAGGAGTTTCATGAGAGAGCCTATGAGGATTTCAATATCACATCTGAATTTGGTTAAGATTTGGATAACTGTATAGAGCCAAAACCCTGACTTATCAGTTAAGCATGTGATTAAATTTAAGCACAAAAGTGAAATCCTGGCTCCCTGAAGTAAACAGCAAAATATCCATAGACTTCAGTGGGACACGATATCACCCTAAGCATTCTGCTGAGTAGGCACATGCTTAAAGTTAAGCATTTGTTTAGTGCTTTGTTGAAACTGGCCCACATTCCTGACAGGTGATCAGAGAAACTCTGGATGTTTATCTGAACTAACCCTCTGAACCTTTTGAAGTTTGCCCATCCTAAATGCCAGCTATGACATTCAAATACAAGGCCAAATTTTGCTCTCCACTACGCTGATCCAAAGCCCACTTGAAGTTAATGTGAGTCTTTCTGTTGACTTCAATGACTTGGATCAGGTCCTTTTACGGCCTTGTAATCCTAGTGGGGTTGCACAGATGTAACTGAGAGAAGAATTCAACCTATAAGTGCTCATATGTACCCTCAGCACAGAGAAGCCCTTTTTGACTTGTGAATTTTTAACTGAGCACAAATGTAAAGAGAAAAGATTATCCGTCCATAACACCGTGTTTCATTTTTTCCCTTTTGCTTTGTTTGCCTATTTAAAGCACGAGTTACGCAGTGACGTGCTATAAAACATACAGACTCCAGGCCAAATTTTGCTTATTTACACACCCATGAAATGGCATTAATTTCTGTTATGTTTCATGAGTGTAACAGACAATTTGCCTCTTCAACATTTACTGAACTTTTTGGTAGTAGTAATTAAAATAATTACTAATTCATGAATGCTTTCCCCTTTTACAGTGTATACCATCCGTTGGTCTCAAAGCATTTCCCAAGCATTAATGAAGTAAATCTCACAATGCCCTAAATTCTACTCAAAGCTGTGGTGTGTGACTTTGGGTGAGCCATTTTCACCTCTCAGCATCAGTTTATCCACCAGCAATAAAACAGGGATAACAACATTTACCATACCTACCTCACCGGGGAGGTTGTGCAGATTAATTAGTTCATTTTCGTACAGCATTTTGATTACATACAGCACTATATAAGTACTGTTAGTCTTACTATTTGGGGGGGGGGGTGAAGTACATCTTAATTTATTTTGGCACATCAGCTGAGTCTCTAGTGGCAGTGTTTATCAATGACAAAATTTTAATAAGAGGGAGCCCAATCAACCTAACTCAGGATCAGAGGCCAGTCAGCAGAGATCAAGTCAACATCCCCAGTCTTCAGGAGTGAGTCAATCTGTTTCACTCATCACCCTAAGATTGACTTTGGCTTCTTACACAGACATTTACAAAACTGAGGGGACTTCTATTGAAATGAGATGGTGGTTGACTTCTGACTAGCTAAGACATTGGGCTATAACATTATGAGGTGAACTCGATGCCCACACTAATGTTTGAAGTGTTCACCATCTATTTCAAATAGTGACATATCTAAATGAGAAGTTTATGCTAGGCCTGTTGTGAAATTTTGATTGGTTGGTTTTTAAATATAATAGACATCCACGACAGAATAGAATGGGTCCAGGAATCTTCAAGTAGTCAAGCTATTGGACTGGTTTAATACTCTAATATAAGGTGACATCCTGGCTCTACTGAAGTCATTAACAAAACTTCCATTGACTTCATTGGGGCCAGGGATTCACCCACAGACCGGAACACTATAGCAGTAGTTCTCAAACTGTGATGCATGTCTCAGTAGGGGCCTCGCACCGGAGATATGCAGGTTGGTTTAAAATATAGCAACACAATAAAGTATTAGCATGCAACTACAATGATCAAAGATCCGAAGATGGTCCTCCACATGCTTCTGAGTTTTAAATATAACACGCTAGGTTTTTAACGTTTGAGAACCTGCGCTATAATATACCCACTAAAATATATATTTAGGTGAAGCTCTGTTCTGGTTACTTTAGTCGGTACTTTGAACACCACAGAAAATGTGAAGGTGGCAGAAATACTCTAGAAGAGTACAGAAGCTTCTCCAATTATTACAAGTAACACGCTGTGGATCAAGAAACTCCTTTTAACCAAACAGGACATACGAAAAAAATCTGACATAACAGCTAATACTTTTATATTAGGGGCACAGGACATCCATTCGTGCCTATTGGGCCAGCTGAGCTCAAGCAGGGATTCATACCTCACAGTAAGAACGGGCAGCAATACAATCACTGCTTTCCACCAGGAATGGCGGTTTTAAACTCCAGCCCTGCCAGTGGAGGCTGCTCAGGGAATGTGTGAATTAGCACAACTCCAGAGTGTTCTGGCTCCACCCACTCCTTTTGTGACCCATGTCAGCAGGGTCAAGATGCCTAGCAGTATACAGATTGTGACCTTCTGTGTACCTGCTCCAAGCAGGACCTAGGGGTTTCTGCAGAAAAGGACCTAGGGGTCACAGTGGATGAGAAGCTGGATATGAGTCAACAGTGTGCTCTTGTTGCCAAGAAGGCTAACGGCATTTTGGGCTGTATAAGTAGGGGCATTGCCAGCAGATCGAGGTACGTGATCGTTCCCCTTTATTCGACATTGGTGAGGCCTAATCTGGAGTACTGTGTCCAGTTTTGGACCCCACACTACAAGAAGGATGTGGAAAAATTGGAAAGAGTCCAGCGGAGGGCAACAAAAATGATTAGGGGTCTGGAGCGCATGACTTATGAGGAGAGGCTGAGGGAACTGGGATTGTTTAGTCTCCAGAAGAGAAGAATGAGGGGGGATTTGATAGCAGCCTTCAACTACCTGAAGGGGGGTTCCAAAGAGGATGGAACTCGGCTGTTCTCAGTGGTGGCAGATGACAGAACAAGGAGCAATGGTCTCAAGTTACAGTGGGGGAGGTCTAGGTTGGATATTAGGAAACACTATTTCACTAGGAGGGTGGTGAAGCACTGGAATGCGTTACCTAGGGAGGTGGTGGAGTCTCCTTCCTTGGAGGTTTTTAAGG
>NW_020664487.1:1637174-1637469 GCF_002925995.2 Terrapene triunguis | reverse complement strand
GGCTTGACAAAGCCCTGGCTGGGATGATTTAGTTGGGAATTGGTCCTGCTTTGAGCAGGGGGTTGGACTAGATGACCTCCTGAGGTCCCTTCCAACCCTGATATTCTATGATTCTATGATTCACTAGAGGCACGAAGACAGCCATTCGCTGAGAGAAGATGAGGGAACCCACGCAGTTCAGCCTAACTACTTACTCCTGCCAACATGCCTGAGATATAGGCCAGGATTATTATCCACCACTTTACAAACCAGGAAACTAAGGCAAAGGTTATGGCCAAAATCATCACACTTGGGT
>NW_020664487.1:1591098-1637164 GCF_002925995.2 Terrapene triunguis | reverse complement strand
TGATGATAATCTCACAATACATCAACCTATCCCTTCAACCCCCTCCCCAAACACCCAAGAGAAAAGATTTGCATACATTAACATGATATATTAACTATTTTAAAGGTGTCTCAGGTTGGGCACCCAAAGCTGAGGCACCCTACATCATTATTGCATTATTGAAAATCTTGGCTATAGAATTTAGACCTTGACTAATGGTTTCGTCCCAGGGAGCACATGACGGAAGCCTAAGAGAACACATGACACAGCCTGCCTGGTAACATTTCTGCAAATGCCTGACTGCTAGAACAAGTGGTTTTGTAAATCTGAACAGACAGACTGATCTTCAAGTAAATATTTATTTATTTATGGAAGCACCTACAGTGTGCTAGCTGCTTTCCAAACACTAAAGGACTGTCTCTGCTTCTGTGTCTTCACAATCTAAGGATATCTAAGTGCGCCCAAGTAACTAGTTGTACATTCAAATATCAACTTATGACAGTTACATCCTTTGAAAGTTTATTTCTGACATGCACAATTACATTTAGCCCAATACGCTCAGCTCCTTACTTTAGTACTGTTTAGAATTTCTTCCTAGACATTTGGAATCTCACAGCTGCCAAACACCACTCAGGTAACATACACACGTTTACCAAACATGAACACAGACAAAACGGACAAGAAGCTCCCTAACAAACCAATGGAAGAAATAACATACTGATGACAAAAGTAGTATCAAAACAAGTAGGATTTGTTAAATTTTTAAGAAACAAAACAGAATGAGATCCTCCGACAGCGTAAATCAGCATGACTCCGTTGACGTCAACGATGTAACCCAATTTACACCAACGGAGGATCTGTCCCACAATCTTTACAAGCAACTATGGAAACAGTGTAAAAAACTACAATGATCTGAAGTTAAAATAAAAAGCTGTTGGGAACGTTTTTGAATAAATGAAATTTGGTGTCAAAATATGCGGTTTCGTTGAAGCTGAAACATTTAATGGAAAATCTTTTTGTGGGTCCAGGGCTGAAAGAGAGCAAGAGACTCTCACATTCAATAGCCCAGAGGATAATGCATTGGCCTGGGGTGGTATGAGACCCACTTTCCAGTCCCTGCTCTTCCCGATTCAGAGTGATCTGGGATGGAAAACTATGCTCTGAATTTGGAAGAGCAAGGACTTGAACCTGGGCCTTAACTACCAGCCTGCACGACACTTCCTCCTGAATTGAAAGTGGACATTTGGACAGGATTCCATTTTTGCAAGAACATTTGGAAGGTTTTGTTTTCATTCCAATGGGGAACAAAAACAAACTTTGAAAACCTTAGAAGTTGCTCCAGTCTGCTCTAGTTAGAAATCACAAAAAGTCAGGCCCTGTAGATGATAAGGTTACCACAGCAACTTTATCTCAGCAGTCCCAAGGGACAATAACCAGAGATTCAGAAATGGAGGTCCACTGGCCCCAACCATGGCCCTCAAGTCCTGCTTGCCATTTCCTCTGGACTACTGTGAGCCAGCTGGCTTCCCCATGCACAGCCTGCTCAGTGGGGTTGCTGGAGTGAGCCTCCAGAGGCTGGTGGAGGAGCTGCTGGGCTCCCTCAGGCTCTGCTCCTGGGGAGCTACTATGTATAGGCTCAGAAAAAACAACAGCTGATTCCCCTGATCTCTAAGTGGGATATTCCTGCTGCTCCTGTCTAATGGTCTCCTCCTCCAGCCACATGCCCAAGGGGATGGGCCTGAGGAGCTTGTAAGCTCTGAACCAAGGATGTACAATTAGCTAGATGTGCATGTATTCCCAGGTTAAACCATGTTTTTTGCTACGTATGTCCAGGATGCAATTTCCCAATAGTTCACATTTCTGCGCTTGTTTTACAATGGGAAAAGGCATATTTTTTTCACCCCCATGCTCAAAAATAGCCAATGAGGATTTAGCAGAACTTTTCCAGATACCAAACGTGGAAAACTTCAGCCGAAAAGGCATTTTTTTCCTTTTTCGGGTAGTTCAGGGTAAACATGATTTTATCATGGAAAGTGTTTTACAACTTCAACTGCAACAGTCATAACCACTGGTCACTATTCTAAATAATGAGCAAAAAATTCAACTTGAAAAGTCCTAAAAGTCACAAGTTTTTTTTTTCTTTGTGTCCGGCTATGGTTTATTGTTACACAGGAGGAATATGGCCCATTGCCATATGTCAGTTCAGCTCTGGTCTGAGGAATTTCATACCCTGTGAAATACTGCTGACATTTCAATCCACAGTAACCTATTTGCAAAGTATTCATTTGCTCCTTACTTTATGAGTATCCAATAAAAGACTGCCATTTTACAATCCATTAAAAAAGATGAAAAAATTAAATAAAATCATGAAAGACATTTGCTGGAAGTAATAAATAATTTACCTCCAATTTTCACACACTGAAAATTAAACTGGCAACTGCTCAAAAAGTTATTAAAATTATGGTGACTAAAGATATTTTGGAATCAAGTGCCAGCATTAAAATAGCTAAAACGCTGCACATAGTTTTAGGGGGGAAATAGATTTATGCATTAAAAAGGGGGGATTTTGTTAAGGCAGCTACCTCAGAAAACTGCATGTAGTTCTATCTTATATTTGATACTAGAAGTCACGAGAGAGAGAGACAGAGAGAAAGTGTCACACTCATAACCAGGCACTGGGATGGAGGAAGGGTTTGGCTGAACTAAATGACGGCATGTTATTATTTCTCGTAGGCCTTGTCTACACTACAGGGACAAGTCGATCTAAGCTACACAATTTGAGTTACATGAATAGCATAACTCAAGTCGACGTAGCTTAGATCTACTTACCGCAGGGTCCACGCTACGCTCTCCCACCGTCTCCCCTTACTCTTCTCGATCCGGTACAGGACTCGACGGGAGAGCGATCTGCGGTCGATTTAGCAGGTCTAGGACCCGCTAAATCGACCGCCGATGCATCGATCGCCATGCATTGATCCCCTGTAAATGTAGGCAAGCCCTTACTACTACCACTGTATGCACAAGGCCTGATTCTCGTTTACATCATTCTGACAATGTCAACCTCACTTTAAGGCCTGTGCACATTCCCAGAGGGGTGTAAATGGACTTAATGTGAATGAGAATAAGCCTGCATACTTCTATTGGTATACAGACATCACATAGCTAGGACTGACAAATAATCTTGTTCAGTACTATGGCCCCAGTTCCACAATCAGATTCCTGATAGTGCAAGAGGCCACATGGGTGCATCCAATCACAGGATGAGGACTTATGTCAAATGTTTTTGTTTAATGTACACACACACACACACACAAAATGGTCCCATTATAAAGGAACACATCAGTTGCTTGGCCGTTGTCTCCTTCAGTTCACTCCCTTCCATTGACCTTTAAATCTATGAATACATCTGTCCTTCTCACACACACAAAAATCTCACACACCTCCAAAAAACCCCACAACTGTTTCTAAATGATCATATATTTTATGCATCAGAGTTTGGAAGATTTCATTTCTCACCAATACTACCCTGTTTGTTTCAGTCTGACACCCTCCGACTGGTTAAAGGCCACTTTCTTACAGAGAAAATATGGTGTCATATATCTGTGTAAAACCAGCTCCATGAATCTGTTATAGACCATAATTTTCAAATCTGAGTAGCTTAATTAGGTATCTAAACCTATGCTTAGGCACTTGAATTAGCGGCTTGCTTTTCAGAAGAGCTGACCACCCATACCTTCTACTGAAGTCTTTGCAATATGTGGGTGCCTGACACCTAGAGAAAGGAAATCAGTGTCAGCTATAGGCTGGAGCAGACTACTTCCTGGAACACGTAAGGAATCAGGGGCCACATTCTGATTCCTTGAGTCATACTCATAGACTTTAAGGTCAGAAGGGACCAATATGGTCATCTAGTCTGACCTCCTGCATGATGCAAGCCACAAAAGCTGACCCACCCACTTTCCCTTAACTCAGCTGTTGAAGTCTCCAGATCGTGATTTAAAGACTTCAAGTCGCAGAGAATCCTCCAGCTTGCGACCCCTGCCCCATGCTGCGGAGGAAGGCGAAAAACCTCCAGGGCCTCTGCCAATCTACCCTGGAGGAAAATTCCTTCCCGAAAATACTGTGGTCCCTTGTCTGCCCTGGAGCAGTACAACTAAGAGTTGCTACTTGCTCAATGTTTGTGTCATAAATACTAGTATGGATTTGGGTGTCTGTTTGAAAATCAGACCATAATCTATAGTGGTTCAGAGAACTATTTATGAAGCTAGGGACAAATCATGGTCCCAGTGCAAGGAGGTATTGCATAAACACATGATGCAGGAAATAAACAGCAACGTTTCCAGCGGACACAAAAGTTAAAGCAATACTTGAAGAACAGTGTATCCGGGTGGCAGGTTGCACAATCAGGAGATCTACAGGCTTGTGAGGTAACAGCATACTCCTCTGTTCTGCAAGCTCTCTAATGGCTGCAGATCTTCTCCTTCTCGGTGCAGAAGCTTCTGCTCCTGCTGTCTCACCGCCCTGCCACAAGGAGGAGGAGTGATTGGTGCAGCTCCCCAAGTTGCAAGTGCAGTGGGGCACAGTGAGCTAGTATCATAGAATATCAGGGTTGGAAGAGACCTCAGGAGGTCATCTAGTCCAACCCCCTGCTCAAAGAAGGACCAATTCCCAACTAAATCCCCAAATGGCCCCCTCAAGACTGAACTTACAACCCTGGGTTTAGCAAGCCAATGCTCAAACCACTGAGCTATCCCTCCCCCCACAGAGCTATGCTTCAAACCTTGATAGGTTTCTAATGTGTCCAGAGGCACCTGTGCCTGAGAAGCATGGGACAGACTTTACTCAATAGTGAGCACAGACAGTGCTGCAGATGGTTAATATTCTACAATTGTGATATTTTTGCTCAGATTCTTGACACTTGCTGAAGGTGTAAAAATTAATATTGTATTTTTCCCAAAACAACAGGACCTACCCCATATGCAAAGCCAATTATTTTAATTTTGGAACGTTTAAAGAATTAAAAACAAAATGCAATCTTTTCCCACCCCCTTAGTTGAGCTGAGCATAAGGCTAGGTCTACACTACAGCGGTGTTCCGACCTAAGATACGCAACTTCAGCTACGTGAATACCGTAGCTGAAGTTGCGTATTTTAGGTCGGCTTACCTGGTGGTGAGGACGGGGGAAAGCCGACCGCTGCCGCGCTGCCGCCGACTCCGCTGCCGCCTCTTGTCGAGGTGGATTTCCGGAGTCGACGGCAGAGCGATCAGGGATCGATTTTACCGCGTCCTCACGAGACGCGGTAAGTCGATCCCCGATAAACCGATTGCTACCCGCTGGATCGGCGGGTAGTGAAGACGTAGCCTAAGACACTACCAAAACATAACTTGTCTTACCAGTCCCCATTGGAACCCCAACAATATCAAGCTTCCACTACAGACTGTTTGATATACTGGTGGAATTGGTAGAAGTTCAAAGGTCCTTAAACACTTTGCCGCTTGGCAGCACTTGTGAATTTAAGACAGGGAATTGGAGGACAGCAATGCAATAGCTCTGATCTCATGGAATCATGGGAAATTGCAGTGCCATGCTATGAAGGGTCATTATTATGTTAAATCAGTCTATTAATTCAGCTCAAGATTCTATGGCCACTGCATAATATTAAGCACTTAGTTCTGCTCATGCAGTCTTTCCTAATGCATTGGGAACACTGTGTGCCCTAGTGAGGACAGTGAAGGACTGCATTAGAAATTACTAGTGATCTTAACATAAGATCCACATGTCTTAACAGCCAGCATGCCTATTCAATTCACTGAAGATGTTTCCATCTGTGAATATTTCCCATTATAATCTAATCTTGTCAAACTAAATGTCCTTTTTAAAATATTTCAGAAGTTAATATTTATAATAGATATTAGGTCCTATCCTGCAGCTCTTAGAAAAAACTCCCCATTGGCTTCCAGCTCAAATTCATCTCCCAAATTGCTTTTGGGGAGGTTTGCACAACTTAAGTGCCTGCTGACACAAACATCCTCTTCCAGATTTTTGTCCTCAACATTCATGGTATAGGCCTTTGAAAGAAAAGGCAGCTAAAGCCCTAGTGACCGAAGTCATGTGCCAAGTATGACCGATTCCAGAATAAAAGGGTTTTTGAAGTTATATGCTGCAGGTGTGCTCAAGGCATTCGGCACCTGCACCATAGCTTAAATAAATAGAGAAATCCTATCTCCTAGAATTGGAAGGGACCTTGAAAGGTCATTGAGTCCAGCCCCCTGCCTTCACTAGCAGGACCAAGTACTGATTTTGCCCCAAATCCCTCAAGTGGCCCCCTCAAGGATTGAACTTACAACGCTGGGTTTAGCAGGCCAATGCTCAAACCACTGAGCTATCCCTCCCTCCTTTAGTAGAAGGAGGAATTGCTCCAGCTGCTGGACTGTCAATGACAGAGAAGAGTTTTTTCTTAATATGAGAAATTTTCATGTTCCTTTTTGGAGATGATAGTTCATGCAGGTATGAACAATCTGGCTCGGGGTGGGGGGGGGGGGCAGCAAAACAGTGCCTGAAAGGGACAAATCAAATGTCTTCTCTACTTAGGTTTTGGCAAGGTTTCACCCTCTGAGGTTCTGAAGGTAAATGAGTAACTTCAGACGACAACCTCGGAAATTGGTTCACACCACTTCATGGATGGTGAGGGTCAGAGGGAAAGTGCTGAAACCAGTTTTAGAGGAGGCTGTTGACACCTCCCTTAAGTAGAGCAGGGTGCCTGCTTTCCTTAAGGAAGCACCTGCTAGACCATGGCTCCAGAAACCATGTCTTGACTTGACAATCTTACCAATCATCAATTTGTATTGATCCTTTTTTCTATGGGAAAGTTGATTGGGTAGGTTTTGGATAGGCAGCTCTGACAACACATGTGGTCAATCTGGGTTAAGATTTTCACAAATGGGTGCCTAAACCTGGGTTTGGGCACATAAAATGTCCTGATTTTCAAAAGTGCTGAGCACTCAGCAGCGCCCACTGAAGTTCATGAGGGGTTCTGTTCTGTGGGCAAAACTGGACTCAGAAAGTACATAAAAACAGCCATACCGGGTCAGACCAAAGGTCCATCTAGCCCAATATCCTATCTACCGACAGTGGCCAATGCCAGGTGCCCCAGAGGGAGTGGACCTAACAGCAATGATCAAGTGATCTCTCTCCTGCCATCCATCTCCACCCTCTGACAGACAGAGGACACCATTCCTTATCAGTCCTGGCTAATAGCCATTAATGGACTTAACCACCATGAATTTATCCAGTTCTTTTTTAAACGCTGTTATAGTCCTAGCCTTCACAAAGTAAAAAGCACTGAGGGTACATTAACACTACTAATCCAGCAAAGCAGTAAGTAGGAGTTCATGCTAGAATCATAGAATATCAGGGTTGGAAGGGACCTCAGGAGGTCATCTAGTCCAACCCCCTGCTCAAAGTAGGACCAATTCCCAACTAAATCATCCCACCCAGGGCTTTGTCAAGCCGGGCCTTAAAAACCTCCAAGGAAGGAGACTCCACCACCTCCCTAGGTAATGCATTCCAGTGCTTCACCACCCTCCTAGTGAAATAGTGTTTCCTAATATCCAACCTAGACCTCCCCCACTGCAACTTGAGACCATTGCTCCTTGTTCTGTCATCTGCCACCATTGAGAACAGCCGAGTTCCATCCTCTTTGGAACCCCCCTTCAGGTAGTTGAAGGCTGCTATCAAATCCCCCCTCATTCTTCTCTTCTGGAGACTAAACAATCCCAGTTCCCTCAGCCTCTCCTCATAAGTCATGGGCTCCAGACCCCTAATCATTTTTGTTGCCCTCCGCTGGACTCTTTCCAATTTTTCCACATCCTTCTTGTAGTGTGGGGCCCAAAACTGGACACAGTACTCCAGATGAGGCCTCACCAATGTCGAACAAAGGGGAATGATCACGTCCCTCGATCTGCTGGCAATGCCCCTACTTATACAGCCCAAAATGCCGTTAGCCTTCTTGGCAACAAGAGCACACTGTTGACTCATATCCAGCTTCTCGTCCACTGTGACCCCTAGGTCCTTTTCTGCAGAACTGCTACCTAGCCATTCGGTCCCTAGTCTGTAGCTGTGCATGGGATTCTTCCGTCCTAAGTGCAGGACTCTGCACTTGTCCTTGTTGAACCTCATCAGGTTTCTTTTGGCCCAATCCTCTAATTTGTCTAGGTCCCTCTGTATCCGATCCCTACCCTCTAGTGTATCTACCACGCCTCCTAGTTTAGTGTCATCGGCAAACTTGCTGAGAGTGCAGTCCACACCATCCTCCAGATCATTAATAAAGATATTAAACAAAACCGGCCCCAGGACCGACCCTTGGGGCACTCCGCTTGAAACTGGCTGCCAACTAGACATGGAGCCATTGATCACTACCCGTTGAGCCCGACGATCTAGCCAGCTTTCTATCCACCTTACAGTCCATTCATCCAGCCCATACTTCTTTAACTTGGCAGCAAGAATACTGTGGGAGACCGTATCAAAAGCTTTGCTAAAGTCAAGGAATAACACATCCACTGCTTTCCCCTCATCCACAGAGCCAGTTATCTCCTCATAGAAGGCAATTAGGTTAGTCAGGCACGACTTGCCCTTGGTGAATCCATGCTGACTGTTCCTGATCACTTTCCTCTCCTCTAAGTGTTTCATAATTGATTCCTTGAGGACCTGCTCCATGATTTTTTCAGGGACTGAGGTGAGGCTGACTGGCCTGTAGTTCCCCGGATCCTCCTTCTTCCCTTTTTTAAAGATGGGCACTACATTAGCCTTTTTCCAGTCATCCGGGACCTCCCCCGATCTCAGCACTTCCCAGGAAGCACTCAGTCATTTGTTCCTATAGGACTCAAAAAGGTCCTTGAACCAAAACAACATATTCCATCCAACTTCCTTGAGGTTCATCTTTCATATTTGATGTGTGCTCTTCATAATTCTAATTTTTGCAACAAGGCAAAAAATTGGGGGGTATTCAGAATATTGTCATTTAAAATGGTCACTCCAGAAATAAGCCCACTAAAGAACACTAATTATCTCCAGCCTTACATCCTCAGACTTCTTGTTTATATGTTACATGTAATTTTAAAAAAAACAACAACACAACATTTAACTCCAGCCTCTTAAATGCACAGGGTCAAATGCTCTGCGAGTGTTAACTGGTGCAGCGCTAGAATTTGATCCATAATTATCTAATGTGTTTAGCAATGCATATAGAAATTTTATTTTATATATATATATATATATATATATATATATATATATAAATAAATATGTGTGTGTGTGTGTGTGTATATATATATAAAATTTGAATAGTATTCTTGTATAGTTTTGTGAGGTACTGTGCGATGATTAGCTGATTTGATATTTTTAAGTATCACAATTTAAATATATATTAGTGTTTTTTTAATAAGCTAAAAAAGGTTGAGTATGTAATCTGCTTTGAATTCGCTCTCCATCTGGAATGCTGAAATCTGAAGACTAATTTTAACTTACAATTGTCATTAAGTTACTAAATAATGTAGTATTAGAAGGTCAAAATTGGGGATGTGCATTGCTGTGTGATTTTCAGTTCTTTAATGTATGCGTTAAAGTGACAGTATGGTTGAATTGAAAAAGTGTGTAGGTTAACGATTGTTTTAAGGTGGTTGTGGTCTAGCGTTGCAATAACAATTGGCTACTAAAGCTTGGAAATGGGTATCAAGTTGGGTGTGATCGTTGCCTTAACTTATTACTTCCTTGCTTTTTTAAGCTTACAGTGTTGTGAGACAACTGTGTATCCTCAAAACTAAGTTAATGACACGTTCTGTGGGAATCTAAATGTATGTAACATCCCCATCACCCCCCCACACACACACACACACACTTCCAAAAACATTCTTATGTCTCCTTCAAGAGAACTACTGATAATGTATCAGCTCTCTTTTTATTTAGATATTTATTACATATTTGCGTGAAGAATTGGGCCAATGTTTTTGAAAGCACATTTAACTATACCATATGCCTACGTAAATGATCCCTATCAAACAAGTTGTAGAATAATGCACTGGTTCATTCTGTTCTGTTTTTCCTTCTTTCTCAATGTGTTTATGTATATTTATCCAATTTGTTCTGTTCTTCTTGCCAAATTGCAGGTTTGAGATCTCAACTATGCAGGGGCAGCTGTGCTATTGTTGATGTCTTACAAAACAGAGGTCACAGACTGAGCCCATATCACTAGAACAAATGACAGCTGCATGTTAACCATTATGGTATAGCCATGCAATGATCAGGGTTCATGGACCTCTGAAAGTAAGAATAAATCTTACCATGCCCTTTGGATAACATGAATTTAAATCTCATTTTAAGAAGTTATTTTTGTGCAAATTAGCCTGTTCCAAAATATATACATAAATTCAAACCAGCAAGTGACCTTTTTTCCTCCCACCCTTTACTGAAAAAGAACTTTAAAACAACCAACAACATGAACATATGAAAAATCAAAGAACATTTGACCGGGAAGTCCAATCCCTTATGTATACAGCTAATGTTAGTTTTTCTCTTTGCTGCAATTGATAAGAATTTCCAGCTGTTCCAGGCTGTGAAGTCATATATCAAACAAAGAAATACACTAACACAAGACATTGTGTCTTTCAAAGAAGGTTGTTTCCAAACCCATCTCAGCAACTTCAAATAATGAAACATCTGGGCGGGACTAGTTCAAATGCCCTTTGTTTGGCATCTCCAAACAATCTCCAAAGCTTGAGAGTCCAGGCCTATCTGCCCCATGGGTGGCCTGATATATATTCCCTCCTTCCCTGCTGCCTTTCAGAACAAAATCCAAGCATCCAAAGTTGTTGTTTTTTTAAAAATGTTTCTTAGGACTAAACATGTTTGTTGAAATGCCAACGAAGAGGGAACGCAACAGACAGAGCAGACTAATGAGATGAGGCACATGTCCATAGATACAGCTCTGAGACTAAACAGCTGGCTTCGAGGCTGTCTGTCTAGGGCTACTTCACCAGTGTGGTGTTAATTATTTAAAAGAGAGAACTGGGGAAACGACCGCCACATCTGTCACCCACACACAGGCAGAACCTTCACTCATTGCAGGACCAGATGTGTTTATTTGAAACATATACTAACTAGCTATTTAATGGGTTAGAATCCTTAGCCAAAAGTTAATTAGGCAAACATATTAAACATCAGTCACCTTACGCGGCAGCACTTTTTTTTTTTTTAAACTTTAATCAGTTTTCAAAGCTTCTCTCTTTCACCAATAGATGTTGGTCCAGTAAAAGGTATTACCTCACGCACCTCGGCTCTATAATATCCTGGGACCAACATGGCTACAACTACACTTTAAATAATACACTAATATGTGGAGGAAGAAAGGGAAGGTTTACATCTACAGGTAACTGTTAAAGTGTCTACTACTCGAGTAATCTGAAGTAATTGGGAGGTAAAGTTTTACTTAGCAGAGCCAAGTCAGAAACTTTATAAAGGATGATTGCTCTGGTTCAGCATATATTATACATATCCCAGAAGATACAAGCACTAGTATGGCAGTCTGCCTGTGTAATGAACTTACCACAAATGTGACTGGCCAATGTAACATGCTGTTGTTATGCAGGAGATTAAATTCAGAAGCAATTTTAAAATTCTGGCTCCCAGACTAGTGTCACTGAAAGCAGGAATGGGGCACAGATATGACATGCTTCGTTTCCAAGAAGAGTCCAAGGGGATGGAAAAGGGAAGCCAGTATCCTTCAGCAGCAACTATCCCTGCCAGCTATTTTATGGAACACCTTTCGGCTGACCGCGAATGACCTCACCGCACATTAAGCAGGCGGCACCCTTTTGTCTGGGTTGTCAGAAAAGGTGTGTTCCCCTTTAAGGAGGAGGAAGCCAGAGAGCTACCTGCTACATGGAGGCAGCTCCATACCAGGTCAGCCTGGGGACACTGACCTAGGTGTCCCTCCCAAGTGACAGGGAGAGAAAGGGGCTATTTATGCCCACATCTGTGCAGCAAAAACCCGCTTTTTTTCACCTGGACCAAGCTGAACAGTACCCACCCCTCCCCGCCATGGAAATAATTGAAATACCAGGTTTCATCATGAACAGTTGTGGCCATTATGCTAGTTGCTCCTTCCTCAGGAGGCTGAGAAATAATTTTTTCCCCTCACCACCAGATTGGCCAATGTGAGGTGGGGGGTTTTCACCTTCCCCGCAGTGGGTTGGGGGTATAGTGGGGAGTTAGGTTAGGATATCGCAATTCATTAGGTAAGCTTGGGGTAGCTGTCCAGTGCAGGTACTCCATCGGGAATGGATACGGTGATCAGACAAAATGGACTGGGAAAGGATTTAAAGGCAGGATTCTTTAAAGGACCAAAACCGGCGGGGGTAGGAGGGTGTCCACCTATGAGCAATCTCCCCCTCTTTCTATAGTCCCCCCTTAACTCTCATTCAAAGGGAGGACTGGCGAGGTCCCAGCAGTGGGTACGCTGGGGACCAGAATGAATAAGGGCAAGGGCTGGCAGCAGCCCCCCCGGGTATATGCAAATGATTATGGAATTACCTCCACTGTACAGTTTTATCTGCCCAGACATTTAGGAACAAAGTGCAGCATAATTAAACCACATCCAGTCTCCTGTCCTTCTTCCAGCATAGCCGGACAATGAGGACAGTTGTCTGTAAACCAGATTGGAGCAGTCACAGTATCAAGTACCTCAATGCATACATCTCAGCCGTGTCTGGCTTTGCAGCACACATTAACCTACTCTTCTTCCTAAAACTGGTGCTGCATGCCAACCCCTGAAACTAGATTTCGAAATCAGAAAGCAGGGCTCAAAATACCAACACTTAGTTTTTTACATAACACTTTTCACTGATAGGCTTCAAGGAACTATACAAAGAAAGGGAAGTGCAAAGCAGTGGTGGGGTGAGAGTTGTATGCTTCCACTTACGTAATGCTCATTTACTGGGCACAGAGGTTTGGTGGAGACAGCCCCAGTTACTGGACTGGGTTTGGGGTGGAATCTTGCTGGAGTTTTTCTGCTGGTTTTGTTTTTCTTGCATTGTTTCTTTAAATAAATGTCAAAGGTGCTCAGCGTAGCAGACAGGTATTGTAGATGGCAATAAATAAATTCATTTTAAATAGGAGTACTTGTGGCACCTTAGAGACTAACAAATTTATTTGAGCATAAGCTTTTGTGGGCTACAGCCCACTTCATCAGATGCATAGAATGGAACATATAGTAAGAAAATATATATACATACAGAGAACATGAAAAGGTGGAAGTTACCATACCCACTGTAAGAGGCTAATTAATTAAGATGAGCTATTATCAGCAGGAGAAAAAAAAAACTTTTGTAGTGATAATCAACTAAATTGAGGTCTCTAGACGTTAAGTCAATACAAAATAATAACATTAATAACTTGGTTTATTAATTTGGCTCCTTCCATAATTACTAAATTTGCATTTTTTTTTGAAGTGCTAGATAGGCAAGGCCCTTCGTTTTCAGTTTTTACTGATTTTTACCAGAACATTCCCAGGTTTTACAAAAGCTATCCTTAATTGTTTTAACCCAATTTTCACCCAAGTTTTGGACCACGAAAGCACATTAGGTAGATGTGTTTATGAACTGTGCTGCTTCCTGCATCCTCAGTGTCCCGCCTGGCTGATGTGGAGAGACTATTTTTTAGGACTGCAGGAGAGAGAGCCTTAGAAGAGACAATTTAAAAAACTGCTGTGAGTGTACAGTACTGTCAGAGAAAAACACAGTTCTCACTCTCTTGTTGGGTGCAGCAAAGTCAGATACTTTATTATCTTTTGGAATTTATACTGAAGCCCCTTATATCAAGCGTAACAGTAAACTATTTTCAAAAGAAAATATAAAATAAAGGCTCAAACTGCTTTTACTTTCAATATTTTTATTTTTCTCTATTTGTTGGTTTTTGTTCTGGCCTCCTGTCCCCAAATATTAACCTCAATATTTATCCCAAAAACTGTGAAGTTAATTTTTTGCACTGATTTTCATCTATTTTTTAATTTTTGTAATAAACACTGATAAATCTCAGAGAAATTTTAAACAAAATAAAAGCCAGAAATGAAAGGCTTTATACATACGTGACTCAGAGCAAAAAGCCAGTAAACCTTTTGCTGAGAGCAGTTAATTCTTTCTTAAATCTGTGCTTCAGGGATGCAAGTAGCACGTTCCCACAAACTTTCACTACAGACCACAAGGTGAGAAAATACATAGGCCTGTCTGTGTTGTCACATGCCACCAAAAAACAGAAAAGAAAATAAGTGAGTCGGTCCAGGTTTGAGGATAAACTGTTTAAATAAAAGAGAACAACAAAGATCAAGAGAAAGGGAGGAACCTGCAAAAAGGAAAAGCAAGATGGTCCTTAACCAGCAAGGACCTAATAAGACTATGTAGAACTTATTTTCTAATAAGTTCAACAGAAATTAGGAGAAATAATTGGATTTCTCAAGGGAAAATGAAAGTAGAATATTTGTTTTTCATCCTAGAAAACAGTTTTAGAAATTTGTAAGATATTGTACACTGGGAATAGGAAAAAAATTAGACTTCAAAGTACTAAATAGGCTATGTTATGAAATCCTCTATAACTAACATACAGGCTTTTTGTCTGTATTATTTAACTCAGATTTTTTTCTTACTCTTTTCTGTGATTTTTCTATATGAAAGGGTTGAGACATAACTGAATTACAAAGAAATGGTCAAGGGAAGGAAGAGAGACGGTCCAAAAGAGAGAAACATTAAAATGAAGGACCTGAGGAATGGTAGTGTAAGGCCGCACAATGCTGTTTTTGTTTCATAGGTCCTTCTGAGCTTCCCTAGCATTCACAAGTGAGTGAAAAACAAATGAAGCAGCTGTTGTCAACAGGAAGAACAAAGATTTCAATGACACAAGGTCCTCTTGTTGGGGAGTCTGGTTAATATCCAACTAAAAGCATGTTCAGAATTGGTACTTGCAGTTCAAAAATATCAAACCAAGTGCTCAGCACTAGCTGGTTCATGCAATCTTAGTGGCATGCAAGATCATTTTCCACTACGTTTGTTACCCTTTGGGGACAATGAACTATTATAAAAGTTTTTTAAAAGAGCCCAAGCGATATTTCAATGACCTCCTGTGTTTTACATGACTTACTTGCTAATTCATTTCATTTTCCGTAGCTAATTACTGGGGTAACATGTGTACAAAATACCTTTAAAATTATTTACCAAAAAAACTATACTATCTTGTGCTCCTTCCCATGATCTTCAAACTGTACACTATATATTAAAAACAAACTGATCAGCTGTAACAATTTAAAGCCTCCCTCTCCTACATGCCTCTATGTGTAAATGTTTTGCAAACTAAAGCCAGAAAGATGTTCCAAAACTGCAACTGAAGTAGAATTTGGGGGATCCATACAGTAGAACTTTTATCTTCCTACCCCACCAAAACAACAACACTTGACTTGGATTTTCCTTTCCCTTTGTCTTAGACCACTAGAGCAATTCAGGACATAGTAAGCGATAGACCCTAAAAATGAAGCCAACATCACTTGAAGACAGAGCAAGTCAGGTCATTATAACCACAGCATGCAGCACAGTCAGAGTACGTTATTGCAACAAGGTCTCTGTAAGCTCAGGGGAGCAAGAGTACTAAGGCTGCCCCTATACTCAGACAAACCAGTCTACGTCTGAATTGATCTATTAATTTGGGTGCTCTGCTTTGTTCATAAAAGCAAACAGATTCTGCCACTTTTACTTATGCTGAACAGTACTTAACGCCGCACAAGAAATCCCACTGAAATCAATGGGAATATGCAAAGTAAAGGAAACTCAATGGAAGGGTGTGGCAGAATCTGGCCCAAATAATTTAAAGATGGAAAACACCTAGTACCTCTGCCAACGTATCTCCCTGAAAACTCAAGTTTGTTCCCTTCTGTACGTTTACCAGTGGTTTGTCCCAAGTGATGCAGCTTCCACCAGTTCCCTTAGGCAATGCCAGTCTGATAACTCTGGCTGCCAGCAAGATTGTCCTGATATTCATCATAAACCTCTTCTTTCTTAATTTTGGCCCATTACTCCTAGTTACATCCCCTTTCTTCACAGGTCAATCCCCTTCCTCGTCCCTGAAATCTGTCTAGCTTGTCAGTAGCTTTCTGATAATGAAGTTCCCACAACTGAATGCAACATCTCCAGATGTAGACTGTATAAAGAGGAATTATCATTTCACTTCTCCATAATATGATGTGCCTCTGGGCCTGCAACTCAAAATGGCATTGACCTTTTGGGCTGCCAGGTAATTTCAGATATAATTTGCCATCTTCCATCACTCTAAGTCTCTTCAATATTGCTGCTTTTTTAGGTTTCTCCCACCATCTGAACATCTGTATTTTGCTTTCTCTCATCCCAGACACATTAGCTTGCATTTTCCCAAATTGAATTTTGTTTTCTTATTTTTGCTACTGTTTCTAAATTCTTTAAAGGCCACTGTAATATTTTTCTGTCTTCATATACAAAACCTTCCTGTTTAGAGTCATTTGAAAATTGCATTAATAAGCCTCACTTCAAGATCATTAATAAAATTATTAAATAAGATCAGGCCTTTCAGAGATCCCTTCTTTTATTTTTGTCACTATTACCCACACACACACACATGCTTATTAGCTATTCAGCAAGGTACTTAAACACATAACCAATTTTAAATATGTGAGCAACACCATGCTTTCAATAGAACTATTCAATGTGTTTAAAGTTAGGCATACGCTTAAATACCTTGCTGAACTGAGACCTAAATTCTTATTTCACATTATGGATTGAGCTAAGTACAAACACGCTGTGTCAGTTTAAATGCAGAATATGTAAGCCCAGTATCCGTTTTGGAAGCACGCCAATGATGCTGCAGCTACATTATGGGAAGCCCTGTACTTCTCTGCCAGTCTATTTTGATTGCAAAGATTACTCTACAACCTCTCAATTACTTCCATTTAAACAAAAGTCTGGGATTCGCTGCACAGGCCAAATCCTGCTTGTCCTATTTACGGCAATACTTGCATGAGTAAACCAAGCAGGATTTTAGCCTGAAGAGCCTGCACATCCAAAATCTATTACTGTAATCGTTCAGTGAGAAACTAGAGTAGACATAACTCATGTAAACCAGGAAATGGAACTTTTATGTCAGTAGATATTTACTCAGATTGTTTAATTTCAATCAAATACTGTACTGTGTGAGAGCACTGCTTCAATTTCAAAGTTATTTGATCTTATTATTGCCATCTACTCTGCCTACACATCAGCTGAAATGCAGAAACTGAGCTGAGATGAATTCCAAAGCGGTTTAAGATGCTAAAAAGGTAGAAAAATATGGTCTTGATTCTGGTCCCATTGAAGTCAATGGGAATTTTGCCACTGACTTCAAAGGATGGGAACCCTTTGTTTGTGCTGGATACAACTACAAATATCGTTTCAAAGCCTGCATTTGAAAAACTGCCTATTAAAGGAGTAGAAATAAAAAGAGATATTAATAACAATAATTTATTTTAAAACAGACATCTGTTCCTCCTGTGCAAGCCTACGAAAAGCTGAGTCAAAGGCTCTGGGTTTTCTCTGCAAGGATTGATGACATCTGAAATATCTGCAGCAAGGAAGGAAGGAAGGAAGGGGAAATCTCTGCTCTGCTTTAGCTGCTTATGATATCCTGCAGCTACAGAAGGAGAATCATGGAAAATTAAGTTCAGGCTTTGGCAGGTAAAAAGAAGAGGAGATGGTTTTCAAATATTTTATTTAAAAATGTAATTGGGTATCTTTTTTTAAAAACTCTAAGGGTCAGACATTTGGGCAGAAGCAGCCAGGGTTTATATTAGCATCAGCTGACATAAAACCAGGCACAGGTCCCTGCGAGCCCCAAATCTGCTGGGGGAAAGGGAAGGTTAGAACATAAGAACGGCCGTACCCGGTCAGACCAAAGGTCCATCTAGCCCAGTATCCTGTCTACCGACAGTGGCCAATGCCAGGTGCCCCAGAGGGAGTGGACCAACAGGCAATGATCAAGTGATCTCTCTCCTGCCATCCATCTCCATCCTCTGACAAACAGAGGCTAGGGACACCATTCCTTACCCATCCTGGCTAATAGCCATTAATGGACTTAACCACCATGAATTTATCCAGTTCTCTTTTAAACGCTGTTATAGTCCTAGCCTTCACAACCTCCTCAGGTAAGGAGTTCCACAAGTTGACTGTGCGCTGCGTGAAGAAGAACTTCCTTTTATTTGTTTTAAACCTGCTGCCTATTAATTTCATTTGGTGACCCCTAGTTCTTGTATTATGGGAATAAGTAAATAACTTTTCCTTATCCACTTTCTCCACATCATTCATGATTTTATATACCTCTATCATATCCCCCCTTAGTCTCCTCTTTTCCAAGCTGAAGAGTCCTAGCCTCTTTAATCTCTCCTCATATGGGACCCGTTCCAAACCCCTAATCATTTTAGTTGCCCTTTTCTGAACCTTTTCTAGTGCCAGTATATCTTTTTTTAGATGAGGAGACCACAACTGTACGCAGTATTCGAGATGTGGGCGTACCATCGATTTATATAAGGGCAATAATATATTCTCAGTCTTATTCTCTATCCCCTTTTTAATGATCCCTAACATCCTGTTTGCTTTTTTGACCGCCTCTGCACACTGCGCGGACATCTTCAGAGAACTATCCACGATGACTCCAAGATCTTTTTCCTGACTTGTTGTAGCTAAATTAGCCCCCATCATAGTGTATGTATAGTTGGGGTTATTTTTTCCAATGTGCATTACTTTACATTTATCCACATTACATTTATCTGTGTCACAATGAACCCCACCAGAGAGGTCCTTTGGGGCCATCTGCCTGTCCCAAGTCAGGATAAAGGAGGAGGGTTGGGCGTGGGGCTAGCAACTCCACCCTGTAAAAAATTAACTTGCTACAGAAACGCCAATAGAGATAACAGAGACTTTTAGCCTGGAAAAAGAAGGGTCTTCAACTCGAAGACGCATGACGCTGGGTGGTGAAAGTCGTGAGGAAGCCACTAAGCCGATTACCCTTCTTGCAACCAGGAGGATTACCATCGGTACATGGAACGTGAGGACCATGTACGAGTCAAGAAAGATGGCGCAGGTCGCAACAGAGATGAGGAGAAACACCTGGCGACGCGACCTTCAGGCTGATAGCATAAAAATGGGCTATACCTGGAACCAGCTAGAGCAAATGGCCCAGGATAAAGGACTCTGGAGATCTGTGGTTGGCGGGCCATACCCTGATTGGGGTGACGGGCATGAGTGAGTGAGTGAGTGTGTCACAATGCAACCTCCATCCCCACCAAGAGGCCCACTAGGGACCAGCACAGTGCAAAACATGGATAACGGTGGCTGGGAAGGAAGCATGGTCAGGACAAATGGGGTTCAGTGCACACCACCAGATGGGCTCCTATGGATCCCTCAACAGGAATTAGAACTGTCCCTTATGGACAGAGAAGAAAATGTAGGGCAAATGGCAATTTACACCTCCTTGTGCCCACTTGGTGAATCTGGAATGAATGGTTCAACGCCACTAGTTTACACCAGGGACGAGCTTGGCCCTAAATGTTGAGTCTGTAACTGCTCTGAGTTATTGATCAGTTTTTGGTTTCAACTCAATTCACCTTTAAATTAAAAAGAAACAAGAATCATCAAATAGAAACACTCAGGTAAAACTCATCGCTATTCTGCTGACCTTCTCTGCTCAGGGATGAATTTCACCCTCACTGAATTTAAGTCCCAATGTAGCTGTTTTCATGGTGGCTTAAGTGGTGCAGAGGCCTCATGCCTTCTGCACAGATGTGAATTTCACCCTGAGCTCTTAGTTACGCATAACACAGTGCTTTGTATTTACAGATATAAAAATCCCAAGTCATATCTCCTTTTAGCACACCAAAAAAAGTTAGTCTGGGTACAAATATCATTTTGCATACCATCAATATTGTGATGAAGAGGTATTTTGTACGCAGTAAATTGTATCACTACACTGCCACATCAGCTCACACTGCCACATCGGCCTGCTTCATGCTGCTATCTAAAAACGTACCACTTTGTAAGAAATGCCACACTATAAATCTACAGGCAGTATTTTGTGGGTATCTAACAAACTACAGCCAGCAGCCAGATATAGAGAGAACTAAAATATGTTCTGGCATTAATCCAATAAAACCAGTGGTTTGCCAACCAAATGGATTTATTTTAAGAATTTTTTGCAGCTCTCAAGCTCCATATAGATGTTCCCATACTTATAAAAGTTTTTAATTCATCAGCCTACAAAAATTAAAAATTGTGTAAGTACCAAATAGCAAAAACGAAGGGGAAACGACTGTATTCCCCCCATCCACATAGGAAACAACTCAAGGCAAGTTAAATTGCAAAATGAACTTAGTCTGATATTTTGTTGTACTTAATCTATATAACGTTTCTAATTCCATTAAAAAGAACTCCAGAAGACAGCATGCAGACTGCTGCTACATTAGGAAGTAATATTAGATCCACTACATAAGGAATTACTGGGAGGTATCCAGCAATAGTCTGAGCTGTGCCAATGGAAAGTCAAGAGTTCAAATATGTACATTTCTTTCATAGCTGTCAGTCTTCTGACTTGCAGTGTACTGCTTATCTTTAGGCCAAAACCTGTGACTTTTTCTTCCATGCAGTGTTTTGGACATACATGTTATAGCTGGATAACTTTTCCAAAGTGGTGCTACATAGAATCTGTACATATTTTAATCTACAGCTTGTATTTCCTCTGAACGCTGCTGGAAAGAACTGCCCTGCAGTTAGGTACTTTGTTTGCCTTGCAATTACAATATGGCATGTGACACTTCACAGCCCAACAAGCCCTTCCCTGACCAACAAAATTATACAGCATGTTCAAATACTTTACACTGTGCATTTCATGTTCAACTGGCATAGTGTCAGGCTAGTACTAGATACGGTGGTGATTAGGTACAAGTTCAGAATTTCCTGTGTTTAGGCCACATTGTGGGCCTGAGTTACCAGTGCATTACTCCAGTTTTAAGCTAGTTAACGCACGCCTGGTGAGGAGGGGATAAGTTTTTAAACCCGATTAATTTATGCCTTCCTGGTGATAAAATTGGTTCTCTCATAGCTCTGCGTGGTGTCAATTCATCTTAGCGGAGATCAAAATTTGATGAGATCTGCTATGGCTGCAGATTCAGGGCCTTATTGGCTGCCGCATTACACCAGTGATACGCCAGCAAAAAACTCCACTGAAATCAATGGGAATTACACTGGAGTCATATCCAAGCAGAACAGCTCTAACAAACTGACATCTCGGTTACGACAAATCAACATCACATACAGTTATGAAAAAGCAAATTTTATTATCAGGACTTCATAATAACTGGATTACAAACTCATCCCCTCTCCCCAAAACCTAATTCTCGACATTTCTCCATCATTATAAAATAATGCAAGCTCCCTCTCACCCCTCCACTGCAGTTCATCCCTTGAAAGTATTTTAGTCTATTCATTTGCAACTTTTCTCCTCCAAACCACCATTCAATATACAAAACAGATGTGTATCCAATGGTCAGTTATTAGTAGGGCAGGGCAGTACCTGGGGCTAAAAAGAGCCAGGCTGTCAGTAAGCAGGGGAGAGCTGCCAGAGGCAGGAACGGCAGAAGTTCCCTGGGAGAGGCTGCCAAAGTCCCGTGGGAGGGGAGGCAGTGGGAAGCTGGAGTAATGCAGGAAAAAAGCAGAAAGCTCTGGCAGGCAGTGCTCCGTTAAAAGAGCACAGAAGAATCCTACAAAGGTTCTGAAACACGAGGGACTGGGAAAGGCAAAGACTGAGAGCTGTAACCCAGGGTGTTTTTGCGTTTGCTAAGTAAAACCAAGCCTAGAAAGAGCCTCTGAGTGTGACACTGGATCCTTCATGGGTTGCAGATAAGCCAGCACCTTACACATGCTGATTCAGTGAAACATTTTAAGCACATGCTTCAGTGCCAGTGAAGCCCCCTAAGCAGTAAACTACTGTGCTGAGTACTGGCTTAGTAACAGAAAGCTCATCTCAAACTCCTCTTTCCTACGGAAGTAGTTGTTCTCCTCCAAGGGTTAATGGTCTGAGAGTCTTCCCCCTCTTACAGTGTAAAGACCTGACAGCTAATTATAATCGCCACACAGTTCTGATTCCTGATGAGCATGGTAGCATTAAACAGGAACCCTAAGTACAGGAAATTAAGTTTAAGCGAAAGTGATCTTAAAAGCCTAGGGCATCTCTGAATTTGGGAGGTGGAGATCTCAAGGCTGTAGAAATAACATCCAGCCAGTGACATCTAGAATAAGGCTAGTTTAGCCATGATGTTGTTAGAAGACTGCTGCAGTTGTTAAATTAGTGCCTCCTTTTATCATTACATGTTGAGCAGTGGTACATATCCTGACACATAATTTTAATAATAGCTTGTAAGTGTCACTGATAATGTAAGAGGTTTAACAATGAGCTCAAAGATTATCCAGAAGAAAGCATCTTAAATCCTATTGAAGAGTAGCTAATCTGCATAAAACTTATGACAAGCCAGACCTTTTCAGGGTTTAATAAACTAGCTGAATATTCATTTTTAAAGCACCGTCCAAATCAGTTTGGACGCAGATGACTATTTAAAGCCCATTCCAAAGCTGGAAATAACACAAGATAGAAAAATAGAACTGCCTTTAGCCAAAACCCCACACAATTAAATTCAGCATCCGTGAATATACAAGATACAGAACAAAGCTTTCACCAAATACTTACTGGCCACTTTTATGTAGGACGGGTGCTGGACAGAGCATAAAAGTGGATTCCACTGTTACTGGTTTTACATCTGAAAAAGAAAGCATCACATGAGCTCAACATATTGCACTATAGTCACATGGGAAGCTGACATGTCTGAATATGATGCAATCTAGTTTTCTTCAATGAATTTTGGATATTGATTTGATTCAAAGTTGCCCTGACTTGTAAGTTATTAAGGCCCCAATTGAGGAAAGCACTTATGTTTAAATCCACAGGACAACACTTACGCCCAGGTTTAACTTTAAGTGCCACTGACTGCTTAAAGTTAAGTGTGAGCTTTAGTGCAGTCCAGGATAAGGACACTTTCTTGAACTGGAGTTTAGTGAGAAAGTGTTTTTAATAATATTGACAGACTCACTACTAATTAGAAGATGAAGGGCAGGTCTCTATCCAACGACCATTATTACAATAACTTACAATTCTGTAGCATTTCTCATTTTGAAGGATCCCAAAGCTCTCTCCAAAGCATGCATTTTTATCGCTAGCTCAAGGTTAACTACCATAGCGTCAGGCTATGCCCTGCCGCTCTGCAGGTGTGAAAGGTGGGAGGACACAAGCAGCCCCTGCACGGCAGCAGGAAATGACTGCAGTCCTTCCACCCATCCCCTGGGGTACAAGACACCCCAAAAGAGGTGGGAGGGGCCGGGGAGGAAGGCCATTGTCCCACCCATCCCCGTACACACTGGCCTATGCTACTCTCTAAAGGGCAAAAGGAGCTCTACCATCATGTGTACCACAGGGCTCTGGGAGGAGGTCTGACCCCTGGAGGCAAAGTCCCTCTCATAACTCTGGGCTGGGCTGTTCTGGGACTGGGCCTTAAAGACACAACTCAGCACACAATCAGGAAATCACCTATCTGCGGGAGTAAGCTCTGAGGCAACTCCATCCTGTACATAAATAAAGCCAGATATGCAAATGGCTTAGAGATGGTTGAGGAAGTTGTTGCTAGGTCGTGGGAGATGCACATTACATCTGGATGTGGTACATTCTGCACCAACTGCTCATGCCAGAACTGGGGCTAGCTGCAAAGGGGAGGCGGGCTTAGCACGTGGCCATATACTTTTGTCTTAAGGTTACATTTTATGGTTTAGAAGTAGTAGTATTACAACTTATTTTCAGCATTTGGTAATAATTATCTACAAATGTTAGAAAACAAACCTGCCAAATCTAACATCTAAAATCAAACGAACCTACAAAATTATTGTTTGCCCCAAGGTCAGTCCTACAGGCAACCTCAAAGTAGGAAGACGGTGTGTGTCCCACACAAACAGGGCTCAATTCTACCACGACTATTCACCCTGATCAACACTCAAGTGTATAGTCTCATCCCCTTTCATTAGGCGTATGAGTAGCGGGAGTTTACTGGGAGGAGGAAACCCACTCAGTACCCTTCACAGGGCTGCCTTCCTCCTCTTCTTGCTGCCCATGCTCAAAGCATCTTCAGCCCATGTTAGGTTTTTGTCATTCTCTTCTGCTTGTGTTCTGATATAAAACTCCCCTGCCCCTGGCAACGTGGCAGCACCATGCAGCACACCACCAAGCCACTCCAGTATCTGGTGTTGTTATTTACACCAAGGCAAAATTGGTGTAAAATACTATCATTCTGCTTTAGTAGTGTTTTGCATCCACTTTGCACTACTGTAAATGACCAAACAAGGTGCAGTGCATCACAGAATCAGGCCCCTAGTGCCTACTGTTACTGACCTATAATTCTAGAAAAGCTAACAGCATCTGATGTTATGCGTCAGTAGCACTTCTGCCATTGCATGTTGGTAGTAGCCTTATTAGTAATACATGCTAAAACGGAGGAAAGTCTACAATATTATTGCTATGTTAAATGGGTAAACAGAGACATGGAGAGGTTAGGTGAATTGCCTGTGGTCACAGAACAAGTCAGTGGCAGAGACAGGAATAGAACACCGGGGTCCTAACCACTAGGCAGCTGGTCTACATGTAGATGCCAATATTCACATCCAAAGTACTCATATTTCCAAAACCTTCAGATATTTCTCCCAAATCTGAAATGTGTATAAAGAATAAATAAAGTCAATTTTCTTCCTCTGCAACTACAATGATCTGAATGTTTCAAATGTTCCCCGAGCCATCTGGATAATTGAGTTTTACCAGAATACTGTAGCCACATGTGCAAGAATTACTCCACCCTCCTCTGAATTGTAGCCACTTCTGACCTAGATCACAGCAACTTATTTATACTGTACAGTCAGAGCAAATCAGCACAAGTTTATGACAGGAAGTCAGAATGTCACATTCAGTGGAAATTGAAGGACAATTTATATAGACAGAATGTAATTACACAATTTGACTTTAGGCAGACCACCGGGGCTAGCACATTTACTCATACAAATTGTTCTGTGAGATCTTTAACAAACACATGTGATCAGGACCTCATATCCTGAAGAGTGGAACAAATGTGATGGAACCACATTTGTGTACAGTAAGATAGGAATCTGGGGAAAAGTAAGTGCACTGTATAAATTAGAAACTACTCAAAATCCTTGTGTTTTATTTTATACGCCTACTCTTCACTCATTTTGCAATCACGGTTTATTTTTAAGGATATTTACTTCTTAAGGCAAGTATGAGGGGGTAGCCGTGTTAGTCTGTATCCGCAAAAACAACAAGGAGTCCGGTGGCACCTTAAAGACTACCAGATTTATTTGGGCATATGCTTTCGTGGGTAAAAAACCTCACTTCTTCAGATGCAAAATCCATTAGCTATTCACTTTGGTTCCCGAACATCAAAAATAGCAGATGTTTACTAGGAGGGTCCAACTTGTAGTCATTTGTACCAGTACAAAGTGGGTGTAAAACATTACTGAATCAAAACAGAAGCCTTTTACATTTCCTTTGCACTGGTGCAAATGACCACACATGATGAAG
Organism: Terrapene triunguis; assembly: GCF_002925995.2. NCBI lineage: Eukaryota > Metazoa > Chordata > Testudines > Emydidae > Terrapene > Terrapene triunguis. The sequence continues at coordinate 1,611,411 of NW_020664487.1, read as the reverse complement.
GGCAACAAAGAATTAGGCCCTGAGTGTTTTCCTGAAAATTTACATTCTCTTTCCCTTATAATATTTGTTTAACTGAAGTTTCTAAGAGCTGTGTAGAATAAAATCTGCTCTCTCCCTCATTAAGAGCTTTTCTGACTATGGATCAGCTCCTGCAATCCCTCACTCAGGCATCACGCCCACTGAAGTCAACTGGAGTTTTGCCTGAGTAAGAACTAAACACTGTAGGATCTGGCCAATTACAAATATTAATAAAAGCAAAAAATATAATGTAGAAAACTGTTCCCTTGGAACTGAAAAGGGTACACAGAAAGGTGTTTTTATTTGCAATCACCTTTTTTATACACAAATCCTAGAGGTGAAACTAGCGCAATAAGCCACTGCTATCCACACCCTATGGCTGTGTGGAGTTCATTTTTCAAATTGCTACGCAGAACTTTCAGGCACCGATCTAATTATTTGCTATAATTATTGGGAATTTCACAGCAGAGCTCCAGCAGGTCACTTATGTCAATTATTTTTACACAAATTATGATAATGTTAAAATAATTTTCATACCATTCTGTTAATCTTATTATGTACTCTCATGTGTGCATAATATTTGCACTACAATGCTCACATTACCTCTTACCATCAAAAGTGAAATAATTATTATATAACCCATGTAGGCCTATCCTGATGTACAATCAGTTAAAACTTGTATGCACTAATACATTTTGCAAAACCCTTTTTCCTCTCTCTCTTTTTGCTTTTCTTAGGCCTGGTCTACACTTAAAAGTTTTACCAGCATCATTATTTCAGTTGAGTGTGATTTATTTTTTTTTGGTTATAATCAAAATAGTTATAGCAGTAAAAGCCCTAGTGTGAACGCTGCTACATCAGCGTAAAGGTGCCTTACTCTGGTATAGCTTAGGGTACGTCTTCACTACCTGCCGGATTGGCGGGTAGCGATTGATCTATCGGGGATTGATTTATCGCGTCTCGTCTAGACGCGATAAATCGATCCCCGAACGCGCTCCTCTTCGACTCCAGAACTCCACCAGAGCGAGAGGCGGTAGCGGAGTTGACGGGGGAGCCGCGGCCGTCGATCCCGTGCCATGAGGACCCGAGGTAAATCGATCTAAGATACGTCGACTTCGGCTACGCTATTCACGTAGCTGAAGTTGCGTATCTTAGATCAATCCCCCCCCAGTGAAGACCAGCCCTTAGTCTGCTTCCTGAACTGGAATAAGTACTTTTATACTAGTGCTTATACTAATAAAGCTAATACTTTTAAGCTGGACCCCACGCCAAAAGGGGCACGCATTTCCTGCATGATCCGTGTGGCTTAGCCACCTCCTTGAGCAGAACCACAGCAGTTCCACTGCCAGGCAGGGATGTCCGGTGTTTTTATAGGGAACTGGATTTGCTTCTGTGTACCTCAAACAGGTGACACTTTGACAATGACACCACAAGCCACCAATGTAACTCAAGGGTGACCTGGAACAACCATCTCTTGGGCTGAGAATGTGGGCCCATTCCTTGGCCTCTCTGCTGAGAGGATTGCCAATTAGTGCAAGTTGTGGTGATGTTTTTCCTATGTGGACACCTGCCTATTAGGAGCTAGACTGACACCACCAACGTATTTCCTCCAGGCTGCTGGACGGCCAGACATTAACGACAGCCTGCGGTTAATACCAACCTGGACTGGATTCAAATCACTGACAAGAGGCAAAAACACTTATATCCCTTTACCAGTCCTCTGAGCCATCCCAGTTCCCTCCTTTATTATTTCACTTCATCCCTCCTCCCTTTCGATTTGCATAAAATAGAGAAGTGACAGAGAACATTCACAACAGTAAAAATAAACGTATATGGCAGACACTTGTGGTGATTTATCCTGGATTCACTGCAGTTTACCTTAGACTTTGATACTTACTAATGGTTGTGCCATTTATATGGTAGGTGCAAGTAACACCCTCTTGTCTTCTGCCCAGTGTGAAGCCACTTCCTCTGAGGACAACATGAAACTCCTCTGAAAACACAAAATTATCAGCTTTTAGTGGGTGTGGCAGGAGCCAGGTTTATACCAGTCAAGTCTCAAGTCATCTAGCTACAAAACAGGGACAGCACAGGCAATAACACTGCAAACCTACTCATGCCACCTTGCCACAGTGCCCCAATGTGCCTCACATTTCACCTAGAGAGAGTCATCTGCAGTGAGAGAGTAGTTTTGTTTCTATGCTTTTTATAGGATTTTGAAATGCATACTCCCACCTAGCAACTAAGGCTAGGCCATATCCTTCTGCTCTGCAATGGAAAGGTCAACTTCATGGGTCTCAGCCCCACAAACGAGATATTTTGTAAAGCACAGCAAGCCTACAAGTTCTTATTAAGCTACTACAATATATAGTATATGGACCTGATACAAAACTCTTTGGAGTCAGAGGAAAGACTCCTGTTGACTTCAATGCACTTTGCATCAGGCCCTTTGAGAGCATCAGATATTGGCTGGCTTGAATTTCTTCTGAAAACTGGATGGTGATCATGAAGTTCTCTTTGAGTGACTAAAGAGTCTTTATTTATTTAAACCATTGCTCTGAATCAAATAATCCAGGAACTTTTGTAATTTTTTTTTTTTTTTTACAAAACAACAGAATAAAAAGATTTTGCAATAACCTTATTTTTCATGAATGCAAAGCATGTGTGGATTGTGAAATCAGAAAGAGGCGAAGAAACAAAATTCGGAACAGGGGAAAATCAAACTCAGGGGAAATTAACACTTGCACTGCCTTTCAAGTCTGGTCTGCAATTTTGTGTAATTATTCTCTAGCATTTTAACATATATTTCTTCTAGTAATACATCATAATGGTCCCTTCTGACCTAAAGTCTATGACTCTATGACTCTAAATCAGCAAATCGCTGTTTTCAGAATCATATGGAAAAAAGTTGAAAGTCCATGTCCATGGCATGATAAAAATTATTATGAATGTATGTGATTACACTTATCAGGACTTTAAAAATCAAAATGATCATAGCAGCTGTACATGGAGTTACATGTGAATATATCATTACCGTGAATGCAAGAGCAACAGTATAGCTTCTATGACAGATTCTGCTAGTCCCTTAATGAAGGAAACTGATTTACTGTAATTCTGATTTCGTTTGACTAATTGCAAGGTTTCACAGAATTTATAAGCCCATCTCTAATTCAACTTCATTCACCATACATAGTGAATATCAGATAAACAAATAGTTTTGTGACTATTTTTAACTTCTGAAAAAATAACTCTCTCAGTGGAAAGTTACAGTATGTGTTTACCGTAACATATTTCTGTGACTTGAAATGTAACTTGATCCATTTAATTGAATATGGAAAATTGCGTATACCTTTAAGGTGGAAAATTGGGTAGTAAAATGCATGGCTTTGAGACCAGCATGGCGGTTTAGAGAATGTGCAATGTATTGCCACATGAGTTTCTGGACTATGACTATAGTGTGTTTGTACAGTGCTGTGTACAGAGTCTAGCCTATGACTGGACTCCTAGATGCTATCTCAATACAAATAACTACTAATAATGGTAACAACAACATTGCTCAGTTTGTCATTCACTGGACAACATGGAGTTGCCAGACACAGGATTGAGAGTGGGAGCTGTCTGTCCATCCCTCAAAATTCTTCCACTGCATTTATCCTAGGCTACAAGAGGAGTTAGAGAACAACCCTCCTAACGGGGAGGGAGGAGCAAGAATCCAATCTTTCCTTAATTCCTTTTCTGTCTAGTGGAGTTTTAGCTACACATTTTACACAATGCGGAAAACAGCACTATCATAATCACTTGTGTATTATTTTCCATTTCTAATAACTTACCTCCCACGCAGACACTTGATGGTTCCAAATATAAAATCTCTGTGCATGACTGCTTTAGTATCTATTGGTGGGGAGAGGAGAAATTGGGGAGAGGAGAGAATATCAAAATATGAATAAGATTTCTAAATACAACATCAGAAACTGAGATCACACCAAACAGTGAGACAAGAATGAACAATGCACATGTTTTTCACAAATGCAATGGGACAGAGTGCTGGGAATCAGCAACTCAACCAGCACTCTAGTCACTGTTTAAACCAATTAGGCCACAGGGAGGGCCTGATTAAGGAGAGGAGTTCCTGATTACCATATCAGATCGTGATTGGGTAGCTAATGAGCTAACTGACCCATTAACAAGGAGACTGGATCAAAGGAAGAAAGTGCAGTGGGGGAAGAAGCGGAAGAGAGAAAATGTCTGATAGGCCCAGACAAAAGGGAGTTCACCGGGAAGAGAAGCCTTTTCTTCCCCCACGTTTGAGGATGGGAGCAGTGGGTCCCCAGTCACGTGCATATATTTTAAAAAATGTACAGATTTCACATGTATGTGCGCTGTGAGAACACAATGGATGTTTCTGCAATAAAACTAAGGACCTGATCTTGCAAATTCTTACACACCTGTTTATTCTGTACTATTTCCTAAGCGTTGTACCACAGGGACTAATATGTTAACTTTGGACTCTAGTCAGAACAAATATTCATGTCTGGTTTTGGCCTTGGAATTTCTGTGTAGCTTCCTAAATTTATTTCCCATGGATCCTCATCCTAATGTACAATCCAAAAGTGCATGATCCAAAGCCCAGTGAAGTCAATGGGAGTCTTTCAATGGGCTTTGGGGCAGTGTCAAAGCACATATACCCAGTTTTGGCATTAGTCCCCAGGTAGAGCAGAACAGGAATGCCCAGAGCTCTCAAGTGTATTGGATTTTATGGGACATTTTGCATTTCAGCTGAACCAGGCTGCCTTTTCTGCTACACCAGCAAATCAACCAATGCTCACCCAGAGATGAGGGAGAGAACGATTCACCCACAGAATGCTCTGAAGCTAGGGGAAGATGCACTCAGCTGGCAGCCAGCAAACCAAAGTTTCTGATCTCACCACTACTGACTGCTGTTCATATTTCTGTGCATCTCAGAGTCCTTTTTATTAACTAATGCTTTGTGTGTGACTCGCTTCTAGGATAAGGATCACTCCCCATTTTACAAATAAGTTGACTGACAGGCTAAACAAGATCATTAAAGCAGAGCAAGGACTAGAACCCAGGTCTCTACTATGGCAGGCCCCAGTCTTACCCAAGTGAGCCACATAGCATATCTATAGCAAGACTGGCTATCCTGTTACAAGGCTGTTTGCAACTACCATGTTAACCATTAAACAATACTCCCCCTACCAGAGTCAAGCTCAGAACCCAAGATTCCCAATCTCCAGCATTCCACTAATGTCTAGCAAATACTTGTGTAAGATGCTGTCAAAATGTTTGTAGCTGGTCCACAACCGGGTAATTGTTCTCCTTTAATTCAGGTGGTAGAGATCAGTGCTAGCGTGTGACGTATACAGGTTCAAACACTACTGATGACCCACGAACAGAGGTCCTTCTAGTTGTACATGACGGAATCTGATTTTCCAGTCTTCTTTTTTTTAATGTTTATTTAATTCATACCATGAAAAAAGCATCCTTAAAACGGGTTTTATAAAAACCAGGATGTTCTGGCAATTCTGGCATGACATGCAAACAAAACACAGGTATTACGCATGCTGGTCATTGTCCCACATTTTGATTGCTTTTGTCACAAACAGGCAGGCTTAAAAGTTGACAGATATGGAAACCCAGGTTTTCCTACATGCCCTGAAAGGATGACAAAAAACCACCCAAGTGAGCATGTTCAAAGAGAACATTCATCCATACAGGAGAAAAAGTTATCAGTGGATAACAGCCACATTGAGACAAATTTCAACATTTTTACTCCTTCTGTCTGCCTGAGCTCCAAATATCATCATTCAAAGGCTGTGTATCATGAGAGATCAACAGTTCATTTTGCCTGTTTGTGAAAAGGACACACACAACCCACCTTCCTGGCTATTTGCCACACACAGGGTTTTATCTCAGGAATGACAAACTATTTTCTCTCTCTCTTTTGGCACATACAAAAAGAGCATCACAACCAACCACTCTTGACCACGTGGCAAGGGCTTGAAAAGTTCACTTCCCAGTGGTATCAACCACTGTGCTCCCATGTCAAGGAGCACGAGACACTATTCCAGTACCTATCGCAGCCACAGATATTTCTTTTGCAGGAAACGGTCCTGGAAGTTCTTTACAATCCAGCCATATAAACCCACTGTTGCCTCGTCTACGTCTATCTACTCTTAAAATGCTACAGCAGTGTAGACACAATAACTATACTATAACAGGAGTAGACACTTACTCTCTTTGCTGAAGGTAGTACACCTCCCTGAGAGGTGAATTCTTCCATCTGCCTAGCGCTGTCTCTACAGAGGGCTAGGTCTCACACCCCAGAGAAAGGTATCTATGCCAATGTAACTTTTCAGTGTAGACCAGCCACTAGTTCTTATTCCATGAGACAAAGCCCCAGCCAACTCATGAGCAGGCACCGTGCCCATCTATCCATAGGCAGCCAAAAGATCACAAAAATGTCTTAGGTATTGAGTCTTTGACCCTATGGTTAACTGAATCATAAATCTAGCTCTGACATGGGTCCAACTTTAAAGGGGAGGTTTTGTGACAGCATACAACAAGCCTGCCAAGTCACGTGGATTTGGTAATATCTTTTATTGGACCACCTTCTGTTGGTGAGAGAGACAAGCTTATACAGAGCTCTTCTTGACCTGAACAAGAGCTCTATGTAAGCATGAAGGCTTGTCTCTCTCACCAACATAAATTAGTCCAATAAAAGACATTACCTCACCCACCTTGTCTCTCTCATATCCAACACAACTACATTGCGTGAGTCAGGTGGACGTCATTCAGAGACAGTCTCCTCAACACCCAATTTTTTTTTGACCAGTCAATGGTAGATTAAGTGGAAACAGCAAGAGTAAGTCAGTCAGAAGTACAAGCTGGTTCCGCCAGGCTAAGCAGGATTACAGTCATGGAAGGGGAGCGACATACTGAGCCCCCAACACGTTCATATGTTGCAAGGAATAAATCAGTCTACACACTTGGCCCTCGTTACTACAGTATCTAAGCACCTCACAACCAATAATCGATTTTATTATCCTCACAATAGCCCTGTGAGGTATCATCCCCAGGTACCAGAGAAGCAATGGGGGCACAAGGTAGATTAAATAACCTACCCAAGTTCTGCCTGACTAGGAATTGAACCCAGCCTTTCTGAATCCCAGTCTGGTGCCACCTTCACTCAGCCATACGATGTAGCAATTTTCTCAGTGTGTAGCCAGTTAATCTCATCCTCTTAAATCCAATATACATTTTAATTGGGTTTCACAGTTGTGTAGCAGTAAATTTGGCAAGGAAGACCTCCAGTTTTGTTCAATGATTAATATTCATTACAGCAGCCAAAAAGCTGCTCTAGCTTACGCCAGCTGCCAGGGGTCCTAAGAGACCTGTTACAACAGCCAAGGATTGTCAGAGCACACCAAAGCCCCAGCCACACCCACTAAACTGGCTGCAGGCAGGCAGAGTGACGCAGGAACTGCAACGCTGGCTCTACACCATCAGAAGAATCTCATCACCGGTGATCCTTCTATGCTGGCTGCCCTGGCTTTCAGGCTTTGCAATGGTGATGCAGTGTAAAGTGACTGTTGTGCAGGGAAGAGTCTGGGTCTCTTTTTTTCTTGTTCCAATACAGAGCCATCAAATTAAAAACATATTTGGTCCCACAATAGCAGCAGCAAGCGTGTGAACGCTTCCAACTCCATTCTGCCTCCTACTAACTCTGCTCACCTCACCCAGGTGTGGACTTGAAAAGGCGGAGACCATTTAAATGGGAATATTATTAAGTATGGGCATTTTCCCCTTTTTCTTTTAAAAAAAATGTGAGGAAATTAAATAGAGCATGGTATTCCTTCAGTTAAAAATTCACAATAAAAGCACTGTTTTTTCTAATAAGGAAACTTACTCTCATGAGTAGGCCAATTTAAGTCAATTGAACTATTCAGCCGCTTAAAGTTAAACACATGTGTAACTGTTAGCAGGATTGGGGCCTTGGCTACTAAAGGTGAGATCTTCGAAAGTGCTCAGTATTGGCCTAACTCTGCTCTCATAAGAGTCAATGGGATTGTTACCAGAAACTTCAGTGGGAGAAGAGTTAGGCCAACACATAAGAACAGCCCCACTGGGTCAGACCAAACGTCCATCAAGCCCAGTATCCTGTCTTCCGACAATGGCCAATGCCAGGTGCCCCAGAGGGAATGAACAGAACAGGTAAACACATTGCACTTTTGAAAATCCCAGCCTACCGCAATTTGTCAAGATTCTGTTTGTGTGCTTGTGTGTGTGGCATCTTTAAGGTAGAATAATTCCCTCTCTCACATCTCCTTTTCCTCCCTTTAGGTTTTGTTTTTATTACTACACCCTGTTTGCTGGTGGTTTCTATTGCTGCATCTCCAGATCCAGTCCCGAGCAGGAACAATTACAACATATTTGCATGTGCCAATTTCCCTTTTTTCTTAAAACCAAAAAGCACAAAAGCGGGTATAGATAAGATACGGCTTAGAGAGATTTATCAGCTCTGAGGCACAAAAAATGAGTATAAATAAAAAGTTCAGGCTATATTCATCCCCTTGGCACCAGTTATTTCACAATTCCAACAGTAGATGTCCTGCTGGGACAATCTGACTCCAAGTGTGAAAAGATTTTTTTTTAAAATACTGTCATTAAAAATAAACAGTTGCCTTGACACAAAATTTCCATAACTTAAACTATTCTTTTCTTTCACTTGACTTGAGAAAGCCCCAATTCTTCCACAAGAGCTTCAAAAGTTCTTGGCAAAGACCAGGGTCTGGGTGTGCATGATTCCTCAACTGTATTTCTTAACTCTCTATATGAAGGCCAAGTGGTTTCCTAAAGGATAAAACCTGCATGGCTTGCTTTGACTTGCAATGTAAAGGTCCTTAACCTTGCTGTCTCTATGACATTCAAACTAGGCTGCTCCTAACCTTCAAAAATCTTCAGTCCCTAATGGCCTGTACTAAAAAAAGTAACAGCATTACAGAAATCTTATCATCCCTGAAATTCCTTCTGTGGAGCAACAATCACTTCACAGGAGCAAAGTTAAAAAAAAAAAAACCCCTATCCTGTAATCATTTGATATTAGAAACATATGGGACCTCACTGGAAACAGATACATCAGCCTATAGTCTTTCCTCAAAAAATAAGTTTTCCCTTCCTGCTTCAATTCTCCCATTTGACCAGAAATCTGGACATTCCTTCACAGCAATACTTACACACAGGGCCAGATCTCCATCTTCCACAGAGTGGAAGTCAGAAGTATCATCCAGGTAATGGGGCAAATCCCGCTAGTCATACCCATGAACATGAGCAGTGCATTGACTTCATTGGGCTGCTCAACTAAGAATAAGGCAACTGGACCTAGCCATCATAATGGAAAAAAGAAAATGTCTTCAAAGATAGGCAAGCTACATTAATTCTGTCACACTCGGAGAGAGATATTTTTGCACCTTAAAAGGAGGTACGGGAATGTCTTATCCTTTCTTTTCCCCCTTCTCTCTCTGGCCCCCACTCTTTTTTTCTGGTTAACTCTCTTCTTCTTCCTTCTGCAATGTTATTCCATAGACGTCAACAAAGCGCACCTATATTTCACTAAAATGCTCATACCTTTCTTTAAAAAAAAAAAAAAAATCTAAATACTGTCAAACTCTTTGATCCAAACTATGGGTGCGGGTAGTGATCAATCTATCGGGGATCGGTTTATCGCGTCTAGTGTAGACACAATAAATTGATCCCCGATCGCTCTGCCGTCGACTCCTGTACTCCACCGCGGCAAGAGGCGGAAGCAGAGTCGACGGGGGAGCAGCGGCCGTCGACCCCACGCCGTGAGGACGCGAGGTAAGTCGACCTAAGATACGTCGACTTCAGCTATGCTATTCTCGTAGCTGAAGTTGCATCTTTTAGGTCGATCCCCCCACTCCACCCCCCCGAGTAGACCAGGCCTAAGTTTGATCATTTGTCTCCCTGGTGCCCCATCCATTGTTAGGTATGACCTGAGCCAAATCCCAATTACTCCCATTGATTTCAATGGGCTTTGCCTCAGCCCCTTGAGAAATACATCCTCCCACACACGCCAGGCTGCAGAGCTCCCTGCAGGGCACTCACTGAAGGCCAGAGCCTGTAGTAGCCCCCAGCCATATGGAATATCAATGGACAGAGGATCTGCTAGTAGTAGACCCACTGACAGAGCTCCCACACCTTTACTGGCCCTCTCTTGTCCCACAACTAAACACTCCTGCACCTCCCCACACAGGGAACCCCGAGACAGGCCTTGAGCAGTCCACCCAAATCCTCCTCCCACCTCCCATAGGGTAAGATTTTCCAAAGCACTCAGCATTGGCCTACTTTACTCCCATTCAAGTCAATGGGAGTTTTACCATAGACTTCACAGGGAGCAGAGTTTGGCCAACATAGAGTGCTTATTGAAAATTCCTCCCACAGCTGAACCACGATGGTTTTGCTCCATCTGGGATTCTCTCGGACCAAGGAGGATGGGCAGGATTTGCCCCATAGCGAATTACTTGAACTGTGTTTTTGCATTTTTGCCCACTGCTCCGATTTACCTGAAAAAGTGTAACATGCAAATGAACCGATCAATAGTTTCATTCCCCTTTTTGAAAAATCTATTCTTAAACACACTTGTTGTGGAAAACTCGGGCACAATATAAAGTGCAATAGGTCAGCAACACTGCGATGCTACTGTCAAAAGACAATCCGTGACTTTGAATTCTGTTCTTTCCTGGCTCCGGACGATGAAGCCGAATGATTTTGTGCTGCAAATTCACTATTTACAAACTCACTGCACACAAGTAAAGCTGAAATAATTACTATATAAAGGCCATCCTTGAATAGGACTGTGCTTGAATAAGTACTCTGCTGACATACAATTAATTCAAACTGTAAACTTCCTTGATATAGTTGCATGCAGGAGAGAGATTCAAGGAACTGATGTCATCTTTTCTATTTCCAGAGTTTCATGCCAAATACAGAGCCCTATTTTCCCCAGAACATAAAGGCCTTGCTTCCAGGGAATTCCCTGATTGCCAGCTGCCCCACAAACATATATTTTCCCATAGCCCAGAGTGTAGAATCAAGTAGAGACTGACTATTCCCTTTAGCCTCATTCCCTCCAGCCGTCCCCACTCATGGAAATCTTCTAGGATCTGGAGGAGCACCTCCAGGGTACTCCATAGACATACATGCAGCTCATGTACCCCAGCCTGAATACAGGGCCACAGGCTCCCATTGAAGTGGAGGGGATGGTAGGGACTATAAATATCAGACCTGGGAGCTTATGCCACAAACTTTATACATAAGCTAAAATTTCAGAAAATTAGGGGATGTTCATGCCTCAGCAAACTAACTTCTTCATTTTTCCTGCACATAATGGAAAAGAAAATGTTGCATTATGTATAATTTTAAGAAAATAAAAAGAATGGAGCTAACAAGACCTGTGCCCATCACCATTCTGGCCCCCATCTCTTTTTAAACTGTAAGTTCTTGAGTGCAGAGATCATGTCACCCATATATTATTATATATCTCATAGAACTGGAAGGGACCTTGAAAGGTCATTGAGTCCAGTCCCCTGCCTTCACTAGCAGGACCAAGTACTGTCCCTGACTACTGTTGTTGTTGTTGTTGTTGTTGTTGTTGCCTCAGATCCCTAAATGGCCCCCTCAAGGACTGAACTCACAACCTTGGGTTTTGCAGGCCAATGCTCAAACCACTGAGCTAGCTCTCCCCCCACCCTATACATGTCCATACAGATTATCGCACACTAGAGCCTTGATACTGACTGGAGTCTTTGGATGCTGCCTCAATATAAACACCACCACTCGTGGTGACATCACATGCATTCACCAGTCGAGGACAGGAAATACATCGCCAGGTCTGATCAGCTGTCTGATTGTGCAGGGCAACAAGACAATTGTACTTAAAGGGCCTGATCCTCATTTAGACGAGTTGCACCATTCTGTAAATGTGAAGGGGTTTTAAACTGAGGGTAAATGTAGTTTACACCCACTTTAAGCGGCCTTGGGCATTATCTACAAGCTGGGGGGTGTGATATGCTCTAAAAGGGTGTGATTTCGAAAGCACACTAACATATTGTGCATTAACTGGTCTGTGTAGACCCTGCTGGTGTGCTTTAACATAGTGCTGTTTGCAACAGCAGTAAGGAACCTTTAGTGCACACCAGCAGGGTCTGCATGGACCAATTAACATGCAACATGTTAGCGCACTTTAGAAATCATGCCCTTAGTTATAATGAGAATTGGGTCCTCCATGAAAATTGTCAGGGCTTTAAAAATTCACTCGCCAATTCACTAGCAGCGAGTAATAAACGTGCCATGACAAGTGGGCAGTCTACACCATCTACTTCTGCAGAATTAAATCTTCATTGTTGAAAACAATTCCATTTCTAACCTCAATGGCTGGAAGATAACCTTCCAATGCAGAGAAGTCTTCCTGAACCTGCAAACTATAACAGTGCTCCGACCTCGCAAAAAGAGAAGCAGAGTGAGATTAACAGAATGTGGTCAGTTTCACACTGCTATTCAGAGTTGTAAGTCAGAACAAAGACTCACATCAGTGTCCCTCTGCTGCTGAATGAGCCGCAGCACAATCAGCAACAGGAACTATTCATGGGAGAAAAGGACCCAAAACATGGAAGAGAGGTTGTGTATCAGAGAACCCTGCCCAGAGACACATCCGGCAGAAGCCAGGAAGCTGGGAGTAGTAAGAACGTTCTCTGCCCTTCTCCCAAACACACATAATTTAGTAGGCTCAGCAGGTGAACAGCAAATTCCTTGTCCTTTCCAGCAGCCAGAGGATGCATTTTAAAGAATAGCGTGTTATAACTGCTATCTTAAAAGCAAACAGAATCAATACATCACATGTTCAGTGTCAAGAGAGACATGCCACAGAGATCTCAAGAGACAGTTCAAGGCAACAAAACTGGAACTTTCATGAAGTCACATATGGCCATTAAGTGAATGGATAATCTACAAATAGTTTTCACAGTCAGAAGTGTTTATTGGTAATAAGGGGCTAAGCACTTCTGAGTCCATACAGTTTATCAGAGTAAAGATATGCAAGATAATGGGCACATGAGCACAAATTCATCTTTGCTGTAACTCCACTGACTTAATAACATTACATCAGGACTGAATGATGGGAATTCTCCCATCGGCCTTGCGCTGTCTGCACCATGGGTTAGGTTGGTTTAGCTGCGTCATTCAGGGATGTGGATTGTGGACCAGGCCTCAGTTGTGCTATTATGGTTCAGTCCAATTTTGCCTCTCAGCCAGGAGGTTGGGAGTTTAGGCCCTGATCTAGTAAAACACTTAATCACATACTTAACAGTGTAAACAGTCCCACCGACTTCACTGGGAATACACACTGATTTAAAGTCAAGCACATGCTCGGGTGCCTTGCTGGATCAGGGTTTTAAAGTCATATGCCAAGACTAAGGTGCACACCCAATTCTGTCATAGAAGTGCAGGACTTGGGATGTGCTCACTGTGACAGACCCAGACCAGTGGGGTACAGGAGTCTGGTAGAGGGCAAATATACTGGTCACTGGATGAGTAGTTTTCTGTTCCCTGAGTGACCAGAGCAGGGGCTGCACTAGAGTAATCAGGAACCTGCTAGAACCAGTTAAGGCAGGCAGGTGAATTAGGACACCTGGAGCCAATTAAGAAGAAGCTGCTAGAATCAATTAAGGCAGGCTAATCAGGCACCTGGGCTTTAAAAAGGAGCTCACTTCAGTTTGTGGTGTGAGTGTGAGGAGCTGGGAGCAAGAGGTGCAAGGAGCTGAGAGTGAGAGGGTATGCTGCTGGAGGACTGAGGAGCACAAGCGTTATCAAACACCAGGAGGAAGGTCCTGTGGTGAGAATAAGGAAGGTGTTTGGAGGAGGCCATGGGGAAGTAGCCCAGGGAGTTGTAGCTGTCATGCTGCTGTTACAGGAGGCACTATAGACAGCTGCAGTCCACAGGGCCCTGGGCTGGAACTCGGAGTAGAGGGTGGGCCCGGGTTGCCCCCAAACCTCCCAATTGACCTGGACTGTGGGTTCTTCCAGAGGGGAAGGTCTCTGGGCTGTTCCCCAACCCACATGGTGAATCTCTGAGGCAAGAAAATCCGCCAATAAGCGCAGGACCCACCAAGATAGAGGAGGAACTTTGTCACATCACTTTTAAGAAACACTGTCCTTTGTATGGCCACTACATAATCCATCTAATATTATTACAAGCTTGTCTGTTCTGGGTTTACTAACTCGTTAATGCATAGGCTTTTGGTAATCAGGCTCTTTTGGACTGTGACTAACTGCTTAGTTTTTTCGCTCTCTTTTTAAGCAACTTTTTCTGTTCTGGAAAGTTGATAAATTGAAAGTTCCACAGTCTGTAGTTTATCTCGTTCTCAAGTAATTTCAGCTGCAGCCAAGACATAGGAGGGTGTATGTGCAGGAGTGGTTCAGCTCCTTCAGGGATATCTGAAGCTCAGTGCAAGTTCACAACTAAACATTACTTAAAGCCTCTGGAAAAAAAAAAAAGCCCAACGGCTATGTCAGCCCTTGAATTTGGGGGCAATTCCTTTCTATTGAACTAGTTTCTGAATAAGCTGTTTATAAGTACAATAGTTAGACTGGATGTTTGCAGTGTATAGCTCTACACAATTTCTGCTCTAACGCTTCCTGTTCTGCAGTCTCGTGTTTATTTCACTGTACACGTTACAAAGCAGCATAGTGGTTAGCAATTCTACTTTATTCATATAGGATTTAATTCAATTAGAGGCATTTTACCGAAACAGGGTCAGTTCTTGACCCTGTACACTGAACCCATAGAAGCCTAAAGCTGAGTAAATTAAAAACAGTATCATGTTTGGTTAAAAATATTTCAGCGGGGGGGTGGAAAAACACCTACGCCAATCATCACATTAGCAGTTGCATAAAAACAGAAGCTGAACTGACAAATTATGAAAAGGAAGCCCACGTCACAAAGTAAAATAGAGATCACCATTGCCTCTAGTCTTTAGGAACTCCCCTCCCAGCCACCTCTTTGTGCTACACTTGCCTCATTTCTGTCTTGTCACACACAGCCTTGACACTGCTTGTGCAAGCACCTTCTCCTCTGGATCCCCTGTTGTCTGCAACAAGCTGCTACTATCGCTTCTCCTCAGTCCAGTGTAAATCACGAATAATTGCACTGACATCAATGTATATTGGTGTAAGTGATAGGAGAACTGAGGCTTCTCTCTTTTCAAATCCTAGCTAAACACAACTATTTTCCCTTTTGCTAGTCCCTCTTAATGTTCTCTCCCTCTGCTGCTGTTATACGTGTAACAGAGCAATTATATAGTTTGCAGTAAAATTGTGAAGTATTTCAGGTACAATTCTTATGAAAGGGGCTACATAATGTTATTGTACTGCATGGTATTACACAAACCCTGCTAAAAATATCTTTTCCTGTCACTGTTTCAACACATTTCATGTTCAGGGGCCCTTAAGAAAACAGTACACTAGCAACAACTTGTGATCAACATAACTGTACATTGACAATTAACAAAATATGTTAAGTGTCAATTCATTTCACGGCATCATTTGATTTGGCTTAGCCCCGGTCTGCAGTTCAAAAGTTTTGGCAGCAGCCAGCACCATAAATCATAACTCTCCTGGCATCTGTTCCTCCCATAAAACTACACACTGAGTTCAGGATTCTGGGCAGGTCATCAAGCACAGCTGGATTCTTTTCAGAGCAACCATATCAATTTTCAAGTCTATTTAACGTTATGAAAACAATAAATGGGACGAGCATACAAGAGATGTGTTTCCCTAAATTAAGAGATTAGCATGCCACAGATTATTGGAGGAAGAGCTCGGAGAGATTTTAGTCACACTCGGCACATCCATATTTTGAACAATACAAGCTTTTCAAGATTCCTGGTGAGTGGGTGTTATTCACCACAGATTTATTTCTAATATACACCTCCATTTGTCTTTATTATTGCTCATTGGAAAATGGAAGCAGTTCCCCAGGGAGACTGGCCATTACTGTTTTCACAGGAAGCCAACAGCTTGATAGGCGAAACTGTGCGTACAACAACATAACTAATGCATCTTAAGTACAATTATATTCCTGCTGTACATTCACAATCAATTTTCGAAAGAAAAAAAATGACCACTTGTTACAAATAACCTAAACATGCATGTGAAAGTTAGGTTGACATTGCAGTATAACAACTTTCACTAAAGTCATGCCCAGCAATCTGTGTGCAAAAATATATTTACGGTACTATTAACTCCTGTTCACTGCACTTGCAGTTTTGGGAGCCTGGAGTGCTGCCCACCATGCCCTTGTGTATGTTCACTGCAAAACGTACCCTGCACAATTCTGAGCCCAAACGAAAAAGCACAAGGAATACGGTAAATGCCAGTTTACCAATGTACACTATTCCCAAGAGTGACCAATATAAGAAAATTTCAACCCACTAAAGCAGAGGTTATGATGTTCTGTAGGAATGCTATGAACACGAACAGTGAGCAAAACACAGCTGAGTATTAGTGGGCCCATACTGAAAGAAGCACCATGAACCATGACAAAATACAAACCAAACTAAACTATGAGAAGTGCTTCGGTCATGTCCATAGTATGGCATTTGCACAAAAGCCAAGACATTTAGAATTTAAACTGGACCCCTCTTCCTAGCTTCCCGTCCTGAGCCCACATTGTACAAAGCATTCATCCATACAATGATGTATCTGTTGATTGACTCCATGATAACATGTTTCAGGGTACATCGCACATCCTTATTACAGAGAAAATATCTATAAAGGAGAGAATAAAACATAGGCGGGGAAGGGGCCCGGATCCATGGCTACAACCAAGCTGCCAACAGCACAAGGCAAAGGTGGCACAAAAGTGAACCTTGGCATTCCGCTGCAAGTTCTGGGCACGAGTCAAAGCAGCCTGAAGGCTGCTTTAAGCTACATCAGCTCCCAACAGAGTGAAATGACAGTCAGAGCAGACTTAGCACACCTCCTTCCCTCCAACCATGCCCCCTACACTGGCAGCCTAGAGGAGGTTGGCCTAGGAGGCATTGTGTTGATTCTAGAAGACTGGAGCATCCCTACTACTTGAGGGTGACCCTCCTATGGCAGGTTACATTGATTCAATGACCTGCCTGATTTTTCCAGCAGTGCAGCACAAAGCCGCCACGGTGCCGCAAGAACCTGCCCCGCAATCCAAAAATGTAATGTTTAACGGCTGCAAGTCTCTCTCAGCATCTCGTCCCACGCTGAAACATCAGGCAATAGTAAGGCTGTTAAATTCAAATCCTCTGAGCTTCATCCCAACTATACAAAATTAGTGTGGGTGAAATTCATTTCCAGCTACACTGTTTTCCCTCGCCGCGTCTGACAAGTCAGACTGGGTTGAGACAAACCATGTTCGAACCAAGTTTACAAATGTGCTTAATCCAGGTTCTAAAATGGTTCAGCCTCATTCTCACTGACTGGTTGAACTGGGACTATGTCTAACCCAGGTCTCCACGTGGCTTTCACGTGAGTCACAGAATGCCTCATTGGCAGACTTTTTTCAGCTTAGTTGAAATAATATTTTCACCATTGTAAGGTGGTGAAAAGAACAGAGAATTAAATATAAGGGGGGAAGAGGTGCAACATACAGCAATGGGTTAATATACTAGCCTTTCACCTCTGGAGACTTTGGCCCTGAATCCACAGAGACTTATGGGCTTTTACATATTGACTTTGGTGGGATTATTCACGATGTGTAAAGTTAACCAAGTGCATACATCTTCACAGGATCAGGGCCCTAGTGCTGAATTCAGCCCTGGTATACGCAGGTGCACCTCTAAATTTATCCCTAGAGCTCCAAAGGGAAAATAAACATTTAATTCTAAATTTCTTTGCTTTCTCGACTTTAACGGGAGTTATACCCTCTCTTGCCATGGCCAAATTTGGCTTCAAAGATAAAAATTCATTGCAGATCATAAGAGTAAATGATTACAGTGGATTACGTGACCTAATTTACCATGGTCCACCGTACACATTCACACTTAGAACCTGTAAGTGTATGTACGTGCCTTAAGTTTTACAGCAGATCTTGTTTCTGGCCAGGCAGGGCTCTTCCCCACTCCAAATAATTGTTAATCACTTGAAAACAAAAGATCTGACTCCAAAGATCTGACTTGGTTCTTCAGTGTAGCATTTTGCAAAGCCAAGAGCCTAGCACTCTGAATTTGGCTCTAGTAAAAAATCCTTTTTAAAAATGCATGAGCCAGACAAGCACTGCAGCCCGTGCAAGATGAAATTCTGTATAACTTCTGTGGGCTAGTCAATGCTCAGATGTCAGCATAGTGCTAAAACAAGCCCCAGCATCTCCCATTTTTGCCCAGGGATGTGTCTTTGCCACTTATTACCTACTGTGCAAATATGGTGTGGAAAGCAATCAGGAAACACGGCCACGCTACACTAAATGTTAGACACTCAATCCAAATTAATTTGAAACTTATCAAGTGTATTCATGGTGAAACACCATTTTGACATTGCACTCAAGTGAAGCTGTAGAAAAGCAACAGCAGAAGTCACAAACATTGTGGGACCTACTTTTTATCTTCTGCCAAACATCTGCACTCTCAAAGGGCACCAAATACTCAATACAATTACAGCTATTTCCTGAGGTTACATGAGTGTAGCGTGTAAACCAAGAGGAAGTTTAAAAAGGTGGGGGAGGGAAGGGCTACCATCCCCTCCCCCATCTAAATGAAAAAAAATGAAAATACATGGGACATATGGACTGCATAAAAAGATCAGTGATGTAATATCATAATTAGTGAGGTTATTCTAATTATACATTGTCTAAGCAATGCCTCATTTTGCAATTACTTAGTAGAGTAGATACAGATTACAAAACATCAGGTCATAAGGGATGCATATTTTAACAGAATCAGTCTTTTCCCCCAACTGAAAACAACAACCTTGCTTATGAAACATTACTTATTACCAAGGCCATGACAAATTGTTAGCTTCAATAGCAGACGGGAACTTAAAACACATTGTTAAGGAAAGCCTAACCTTAAAAAACAACTCGTCACTAAGGAAACGCTAACTATACTTCAGCTGGACTTCTGAATGCTTCATTTTGTTAAAACAGTTTACGGTATCCGTTATGTAATGTAACTGAGAACAGTTTAGGGATATCTGACAAGTCAAATCCAAATCATAAGGCACACAACGAGCATACACCAAAAAAAAAAACAACCTGGAACCTTGTCAGTTATGTTGCTGGCTTATCAAGCTCGGTGTTCTACAGGAGAACATTATATGATTTGTAATATGTCAGAGAATGTCAAATTAAGGGCTGTACAATCCTGAAGGGTAGAGCAGAAAGCATTCTATTCCAGGCCATTGAGTCTCTTTAACAACTACATGCAATAATTCCCAAAACTATCTACTCGTCGTCTCAATCACATGGAAAAACATAGCACAATGTTAGTTCTAAAGCTTGCACCAAGTGCAGCTAGAGTATTAGACCATCCATGTGGATTAAGGAAGAGACTGATCTTACCGGAATAATTTTTTTAATGACAACTTGTTGCTTTTCTTTCTTCACCCTCCCCCTTAAAGTTTAAACATTTAATTGCTCGCTTCCTGGCTTCCCAGTACAGAAACCAAGCATATTTTCCTCCTACAGGAAATGTTCCAATTAGGAAGATTTGTAATTGGTAATCAGCTGTTTCTTTAAGTTGATTTTGCTCTTGAAAAATGTTTCAGGGCTCTGAAACGTCAAGGGTATCCTTAGTGGCATGCACTTCACTGACCTCTTTCAAAACTTGTGCTTTCTACTTTTCTGCAACTAAGGCAGGTAGGAAAAACAGGGCAATTATTTAAATAAATGCTGGAGTCAGGAGCTAGGTGGACAGGTTAGTAAGGGCACTGGCTTTTCACCTGTATTGGGGTGAGATGGCTTTGGTCTCAAGTGACAACTACCTTGAAACAACCTTGTCTCTAATCACTGTGGCTGTACTACAGAACTGAACTGCATATAACCGAACCAGTTGGCTTAGAAACCATTTATATACAAATGGTTCAATGCATTCACACTAGCCATACGGATTCAGTTTAACACTACTTGTGTTTCCACCAAGGCTATGCTAAACCACTCATTTTCAGCTGAAATGTTCACAGGCTACCCATCCTATAGATCAGTGTTTCCCAAATTTGGGACGCTGCTTGTGTAGG